>NC_080833.1:130046967-130646967 GCF_030435755.1 Ochotona princeps
GTCACGGAGGCCTCCCCCCTCGGTGTACTCACCCCAGAAGGAAGCAGGCCCCGCACCCGGGCATGTCCGGGCCCAGCCCGCCATGAGCCATGGGCACATGGCGGACTGGGTTCGGGATCCGAGCTAGACGTCCTCTCCCGCAGCCCTCGGCTCGCCTCTGGCAGCCGGAGGTGTAATCCCGCAGGCCCGAGGTTGCGCCCCTCCCCAATCCCGTTCACCACCCAATGAGGGTGGCGGGTGGGCCCCGGACATGCCCAGTCACGGAGGCCTCCCCCCTCGGTGTACTCACCCCAGAAGGAAGCAGGCCCCGCACCCGGGCATGTCCGGGCCCAGCCCGCCATGAGCCATGGGCACATGGCGGACTGGGTTCGGGATCCGAGCTAGACGTCCTCTCCCGCAGCCCTCGGCTCGCCTCTGGCAGCCGGAGGTGTAATCCCGCAGGCCCGAGGTTGCGCCCCTCCCCAATCCCGTTCACCACCCAATGAGGGTGGCGGGTGGGCCCCGGACATGCCCAGTCACGGAGGCCTCCCCCCTCGGTGTACTCACCCCAGAAGGAAGCAGGCCCCGCACCCGGGCATGTCCGGGCCCAGCCCGCCATGAGCCATGGGCACATGGCGGACTGGGTTCGGGATCCGAGCTAGACGTCCTCTCCCGCAGCCCTCGGCTCGCCTCTGGCAGCCGGAGGTGTAATCCCGCAGGCCCGAGGTTGCGCCCCTCCCCAATCCCGTTCACCACCCAATGAGGGTGGCGGGTGGGCCCCGGACATGCCCAGTCACGGAGGCCTCCCCCCTCGGTGTACTCACCCCAGAAGGAAGCAGGCCCCGCACCCGGGCATGTCCGGGCCCAGCCCGCCATGAGCCATGGGCACATGGCGGACTGGGTTCGGGATCCGAGCTAGACGTCCTCTCCCGCAGCCCTCGGCTCGCCTCTGGCAGCCGGAGGTGTAATCCCGCAGGCCCGAGGTTGCGCCCCTCCCCAATCCCGTTCACCACCCAATGAGGGTGGCGGGTGGGCCCCGGACATGCCCAGTCACGGAGGCCTCCCCCCTCGGTGTACTCACCCCAGAAGGAAGCAGGCCCCGCACCCGGGCATGTCCGGGCCCAGCCCGCCATGAGCCATGGGCACATGGCGGACTGGGTTCGGGATCCGAGCTAGACGTCCTCTCCCGCAGCCCTCGGCTCGCCTCTGGCAGCCGGAGGTGTAATCCCGCAGGCCCGAGGTTGCGCCCCTCCCCAATCCCGTTCACCACCCAATGAGGGTGGCGGGTGGGCCCCGGACATGCCCAGTCACGGAGGCCTCCCCCCTCGGTGTACTCACCCCAGAAGGAAGCAGGCCCCGCACCCAGGCATGTCCGGGCCCAGCCCGCCATGAGCCATGGGCACATGGCGGACTGGGTTCGGGATCCGAGCTAGACGTCCTCTCCCGCAGCCCTCGGCTCGCCTCTGGCAGCCGGAGGTGTAATCCCGCAGGCCCGAGGTTGCGCCCCTCCCCAATCCCGTTCACCACCCAATGAGGGTGGCGGGTGGGCCCCGGACATGCCCAGTCACGGAGGCCTCCCCCCTCGGTGTACTCACCCCAGAAGGAAGCAGGCCCCGCACCCAGGCATGTCCGGGCCCAGCCCGCCATGAGCCATGGGCACATGGCGGACTGGGTTCGGGATCCGAGCTAGACGTCCTCTCCCGCAGCCCTCGGCTCGCCTCTGGCAGCCGGAGGTGTAATCCCGCAGGCCCGAGGTTGCGCCCCTCCCCAATCCCGTTCACCACCCAATGAGGGTGGCGGGTGGGCCCCGGACATGCCCAGTCACGGAGGCCTCCCCCCTCGGTGTACTCACCCCAGAAGGAAGCAGGCCCCGCACCCGGGCATGTCCGGGCCCAGCCCGCCATGAGCCATGGGCACATGGCGGACTGGGTTCGGGATCCGAGCTAGACGTCCTCTCCCGCAGCCCTCGGCTCGCCTCTGGCAGCCGGAGGTGTAATCCCGCAGGCCCGAGGTTGCGCCCCTCCCCAATCCCGTTCACCACCCAATGAGGGTGGCGGGTGGGCCCCGGACATGCCCAGTCACGGAGGCCTCCCCCCTCGGTGTACTCACCCCAGAAGGAAGCAGGCCCCGCACCCGGGCATGTCCGGGCCCAGCCCGCCATGAGCCATGGGCACATGGCGGACTGGGTTCGGGATCCGAGCTAGACGTCCTCTCCCGCAGCCCTCGGCTCGCCTCTGGCAGCCGGAGGTGTAATCCCGCAGGCCCGAGGTTGCGCCCCTCCCCAATCCCGTTCACCACCCAATGAGGGTGGCGGGTGGGCCCCGGACATGCCCAGTCACGGAGGCCTCCCCCCTCGGTGTACTCACCCCAGAAGGAAGCAGGCCCCGCACCCGGGCATGTCCGGGCCCAGCCCGCCATGAGCCATGGGCACATGGCGGACTGGGTTCGGGATCCGAGCTAGACGTCCTCTCCCGCAGCCCTCGGCTCGCCTCTGGCAGCCGGAGGTGTAATCCCGCAGGCCCGAGGTTGCGCCCCTCCCCAATCCCGTTCACCACCCAATGAGGGTGGCGGGTGGGCCCCGGACATGCCCAGTCACGGAGGCCTCCCCCCTCGGTGTACTCACCCCAGAAGGAAGCAGGCCCCGCACCCGGGCATGTCCGGGCCCAGCCCGCCATGAGCCATGGGCACATGGCGGACTGGGTTCGGGATCCGAGCTAGACGTCCTCTCCCGCAGCCCTCGGCTCGCCTCTGGCAGCCGGAGGTGTAATCCCGCAGGCCCGAGGTTGCGCCCCTCCCCAATCCCGTTCACCACCCAATGAGGGTGGCGGGTGGGCCCCGGACATGCCCAGTCACGGAGGCCTCCCCCCTCGGTGTACTCACCCCAGAAGGAAGCAGGCCCCGCACCCGGGCATGTCCGGGCCCAGCCCGCCATGAGCCATGGGCACATGGCGGACTGGGTTCGGGATCCGAGCTAGACGTCCTCTCCCGCAGCCCTCGGCTCGCCTCTGGCAGCCGGAGGTGTAATCCCGCAGGCCCGAGGTTGCGCCCCTCCCCAATCCCGTTCACCACCCAATGAGGGTGGCGGGTGGGCCCCGGACATGCCCAGTCACGGAGGCCTCCCCCCTCGGTGTACTCACCCCAGAAGGAAGCAGGCCCCGCACCCGGGCATGTCCGGGCCCAGCCCGCCATGAGCCATGGGCACATGGCGGACTGGGTTCGGGATCCGAGCTAGACGTCCTCTCCCGCAGCCCTCGGCTCGCCTCTGGCAGCCGGAGGTGTAATCCCGCAGGCCCGAGGTTGCGCCCCTCCCCAATCCCGTTCACCACCCAATGAGGGTGGCGGGTGGGCCCCGGACATGCCCAGTCACGGAGGCCTCCCCCCTCGGTGTACTCACCCCAGAAGGAAGCAGGCCCCGCACCCGGGCATGTCCGGGCCCAGCCCGCCATGAGCCATGGGCACATGGCGGACTGGGTTCGGGATCCGAGCTAGACGTCCTCTCCCGCAGCCCTCGGCTCGCCTCTGGCAGCCGGAGGTGTAATCCCGCAGGCCCGAGGTTGCGCCCCTCCCCAATCCCGTTCACCACCCAATGAGGGTGGCGGGTGGGCCCCGGACATGCCCAGTCACGGAGGCCTCCCCCCTCGGTGTACTCACCCCAGAAGGAAGCAGGCCCCGCACCCGGGCATGTCCGGGCCCAGCCCGCCATGAGCCATGGGCACATGGCGGACTGGGTTCGGGATCCGAGCTAGACGTCCTCTCCCGCAGCCCTCGGCTCGCCTCTGGCAGCCGGAGGTGTAATCCCGCAGGCCCGAGGTTGCGCCCCTCCCCAATCCCGTTCACCACCCAATGAGGGTGGCGGGTGGGCCCCGGACATGCCCAGTCACGGAGGCCTCCCCCCTCGGTGTACTCACCCCAGAAGGAAGCAGGCCCCGCACCCGGGCATGTCCGGGCCCAGCCCGCCATGAGCCATGGGCACATGGCGGACTGGGTTCGGGATCCGAGCTAGACGTCCTCTCCCGCAGCCCTCGGCTCGCCTCTGGCAGCCGGAGGTGTAATCCCGCAGGCCCGAGGTTGCGCCCCTCCCCAATCCCGTTCACCACCCAATGAGGGTGGCGGGTGGGCCCCGGACATGCCCAGTCACGGAGGCCTCCCCCCTCGGTGTACTCACCCCAGAAGGAAGCAGGCCCCAGCACCCGGGCATGTCCGGGCCCAGCCCGCCATGAGCCATGGGCACATGGCGGACTGGGTTCGGGATCCGAGCTAGACGTCCTCTCCCGCAGCCCTCGGCTCGCCTCTGGCAGCCGGAGGTGTAATCCCGCAGGCCCGAGGTTGCGCCCCTCCCCAATCCCGTTCACCACCCAATGAGGGTGGCGGGTGGGCCCCGGACATGCCCAGTCACGGAGGCCTCCCCCCTCGGTGTACTCACCCCAGAAGGAAGCAGGCCCCGCACCCGGGCATGTCCGGGCCCAGCCCGCCATGAGCCATGGGCACATGGCGGACTGGGTTCGGGATCCGAGCTAGACGTCCTCTCCCGCAGCCCTCGGCTCGCCTCTGGCAGCCGGAGGTGTAATCCCGCAGGCCCGAGGTTGCGCCCCTCCCCAATCCCGTTCACCACCCAATGAGGGTGGCGGGTGGGCCCCGGACATGCCCAGTCACGGAGGCCTCCCCCCTCGGTGTACTCACCCCAGAAGGAAGCAGGCCCCGCACCCGGGCATGTCCGGGCCCAGCCCGCCATGAGCCATGGGCACATGGCGGACTGGGTTCGGGATCCGAGCTAGACGTCCTCTCCCGCAGCCCTCGGCTCGCCTCTGGCAGCCGGAGGTGTAATCCCGCAGGCCCGAGGTTGCGCCCCTCCCCAATCCCGTTCACCACCCAATGAGGGTGGCGGGTGGGCCCCGGACATGCCCAGTCACGGAGGCCTCCCCCCTCGGTGTACTCACCCCAGAAGGAAGCAGGCCCCGCACCCGGGCATGTCCGGGCCCAGCCCGCCATGAGCCATGGGCACATGGCGGACTGGGTTCGGGATCCGAGCTAGACGTCCTCTCCCGCAGCCCTCGGCTCGCCTCTGGCAGCCGGAGGTGTAATCCCGCAGGCCCGAGGTTGCGCCCCTCCCCAATCCCGTTCACCACCCAATGAGGGTGGCGGGTGGGCCCCGGACATGCCCAGTCACGGAGGCCTCCCCCCTCGGTGTACTCACCCCAGAAGGAAGCAGGCCCCGCACCCGGGCATGTCCGGGCCCAGCCCGCCATGAGCCATGGGCACATGGCGGACTGGGTTCGGGATCCGAGCTAGACGTCCTCTCCCGCAGCCCTCGGCTCGCCTCTGGCAGCCGGAGGTGTAATCCCGCAGGCCCGAGGTTGCGCCCCTCCCCAATCCCGTTCACCACCCAATGAGGGTGGCGGGTGGGCCCCGGACATGCCCAGTCACGGAGGCCTCCCCCCTCGGTGTACTCACCCCAGAAGGAAGCAGGCCCCGCACCCGGGCATGTCCGGGCCCAGCCCGCCATGAGCCATGGGCACATGGCGGACTGGGTTCGGGATCCGAGCTAGACGTCCTCTCCCGCAGCCCTCGGCTCGCCTCTGGCAGCCGGAGGTGTAATCCCGCAGGCCCGAGGTTGCGCCCCTCCCCAATCCCGTTCACCACCCAATGAGGGTGGCGGGTGGGCCCCGGACATGCCCAGTCACGGAGGCCTCCCCCCTCGGTGTACTCACCCCAGAAGGAAGCAGGCCCCGCACCCGGGCATGTCCGGGCCCAGCCCGCCATGAGCCATGGGCACATGGCGGACTGGGTTCGGGATCCGAGCTAGACGTCCTCTCCCGCAGCCCTCGGCTCGCCTCTGGCAGCCGGAGGTGTAATCCCGCAGGCCCGAGGTTGCGCCCCTCCCCAATCCCGTTCACCACCCAATGAGGGTGGCGGGTGGGCCCCGGACATGCCCAGTCACGGAGGCCTCCCCCCTCGGTGTACTCACCCCAGAAGGAAGCAGGCCCCGCACCCGGGCATGTCCGGGCCCAGCCCGCCATGAGCCATGGGCACATGGCGGACTGGGTTCGGGATCCGAGCTAGACGTCCTCTCCCGCAGCCCTCGGCTCGCCTCTGGCAGCCGGAGGTGTAATCCCGCAGGCCCGAGGTTGCGCCCCTCCCCAATCCCGTTCACCACCCAATGAGGGTGGCGGGTGGGCCCCGGACATGCCCAGTCACGGAGGCCTCCCCCCTCGGTGTACTCACCCCAGAAGGAAGCAGGCCCCGCACCCGGGCATGTCCGGGCCCAGCCCGCCATGAGCCATGGGCACATGGCGGACTGGGTTCGGGATCCGAGCTAGACGTCCTCTCCCGCAGCCCTCGGCTCGCCTCTGGCAGCCGGAGGTGTAATCCCGCAGGCCCGAGGTTGCGCCCCTCCCCAATCCCGTTCACCACCCAATGAGGGTGGCGGGTGGGCCCCGGACATGCCCAGTCACGGAGGCCTCCCCCCTCGGTGTACTCACCCCAGAAGGAAGCAGGCCCCGCACCCGGGCATGTCCGGGCCCAGCCCGCCATGAGCCATGGGCACATGGCGGACTGGGTTCGGGATCCGAGCTAGACGTCCTCTCCCGCAGCCCTCGGCTCGCCTCTGGCAGCCGGAGGTGTAATCCCGCAGGCCCGAGGTTGCGCCCCTCCCCAATCCCGTTCACCACCCAATGAGGGTGGCGGGTGGGCCCCGGACATGCCCAGTCACGGAGGCCTCCCCCCTCGGTGTACTCACCCCAGAAGGAAGCAGGCCCCGCACCCGGGCATGTCCGGGCCCAGCCCGCCATGAGCCATGGGCACATGGCGGACTGGGTTCGGGATCCGAGCTAGACGTCCTCTCCCGCAGCCCTCGGCTCGCCTCTGGCAGCCGGAGGTGTAATCCCGCAGGCCCGAGGTTGCGCCCCTCCCCAATCCCGTTCACCACCCAATGAGGGTGGCGGGTGGGCCCCGGACATGCCCAGTCACGGAGGCCTCCCCCCTCGGTGTACTCACCCCAGAAGGAAGCAGGCCCCGCACCCGGGCATGTCCGGGCCCAGCCCGCCATGAGCCATGGGCACATGGCGGACTGGGTTCGGGATCCGAGCTAGACGTCCTCTCCCGCAGCCCTCGGCTCGCCTCTGGCAGCCGGAGGTGTAATCCCGCAGGCCCGAGGTTGCGCCCCTCCCCAATCCCGTTCACCACCCAATGAGGGTGGCGGGTGGGCCCCGGACATGCCCAGTCACGGAGGCCTCCCCCCTCGGTGTACTCACCCCAGAAGGAAGCAGGCCCCGCACCCGGGCATGTCCGGGCCCAGCCCGCCATGAGCCATGGGCACATGGCGGACTGGGTTCGGGATCCGAGCTAGACGTCCTCTCCCGCAGCCCTCGGCTCGCCTCTGGCAGCCGGAGGTGTAATCCCGCAGGCCCGAGGTTGCGCCCCTCCCCAATCCCGTTCACCACCCAATGAGGGTGGCGGGTGGGCCCCGGACATGCCCAGTCACGGAGGCCTCCCCCCTCGGTGTACTCACCCCAGAAGGAAGCAGGCCCCGCACCCGGGCATGTCCGGGCCCAGCCCGCCATGAGCCATGGGCACATGGCGGACTGGGTTCGGGATCCGAGCTAGACGTCCTCTCCCGCAGCCCTCGGCTCGCCTCTGGCAGCCGGAGGTGTAATCCCGCAGGCCCGAGGTTGCGCCCCTCCCCAATCCCGTTCACCACCCAATGAGGGTGGCGGGTGGGCCCCGGACATGCCCAGTCACGGAGGCCTCCCCCCTCGGTGTACTCACCCCAGAAGGAAGCAGGCCCCGCACCCGGGCATGTCCGGGCCCAGCCCGCCATGAGCCATGGGCACATGGCGGACTGGGTTCGGGATCCGAGCTAGACGTCCTCTCCCGCAGCCCTCGGCTCGCCTCTGGCAGCCGGAGGTGTAATCCCGCAGGCCCGAGGTTGCGCCCCTCCCCAATCCCGTTCACCACCCAATGAGGGTGGCGGGTGGGCCCCGGACATGCCCAGTCACGGAGGCCTCCCCCCTCGGTGTACTCACCCCAGAAGGAAGCAGGCCCCGCACCCGGGCATGTCCGGGCCCAGCCCGCCATGAGCCATGGGCACATGGCGGACTGGGTTCGGGATCCGAGCTAGACGTCCTCTCCCGCAGCCCTCGGCTCGCCTCTGGCAGCCGGAGGTGTGATCCCGCAGGCCCGAGGTTGCGCCCCTCCCCAATCCCGTTCACCACCCAATGAGGGTGGCGGGTGGGCCCCGGACATGCCCAGTCACGGAGGCCTCCCCCCTCGGTGTACTCACCCCAGAAGGAAGCAGGCCCCGCACCCGGGCATGTCCGGGCCCAGCCCGCCATGAGCCATGGGCACATGGCGGACTGGGTTCGGGATCCGAGCTAGACGTCCTCTCCCGCAGCCCTCGGCTCGCCTCTGGCAGCCGGAGGTGTAATCCCGCAGGCCCGAGGTTGCGCCCCTCCCCAATCCCGTTCACCACCCAATGAGGGTGGCGGGTGGGCCCCGGACATGCCCAGTCACGGAGGCCTCCCCCCTCGGTGTACTCACCCCAGAAGGAAGCAGGCCCCGCACCCGGGCATGTCCGGGCCCAGCCCGCCATGAGCCATGGGCACATGGCGGACTGGGTTCAGGATCCGAGCTAGACGTCCTCTCCCGCAGCCCTCGGCTCGCCTCTGGCAGCCGGAGGTGTAATCCCGCAGGCCCGAGGTTGCGCCCCTCCCCAATCCCGTTCACCACCCAATGAGGGTGGCGGGTGGGCCCCGGACATGCCCAGTCACGGAGGCCTCCCCCCTCGGTGTACTCACCCCAGAAGGAAGCAGGCCCCGCACCCGGGCATGTCCGGGCCCAGCCCGCCATGAGCCATGGGCACATGGCGGACTGGGTTCGGGATCCGAGCTAGACGTCCTCTCCCGCAGCCCTCGGCTCGCCTCTGGCAGCCGGAGGTGTAATCCCGCAGGCCCGAGGTTGCGCCCCTCCCCAATCCCGTTCACCACCCAATGAGGGTGGCGGGTGGGCCCCGGACATGCCCAGTCACGGAGGCCTCCCCCCTCGGTGTACTCACCCCAGAAGGAAGCAGGCCCCGCACCCGGGCATGTCCGGGCCCAGCCCGCCATGAGCCATGGGCACATGGCGGACTGGGTTCGGGATCCGAGCTAGACGTCCTCTCCCGCAGCCCTCGGCTCGCCTCTGGCAGCCGGAGGTGTGATCCCGCAGGCCCGAGGTTGCGCCCCTCCCCAATCCCGTTCACCACCCAATGAGGGTGGCGGGTGGGCCCCGGACATGCCCAGTCACGGAGGCCTCCCCCCTCGGTGTACTCACCCCAGAAGGAAGCAGGCCCCGCACCCGGGCATGTCCGGGCCCAGCCCGCCATGAGCCATGGGCACATGGCGGACTGGGTTCGGGATCCGAGCTAGACGTCCTCTCCCGCAGCCCTCGGCTCGCCTCTGGCAGCCAGAGGTGTGATCCCGCAGGCCCGAGGTTGCGCCTCTCCCCAATCCCGTTCACCACCCAATGAGGGTGGCGGGTGGGCCCCGGACATGCCCAGTCACGGAGGCCTCCCCCCTCGGTGTACTCACCCCAGAAGGAAGCAGGCCCCGCACCCGGGCATGTCCGGGCCCAGCCCGCCATGAGCCATGGGCACATGGCGGACTGGGTTCGGGATCCGAGCTAGACGTCCTCTCCCGCAGCCCTCGGCTCGCCTCTGGCAGCCGGAGGTGTGATCCCGCAGGCCCGAGGTTGCGCCCCTCCCCAATCCCGTTCACCACCCAATGAGGGTGGTGGGTGGGCCCCGGACATGCCCAGTCACGGAGGCCTCCCCCCTCGGTGTACTCACCCCAGAAGGAAGCAGGCCCCGCACCCGGGCATGTCCGGGCCCAGCCCGCCATGAGCCATGGGCACATGGCGGACTGGGTTCGGGATCCGAGCTAGACGTCCTCTCCCGCAGCCCTCGGCTCGCCTCTGGCAGCCGGAGGTGTAATCCCGCAGGCCCGAGGTTGCGCCCCTCCCCAATCCCGTTCACCACCCAATGAGGGTGGCGGGTGGGCCCCGGACATGCCCAGTCACGGAGGCCTCCCCCCTCGGTGTACTCACCCCAGAAGGAAGCAGGCCCCGCACCCGGGCATGTCCGGGCCCAGCCCGCCATGAGCCATGGGCACATGGCGGACTGGGTTCGGGATCCGAGCTAGACGTCCTCTCCCGCAGCCCTCGGCTCGCCTCTGGCAGCCGGAGGTGTGATCCCGCAGGCCCGAGGTTGCGCCCCTCCCCAATCCCGTTCACCACCCAATGAGGGTGGCGGGTGGGCCCCGGACATGCCCAGTCACGGAGGCCTCCCCCCTCGGTGTACTCACCCCAGAAGGAAGCAGGCCCCGCACCCGGGCATGTCCGGGCCCAGCCCGCCATGAGCCATGGGCACATGGCGGACTGGGTTCGGGATCCGAGCTAGACGTCCTCTCCCGCAGCCCTCGGCTCGCCTCTGGCAGCCGGAGGTGTGATCCCGCAGGCCCGAGGTTGCGCCCCTCCCCAATCCCATTCACCACCCAATGAGGGTGGCGGGTGGGCCCCGGACATGCCCAGTCACGGAGGCCTCCCCCCTCGGTGTACTCACCCCAGAAGGAAGCAGGCCCCGCACCCGGGCATGTCCGGGCCCAGCCCGCCATGAGCCATGGGCACATGGCGGACTGGGTTCGGGATCCGAGCTAGACGTCCTCTCCCGCAGCCCTCGGCTCGCCTCTGGCAGCCGGAGGTGTGATCCCGCAGGCCCGAGGTTGCGCCCCTCCCCAATCCCGTTCACCACCCAATGAGGGTGGCGGGTGGGCCCCGGACATGCCCAGTCACGGAGGCCTCCCCCCTCGGTGTACTCACCCCAGAAGGAAGCAGGCCCCGCACCCGGGCATGTCCGGGCCCAGCCCGCCATGAGCCATGGGCACATGGCGGACTGGGTTCGGGATCCGAGCTAGACGTCCTCTCCCGCAGCCCTCGGCTCGCCTCTGGCAGCCGGAGGTGTAATCCCGCAGGCCCGAGGTTGCGCCCCTCCCCAATCCCGTTCACCACCCAATGAGGGTGGCGGGTGGGCCCCGGACATGCCCAGTCACGGAGGCCTCCCCCCTCGGTGTACTCACCCCAGAAGGAAGCAGGCCCCGCACCCGGGCATGTCCGGGCCCAGCCCGCCATGAGCCATGGGCACATGGCGGACTGGGTTCGGGATCCGAGCTAGACGTCCTCTCCCGCAGCCCTCGGCTCGCCTCTGGCAGCCGGAGGTGTAATCCCGCAGGCCCGAGGTTGCGCCCCTCCCCAATCCCGTTCACCACCCAATGAGGGTGGCGGGTGGGCCCCGGACATGCCCAGTCACGGAGGCCTCCCCCCTCGGTGTACTCACCCCAGAAGGAAGCAGGCCCCGCACCCGGGCATGTCCGGGCCCAGCCCGCCATGAGCCATGGGCACATGGCGGACTGGGTTCGGGATCCGAGCTAGACGTCCTCTCCCGCAGCCCTCGGCTCGCCTCTGGCAGCCGGAGGTGTAATCCCGCAGGCCCGAGGTTGCGCCCCTCCCCAATCCCGTTCACCACCCAATGAGGGTGGCGGGTGGGCCCCGGACATGCCCAGTCACGGAGGCCTCCCCCCTCGGTGTACTCACCCCAGAAGGAAGCAGGCCCCGCACCCGGGCATGTCCGGGCCCAGCCCGCCATGAGCCATGGGCACATGGCGGACTGGGTTCGGGATCCGAGCTAGACGTCCTCTCCCGCAGCCCCCGGCTCGCCTCTGGCAGCCGGAGGTGTAATCCCGCAGGCCCGAGGTTGCGCCCCTCCCCAATCCCGTTCACCACCCAATGAGGGTGGCGGGTGGGCCCCGGACATGCCCAGTCACGGAGGCCTCCCCCCTCGGTGTACTCACCCCAGAAGGAAGCAGGCCCCGCACCCGGGCATGTCCGGGCCCAGCCCGCCATGAGCCATGGGCACATGGCGGACTGGGTTCGGGATCCGAGCTAGACGTCCTCTCCCGCAGCCCTCGGCTCGCCTCTGGCAGCCGGAGGTGTAATCCCGCAGGCCCGAGGTTGCGCCCCTCCCCAATCCCGTTCACCACCCAATGAGGGTGGCGGGTGGGCCCCGGACATGCCCAGTCACGGAGGCCTCCCCCCTCGGTGTACTCACCCCAGAAGGAAGCAGGCCCCGCACCCGGGCATGTCCGGGCCCAGCCCGCCATGAGCCATGGGCACATGGCGGACTGGGTTCGGGATCCGAGCTAGACGTCCTCTCCCGCAGCCCTCGGCTCGCCTCTGGCAGCCGGAGGTGTGATCCCGCAGGCCCGAGGTTGCGCCCCTCCCCAATCCCGTTCACCACCCAATGAGGGTGGCGGGTGGGCCCCGGACATGCCCAGTCACGGAGGCCTCCCCCCTCGGTGTACTCACCCCAGAAGGAAGCAGGCCCCGCACCCGGGCATGTCCGGGCCCAGCCCGCCATGAGCCATGGGCACATGGCGGACTGGGTTCGGGATCCGAGCTAGACGTCCTCTCCCGCAGCCCTCGGCTCGCCTCTGGCAGCCGGAGGTGTGATCCCGCAGGCCCGAGGTTGCGCCCCTCCCCAATCCCGTTCACCACCCAATGAGGGTGGCGGGTGGGCCCCGGACATGCCCAGTCACGGAGGCCTCCCCCCTCGGTGTACTCACCCCAGAAGGAAGCAGGCCCCGCACCCGGGCATGTCCGGGCCCAGCCCGCCATGAGCCATGGGCACATGGCGGACTGGGTTCGGGATCCGAGCTAGACGTCCTCTCCCGCAGCCCTCGGCTCGCCTCTGGCAGCCGGAGGTGTAATCCCGCAGGCCCGAGGTTGCGCCCCTCCCCAATCCCGTTCACCACCCAATGAGGGTGGCGGGTGGGCCCCGGACATGCCCAGTCATGGAGGCCTCCCCCCTCGGTGTACTCACCCCAGAAGGAAGCAGGCCCCGCACCCGGGCATGTCCGGGCCCAGCCCGCCATGAGCCATGGGCACATGGCGGACTGGGTTCGGGATCCGAGCTAGACGTCCTCTCCCGCAGCCCTCGGCTCGCCTCTGTTTACCTGTTGACGTACATCTGGGTTGTGTCCATGTCTTTGCTGTGGTGAGTTGTACTGCTTTGAGTACAGGGTTGCAGGTCACTCACATGCAAGCTTCATTTCATTTGAATGTATTTCTGGGAGTGGCATGGCTGGGAATTCAGTGCAGGTGAATTCTGAGTTGTCTGATTTCCCTCCATAGTGACTTTGCTAGTGCCTGCACTAGCCTACACTGCTGCCAGCAATGGAGTAGGGTAAGTTTTTCTGTACCTCCCAACCAGCAGGTATTGTTAGTAGGTATCTGAATGGGGGCCATTCTCAATGGAGTTAGGTGGATCATGCTGAGCATTTTTTCATGTCTCTTAGCCATTTGAACTTCTTCCTTTGAAAAACGTCTGCTCATGTCCTTGGCCCATTTCTTAACAGAATGGCTTGCTTGGCTTTCCTTGAGTTTCTGAAGCTCTCTGTAAATCCTGGATATTCACCCAGTGGTCTCTGAACAGGGCTGGATTCCTGAGGCTGGGAGGGGTTCTAGGAAATGGCTGGGGTCTCTGGACTGGTCTGTTCTCCTGGAGCTGTGCATTGATCTGTGCAGAGATCTGGTGACAGAATGAATCTCTCGGGATGTGGCAGGAGTCTCTGGCCTGGGTTGGGGTCTCCCAGGTTGGTAGACATCTCTTGGAGTGTCTTTGGACCAGGCTGGTTTTAGCTGGGTGGAACTGTGTTCTAGGAGACTGGTGGGGGATATATGGGGTTTGCCTGGGGTTTCTAGAGCCAGCAGATGTCCTCAAGGTCTGAGCCAGGCCTTTTACCTGGCCTGAGTCTCCAGGACCTGGGTTCCAGTGTGGTGCTGTGGGGTTGTTGCTGAGGGTGGCGGCCATTGTCCTGAGTGCTGGTGAGAATGGTGGGTTAGGAGTTTCCATGTGAAGGGTTGGGTCTTGGTTCTGGGGATGCTAGGTGTGGTGCTCCATGCCTGCTGTGACCCTTAGTGGTGGTTCACTTGCAAGTGGGCCATGAAGGTACCCAGTCTCTCTGAGTGTGGTTCTTGTTTGGGCCATGGATGGGCAGTGGTTTACTGTCTGTGTCACCAGAGATCACTTGGATTTGTGGGCTCCATCTCCATCCTTTGGTCACATTGTGGGAGTTGTTAATTGTATGCCATGGGGGACTGTGTGGGAGGAAAAAGGGACTAATTCTCTGACCCCAATAATTTGTGTGTGTGTGTGTGTGTGTGTGTGTTTCAGGGTAGATCTGTGTGACCCCCTATACAGGGCCTAGTATGACTTCCACCTCACTGTGCTTCAAAGCTGTGTTGGCCTGGGGCTGGTGCAGGGCTGGCTGGGTGTGCCTTTGTATGATCCCCTCAAACTAGCACGGGTGTCACTGTGCTGGCTTCCTGCTACTGCTGTGCTGAGAGGTCTGTGGCAGCCCTGAGCCGATTGTGATTGGAAAGAGCATTGCCCTTCTGATGTACACTTTTTGATGTCTTCCATTGGAGTTGGGAAGAGGAAAAAACAACCTGGAAAGCCAGATTTTATTGTGGAGTGCAGGGATATCCCAAGAATGTGGCTGGTGAGAATGTGGCTGGTGAGAGTGTGGCTGGTGAGAGCGTGGCTTGCTGCAGAGGAGTCTGTCCCCATGGAACAATCGGGGCTGGACAGTGGGGCATGAGTGGTGCCCCTTGGTCTCCCTATTCCTAATAAATCAAGTGGACTTAACCCTTTGTTTATTCCTTCACCCAGCATTTTAAAGAACCACTGGAGGGTCTGGTGGACAGTTGCCACTGCTGGGGGAGACACATTGGGGCAAGCCAAGTCTGAGAGATCCCTGGGCATAAAGAGTGCTGATCGCCTACCTTAGTTCACTTCTGAACAGCGATGGTGTATATAGGCCAGTGAGACAGGACAGCCATGCTGGTGGCCACCACTGTCACAGTGACAAGGGCCTCTGCATTTGCTTCGTTGGCAACACTTTCCCTGATGTCCACAGGCCTGCCTTGCCCAGCTTGAAGTGTGAGGGACAATGGGATTGGCTAGGGTTCCGGCTGTATTGTATGGGAGGTGGGCACACTTTGTGTGTGGTTGGGAGCAGCTCATTGTCTCTCCCACGGACCTGAGGGGCATGTCTGATCTCCAGTCTTCAGTTCTCCCCAGGGTTTTTAAATTGTGTTCTCCCCACATGTTTGCTTGTGTGTGTTGGGTCGTGTGGATCACTCAGTTAGAGTCTGTTGGTTCTGATGTTGACTCTGCAGTTGATTGACCATTTCCTCTTGAAGTCCCACCCCATGGGCTTGAGGTTCCTCAACTCTAAACATCTTCAAGCAGATCACTGTGGGAAGCTTTTCAGTCCTAAACCATTCGTTCTTTCAACTAAATAAAATAAGGGAAGGTTTCTGAGTGGCAGTGGTGTACAGAATGGAACTCTTTGAGAAGGTTGCTCTGAACTGAAGTTCTCCCTGATTTTTTTTTTATTTTGATATAGTTGGATGTGTATGATACTCTCAGAGTTAAGAATAAGTATCTGCTGGGGAACCTTAGGCAGTTTTTAAGAATTATCACATACATTAGTCATCATTATATTTTATTTTCAGTGTCTTTGCTTCTAAAGTGGTTTTTCCTTAATGCAATTCTTGGGTGCTTATCTCAATTGTCAGGAGGATTTTGTGGCTTTTTGAAATGTCATATGCATCTGCTCTATCACAGTATGTAACCTGCTAATGCCAGCATCCATATGGATGCCATTTCATGCCCTGCCTGCTCTACTTCCAATCCAGTTGCCTGCTTATAGCCTGAGAAAGCAGCAGACAAAGGTTCAAATCCTTGCCCCCTGTAGCCACGTGGGAGACCTGGAAGAAGCTCCTGGCTTCTGGCTTCAGATCAGCTCAGTTTCAGCTGTTGTGATCACTTAAGGAATGAACTAGGAAGAAGCTTGTATCTCTGTTTCTGTAAATCTGCCTGTCAAAAAAAAAAAAAAAAAAAACAACTAACTAACTGAATCGTAAGACAAATATTAACCTCCTTTACAGTTTATCTGATTGGTGCAGTGGGAATTTGAGGTGCCAGCGTTTCTTCATGCTGCATGTTTTATCTGATGAAAATATTTATAAATAAATTTTCTTTACTATTATTTGGATGGTTACAGAAATTAAAAAGAGACGATAGATGTTCTGTCATGTAATGGTGTAGTTAAAATATAATATTTGTCAAACTCAGTAGGGTTTTGTCTTATTTTGATTGGTATTCTTTATTTAAAATCTGCTGGTACTTTCCATAATCCAGACATCACTAGCATGATCAGTCTTTATCCGGTAAAATTTCTGCACATTAAATCCCACAGTATTTGCCAATCTACATACATTTTGTTGAACAACTTCCTTGGGGTCTCTCCTTTTGGCACTACTGAAAAGAATGAATGAACTAAAGGTTGGTACGTAAGATATGTCACCTGTTCCTGTTGTAAATCCATGTGTGAAAATATCTGGGACAAAGGAGATGTAATAATAGTTGATTCTCCCTTCAGTACTGGCAAACTATTCAAATATGTTTCTAACTCATTTTAGATTTCTTCTAGTTTTTGAGCCCCGAAGCTGGTCACCTGGAATGAGAAGACTGTCCTAGAAGCAGCGATGCATGCTCCACCTCACCTCACCTCACCTCATCTCACCTACCTCACCTCATCTCACCTCACCTCACCTCACCTCACCTCACCCATCCCACTTGAGTCTCACAGATCCCCTGCATTCACATTGACCCAGACACTCCATGCAAACACTGGCTGGGGCTCAGCTGGCCACTGCAGCCAGGGTTCAGCTGGGCTGTAGGGTGTGCACTGGGCAGCCGCAGCACGCCAAGCCCTCTGTGGGCTTTTATAGTAACCTTGCTCTTAATTTATCTACTAGCAATTCATTTATTTTCCCAGTGATTTCACATTGTTTATATTCTTCCAAGCAGCATGTTGCACAGACCCATTTAAAAAATAAAAATGATTTTTGAGAGGAAAAAAAGGGGTGAAGAGAAACTTGAAGAGAAGTAAATGGGACGAGGAAAAGAAATGGAGGTCCAGGTCAATGGCTAAGTCACCACCTTGAAAGCTCCGGAATCCCATATGGGTCCTGGTTCATGTCCTGGCAGTTCTATATTCCATCCAGGTCCCTCCTTGTGCACTGGGAAAGCAGTGGAGGATGGCCCAAAGACTTGAGATCCCTGTACCCAAGTGGCAGATCCAGAAAAAGCACCTGGCTCCTGGCTTTAGATTGGCTTTGTTTGGGAATGAACGAGCAGATGGAGGATCTTTCTCACTGGCTCACTTCCTCTTCATAAATGTGACCTGCCTTCACAATAAAATAAATGAAATATGTTTTAAAGGACAAAACAAAAGAAAATTCTGCTTATTTACTCACTGTATATACATTGTTTTAAAGAAATGTGACTTTCTACTATTTTCTATACCTACAATGATGTGATACACTTAGATAGCAGAACAATGGGCTCATGACCAATTAGAAATGACAGTACTATGGTTGTAATATAGCTGAAAGCAGGGGCTAAAGTTGAATAGGGGCAAGGGGGGAGACATAGTCTCTGAGCATGTGGAACTGTATCATAACATAAAGAAATTAAAAAACAAAAAGAAGAAAAGTGTCTTTAGATCTCCTAATGCATAGCTCTCTCCAGATCTGCCAGGCTTCCTCTCAACAGTTACCCTGCCCTCTACTCAATTTCTGGCTGTGGTTTAAAACATGCCCAGGTGTCAACCATTCATTGCAAATTCTGTGGATGTGGCCTGAATCACCTTCCTCTTAATGCCATCCACAGAGTCTGACACATCCCCTCCCTGCTCTTCATTTCTGTGATGCTGCTCCTCATATTGAGGATAGAAATGTCCACCTTCTTATTCACAACTAAACACAGAATGATTTCTTCGTTCTGGCTGACCCATTTGTACAGCAGCGTTTTACTCATTCCATACCCTATTTATCTCTCTTACTGTATATTTATAGTCGTTCATTTGTAATGTATCTAAAATGAGGAGTTTCAAATGCATGAATATTTCTCTGCCATTAACTTTTGGTTTCCTTTCCGTACCCACATAATGATGTTGATTTTACAGATTTATTATTTCCTTGTAAGTTAACCCTTTCCACAAGTTCAAGCCAACTTCTATTAGACATAATGCCCTCACTAATATCTCTGGGTTGTTCCTTAGGATTCATTTATTTGTATTTGTAAGGCAGATCAGATTTACAGAGAGGAGAGACAGAAAGATCTTTCATGTATTGGTTTAGTCCCCAAATGGTCACAAAGACCAGAACTGAGGTGACCAAAAGCCAGGAGCCAGGAACTGCTTCTGGGTCTTCCATGTGGATGCAGAGACAAAAAGTATGGGACATCCTCCACTGCTCCCCCAGGTTACTTGCAGGGAGCAGAATGGGAAATGCAGCTGCTGAGACATGAACCAATGCCCAAATGAGGTCCCAGTTCTTGCATGTGAGGATTTAGTCATTAAAATATTACACCTGCCCACTTGTTTCTTATCTGAGTCTAAGCCAGCAACATTCCCACTGGGAGAGAGTGACTTCAGAAGTAGCTATAAAATCATCATGGAGCTCCAGTTTCTCTCAATATTGCTTCTGCAACTTTCTCATTTAATTGGAGGTTTTTCAGTGCACCTGTCTACTTCCCTTTCTCATGGCCTCAATTCCTAAGTGTCCCTGTTCACTGCCCCTCACATTCCAGCAGCATTGACCATGGAGCTACCCTAGTTATTGTGGTCTCAGGGAAACATATAATTCAGAAGGAAGATCTAACAGCTAGCATAGACTTGCCCCTTGTGTCTCTGATTTTCTTAAATGAAAACACCTTAAATTGCATTTTGTGATGTATTTGCTTGAACACAACCAGAGAGACAGACCTATCACACACTTGTGCAACCCCTAGATGCCCAGAATGGCTGCTTGTTGACACGCCAACACAGGAGGAGGGAATTCAGGCTGGGTGGCCCACACAGGTGGCAAAGAGAGTCATCATCTGCCACTTCCCATAGTGTGCATCAGCAGAAAATCTAAAGTTAGAACAAAGTTAACATGCAATTCCAGACACTTTGATTGGGAAGAGGTTGTCCTGAGATCCCTCTTAACCACGATGGCAAATTCCCTACATTCCCTCAATCTGAAAAACATATTTCTACTTCTGAAACATATGTAGGATATATTATGCCTTTACAGTAATGGAAAAGTGACAGAGGAAAGTAAAATTTCTTAGGAAACCCTTTCTGTGACACATACAATTTCAATGAAGTTTGAGGAAAGAAATGGGCCTATGTAAGCAGCACAAATGTACTCACCTAGTAAGAAAGGAAGGTAAGAGGATGGTTCCCATCAGTGGTGAACTTTAGAAGGGTCCAGGAAACCTTGTGCATTTGCCATGCTTAGCCAACTGAAGGGCAGGGCCCTTTAAGAGGCCATGACACCCTCCACATTCTAATACTACTATGGCAACTCCAGATTGTTACCTGATACTGGACCCTCCCTCCCACCCTCAGAAACATCACTACAGGCAGTGGCATTCGCTTAGGGCTCTGGCAACTTCATACTTGATTGAGTGATTAAGAACTTTCAAGTATTGTTGGATGTTGATGAAGTGATTCACTACAGTAAGTGAAGAAGAATAACAGCTATTGTTATCTATGAATCCTTATTAAGCTATTTGACTTTGTTTGTTTTAAACATCATGTGCTTGTTTCTCTACTGCCTAGACTCTGGATTAATGACTGTCACAGTCATCAGCATGGCAGCACCTTCCAGTGCTCCAACAGATCCAAGGATAGAAATGAACCTCCTAGAACACCAAGTCTTGTGTTCACAGATGGACAACACTCAACAGGAGTTTGAGGATCTCAAGGAGAAGCTTCTTCCATCTGAACCTACTGCCTATGCCCTGGACAAGCAGCTACAAAACACCGTAAGTTCTGGAGGTGATGAGTGATTGTCTTTCTTCTGGGAAATGAAATGATGGCATTGTCTTTCTTTTTAGAAACGAGATGAGGTGCAGTTTTGGACTTGCCTCAAATCGTTGCTACTGAATCTTGGTACAGACACAAAGTAGCCTGTTTCACACAAGAACAGATGAAATACTCTTGTATTGGGATCCTCTGTGTACTGCAATTAGCTTGTGATACTAATGGAAACTTGGTGGATCTGCACAGGATTCAGTTTGAAATGCACAAAGAAGTTTGTTCTTCTCTTACACCGAGGGATAAAACCATTGGGGGTGCACATATCACATGAGATGGGAAGTTGTACTGCTGGAGCGTAGATATGTCTTAGAATCCTTTAGTGTCAGTGGACCCCGTGTTTTAGCGGCTGTGTCTCAGATATAAAAGAAACCCTCTCAGTACACTCTATTCCTGCCTGAGTGGAGACACTTTGGGGATGCAGGATTCCCAGCAGCTTCTAGTCTACCTTGAGTCCTGGGAATACAAATGCATGGATGAGTGGGCAATGGTGGGTGCTCTCTAAGGAGATGTCAATCCTATAGTTTTCTTTTAGAAGAACCATAGTGATATTTTCTTGATAAGAAGGTCTGAATCGGAGTAAAATGAAGAGATGCATTCTGAGAAGAGATAATAATATTTCTACTGAGCAGCATGACCCACCTCTAAGAGCCAGAGTGAATTCACTATGCTGTAAAAAATCAGGAGGCTGCTTCTAGTACATAGGTTTGAATGATGTCTGACACATGTTGGATTTTCATAGGTGTTCAATCAACTTATTAGTGAATGAGTTGTTTCTTTCATATATGTATCTCCTAAAGACTTATAATAACCATATATATACGATGACTCTTGTTTTATCTTTGAGATTTTGGTGCATGTATTTTGCCATCTCAGCACACAGGCCCTTCACTGGCACCATCCTCTGGTGTTTGCCACACAAAGAGGAGCCTCATGCCCAAGCTTAGTTTTTTTTTTTTTTAAGATTTATATATTTTTATTACAAAACCAGATATACAGAAGGGAGGAGAGAAAGAGAGGGAGATCTTCTATCCGATGATTCACTCCCCAAGTGAGCGCAACGGCCGGTGCTTTGCCCATCCAAAGCCGGGAACCTGGAACCTCTTCCGGGTCTCCCACGCAGGTGCAGGGTACCAAGGCTTTGAGCTGTCCTCGACTGCTTTCCCAGGCCACAAGCAGGGAGCTGGATGGGAAGTGGAGCTGCCGGGATTAGAACTGGTGCCCATATGGGATCCCGGGGCTTTCAAGGTGAGGACTTTAGCCACCACCAGTCACCAAGAGGCATAGAGTTCTCCGTGACTGAGCAGACACAGGTCTATGGGGGTATTATGGTCTAATTCAGAGTTTGATGGAGAATCATGGGCCAGGGCCCTTCTGTACTCAAGATAGGAAAAATTAAGAAAGGGAAAAGGTGAGCCATATAGAAGCATAAGACTGTTATGAACTGAGTCCCTAGCATTGAAAAACAATTGGATCGAATTGTGCTTATAATATAAATTTCAGAAATGAAACCATGCCTTAATCTCACTGGCAACTTAATTCCAACAGCCATAATAATATTGCGACCTACTCCTCATATGGGAAGGAAAAACCTGGACATCACTGTGCCTCTGGGACCTGTAGCAACAGGGACCTGAGGTCATTTGGTGCTTGTCCGTCAGGTTCCTAAAGAGATGTGTAAGAACTTAAAATTCTGAGCCAAAATCACACTTGGAAGGACTTTGTGGATGCTTTCAGAAATCTTAGTGACATCATCAGCAATCCTTACTCCTGTTTCACTATGGAAATTTATGGTGTCCAATGTAGCAAACTGAGTTTTCTCTTTGGCTCTTCCCTATTTATGTAGTGTCAACAGTGAATGAAGTCCTGTTAGATTCATCAGGTAAAAGGTTTTGCCCTCCTTATGATGACCTGATCTGTCTGAAAGATTCTCTTTGGAGCAACACCTTCTGCCTGACAAACCTGCATTCTGATGTTCTTTATATAGTTGCAAAGGATAATCCTCAGAGTGCAGGGTCCAGTCCCCTGCCCAGGATCTCTGAGGAGTGTGTGGTGTGGGAGGCACTGATGGGAGCAGAATGAAGCCCCAGGTTGTTTGATTTCAGATATTTTTCCCCTTTAGCACACTCTCAGTCATCATGCATTCTGTGTCCTAAAAGGGAGATTATCCAAAACTACGTGCTTAGGTCAGGCTTCTAAAGGGCCCAGGACAGAAGGTTTTGGTCTTCTTGCTTCTCTCCTACTGGTCTGAATTTTATACCTGCAAAAGTATAAAAGTCTTTGCCTGTATAAAATTATAAAAGTCACACAAATATCCTTGCTTAGATGTTGCAATATTCTCTATAGACTGGTTTGGTCTTCAGATTAGATCCTTCCTCCAACCCTTATTGAATTCACCTGCAGCCTGGGTGCTGTTAGTGGGTGGTCATGAACACATCATGTGTTCCTGAGTTTTATCTGCTTCACAGCCTTCTTGTAAAGTGTGTATAGGAGTTTGGGTGGTATCTGATGTCCCCACTGACTCTCACACCTTGGGTTTCTGCCATGGCTTTTCCACAAGGCCCTCAGATTCTGGAGATGGAGCAGATAACAGAGGCTGTGCTTCAAAAGGCATATTTCCCAGTAGAGCAGATGGTTTCTGGATGCACAAGATGGATGTTAAGAGCATCCCTCAGAGAGAATTAGAAACAACCATTCCTCTGCATCAGATTATGCAAGACAGCAGGAAAGCAGGGATCACGCCTGCAGCCTATTGAAGGAGCTCAAGTTTCCTCCATTGTAAGCCTGGGGCTGAGGTATAATTTCAGGGAAGTTCGGCTATAGTTTGTGAGTATCACATGCTCCTTGAGCAGGCTTGAGGACCTGTCCCTCAGATCCTCCTCTCCCCTAGAGCTCACATCCTTCCCTGAGCTCTGTTACCACTGAACAAGAACACCCAACTTATCTATCACAGTACCTGCGCAGGATCCACATTGGTTTCTCTCTCTCTCAGATACCAAAGATTTCTGAAGCCAAGAAAAGATGTTGCAAATATGTGTGATGAAAGGAGCTTTCACACTTGAAGACAAAATCTGCGACATCTAATCAAGTTAAGTCTGCAACATCTAATCAATACAAACAGAACAATGAAATTTACCATCATTGAGAAATGAGTTTCAACATCACCTTCCAAACTTAGTTGCCAGAGTCCAGCTCCAGCTGTGTCCGGAAGTCGGGAAGGGTGTGTGGATGAGGCGTGAAGAGAGAAAGAAAGGAGACGGACCACCAGGATTCCTTGATCGTAGTGGACAAAGCGAGATAGCTGTCCGCTTTATTTATACAGAAGCAGTACAAAGTTTTTTCTTAGGGGCATATTGACATAGCTTCAGGGGGGCACAATTTACAACTTCTTGAGAAATGATTGAGGAAGGATTCCATATTCCTTGCTTATCTTGGCTTGTCAGTCTTCATCTGCTCTCCTCAGGCCTGGACTCTATAACCTAGGCGCCGCCTATGTCAACCAGACCCCTATCTTGTATGAGTTAAAAGGTCTGGGGCCTTGGTCTATGGGGATCGGGGTTATTGACATTAGTCGGCCATTAGGTCTGTAAGCTCACACAGTTTGTTAAAGCAAGGGTAATAACGGCGGAAAGAATTGCAGTTAGCAATGAGCTAAGTTACTCTAAGTTTCAACTCTACAATGGATGAGTGAGTGTTTCCAAAGACAATTCTACAAATTGTTTCAGTATTAGACAAGGTATTATCCATTCCAACGTTGCAACCAAGAGTTTCTCAGTAGACAACACATCTTATGCAGTAATACACTCCTAATACAATTCTTATTCTACAACTTATCTATCACTAAATGGGAGAAATACATCAAGAGAGAAAAAACATGAAGATCTAAGACAAAAAGTTATGAACATTACATTCCTCTACAACTGCAGGCTCTACAACTTCATAAGCGATCAAACAATAATCAAAAATATATCATTATGATATTAGTGAAATCACCCTGTATTTCCTCTAGCTAAAAATTTATGAAAACAACTAAAGCAACTACATTTTCTATATTCTAAAGAATTGCAAGGACAGGGTAACCTTTAAGACCACAGTAACTATATTTTTTGCCTTAGCAGGATAGGCTTCAAGGTTACAGTAGCTATATTCTTCGTCATAGCAGGATGGCCTTTAGGGTCACAGTAACTATATTCTTCATCATAGCAGGATGGCCTTCAGGGTCACAGTAACTATATTCTTTGTCATAGTAGAATGACCTTTAGGGTCACAGTAACAGGATAACTTTTAGGGTCCCTCTTATCAAGCCATTTCCTAGAAAGCATGATAAATATCTGGGCCAGATTTTCTGGCAATGGGTAAACAGCACAGACTTAATTATACTCCTGTGTGTAGTTAAAGGCCGGCTCACCAGGACATCCTCAGTAACATTAACTCTTAAGCTCATGTTGGTTGTAAAAGCCATCTCACAGGGGCAGACAATGCCTCAATAGATTACATAGTGGGGTGGTTGAGTGCCCATGTGAAGGGGGGTGAAAAATGCGTCAAGGTGATCAGAGATGAATCCACTTAGCCCTGCTAAGCAGCTGGTAGCTCCCCGGGCCCTGCCAGTCAGGGAGCTGTTCTCTTCACACCTACGTGTTATTCACACCTACTGCATAGACGCCATCACTTAGTAATTTATATTCCCACAAGCTAGTTGGAGGACAGCCATCGGAGCCCATCAGCCTCCACTTGGTTTAACACCTAAGCCGACCAAGGCCCAGAGCCTCAGACTGTTGGGAGTCTTTAACACTCATTGCCATCCTGCCAAGGAGCAGCATCAAGACCAGCTGCAGTGTGACAACAGTCCCAACAGACATGGGTTGTCTCCTGATAAACTGATCATACAGGGAATATATCGCATTGTGATAAAAGCTACATAATAATATGTCAATGGCTAACATAGAAAAATAACTAACATGGAAATGCTCACAACTTTCTTGGACTTGGGTGCACTTTCCTAACTTGTGTTCAGCATCATACTGAAAGGCCCGGTCAGACAAAATGAACAAGAGAAAGAATGGCATTCCAATTTCAAAGGTATAAGTCAAATAGTTGTTTTCCTTGCAAATTCATCTGAAAATTTCAAGAAAATTTTTTTTTCATTAACTGAACAGAGTAATTCCTACCAATAAAATCAGCTGCAAAGATGTGGGATCTCCAGAAAAAATCCGCAATGTTGATGAGCTAACTGTAGAAATGAAAACACATCCATCTCATATTCATGAATGGGAAAAAAAATCACCATTTTAAAAATGTCCCTTAAACTGGCCTTGTGTGATTGCATAGTGATTAAAGTCATCACCTTCATGTGCCAGGATCCAATAGGGGCACTGTTTCTAAACCCGGCAGCCCCACTTCCCATCCAGCTCCCTCCTTGTGGCCTGGGAAGGCAGTGAAGGATGGCCCAAAGTCTTGGTACCCTGCACCCTAGTAGGGGGCCTGGCAGAAGCTCCTGGCTCCTGGCTTTTCATCGGTGCAGTTCTGGCAATTATAGCCACTTGGGGAGTGAATCATTGGGTGCAAGATCTTCCTCTTTCTTCTCCTCCTCTCTGTATATCTGGCTTCCCAATAAAAATAAATTAATCTTTCCCAAGAAAAAAGACCCATAAACTCCAAGCAATCTGCAGATACTATACCAGCCCTTTCAACACATCAGTGACAATCAAATGAAGCAGAAACAAGAATTCCCAACAAACTGATTCAAAACCAGAAAGCAACTCCAAAGGAATCTCCAACAAAAAGAAAGTTGCGCTAATCCACTTTAAAATTCAAAATATTCCACAAAGCTCTAATAAGTACAGCAGCGCAGAACTGGTGTAACTTGAGAGGTTGAGGATAGGGAAGGGACATCATAAGTAAATCTACGTGAAGACAGTGCACTGCTGTATCTTCAGTGAAGGTGCTAAGAAAGTATACTGAAGAAACTTTCCCCTCAACAGTTCTGGCATTTTTTGGTTTGCTATTTGGATGTATTCTATTTCAATCTTTCAATTCCTGTATAATTTATGACATTGCCTCTATTTGCAAGGCATGTTCCTAGAAGGCTCCTCTCTGCTAACATACTGAGTTATTTCTTTCTGTGTTTTTGAAGCTTGTTGAGATGCCTGAAATGGCTCTGTTGAAGTTCCTACCTGAGAGTGTCCATGAGTTGTCAAATGGTCAGTTTCATGCCTGATTTTGTTCTTTAGTTGAGGTCAAGTTTTCTTGAAAGCTCTTGATGTTTGTTGTCTACCGCATTCTGTGCGCACAGAAGGATTAGATACTGCAGTCTTTGGAATCTGGCTTTGTGCCTGCCCTTGTTAGGTTTTCTAAGCAGTGGGCTTATTCTGAGTTTGTGGACACTTGCACTGTTTCAGCACTAGATGGCACTCGAGGCCCACATTCTTCTCCAATCTGTGGTTTACATTTTCATTGTGAGCAAGGAGAGTGGCCCTTCTGAAGCCGCTATCTGAGGCTGGAGTGAGCCCGGCTGCGTTGCCCACTGGTACTGCCCTGTGGGCAGGCACTGCAGGATCATGCCCAGCTCAGGGATCCATCCACTTCTTGATTCCTACCTAACCTGAACCATATGGAAGTGCTCAGCCATGCTGAATTCTACAATTTTATACAACAGCCATGGATGCCTATTTATTCTCACAGTTGATTGTGTGCAATGTGTCTTCCTTCTTTTACTCTGCCTTCAGGACTGTGATATTATTCTTTCTTGTCCATGTTTGTGTTCCCTGAGGTCTTGTTCATAGACCTTTTCCTCCTTTACACAGTGATTGCTGTTTAGGAATCTGTTCCCCATCCTTTCCTGTATCCTTAGTGTCTGACGTATACTCTCCCAGCTCTTCACTCCTCGGACGCTTCTCCTCTGAAGTTAGATCTTTTCATCTGCTTATTCTACAGGTAGACATAGAACAATGTCTTTCTTCTGGCTTTTACATTTGTACAACAGCCTTCTCCTCACTTCATATTTTAGTGATCTAGCTCACTGAATGTTTAAAAACAGATGTTCATATATGCAATGTATATGAAATAGTACTTTCAAATAACCACATTTTCTCAATCATTAACTGTTAGTCTTCTTTCATTTACCAACTTAATAACGTTGGTTTTAGGAGTCTACTGGTTATTAGTTCCTTGTAATTAAGCTCTGCCTACAAATTCAAGCATTTGTTTGATAATCATGTCACCAGCACCAGTATCCCTGTTTGTCTGTTTGTTTGTTTTTTGTTTTTTTTTTTTTCCAGATTTATTTGGGTCCAGCATGATGGCTCAACAGTTCGATCTTTACCTTGAAATCACAAGGATCCCGTATGTGTGCTGGTTTGGGTCCAGGCTGCTCTACTTTCTATTCAGCTCCCTGCTCTAGCCTGGGAAAGCAGTAGAGGATGGCCCAAAGCCTTGGAACCTGCACCCATGTGGGAGACCCAGGGGGAGGCTGCTGGTGTGTAGCTTCAGTTGTGATCATCATCATCCAGTGCAGCCATCTGGAATGTGAACCACGGGATGGGGGATCTTTCTGTCTCTCCTTCTCTCGGTCTAAATCTGCCTTTAGTGAAAATAGATCAGTCTTACCCAAATTACTTAATAAGTTATTATTATAAGAAAGTCAGATCTGATTTATGGAGAGGAGAGAGAGAGAGAGAGAGAGAGATCTTGTATCCATTTGTTCACTCCCCACATGTGTGCAGTGGATGGAGCTTAGCCAAACTGATGCCAGGAACCAGGAGCAGCTTCTGGGTGTCCCACATAATGGGTTTAGGGTCCCAAGGCTTTGGGCTATCCTCCACTGCTTTCCTAGGCCAAAAGAAGCAGTTGCATATGGGATCCTGGTGCTTGAAATGTGAAAATGTAAACATTGAGACATCCCACCAAGCCACTCTGTGTTTCCTAACACAATCCAGGCCAGCCACTCTCCAACTGTGAGAGAGTCACTTCAAAAATAGCAAAAAACCTGAGCTTTAGGATTAGGGTTAGTCTTAGATTTAGGGTTAGGAGTAGGGTTAGGGTTCATTTTTGGTGTTTTTGTTTGTTTTGTTTTGTTTTCATATGTTCCATCTTTCAAAAAGAAAGACATGATTTTAATATCATTTAACAATATGTTAAAAAGTAGCCAGGCAGACCTCCGTGTTAATACAGTCGCACACTGGAACGGACTGGACTGTGTGCTGCTGGGCAGTCTCTCATGTTCCACTATCTCTCTGCAGCGTCGCACATGAGCTGGTTATGGGGCTGGGTCAGACACAGACACTGAACCTGTACACTCGGGAACAGCAAACAGTGGATACCCGCCAGGGGACTCAGGGGCAGTCGACTCTTGATGGTCGTGGATGGAGGACAGGACAGGGAAGGATGTGGAGGCCACGGGCCCAGTGGTTGGCACATACTTGTGTTGGCCACAGCCAAGCACAGGAGGACTCGGAGGGTATACTGCTGCACTCTGACAGCATGGGGCTACGGTCAAGGAAGTGTCATGGACTGCAGGCTCACAGTTAAGGACACAGCTGGGCGGTGGCTCCGCACTCACAGCGCCCAGGGCGGGCACCCTGGCTCCAGGTCGGCCGACTAGGGCTTGGCACACAGGGGGCGTGGCACGGCCCATCTTCATTTCCGCCTTGGTGCTCCCTGGTCAGTGGGCTGTGAAGGTGGCCTTCTTCAAGCTAAAGTTGGACCCATTGATGGAGAACCTTTGCTGGGTCTGTCTAGCCAAATCCAGGCAGAACCTTTTGAAGTACTCCACTTCCCGCTCAGTGTCGTCCATCTCCACGCTGTCCAGTTTGATATCTTCGGGCAGAAAGATGTCATCTCTGGGGCTGCCAGCTCGGTGCCCTTTCTTCTTCCTGCCTTTCCAGCTTTTGCCCCTGGGCAATGGCGAGTCGGCCAGGGCCAGACTACTGGCCTGCTGCAACTCCCCGGGGGAGGAGGGTTCGGGTCCGGTATCCAGGACCTTCTCCTCCATTGGTGTAGCTCACCTACTTTTTGTTGTTGTTGTTAATGTTGACTCTCCTTTCCTCCTTTTTCTGCTCCATGATTGGGGTGAGGTCGGCCACCCTGGCCACACCCCCATTTGATGAAATTGCTCCAGTCCTGAAATTAATATCCTTTCATTTTAAAACATGCTCAACCTCCTCATGAGCACTAGACACATCTCTTGATGTCATTTTCAACATCATCTCCAGGTTGTTTTATGATTGCATTAGATTCAAAAACACAAAAACAGAAAATATAATTTCTCCCAGATTCCCCCAATTCTATTCCAATGCTTCAGTTAGTGGCATCATCATCCACTCAGTTGCTTAGAAGAGAACCTGATGTTTTCTTTCAAATGATTCTCCTTCACATATTATTTAATTAATATAAACATCTGTAAGTTAATATTCCATAACATGTTCTCAAAGCTGTGTCTCTACTGCCGTAATTTTGACCCAAGTCACAAGCATTTCTGATCTAGACAACGACATTTGACCAAAACATGTTGTAACGATTCTCTCTGTATTGTTTCTTACTCCCTCCTGGGCATTCACAGAAGGATGAACTCAGAGTTCTAGAAAACTAGAGCTATAAAGACCAGAAGCAATCTCTGCTCTCTATGTCACCTGATGGAGAAGAAACTTAGAAGGATTTTCTGGGAGAAATGGACCAGCGGAGGACTGAGATGCCCAGCTTGTACAGACATGGAGGAAGCCTGAAGGTTTGCAGGAGGCTGGACAGAACCAAAGAGGAAGCAGTTTCTATAAAATAGGCTGTCATTTGAAAGACAGGGATAAAACAACAGAGAGCAGGCAGTGCACACACACACACACACGGTGGCAATCTTTGAGCAGCTGCTTCATTCCAAACACAACAGCCAAGGCTGATTCCAGGATTTTGCAATTCCACCTAGTTATCCTTTTGGGTGATAGGACCCACGTGGTTGAAGCATCACTCGTTGCCTTCTGCAGCATGTTTTAGCAGGAGCATATTAGAGCAGAGGTGGCACTCAAACACACTAACATATGTGATGTGGACATGCAAGCAGAATTTTAACCATGGTGCCACTCAATCACTGTCCTAGGGTTCTTTTTTCATTGCATAGCGGGTGAAATATCTTTCAGAGCAAAAATGGTGACTCCCATGGAATGGCCAACTTGATAAGGATTTGCTCTGCTCCAGCTGAATCACTACCACTGTAACTGGGACTTTGACAATGTACGTCCTGAGTTGTTTGTTCAAAGATGAGGCTAATCCACCAAGTAACAATCTCTTGGACATTATTTCAAAATACAGTTCAGTAGGCCTTATCCCTCCCCTCCAAATATTCACACACAAAAAAACATGTGCTATGTGTTCTGCTTAGCTCTGTATCTAGAAAGGGGTTGGGCCTTTGCTGTGTGATACGTTAGTTGTTCATCCAGATTTCTTTTTGTCAACTCTACATTATTGATTTAATACATTAAGAGAGTAGGTTAGGAAGGATCTATTCTATCCAACTGCAAACCTGGCACATCTGTGTCTTGTAGTTAGATTATTGCCTTTGCTAAAGCAGAAATGTTGTTGCTTCAACATTGACCTAGGAAAGTATTTGGGTAGAAAATGTTGAAGTAATAAATCACATTGCTACAGGTGAGTTATCCCCAGGGACTAACACTCACTCAATGACAGTAAACATCAAGTGTTTTATCTGGCAGGATCTCCTGGATGTTTGTAATGGGAGATCAGGGCAGAAAGCAGCACTGCTGCCACTTAGCTCATCCCTGGGCCACAGGAGACTGTAATTTTGCAGTCAATCATAAAATACATCTTTTTGGAATTGTAAGGCTTATGATTATATGAGTTTGTATTTTGATTTCATTATTCCAGTCAATGATAGAAAACTAATTATATATAGCACAACTGTGGAAGTTGTGTGCACCTGGCTTGGAACCAAAAGTGTCCACCAGCTTAGGCACCTGGTGGAGTGGAGGATTTGTGTTTCTGTAGGGCCATTATTGTATTTTCATGAAGTGCAGTGAGAATGTCACATAGAAGGTTACAGACAGAGTGATTGCAGTGCTCTCCTGCCAACAGGGCCACTGAAGCCTCTACTGTGAGTTAGGAGGGGATGGGGAAGCATCTCCCAACCCCAAAGTAACAGCATTTCCTCTCTGTCGTGTCCTCATTCAGTAAGTGGCCATCAGTGGAAAATGACTTTTTCTTGTGGCTTCTGATTCTCTCAACATTTATCATATTCAGGGGCAGATGTTCTGGCATCGTTGGTTAGGCTTCATTCTGCTAGGCAGCCTTGCTGATTCCACTTTGAATTTAGCTCCTTACTCATGCTCCTAGAAAAGCAACAGAGTCTAACCCAAATGTGTGGGGTGTTTCAGCTGTGTGGGAAATGAGGGTGACATCATCGGATCCTGATTCTGGCATCTATACAAACTGGAGGTGGAAAACCACTATACCTTGTGACTCCTTGATAGATTACTACAGAGCTATGGCATCTGACAAGCTATTTCGAGGTATTAAAAAACTGAATCTGGATGGATTCAATCTGTGTATTTTGTATGTTTGTGTGTGTGTCTGCGTTTTCTTCAAGAGAGAGCAAGAGAGTTAGAGAGACAAAAGAGGAAAGAGAGAGATTATGATTCAGGAATTGGGATGTACACTAGAGAGATGACTATAGTCACAAAAGAGTTCCACTCAGTATTTTAGATTAAATTGTTTGGAACAGAAACTATCAAAGATTCCTGAAGGACTGACACCCTGAGTAGACATAACACATTAAAACACAGCCAATTATGCAGAAAAGAGAATTAGATGCAATTCCTTTCATGAGACCACTGTCACTGAATGCTAAGTGCAAAAAAAGTGTATGATAATGACAGATCAATATCTCTTGTATTCACAAATGTAAAACCTCTAATAGAAGGTATTGGGACAAACCCAGCAACAAAATCATTATTTACACATTGTGAGCAAGTGTGGTTAATGATATAAATGATAGGTTATTCAGCATTCAACTTACTGTAAGTTATCAAAAAGTATTCATGATAGCATTTGGGTAGATGAAAAAATACAATTGGGAGCTCTTATATTAAAAAGGTAACTTTACAAAATTTTCCTGTAGAATGCATTCCAAAGGTTCTCAAATTTGTTTATTTATTAGAAGTCAGATTAATGTAGAGCAGGAGAGACAGAGAAGGAAAGATCTTCCATGTGCTGGTTCACTCCCCGAATGGCCAGGAAGATCAGAAAATATTGATCTCACATGAGGAGCCAGAAGTGGCTTAAAGTCTTCCACTTGGGAGCAAAGTTGCAAGGCTTTAGGGCTATCCATCTTGCCGCTGCTTTCACTGGCAACAGGCACGGAGCTGGCTTGGAAGTAGAACATCAAGACAGAAACCAACAAGGACCCATATGTCATATCAGCACTTAGAGGCAGAGCGTCTAGAGTCAAGGCACCTGCTCCTAAATGATTTTTAGATATCAACATAATAGTGTTTGAGAAATATTATTTACCCAGAATTCCTCATGCTCTGAACTCTGAGAAAGGGAAAAGTTAGGCTTTCAGAAATGTTTCCTGTTGACTTGATTTGGGTGACTCTTGTGTTGTTACATTCAGTGCTCATGTGTGTTTATGCATAATACGGAAGAGAATGCTTTTAGTTTCTTTGCAGTGGGGAAGAAAACAAACTGACTCTCTTGGTGCACAGCTCATTAACAAACTAGAACTCAAATGAATAGTCACAGCTTGCTACATTGGCTACATAGTCATTGTTAGGGAAATGCTCGCATGAAATGTGGATGAAAAGATGAGGCTGTTGGCTTACATTTACATTAGCCCTACTCAGGCAATGGCTGCAAAGGAAAATGCCTTCTCTTTCATGGGCTGTGGATCTTCCAGACTGAAGCTTTGTGCACAGGTGACATGTAACAAAGTGCTTGGTGTCAAGTTAGGAAACCTAGGAAGTAAATCTGAGTCTCAAGAACATGTGATCATAGAGACATCCACATTTTTCTTCCATTTATTTTTAATTTTAATATCTTAACATATTTGAGATGAACGCACACCCATGTGGGCCTCTCATTGGGGTGCAGGTGGTCAGGTATGAAGGTGTGTGGGACACATGTTTCTGTCTTTTTTTCAAACTGTTACTGCAGTGTGGTAGGGTGAAGGTCACTCCTTGCTGTCCAACTACATCAGCGATAGAGGATCGGACATGGACTCTCAGTGATGCTTAGTTCCCATTGTGGGGAAGAGTGTTCTGAGGGTGTCACTTGTGTGTTTGTGATAGCCCTAAGATGTCTATATTGTTGCTGAACGGCTAAGAAAATCTTTCCAAGGTCTACTGGTTGATAAAGTTCATCTAATGGCTCCACAGACCCAGGAACAGGCTGCACAACTTGAGAACTCCCCCACTTGTTCTACCCTCTGTATTCTGATGATGCAGTCTACATTCCTTGATAGCCTGGATGACCTGGTCATCATGTCCTCCATGTGAAACTGGACATACTGTTCACTGCTCTAGCACCAGCAACAGAGTAGTCCCAGGCTTGGTGCATGCACTCCAAGGTAGCATTATACATCCTCTGAGTCTCCTTATGGCCAGGGTCTGAATCCAGCAGTGTAGTAGGAGAGGCACTGAAGAAACTTCATCTGAGTTGACCACAGATTTGATTTTTCTATGTACCTGACAGTATAGGCTTCAATTCGTTCTGTCACCTGCACCAAGCACATGCTGGTGGATACAGCTGCCTGAGCTGTTCCACCTCAGTTCCACCTGTTGGCTAAATCCTCACCTTGAAGGCACTGGATCCCATATGGGCATCAGTTCTAATCCCAGCTCGCTGCTTTTGTGGCCTGGGAAAGCAGTTGAGGATGACCCAAAGCCTTGGTATGCTCCACCTACGTGGTAGACCAGAAAGAGGCCTCTGGTTCCTGGCTTCAAATTGGCTCAACTCTGGCCATGGTGGCCACTTGGAGAGTGAATCCTCAGGCAGAGGATCATCCTCTCTGTCTCTGCTCCTCTCTGTTTATCTGACTTTCAAAAAAAATATATATCTTTAAACCAAAACAGACAATCTTGATTCGAAAAAATTTGAAATTCATGCATAGTTTTTTCAACATATAGTTTTCATGAGTTTTTTTTTCTCCAAAGACTTATTTATTCTTTTTATTGTAAAGTCAGAATTGCTGAGTGAGGAGAGATAGAGAGAAGGACTTTCCATGCGCCGGTTTAATCCTCAAGTGGCCACAATGGCCTGTGATTGGAAGCCAAGATCCTGGAGTTTCTTCCATGTCTCCCATGCAGGTTCAGGATCCCATGCCTTTGGGCCATCTTCAACTGCTTTCCCAAACCACAAGCAGGGAGCTGGATGGGAATTGGAGCAGCCAGGACACAAACCATAATAAGATCCTGGGAGGTGCAAAGCAAGGACTTCAGCCTCTGGGCTATTATGCCATTGTTTGGTGTCTCTTCATTTTGTTGTATCCTTTGCTGTGCAGAAACGTTTTATTTGGATTAAATCCATTTTAACTGTTTTTGATGGCTTCTGCTTTTGGGATCTTATCAAACATAAAAGCTTTACCTATTCCCACGTCTTGAGACATTTTAGTTTTTTGCTGCTTTTCCAATAACAATATAAAGTATATATTTAAAGACCTGATATAGTGGCTTAACAAGCTAAGCCTTAGTTGGTGATGTCATCATCCTCTACAGACACCAGTTCAAATTCTGACTGTTCCACTTTCAATCCAGCTCCTTGCTTCTGGCCTGGAAAGGCAGTGGAGTCCCCTGTACCCATGTGGGAGACTCAGAAGAAGCTCTCCACTCCTGAATTTGTACTGGGCTAACTCCAGCTGCTGTTGCCATTTGAAAAGTGAACCAGGGAAAGGAAGATACTTCTGCTCTCTGAATGTGTGTGTGCTTTCCTGATAAAATTTTAAAAATCTAAGAAAGTAATTTACATGTACAAGTATTTTATTTATAGGTATTTATATAATATTCCATATTTATAGGTCTTAAGTGTATTTAATATTTCTAGATACTTTTCATTACTTTCTTGGCTCAAATTCTTTCAAACAAAAACTTACAAGAGATTACTTTAGAAGTATTGTATTGAAAAGCACATAAAACATTCTTTCTATCAGTACATGTTTTTAACTTTCTGATTTGTGGGTTTTTAGTGTTCACATAAGCACTTTGTTATTTTCATGACATTAGTTGGCATTCTTCTAAGAGGATCAGTTCATAGGGATTTGAACATATTTTTATATTTGTAAGTATAACATATTTATATACACAAATTATTGTGAATCTTGATATTCAATGCCACTTTCTAACATATGTTTTAAGTAATGATGGGCCAAATTAACAGAAACATGGTTTCTCTTATTAATTTTGTTACATTAACGTCAATGGCATTGCTTTGAATTTGCATGGCTATATCTTTACTAGGTAAATCACGAGTCAAAAAAGTTGCTGGTAGCTTCTGTTGGAGATGATCTTCAGTATCACTTTGAACGTCTAGCCTGTGACAGGAACCAGCTTATATTAGAAAATGAAGCCCTCGGCTGAAACACAGCTCAACTCTCCGAACCGTTAGAACACCTCTCAATACAGTGTGATGTGTGGCGAAGCAAATTCCTTGCAAGCAGGTATGTGGCAGTGTAAATAGTATTTCATTTCCTAGCTTTTGCTATCAAATTTTTTATCCGTAGTATGATTTTTCTTTACTAAAATTATCAAAGCAAATCATATATACTTTAAGATGTGGGTTTTTTCCTGGAAGTTCACCCAAACTTCCAGGAAAAATATAAAGATCCACCCTCATATTCAGACCAAAATAAAACTAAGTTCAGAAGTCTGATAAATTCTAAAATCAGTAAAAGATAAATTAATTACTTTTCCCCAAGTATCTGAAAAATATCATTCTTCTCCCTCCGTTCTCTGTTTTATTGTTCATTCCTGTATGATAGAGCATCTCAGCCTTTCTCCTTCTCTATACAATTACCAAAACAGTAACATTTTTATGGCATGGCAAATGAGGCTGTTTTTCCACACAGGTAAAGAACACCAAGTCCCAGTGCAGACATCTGGGCAAACTGGTGGCAGAAAACTGTGCTAGCACTTTAGACTCTTTTGTCCATTTACGACGCTATCGCCCACCCCAACAATGACTTTGAATTACTGAAATACCAGCCCTGTGTGTTTCACATCCATACCTCTGGTGTTTAGCAAAATATGTTGTAAAATTTGTTTATTAACTGCTTATTTAACACTGAATCACCTTGAGATTTCATACAAAATATCAAAGGTCTCCATACTGTACATTAAGAACCACTGATTGTGAAGAAGAACATTTTCAGGAAAAGCCTTCTTCATGTTTTAATATCTGTAATACTTTCTACTAAAGGAGTCATTTCCTTAAATTGTGTTAGTGTGAGTATTGTGGCTTAATCACCACCATGTGCTAAACTGGCTTCCTATTTGATTGCTGGTTTGAGTCCTAGCTGCTCCACTTTGGATCCAGCTCCCTGCTCGTTTTCTAGGAAAGCAGCGAAGAGTAGCCCAAGTTCTGGGGTCTTTGCCACTAACGAGGAAGACGAAGAAGCAGCTCCTGTTTCCTGGCTTCAGCCTTGGCCTAGCCTGACCACTGCCTGGCCTAGCCCCAATTGTTGTGGCCATTTAGGTGGGAACCAGCAGATGAAAATCCCTTTTCCTCACTCTCTAACTCTTTAAATTAATAAGAAATTTTTTTCAGTTTAAGATTTTCAAAATCGTTATGAATGTTTAATTTTACAGTTTTCAGCAATAACCATCTTTTAACATGTTGTTACACTGACATCAGTATAGGTCTGGTTGGGTAAAATGTAGCACATCCAATCACAAGAAAACATTAAGCTTTTTAAAATTTTTTTGAAACAGCAATGAGGTAATTCTGTATGCAGAAACATAGAAGTCTAAGATTTGTGTTGTACAATTCCTTTTTTTAAAAAAAAAAAGAAAGATTCATCTGAAAGGCAGAGTTGCAGAAATAGGTGAGGAAACAGAAAGAGACTGCACTTGTTGGTTCCCTCCCCAGGTGTCTGCAGTGGTTAAAGCCAGGAGCCAGGTGTTGCTTCCAGGCCTGCCATGTGGGTCATGGGTTAGAAGTGCTATGACTAACTTCTGCTGTTTTCCCAGGCACATGAATAGGGAGCTGGATTGAAAGTGAAACAGCCATGATATGCTTGATTAACTCACTGTGCAATTATTTCATGTAGAAAGATATATTTTTTTTTTCTGGAAGAATGTCATACTTGATTACTTACATATGACATATAAGCATGCTAAAGTAGAAAGAAAGACAGTTTGTCCTTTTGTGGAAATCTTTCTATATTCATGGTTTGTAAGTGTAAATAGATGGTTTGTAAGAAAATAACTGTTTTTTTGTGTTTGTTGTTTTTGTGTGTCTAAAAGCATTTCTTAACTGTTTTTCAAAATTCCACCAATTTGCAAATTTGAGATTACAAAAGTTGTTATGTAGAAATGTCAGTAGCCAGCACTGTGCATCAATAGGCTAATCCTCCACCTTCAAGCGTCACCCAAACAACTCCCTGCTTATGGCATGGGAAGGCATGTGAAGATGGCCTTATACCTACGTGTGGTCCACCCAGACGAGGCTGCTGGCTCCTGGCTTTGGGACCACTTAGTTCCAGTGATGCAGTCACTTGGAGAGCATGCCAGTGTGGAAGATGTTTCCCTTTCCGCATATCATTCTCTCTGTAAATACACCTTTGAAGTATAAATAAACAATTTTTTTGCAAAAGTTAAGTAAAATTTTTGTCTTATTTTTAATAGCCTATGTTACTTTACTGAGACCTAAATTCATAAACATTTTTACATGTACCTGCTAAAGATTTATTTATTTTATTGGAAAATCAGATATACTGAGAGTGCAACAGAAACAGAAAGGAAAATCTTCCGTCCATTGATTTACTTCCTGAACCAATCGAAAGCCAGGAGCCAGGGCTTCCTCTGGCTCTCCCTTACTGGTGCAGGGTCCCAAGGCTTTGATCCGTCCTCAACTGCTTTCCCAGGCCACAAGCAGGGAGTTGGATGGGAAGTGGGGCTGCTGGCTCACAACCAGGCACTCATATGCAATCCCAGAGCTTGCAAAGAGAGGACTTTAGCTATTAGGCCACATTTAAAAAATTTTTTTTGCATATGTTTTTAAACTGAGAAGTGATTTGACTATTTTAGTCATCTATGTTAGCCTTTTGAAAACAATTGTATCTATGTTACTTCTTTACATTGTGTAATCATGAGAGAATTTATGTGTAAGAACTGAAACTTTTCCTGGGTGATGCCAGATGAGTTAACCAATTCCAGAGCAGTTTTACAGCATCAGAATCACGAGGCACAAGTGCCATCCAAGATCTCATAAGCGAATGGGAACAGTTCCAGGAAGAAATGGCTGCCACCCACAAGTATGGTGCTAGTTTTCCTCTGAACTCTCCTACAAGTTTTGTTACTGTGACAGTTTATTTTCTCCCAATGTATGTGCTTCTTTTCAATTGTTTTTGTTGGGAAAAGAATTATATACCTCTCGAATAGATATAAGCTCTAGATCTAAAAGAATTTTAGTTAAAATAGTTTTAATATTTTACAATAAATGCTTGTCTTTGCTATCAAAAATCCTTTTGATGATTTGCAAATGTGGTAGAACTTGTTGCTGTCAGTATAGTTCAGAGTTATCAAAATGTATGGCCTGCTATAAAAGTTTTTTGTGCTTTTATACAAGTAATGTATTGTTAGCAGAGTCAGAGTCAGTTAAAATAAGGTACATCAAAATGTCAAAACTTGGTTAGAGGCAACTAGTATAGTATTAAGAGGGAAATTCATAGCCTAAGTGCTTGTGGTACAAAAAGGATTTCATCAATAATTTAAACTCCCTATTTATACCATACACATACATACATTAAACACAAAGTAAGAGGAAAGCAAAATGATAAATAGGAGAGAAAAAAATTGAAAGTAAATTTAAGGTCTTTGAGAGGATAGTAATCAGATAACAAGTCTAATCAGAAGTGAGTAAGGAGATGTGCAACAAGTGGTCAGTAATGAGATGCACTGTATACAACAGACTGTTGCTATGTGCACTGCAGCAATTTTGATGAAAGATTTCTAAAGTGACTCAAAAGATAACCTGAATAACCCTGGTATATTAAAGTGATTGAATTTGTGGTACTAAACTTTCCGGTTTGTGAAATCCTAGGCACAGTCTCATTGGATTCACTGGAGTGTACTAATAAGCAGCTAAGTAAGAAATGGAACAAAATTTACACAAATTCTAGAAAATGAGAATATCCCAATTACGTTAGCAGGATGACATTATCTTAAGTGCGGAAACCACAACTGTTATAAAAGAAAACTGCAGACCAATACCTCTAAGGAACACAAATGCAAAAATCCTTCAAATAATTTGAGTAGATCATGACCAAGTGTTATTAATCCCATGAATTGTAGGTTGTTTTAGCATTAAAAAATCATTTAATGTAAATTAAAGTAGGCATATGAATATCTCATAGATGCACTGATGAAACCATCATTTCCTGTATTAAATATAAAAACATAATAATGCTATATGTTGAGTAGGAGATTGAGAGGTACTTAAGTAGCCTAATTTATTTAACAAGATTTCATTATTTACTGAATTGTAAGAAAGATGGGGAAATGATTTGCTGCCAACATATTTCTCATTTACTTACAATAATTAATGTTTACATTTTGCCGTGTTATTAATGTTGAGGGTATATGTGTGTTCTCTACAGGTTACTGGAGGAACTCATAATCTCATTACAGTGGGGAAAAGAGCTGGTGCACAGCTCTACAACACCACGGAACTAGCACTGGCAAATCACAGTCTGGCAAAGGCAGTAAACACTCATCTTCTGGGAAATTTTGGCATGAGCAGTCAAAAGAAGGTTCTGGCCTCTGTTGAGTTTTGCAGCACTCCAGCTGAGAAAGTGGCTGAAAAGGTAAGATATCTTCTCTTTCCTGATCAATGGAACTCAGAATGAATTCTTCCTCAAAGGTGACATGATGTAATGGGAAGCACTTGGCCTTCAGAGTTAGGAAATGTGAGCCAAACATGATTGTTGTATTAATGAGATTGTAATCTAGAAGGAATTGTTTCCTCATAAATCTAAGATGTATTCTTCTCTAAATTTATTGCTTTGTCCTTAAAGGGAAGAATTTGCAATTATTTTGAAAGAAGTCATTAATTTAGCTACTGGGTCATGGGTTATTTTTCATTTAAAAATCAGTATATAATTTTCAGTTTCTTAAATACGTTTCCAGGATTCCATAAAGCAGATAGTGCTGTAGTGATTTCCATTTTATAGTAATTTCTCAATAGATAGTAGCCTTGATTTTTGTTTCCTTTATCCCCCAAATATTACTAATTTTGTAAATCTTTTAGATCTTTTAATTTAGATCTTCCCCCAATTTTAATGTCCTGGCATAGATTATTGCTACAGTCCCATCACTAATACCCATGTCTTGTTTTTGTACTTTTTTTGTTATTATTGCTAAGATTTATTTTTCTAGGAAAGGTACATTTACAGAGAGAAGAAAAAATATCCTCCATCTGCTTACTGGTTCACTGTCTAAGTGGCCACATAAAACAGAGCTGAGCTGATCTGAAGCCACAAGCCAGGAGCATTGTGCAGGTCTCCAACATGCCTGTGGGGTCCCAAGATTTGGGCCATCCTCAACTGCTTTGCCAGGCCACAAGCAGGGAGCTGGCTGGGAAGTGGAGCAGCCAGGTCAAGAACTTGTGCACACAGGGGATCATGGCGCATGTAAAGCAAGGACATTAGCCAGTAGGCTGTGGTGCCAAGCACACCCTGTCTTGTTTCTTCCCTGACTGGATCATTCACTCTCCTACTGCCAGAATTATTTTAAAAATATAGTACAACCTTCAAAGAGGCCCCAGTTTCCCTCATTATAGAATCTATATTGTTTATATTGAATAGACATTTTCCATTTCCATTCCCAAGCTTATTTCTCAAATATCCTTTCTCCTTCTACTTCACATTGCAGAAGCATTGCCTGCTATGTTTTGCATAAATTAGAAAAACAAAAAGCCATTGAATTAAAAAAAATCAAAGGCTGAACTCGCATTTCTGTAAAAGAATCAGTTAAGTCAAAGATTTAAAAAGGGGGTAAAGCTTGGTGCAGTGGCTCAATGACTAAATCTTCACATTGCAAGGGCTGGGATTCCATATAGGCGATATTTCATGTCCTGGTTGCTCCCTTGGCTTCCATCTCTATAGTCTGGGAAATGAATAAAAGATGACCAAGTCCTTAGAATTCTGCATCCATGTGGGATGCTTGGAAGAAGCGCCTGTTTCCTGGCTTCAGATCAGCTCAGCTCCAGCCATTGAGGCTATTTGGGGAGTGAACCAACAGAGAGATGATCTTTTGTGGTGTCTCTCCCTGTCCATAAATCTGATCTGCCTTCCCAATAAAAATAATTAATAAATCTCTTAAAAGATAGGGGCACAGGAGCCCAAGAGGTACTGCTTTGGATTAAGAGTAGACATTTATGTTAAGGATAATTGTGGGATTTTTCTTAGGATTTACCTATTTGTTTGGAAGAGTTCCAGAGAAAGAGGACAGAATAGTTAGAGTTTTCCTGACTGTTTCATCCCCAGATGACCAAAATGGCCAAGCCCTGGGCCAGGCAGAACTCCCTAGGGAAGGGTATTGTCCATGTGTGTCAGATGGGTGCAGGGATTCATGCACTTGGGCCATCATCCACTGTTTTCCCAGATATATTGCCAACGAGCTACATTAGAAGTTGGGTAGCCAGGACTTAAACTGGTACCTATATAGGATGCTGGTATTACAGACAGTACTGGAATCACCGTGCCACAGCATCAACTAAAAGTACAATTGTTTTATCTCTTTTTTTTCTGTTTTTCATTCTGTCTCATTACTATCCATAAGAAAAATGGTCATGATGAAAAGAGTGAGAAAAAAAGTACAATATAGCCTATCAAGATCAAATCTGGTAATTCATAGACAACAGATTCATAGCGTCACTAAACAATAGTAAAACTACTATACCAATGCATGAAGGGGGAATCGGGTGTGATCCTGACAACCTCTTAACAGGAGGTCATGTGCGTGGAGCAGGGGGGCACTCCAGAGTGGAGCAGGTGTTAAGGAGGAAGCTTGGATCCCAACCATGAAGACTCCCAGACCTTCACCACAAACTATTAATACAAGCAACAAGGACTATATCCCAACTGCCAAGGAGGCCACAGGGAATTGGATGCCCTTGGAGGCCGAGTACTCTGAGGTCACCCACCCCCAACCGGAACTTCTGCAGGGGATGGAAGAAGTCCAAACACTACCGTGCAGAAACCAACTTCATCGGAAAGACAACCAGAAGTCCTGAGCGGTCAGCAGACACAGAAGAACAATTAATGTCCTTCGGGACCAGGGAGGAGAGCTTTCTCTGGTCCGAGCCTGGCTCCACCTCTGGACCCCCGCCCTCCCTTGCAATGACCATTGGGATAGCTCCAAAAACCCCTCACAGCAAACAAACAATCATACAAACTAAAAAAAAACTAAAATAAATAGACAAACAACAGAAAGTAGAGCCTGGAATCTGACAGGAAAGAGCTGGCGTGGATTGGCTTATGCCTCGCTGGGTGGGACACAAAGATTAGTTACTCCTCACCATGGTGTTGAGGATTTTCCTGCACACACCCCCCCCAAAAAAATGTTCTGCACCTTAATTGTCAACAAATGTCTTGCTAGAGTTACAAGACAGTCTAGATTATCCTAAAATCTGCCAAGATCAGCAAAATTATACTTCAACACAACAAATGGCTAAATACTAAAATGAAATAGACACGAGACAGCTGAATGGTACCTTATAGCCATTTTAAGGAATATAGCAGCCGGTCCTGTATATAAACTAAAATTGAAATGTCAATGAGCTAATCATAGGTTGTGGCTAGGACTTACTTTTTTTTTTTTTTTAACATACTGGTTACTCAAAACCATGTCAATTCCATAATGTTGCAAATTGCTGTTGATGTTATATTGGGACTCTTAATTAACTGGGATGATATTCTACCAGCTCTAACTTTGGCTCAGAAATGGTCTCCCCAAGAAACTGTTCAACCCATCTGGACAATAAGTAGCTGGACTCTATGCTTGGTATATGTTTGCAAGGAAAGAATCTTGATTGAATTTGAACTGTAATGCTACATCAAGGTGGAGGAATCCACCAGGGGGGAGAGGGGCGTAAGGAGGGGTGGGGGGATTCCCAGAGCCTATGAAACTGTCACATAATGCAAAATAATTAATAAAAAAAGAAAAATGGTCATGAATTTAAAAAAATGCTTTCCCTAGACTATATAATAGGCATATATCATTATTAAATTCAGAGCTTCTAGAGAAAATGAGTATAATATTTCCTGTCATCAATAGATATTGTTTTTCTGGGATTACTTATTAATGAAATGGAACTCTATAGTAATGATTCATCAAATAAATTAAGGACTTGTGTACATGATGTTTTATTCATCTAACCTTATCTTTTAGTTTGTTTTAAGATTCTGCACATTTTGGATCTAGTTACCTGTTCAGAAAGCACCCCTGATAATCCATTTGCTGAGTCTTCACCAACCACCTTACCTGCTACAAAGAAAATTATTGGAAGATATCATCTCTATACCAGATATGGAAATAGAGCTTTCAGTTGCTGCAATCACTGCCAAGGAGAGCTTACTGCCCTTCAACATTCTGTATGTTAAGGCATGGTGCAAGCGCTTGCTTATTATCCAACAGTTATCATTTGAGACTTGGGGTTCTTATAATGTTAAAAGTAGTATCCCTTCCTGTTTGCATTATTCCCAAAGATATTTCATGTACTGGATTCGAGATTACCCGTTCTTAATGAATATCTCAGAATAAGAAAAGAAGGTAAGTGTGAAAACAGAAAATACTTTCTGGGAAACAACAATGATTTGCATAAAGGACTGTAAAAGAGAAATAGTTTGTAAATTCCTTTTAGGCCCTGATTTATTTGTAAATTTAATCTACTTATTTAAAAGCAGAGAGAGAGAGACCTTCCACCCAGTGATTCCCTCCCCAGAATCCAACAGTGGCTGGCACTGAGGCAGGGCTGAGACTGTGAGCTGTCATTCCCATCCAGGTCCCCCACATAGACCTCAGCAGCTTAATTACTGGAGCCATTACCACTGCCTCCTGTGGTCTGTATTAGCAGAAAGCTGCAATTAGGATTTGAAGCTGAGCTCCAAAACCAGGTACTCTCATTTAAAACATAAGTATCTTCTTTCCTAAAATATCACAAGCCCACTCCAGGGGCCTAAATTAATATTTATCTTTTGAATATCTTATATGAGAATGTATCATGGTGTGCTAAAGAAAAGATTACAGGCAGCCATACCCACTCATTTACTGTTGTATTTGCACCTTAGCAGCACTTTTCCAGAGTTGAGTAGATGTAGCAGGGCTTGCATGACCTGCCAAGACTGAAATATTTACTATCGGTCCTTAATCTAAAACGTTTTCTGGCTCCTACTACATATTAATAATATATTAATAAGAGGGTAAGGGGCAAGGGCAATTTCTTTTTAGTTTTGAAGAAGTACTATAGGTGAAGGACATTATCTTTTATAAATAAGTGGTATATATTTGGAAAAACTATATTTTTGAGCTAAATTAGCGAGTACTTTAACATACCATGTTCTCATATTGTTCTTATATGGTAAATTCCATATTCTGAATACATACAATCTGACATCTATAAAATAAATATGTTTTTAACTTTTGTCTGATTTTCATGAAATATAATGTCAAGGACTCTCCAGCATGATATTTATAAAGCATAGTGTGGGTAGATTCTTTATAGATGATCATCTACACAAAAATGCAACTTACCAACTATATGCTATTGCATGTTTTTGAAATGTCTTTCAATGCATTTTTATAGTGGCTTTTAAAATATTTTTAAAATATATTAAAACCAAGTCTAAGAAATTACTTGCAGAGTGCCTATCAACAAAGATATCTGGTCAAACAATATATTTAAAATATGTCAATTTATTTTTTATATTACCCATCTGAGTTACTTATACTTTCAATTATCAATAGATTTCTCTACCTTCTCTATTGTGAATATTCTCTTTGTGAAAAAGATGTATTGATTATTTAGAAAATCAAAGTGACAGATGCAGAAAAAGAAATATATCAACTATTTGATGATTGAATTATAGCCATTCTCTGGGCCATTCCTGAACCAAGAACCAAGAACCAACAACAGTAACCATGAGGGCCATTGTCTGTGTCCTCCCGGGTACATCAGCAGGAAACTAAATTGCAAGTGGAGTAGCTGTAACTTGAGCCAACATTCCATTACAGGATGCCAACATCATGCAGGGCAACATAACTCACCACAGTACATTGCTCACCACCAATGAATATCCCTTTTCCTCTCCCAGGAAGGGTATCTTTTAATTCCAGTCTTCATCCTGCTTAGACTGTTTCAAATAATTCTTTTTCAAGGGGGGAAGTTGCTACATTGAATTTAGCAGTGATTTATTGTGACACCAGAAGCATGCACATTGAAATGTTTTACACTTTCAAAACTCTTCTGTAAAAAGTCCTAATGTAAAGATAGCAGAATGAGATAAAATACTTACAACTCATCAATCTAGTGTCCAGAACATACAAAGAATTTTTGCAGGTCATCAATCAAAGAAGTAAATAAAACAGTGGGAAAAGACTTGAATACATGTTGACTAAAAATACACAGAAGGCTACCAAACATTTCAGAAGATTTTCAGTACTATTAATCATTAGGGAAAGGTCACTCAATATTACATGATATCCAGCTACTAGAAATAAAGAGCACAAATAAGGTGAGGATATGGAGAAATTAGAATCACTTGTATTACTTGAGCGTTTTTTTTTCCCACAGAGTCATAACAATTTGTATTCATGACAATAATATTGTAAAACATGGGCTTGCAGCCATACAAATTTTACTTCTGGTGTGCTGGTCTGATGGCTTACTTCATCCTGGTTCCCTCAGTTTTGTTTTGTTTTGTTTTGTTTTGTTTTTGTTTTATATATTTTTATTAATATTTTGCATTATGTGACAGTTTCATAGACTCTGAGAATCTCCCCACCCCTCCCCCTCCTCTCCCCCCTGGTGGATTCCTCCACCTTGATGCAGCATTACAGTTCAAATTCAATCAAGATTCTTTCCTTGCAAACATATACCAAGCATGGAGTCCAGCTACTTATTGTCCAGATGGGTTGAACAGTTTCTTGGGGAGACCATTTCTGGTCCGAAGTCAGAGCTGGTATAATATCATCACAGTCAAGCTTGAGCGTTTTTAAGATGATGCAACAATTTCTGAAGACAACATGGCAGACTCTTAAACAAACCAAGCATACTCTTATATTGTATTGCAATTCCGCTTGTATGCAAATGTCCAAAAGAATTAGAAGCAGAAATGAGTATGTACTTTTGCACCTGTGTTCTTAGCAACTTTACCCATAATGACTGAAAGGTAGAAATAATCAAAGTGTCTGTTGATGGACAAATGGAGAAAAAATGATACATATGCATGCAAAGGTAAATTGTTCAGCCTTAAAACGGAAAGAAATATTAGAGCAAGCTGCAATGTAGGTGAACCTTTAAAACATGGTAAGTGAAATACACAGAAAAGAAATAATTTTGTATAATTCCATTCAAATGAGTCACCTAGAAAATTCAAATCTACAGACCAAACAGTTGCTATCAAGGACCAAAAAGAGAGCAGAGCAAGGTTTTGGTTGTATATTCTGGTGGGCAGAGAGTTTGATTTGGGATGATGAAACATTTCTATGGGTGGGCATTGGTGGTTACACAACAAGGTCAGACTGGTTAATGCCACTGATGTTTGGAAATGGTGCAGGTGGTAAATCAAATTTTGCAAAAACTTTTCAGCCAGATTCTTAATTCTATTTTCAAGGACTTTTAAAAATTATTTGACAATATATTGTTAAAGGTATACCCAGAGGAGCTTTTCTCTGTAGGGAATGTTGGAGAAAATAAAATTAAAAACTTGGCCAGTGTGCTGGCATAGCAGGCTCATCCACCTGTGGTGCCAGCATTCTACATGGGCACAAGTTGAAGCCCTGGCCGCTCCAGTTCAAATCTGTCTCCTCACTCATGGCCTGGGGAGGCAGAAGAGGATGAACCAACTCTTTGGGCACCTGCACCCATGTGGGAAACCCAAAAGAATCTCCTGGCTTCTGGTTTTGCATCAGTTTGATTCCAGCTATTGCAACCATTTGGGAGGTGAGTCAGCACATGGAAGATTCACTGTCTCTCCTCTATAACTCTGACTTTCAAGTAAAATAAAATATTTTTTTAAAAATTAGCCTGTAAAAGATTTAAAGCATTTTAGATCTTTTCTTCTCTGGTTGTTTTGACAGAATAAGATAAATTATTTCCCACGCCTGGCCAACCCATCCCCATAAATGGAAGAAATAAAACAAGGAAAAAGTGGAGACATACTCAGACAGATGAAATGTTTTAAAAAATTTGGATCCACACTTGATTGAGCCTGGACAGAAAGAAACCTAAGCTACAGAGGACCTATTTGACACCCTTGTGCTAAACACTCACACATTCTGAAACTGCTGGGTTAGATGAATAACAACTAAATCGACACTCATCACATTTTTACCTAAAAAAGATCAATAACCTTAACATTACATCTGCAGGAACTAACTATAAAGAAGGAACAAAGATAACAGAAGGAAGGGAAACAATTATAAAAACTAGTAATGAAGAGAATTATTGAAATTGAAAGATGGATCTTTGTAAAAAATCCAGAAAAGTGAACCATTGGAATTAAATACAAAAGCACACTGATGACTGAAGTCAAGTCTAAGGCATCACTTTGAATAAAATGTGATTTACATACCAATAAGCCTACATGATCTTAATAATCCCTAGAACTGCATGAATTGCTAAAATTTTCAGCATTTTAAGCGTTAGCTTAGGGCTCTGGCAACTTCATCCATGTTTGTGTGATTAAGAACTCACAAGTACTGTTGGATGCCGATGAAGTGATTCTCTGCAGCAAGTGAAGATTGACAGCTATTGCCATTCATGACTCCTCATTAATCACTTCGACTTTGTTTATTTTAAACATCATGTGCTTGTTTCACTAAGGCCTAGACACAGGATTAATGACTGCCAAAACCATCAGCATGGCAGCGTATACCAATACTCCAACAGATCCAAGGATAGAAATGAACCTCCTAGAACACCAGATCTTGCCCTCCCACCTGGCCAAGACTCAACAGGAGCTTGAACTTCTCAAGGAGAAGCTTCTTCCATTAAAGCCTTCTGCCTATGCCCTGGACAAGCAGCTAGAAAAACATCTTAAGTTTTGGAGGGCATAAGTGATTGTCTTTCTTCTGAGAAATGAGATGAAGTGCAGGTTGGGCCTTGGGTTAAAATCCCTGCTACTGATTCCTGGTACAGACACAGAGGAGCTTGTTTATCATAGGAAAGGTAGAATATTCCTGTTTTGAGATGTTCTACAGGAGATGTACTACAGGAGGTTGTGCAGACATGTAACATCATGGTGTTCTTCATGTCAGCCTATTCAATATTTGAGACCCAACTGGCACAACACTGAGCTTGAGGATGTCTGTCTTTCTCTGATACACAGAGGTAAAATGAGAGTGCACATTTAGCATGAGAAGGGGGAATCCTACTCCTGTAGCCCAGGTTTGTCTTCAGACCCCTGCCGTGTCACTGGAACCCTTGTTTTAGTGTGTTTGTCTAGAACTTAACCTAGACTGTCTCAGTATCCTCTGTTTCTGTCTTAGTGAAGACACTTTTGGGCTGCAGGATTCCCAGTAGGTCCTGGTCTCCCTTGAATTCTGGGAACACAAGGGCATGCACAACAGGGGACTGTCGCATCTCTCTGGGAGTCAGCCGGTTTCATTCCTATTGTTTTGTTGTAGGAACCGTTGAAAGAAATTTTGCATAGAACATTTGAATTATAATGTTAAAAAAGTAACTGAAGATATGTATTTTGAGGAGAGATAAGCTCTGCTTGATTAATAATGAATCTTCCAGTTCTCTGTAGAATCATGTAAAAATGGTTTTGGATGTGAAGAAAATGCAGATAATGACCCACATCTTCACTGTATTAGCACACTGTACAGGAAGCAAGATTGCCGAACTGGTCTCCTGCTCTCTGGCCAGGCTTCCTTCTTCTCTGAGCCTCAGTGTTCACCTCTGTTAGTATCTTACGGAGTAGTACCCACCTCTATGAGTCATAGTAGACTGTACTATGTCATACAGGATCATTGGCATACTTCCTCTACATGTGTTTGATAGGTATTCATTCCAATTGCTAATGAATGAGTTGTTAGTTTTACAAATGTGTGGTCCTCAGTGGACGACCTCATTGAGTGAAACTGGCAGCGATTCATAACTGGAGAACTATTAAAACCACTTGAGCAAATATCTCAGAGCATGCACCACATCCGGGACTTGGGGTGGGTGGGAAACTGGGTGGGGCTTCTCCCTCAATATCCCCCTTTGCCTCAGATACACGATGGAAACAATATGGACATAATAGTATTACCCACTTCCCTATACCCCCTGAACCTTTTTTTGTTAACCACAATATGTAAAGATTGTCAACAGCTATACAATAAAATAAAATACATTAAAAAAAATGTGTGGTCCTAAGACTTATGGCGTATATGTGTGTGCAGATTTTTTTGTTTGTGACTTTGTTGCATGCAATTTGCAATCCCAGAACAAAGGACTTGCAACTGCAGTATATACCGTAGTGTTTGCCACACAAGCAGGAGCACCATGCTCAGGTTTAGTGATTAAATTGGGGGATGTCAAGCTTGGTAAATGCCCCAAGTGTCAGATTCATGCATAGTTTTTGTTTGTTTTTCATCTGATTAATTTATCTAGTGGACTTCAAACTTATGTTCTCCAGTTTTTGTACTAAAATCCCATATACTTCGGTAAGTCAGAAACATACAAGAAACATTTTTAACAGAGCAGTCACCCAGTGTATGTCCACACTAGGATGATCCCAGCATGCTCTGTTGCAACATCAGCGGCATGTGCAACTGTCTAAAGAGCCTGTTGTGTCTGTGTTTTTTTCAGAATATGAACCATACAGAGTCATCATTCAGCCTGGACTGGGGCAGAACATGCAGTGTGAGGAGGAACAGCTGGCTGAGAGCCCACCTGTCACCAAGAGGCTGAGGCAAATGCAGGTAGCAGGTTCAACCTGCAAGAATCCTGGTGGTGGGCAGTTTAGCTGGCAAACCTGAGAATTCACTTGGGTCCAGACAACGGTGGATATTTACATCACAGGTATTGATTCAAAATTATTAATAAAATGAATGTTAAAAACACAGAGCACGATGAACACAACATTTGCCACATTTCATTTTCTCTCAAAAGCTTATGTTGAAGTGATATTCATACCCAAATGAAAGGAACAACTCAGACATTTATCATATGATGACACTCTCCCAAAGTGACGTTTCTTCTTCTATTATAGATGGTTTCTTGGTGTGCACAATGGTGATTACGAATATCCCTCAGGGAGAAGTAGAACAGACATGGAAAATTATCAGCAAAATCTGTGATCTCACAACAAGCACGCTGACGGAGTGCAAGACTTCTATATTCCATGGCAGAGGGTGACATGTGATCTGGGAGTGTCTGCTCTGGTTTGTGAGTATCAGAAGATCTTTGAGCAGGCTTGAGGCACTGTCCCTCAGCTCCTCTCTAGAGTTCAGTTCCTTCTGTGAACTCGATCAACACTGAGAAAGCCAGCCTATCTCACCTACCAAAGTACCTGCAAAAGATTCTCATTTGGTTTTACCTCTGTCTCACTCTCAGATACTAAAGATCACTGAAATTTTGAAAGGATATTGCAGATTTATATGTGCAAATGAGCTACTACGGCAGATGAAGGAAAAAAATCTCAACCCCAAACAAAGGAAAATCCATCACTGAGAGGTGAGTTTCCAACATCACTTTTGACACTTGGTAATTTTTAGTCCCACAGGCAGGTTGGAGAAAAGCCATCAGAGTCCATCAGCCTCCACTTGGTTAAACACCTAAGCAACCCAAGGCCCAAAGCCTCAGACTCTTGGGAATCCTTAACTCTCATTGCCATTCTGCCAAGAAGCAGGTTCAAGACCAGATGCACTGTGACAACAGCCCCACTGGGCATGCGCTGTCTCCACAGGGGATGCTGTAGGAGCAGTCAAGAATAAAGTTGTGGTGCTCTTGTGGAAAAGGTTTGCCTGGAAAGAATCATGAGGAAATTACCTGAAAACGCTAGAATGTAGACCATTGACTGAGACAATGGACTTGCCATGTCTTCTTCAGTTAATAACAGAAAAAGTGGATCTAATTTAGAAGTATGAAAACTGACTGTTATAATGCTTTAGTCCTATTGAAACAAATGCACCTCCTCATGTTTTTGTTACTATGATGGTCATGAAAGGTTAAATTTATGGTTCAGCAGTCTATATTCTGGAGTTTTTGAGTAGCTCTTCATGATACTTTTCAGGTGAAAAATTTAAGCAAGAATGCTGCATCCTTAGTCCTGGGTGCTTCATTCCCCATCCCATGTGCAGTCACAGAGTTCAGTGTGTCCACCATTGTTGTCAGTTGTTTAGGCAGGAGACTAACAGATCTGTCCTTTGGTAAGTTACACAATGGGGCCTATCATTAAGAAAACTGGGGAGCGTCCAGTTGAGAATACGCAGCATCTCATTCTGCATTTATTTGCTCTGATGAATTTAGAATTCATCAACTATCCATGCCTATCGTAATACATATTTTGTTCTCATTTCTTGCATCATTTGATTCAATGGTTGCTTAATGCTTTTATTTGCTGATAATGTGGTATAAGGAAAATATATTTGCTTTCAGAATGTTCATGCCAACCAATATTTTTGCACTCCATAAAACAACAGAAACACTCAAACCACAGTTTTAGGTATAAGCTAAATTTTCGTCAGCTATGAAAAAGAACATTCATTTCCAGAACTTTCCTGATAATCATAATTGTCATATGACAGCAAAAAAAAACTCTCTTTCCTAGAGTTTAACCTTTACTGAAATGTTCTTTGACTATGAAAAACAAAGCTCATTTGACAAGTCCTAATGTTAATCATAATGATCACCTGCCACAAAATGCAGCTATCCTTTCTAGAGTTTCAAACATAACCAAAACTTTCTACAGCTATGAAAACCTCTGCTCTCCTAATTTTAACGTTAATGAAAATTATCTTCTGCAAGGAATCAGCTCTCCTTTCAAGCAATTTAACCTTAACCAAATTTTTCTACATCCTTCTAAAAGGCACTCATAAACAGCATTTAAATGTTAAGCAAAACCGTGTTGTAGGACAAAGAGCAACTCTCCAAGAATTTCAATCTTCACCAATGTTTCCAACAGTTATTAAAACTTCTCTCCTTTCCAGAAATTTCATGCTAATCTAGCTTGTCTTCTGCTGTGGAAACAACTCTCCTTTCTAGTTGCCTTACCGAACCAAAACCATGTTCAGCTTTCAAAAGAACACTGCTATTCAATCTTTTCATACTATTCAAAATTTATTGTGTGACAAAGCAAAACTCTTCATTCTAGAATTTCCATTTTATCCAATTTCCTACAGCAATGAAAACTGCTTTCCAGAAATTTTAATATGAACTTCAAGTTATCTTCAAAAATATAGCTCTCCTTTCTTAATGATTAAACTTGACCCTGATGTTCTTTATCTTTGAAAAGGGACACTCATTTCCAAAATTGTAATGTTAACCAAAATTTTCTTCTGCCTTAAAGAACAACTGTCTTTCATAGGATTTCAAACATAACCAAAATTTTCTACGGGTATAAAAACTTCTCTGTTTTCCAGAAAGTTTGTGCTAAAGTACATTCTGCCATGAAAATGACTCTCATTCTAGATGTTTAACCTTAACAAAAGAGTTCTCCCTCTATGGAAAGGACTCTCCTTACTAGCATTTTAAAGTTCATCAAGATTTATTGTGTGACAAAGAACAATTATCTTTTCTAGAATGTCAACAGTAACCAGAGTTTCCTACAGTTCACAAAATGTGTCTACTTTCCAGAGCTTAACTTTAACCAACATTTTCTTCTGTAATGAACAAGTACTCTCCTTTACAGAATGTGGTGTTGATCAAATGTTGTTCTGCTTACTAAACAAGTCTCCTTTTGAAACATTTCCCTCAACCATAGCTTTTTTTTTCTGCCTGAAGATGGACACTCATTTCTAGAAATCTAATGTTACCCTAGATGTTCTTTTGCTTTAGCAGAACAACTTCTATTTCAAATTTTGATTGTTAATCAAGGATTCTCAAGCAATAGAATGCCACCTAATACAGGGATATTAATTTGACTAAAATTTAACAGGCATGAGAACATCTCTGCAGAATTTTTGCTTTAACCAAAATTTTTCTTAAGTATCACAAAGAAAATTTCTTTCAGAATTTTCTTGTTTATCAAAATTTTCATCCGCAAAAAGTCTTGTTTCCAGAAATTTAATCTTAACCAAATTTTTTCAAAATAAAAAAAACTCTACTTAATTTTAACTTTCATTGAACTTTTTTTTTTCAGTTAGTACAAACTATACTTTTTTTCTGAAATTTTAATGTTATATAGTTTTTGTTCTGGTACAAGGAAACAACTGACTTCTATAAAGTTGGTGTGCAACAAAATTTTCTTCCATTCTCAAAAAACCACAACTCTTTCTAGAAGTTGACATTCACCAAAATTTTATTCTGCTTTGGTAATATCTCTCATTTCTAGAATTTTAATGCTAATCACAATTGTTTTTATTTAAGACCATTCAAATTTTTGATTTATTGGACTTGCAGTGTTTTACTTGTTGATTACATCACCACTCCGTGGTCATTTTTGAGAACCAGACGTGCCTGTTGGGGACAAGCAGGAGGAGGCTGGGGCCGCAGGGATCTGAGGTCTCAGAGAAGAGTCTCAGGAGAAAGGATCTTTCTTGGGGCAGCTAGGGCTGTGCTACTGAGACAGCTCAGAAGGGGTCTCTTCAACTTGAAGCACAGGCCAACCTAAGCTCAGATCTTGACACTTGACACTACCCTGGCCTTTGGTGCTGCAGAGGGCAAGAGAGATCACACTGGAAGCTAATGTAGTATGTTAGGAGGAGTGTTTTTTGGTCAAACTAGGCGACTTCAGCTCCTGCTTCCTGCTACATCCAGGAACATGTTAAACCCCAGGAACCACTGCACATAGAAGACAAAAACAGAGGCTTTATTATACTTTATATATGAATATAAAGTATATATATATATATATACACGAATTTTTAATTTTACGGTACAATTCCATACAGTCTGGGTTTACCCCCTCCCAACACTAAATTCCCACCATTGACTGTTTTTCCTCATACTGTTACAATAATTTAGTTCTTCATAATGAATTAAGCTGTCATCCTCTAATCAGCTACACAGTACAGTATTTCTACAGCATTTTCAAACATTCAATTAACTAAATTGCAAGAGGCAGGAGGGGAGCTGCTGGAGACACTAAGTTTACATATTGTTAATTAACTGATTTTAGCATGGTAGGGGACACGAGGGAGCAGGTACACAAGGTTCTTGTGCCACTTCCATGCTGTTAAATTAAATGACGATCTATACAATCAATTGACCAGGGAAGCAGTTCCTATCAGCTGACTGTACCCCATTACTTTGGCTGCTGAAGATGGTTGTCAGACATGGATATTGAAATCTGTATAAATCACCATTGCATGAAGAGTTAGTCCTGAGTAATAATAGCTCCTTAGGGAAAAGAGGATGATATTTTCATTTGGTGGGTGGAGTTTAAGGGGCTGTTTGCACAGAGCTGACCCAGCCTGTGGTTCCCTATCCTGATGCTACTGCTCAGCCTCCTGAACCTTTAGCAACCCTTCTCCCAGGAGCCAAAGCACTTGTGTTTGTCCCCATGCCAGGGCTAGGCTGAGTGCCCTAGACACTTCATATCCCTCTCCAGATGAAGAAAGAAAGGGAGCTACTTGTAAGCTAGTTCTGGAGTTCAACTGTGTTGGTTCTTACTGGTTTCCCAATCCCTGCAAATGTTGATTCAACATGTGACTCACCAGAGAGGAAAAGACACATCCTAAGCAGAGGAGCCGGACAGGGAGCTGAGGGCTTCCTGTGGATCAAGTGTCAGGAGAGTAGAGGGATCTCAGGTTCCCAGCACTCAGGATTCTGAAACAGACTCAGCTTTGGGGAACATCAGGCGCAACGGCACCCCAGCACAGCTTACACCCTCATCCCCTCCCACTTTACTGCCTCAGTGCCTTCCTCTAGTGTGAGGATCATGCCTGGGGGATCAGAAGCCATCAGAGCATGGATAATAATAAAAGAGGCACTCTGGCGGTGACACTGGTGCACTGAAAGCATTTTCCTCTGAGCAGAAGAGAACCACTGTGTTTTCACCAGGCCTGGGTCTGGGATGCAGTCCTGGCTTCCAGAAGACCTGGTTCCCACCTTGTTGAAGGCACTGCAGGCTCCCCTTTAGTGGGTCAATTTGGGTATAACATTGTTGACTCACTGGCACACTCAGGATTAAGATCTAAGGAGACACTTTGGTTCAGTCCTGGGGACAGGGAGGCCAGAAGATGTGGCCGTTGACTGTGTTACAAGGAACCTTCTGTGCAGGAAGCTGAGGATGCCTGCCCCCCTGTGGAGAACACACAGTAATTGTCACCATTGTTACCAGTGTTGTGTGCTAACTCTGTGCTCATACTGGTGGAGAGAGGGTTGGATGAGATCCTTGGGGCTGAGTGTCTGGGCACACACCATTTCTTGGAGAGTAGAGTTTCCTTATGAGGAGTCACCTCCAGACTAGGAGAGGGAGATGCCTGGCTACATGACTGCTTCTACAGGACTGTGAATTTGACTACCAGCTCGGCACCACTGTGCACATCTGGCTTTGTAGCCCAAGCCTTATCCAACTTAAGACTTCTGGCAACTCCGTGGGTACATGGTGGATCAGAGGAATGGAGTTTCTGTAGGGCTATTGCTGTGGCTTTGTGAAGTGCAAGAAAGATGTCACGTAAGTGGTTGCAGGGTTAATGATTACATTGCTCGCCTGCAGACTGGGGTCACTGACACCCTGAGGAGCAGGCTGGGGTATAAAGGGGCTCAAACTAAATTTCCAGGCTCTGAGTGTCCAGATTTCATCTCCTTGTCTAAATATTCACAAAGACTACCTATCCAGGGCCAGAGATCTTCAGTATTTGTGTCTTGGGGTTGAGGAAGCATCATCCAAGCCCAGGGTAGTAGCCTATCCTGTGTTCATCAGTCAGCAAGTGCAGTTAACACACTGCACGTGGCTGTTAGTGGAAAACTGGCTTTCCTTTTGTTTTCTGATTCTCTCAACATTTGTCATATGCAAGGCCAATGTCGTAGCATCATGTGTTAAGCTTCATCCCGTTTTTTAACTCAGCTCTTTGCTCATGCTGGTGGAAAAGAAGAAGAGTATGTTCCAAGTGCTTGGGCCCTTTCAGCTGTGTGGAAAATCAGGGTACTCTCCAACACAGGTGACATCATCCTGTCAGAATCCTGACATTGGTACAAACTGGTGGTAGAAAATTTCTGCTATACCTTGTGACTCCTTGCTAGATTTAATACACTACCTACCCAACCAAAGAACAATTTAGAGCTGTTTGAAACCTGGATCTGGATGTTATCCATCAATGTAGCTTGTGTGTGTGTGTATGTGTGTGTGTATGCATTTATAATCCAAGAGAATGGGAGAGGTACAGAGAAAGCGAGACAGAGAAAGTCAGAGAGAGAGAGGTTAAAATTGAGAAATTAGGATGTTCACTAGAGACATGATTATAAACACAAAAGTGATCGACTCAATAAGTTAGATGAAATGGGCAAACTGCTTGAAAAATAAATTTCAAAGATTCCTCAAGGTCTGGCATCCTGAGCAGCACTAACACATCCAAAATAAATACAGTTAAAAAAAGAGTAGAATTAAATGCAACTCCTTTTATGAGACCAGAATCATCTGGATACTAAATACAAAAACACTAGAAGAAAATAACAGATCAATACCTCTAACAAGCACACATGTAAAACCCTAACATAATGTCATTGTACAAACTAAGCAACAAAATAGGATTTACACATTGTGAACAAATGGTGTTAGTGATAAAAATAACAATTGGTTCAACATTCAGGTTACTGTAACTTATCCAAATGGGAAAAAAATACTCATGGTAACATTTAGGTAGATGAGTAAAACAAAATTGGTAGTTCTTGTACTAAATAAGGAAACTTTGGAAAGTTTTATTTGGGGCCTGATGTGGTAGCCTAGTGGCTAGTGAAATTCCTGGATTTGCATAGCCAGGATCCCATATGTGCCACAGTTTATGTCCTGGAGGTCCCACTTCTCATCTAGATCCCAGGTTTTCACCTGAGAAAGCAGTTGATAATGGACCAAAACTTTGGATCCCTGCACCCCTGTGGGAGACCAGAATGATCTCTGGGTTACTGGGTTCAAATAGAAACAGCTCAGGACATTGCAGCTGCTTTGGGAGTGAATCAGTGACAAGGATCATCTCTGTCTCTCCTTTCTGTACATTTGACTTTTCCATTAAAATAAAACAAAACTTTCTTGCTAAAAAAGAAAGTATTCTCTGTAGAATGGTTTTTAAATATTCTTTAGTTATGTTTTAAAAGTCTTAATTAGGGAGATCAGGAGAGACTGAGAGGGAAAGATCTTTTAGGTGCTAGTTCACTCACCAAATGGCAACACAGGCCAGGAAATACTGGTACACAATGAGAAGCCAGAAGCATCTTATAGTCTTCCACTTGGGAACAGCGTCCCAATGTCTTAGAGCTATCCACCCTGCCCGTTTTTCCTGGCAACCTTCACCCAATCTGATTTATGCTTGCACCAGTAGGAGCAGTCAACCCAGCCTGGCGCTTCCCTAATCTAGCTCACGTGAGGCTCACAGGTGTTGTAGTACTATCTGGTCTGGTCTGCCTCATCCCAACTCATGCTCTCCGGTAGAAGTGGTATGGTAGTCCAGCAGACAAGCCCTCCACATTTCCTCTACCAGGTTTGCCTCCTCCCCTACAGGTAATCTTGTCTGCTGACTGGGTGCTGTAACCCAGGCTGGAATGCCCCGCCTTGCCTCAGCAATTGACAGTGGGTGCTGTAGCCATTGCCCGTCCCAGAATATTCCCAATTCCAGCTCCCACTGCTGGGGGTTACAGCCTAGACCAGCACAGCCAGCACCCAGTCCCAGTGGTATTGTGTCCTGGTGTATGTCGTGACTAAATTGGGCCCAACTCACTTTATATTCTGGTGATCATATATGACAGCAGTCGATGTGAGCTTGTTCAGCCTGGCTTGCCCCTGACCTGTACGAAATATATGCCTATAGGTACCATGACTGTGCAATTCCCTAAATATATGCAAAGCACTAAAAGTTTCAGTGAGAAACAAGAAATCTGAATACATGTACAGCAAGTAAAAATCCTATGCAAAACTCAAATTCCCAAAATCATGAATGAATTTCATTGTGGAGGTTGAATTCTAATGTGTACTTCAATCTGGATCCATAGTACTCACTAACCTGCAAAAATGATTAGCAAAACAAATTTTCTTAAAAAAAAAGCAAACAAAAAAACTCCCACAAAAAGAGTACAAGTCACAGTTATTTTTTGTAGGAACTTTCAGGGAATTTTCTGGAGCTAGCACTGAGCACCGCAAATTAAAGCACATCTTGGGACATGAACATTCCATTCAAGTGTAAGGTTCGGTCCTGGTGTTTCTCTTTCAATACAGCTCCTGGCTAACCCACCTGGGAAGGCTGAAGAAGATGATCTAAGTGCTTGGACCTCTGTTATCTATGTGAGTAACCTGGTTAGAATTCTGTTTCTCTATCTTGAGCATGAACCAATCCTGTTTATTGTGGACTTATGGTGATAAAATTAGCAGAAGGAAGATCTAACATCTGGCACATTCTTATCTTTGTAACTCTGCCTTTTATTAAATGGAAACAGCTTACATTACTCTATGTGCTGTATTTGTCTGAAGACAACAAGACAAAAGGCCTATCACACATTTCAGACTCCCAAGATAACAAAATGGTTGGTTGTGGCCAGGCCAGCACAGGAGGAGAGGAACAGAATATGATGGCCAACACAGGTGGCAAAAGAAGCCATCATCTGCTACTTCCCATGGTGGGCAGCACCAGGAATGTGAAAGTGGGAACAAAGCTAACACATGATTCCAGGCACTTACATTTGGGATACAAGTGTCCTGGGATACATCTTAACCACTATGGCAAATTCCCTACACTCCCTCATTCTGAAAAAAAAAAAAAAACCTCAGTTGTGAAAAATATACAGGATATATTTTAGACTTGAAGAGTTTTAAAGTGATAGAAGAAATTAAAACTTCTTGGGAATGTCCCACTGTGAGAGATATTATGTCACTGAAGCTTCTGGAAAGTAATGGGCCCATATAATCAACACAAGTGTGCACAACTATTAAGAATAAAAGATGAGAGGATGGTCTCCATCGGGGTGAACTTCAGAAGGTCCAAGAAATTTCTGTATGAACCATGCTTAGCCAACTGAAGAGTAGGGCACTTTAAGAGGCCATGACACCCTCCACATTCTAATACTGCCATGGAAACTCCAGATTGTTACCTCATACTGAACCCTCCCTCTCACCCTCAGAAACATCACTACAGGCAGTGGCATTCGCTTAGGGCTCTGGCAACTTCATCCTTGTTTGTATGATTAAGAACTATGAAGTATTGTTGGAAGTCGATGAAGTGATTCTCTACAGTAAGTGAAGACTGAAACCTATTGCCATCCATGACTTCTATTTAATCCCTTTGACTTTGTTTTAAACATCAGGTGCTTGTTTCTCTACTGCCTAGACCCTGGATTAATGACTGCCACACCATCAGCATGGCAGCATGTTCCAGAACTCCAACAGATCCAAGGACAGAAATGAACCTCCTAGAACACCAGGTCTTGTGCCCCCAGCTGGACAACACTCCACAGGAGATTGAAGATCTCAAAGAGAAGCTTCTTCCATTTGGGCCTACTGCCTATGCCCTCAGCAACCAACTACAAAACACTAAGTTCTGGAGGTGATGGGTGGCTGTATTTCTTCTGAGAATTGAGGTGAGGTTTAGGTTGTGCCTTGGATAATAATCCCTGTTACTGAATCCTGGTACAGACACAAAGGAGCTTGGTTATCACAGGAATGGATGTAAAACTCTTGTGTTGAGATGCTCTGTGTACTGCAAGATATTGTGCAGCATGTACTATTATAGTGTTCTTCATGTCAGTCTATTCAATATTTGAGACCCAACTGGCACAACACCAAGCTGGTGATGTTGATTAAAAAGTGATCTGCACAGTATCTCAGTTTAAAAATAATGAAGATGTCTGAACTTCTCTGGTACAATCTATGTAAAAACATTGAGGGTGCACATTTAGCCTGAGAAGGGTAGTCTTACTCATAGAGCCAAAACTGGGTTTGTCTTCAGCCCTCTGTAGTGTCAGGATATCCCTTGTTTGAGTGTGTGCTTTGGGAACTTAATAGAGACTCTCTCAGTAATCTCTGTCCCTCCCTGAGTGAAGACGCTTTTGGGATGCAGAATTCAAAGCAGGTCCTAGTCTACCTTGACTCCTGGGAACACAAGGGCTTGCACAAGAGGAAGCTGGTGGTGTCTCCCTATTAGGAATCAGCAGTGTCTTTTCTGCAGTTATTTTTTTAAGAACCACTGTAGGAATTTTTGCTTAGAAGTTTTGAATCAGAAATTTTAATTCTAAGTAAAGATATGTATTTTGAGGAGAGATCAGCTCTTCTTGATTAATAATAATTTTCCACTTCCCAGTAGAATCACATGAAAACAGTTTTGGAAGAGAAGAAAATGCAGATAATGACCCAAATCTTCACTGTATTAGCACATTGTACAGAGAGCATGAATGCTGGACTGGTCTCCTGTCCTCTGACCAGGTTTCCTTTTTCTCTGAGCTTCAGTGCCCTCCTCTGGTAATATCTTATGGGGGCAGTCCCCACCTCTCTGAGTCAGAGTAGAATGCACTATGTCATACAGACTCATTGGGATACTTCTACATGTGTTTGAATGATGTCAGACTCATGGCTGAATGTGATAGGTGATCAATCTAATTGATAATGAATGAGTTGTTAGATTCACAAATGTGTTGTCCTAAGACTTACGGCATATATGTGTGTACAGATTTTTTTCTTCTTTGTGATTTTGTTGTATGCAATTTGCAGTCCCAACACACAGGCCCTTCACCAGTATCATCTTTTGATGTTTGCCACACAAACAGGAGCACCATGCCAAGCCTAGGTGATTGATATGGGAGATGTCAAGCTTGGTAAATGACTGACTTCACACATTCACACCATAGGGGTTAGACTAGGCTCTGCTAAACACTGTTTGTGTGATCTGATGGAGTTACCCAATGCACATTAAGCTTCTCTTTACTCATCTCTCTGGGATGTACAAAAATCTCACGTATTTGGCTAATGGAGAAACAGACTTGAGAGATTTTAAACAGAGCTAGCATTCAGTGTATATCCATGCTAGAATGGACCCAAAACTCTCTACTGTGACCTCAGCAGCATGTGTAGCCATCTAAAGAGGCTGTGTGTCTGTGTTTTCTCAGAATGTTAGCTGTACAAGGTCATTATTTGGCCTGCTCTGGGGGAGAACATGGTGCATGAGGAGGAACAGTTGGCTGAGAGCCCACCTGTCCCCAAGAGGCTGAAGTAAGGGCATGCAGCAGGTATAAGCTGCAAGAATCTCTGTGGTAGGCAGTGTAGCTAGCAGAGCAAGGCATTTACCTGGGTCAAGACAAGCATAGAACTTCATATACACAAGTAAGTGAGTCACAATTATTTATAAATAAATGTTAAAAGCACGGAGCACGATAAACACAATATTCGCCACATTTAATTTCCTCTCAAATGCATATGATGAAGTGATAGTCATCAAATAAGCTGATGAACTAAAAAGAAACAACTTAGAGTCATTTATCATATGATTCCACTCTCCCAAAGTGACTTTTCCTCAGTTGCTGGAGTTCCAATCCTATTAGGGCCATTTTGGGTGGGATTAGTGGTAACCCAAAATGTACAACTCCGTCTTTTTCCTGGGAGAAGGACTTTTTTTTCCCACATATGCTCTCTGAGACCTAAAGCCTGTCCTCCTCTGATCTCTAATTGTGAATCTTCCCTTCTCTCACTAACCTTAGGAAATTCGATATCTTATTCCAACCTCAAACAAGACAACTGAGACAATTGAAGCAACAAACACAGTAAGGAAAAGATACCTCTTTCTTACTCCATCAGCATCTCAAAGATCTGCTCACAGTGGACGGCCCTGAGATCTACCAGAACCAGAACCTCTGGGATCAACTTTCTAAAGGGCATCATCTGGCAGAGCACTCACGAAGTCAAGCTCAGCCAAGATACTGTCCAAGGAAAGGAGGGAAGACCTGCTAGGACAGAGGCTGGGGAACTCCACCCAGTGGGGAGACAGCATTGGAGCAGGGACAGTCTGCAGTGTCCTCACAGGGAGGCTGTGGCAGGAGGAGCTTCCTAGGAGGGAAGAGATCTGGGCAAAGATGAGGGTTCCCAGGTCTGTGCACACTCTGACTTCAGAGACGCTGTTCAGGCATGTTTCCTTCACCTGGATTTCTGTTCTGTGATCCCCACAGTGGTTAAAAGCATGCTATATGGCAGCTATAGCAATCAATTATGAAGGACTCTTGACTGTACCTTAAGCAGAATAAAGTCACTCTCCTGGGTTGGTTGAGGGACAGATGAGGTAGAATCTGAAGTGAGATGTCGAATGCTGTGCAACCCTTAACCTTGGTACATGTGTACAATTCTCACTCATTCAGCAGACACAGGTCTATGGGGTTGCATAGCAAAATAGAGAGTTTGATGTAAACATTGTGGGTAAGGGTAATTCCTTCTTTCAACAACAGGGGTAGGTTTCCCCTGGAAGCCATATCGGGACATAGAGTTGTGAGGCTTAGAACTAGGTTTGTGGTGCAAGGGATGAATACAGCAGCAACCGAAAGTAAGGCTAGAGAAACATTGCTTAGTTTGACAATCATGTGCCCTTTTGAGAGCCTTTGCCTAGCTCTATGACAGGAAGCTATAGTGATCTAGCAGATGATTCACTTGTGCTGAGGTCATAAGGGCAGCGTGTATGTTTCTTTAGTGATAAAATTTGAGCCTCCTCTGGTCACAGATCACAGCCATGATGCTCTTCGTCATTGAACTGAAACAGTCCAGTGTGTGAGGGACCATTTCTGAATTTCTTTGTAGATGTAAATAACTCTCAGAAAGAGTAAGAACAATGACCCCTGACATTTCTGGTCCTCAGATTACAAACAGGCAGCAGGAAGAGGAGTCATGGAGAGATGAAATGTCAGAGGTTCTGGGAAAGAACTCCTAAGTACTCAGAGGTATGCAAATTCCACGGGAAGGGTGCAGAGAAACTGCTGGACAAAACAGCTGCCCTCTCTCCACCAGGCTACATCTTCTGAGCTCTCTGGAGTTTGTCCCATTGGCCTTGTCCTGAGTGATATAATCATGTACTAACCCTGCCCTGTCACTCTCGCTGCCTTCTGTGAAGATGAAGGGCTTAGTGTGGTGTATGGTTTTGTTTTGTAAGGTTAACCTTAGCTTGTTGGCAAGTGTTCATTGCTGTGAGAGCCAACAGGCAAAGTTGCTGCTTCTTCCTCAGGGGTGGAGTGAGAAACTTAAACATCACCATGAATCTGGCATCTGTAGCAACACAGGGGCCTGTGGTCACTCAGCTATGCCTGCCAGTGAGATGCCTAAAAAGATGCAAAAGACAGAGCTCCAAAAATCTGAGTCAGAGTCATACTTGGAACAACTTTGTTGTTGCTCTCAGAAATCTTTCTCAATATCATCATCACTATCATTACTCCTGTTCCATTCTGGAAAATTCTGATATCCAACCTAGTAAATTCTGATTGTGTCTTCTGCTCTTCCCCAGGTCTAGTGTCAGCAATGAGCAACCTGAGAGGAAAGTGAATCAAGTCCTATCAGTTTCAACAGCTAAAATGTGTTTCCCACCTCATAATGACCTTATAATCATGATTTCCTGCTTGATAATCCTTAAGTCAGATGTCCTTTTTGTGGTCGCAATGCATATTCACCAGAGTGCAGGGCACTGTCACCTTCCAGGCTGAATGAGAAGGAGATCATGCACGAGGCATGAAGAGAATTTTAACAGCATAAAAATGACAAGGGTAGTACAGAATTTGGAGGACTTTACTCAGGTGACACCATTGGTGGAGGGTACACATGACAGGATCAATGAGATTGTAAATCCAGATTCTGATGCTAACAGTCTGATAGAACTAAGACAAAAATACCAAAGTGTTTGTAAGGAAATGTGAACAATCACGTATATAAAGAGATGCATGCAATGGGTAGTGAGAGGAACTCCCAGCAGCATGGAGCCAGTCATGCCAAGACCTCACCCCTGTCCTGAACTGGTTGAAAGAGGGTTATGGAGCCTCCACTGAGCTGATTTTTTGAAGAAATGCCTACATTTCTATGTGTTGACATAAATCACTAGTCTTAAGGGCACTGCCCAGAGTCCAGTGGAGGTGTGAATACAAGGATTCTGCAATTGTACCCTGCTTCTGGCCAATTAGTCTCCAACAAGGGGACTCAATTCTTGCTAACACCCACTGTATCCCAATAAAAACTGCATATGGAGCCAGCTGATAAACAAATTACACACAACAATGTTCCCACACCTTGAGGAGCTCACTAGATAAGTTGTGTACATCGACACAAATGCATCTTCTCACATTTTTGTTATGGTGATTGTCATGACATGTCCGTTTTCTGGCTCAGCAGTTTAAATTCTGAAGCTTTCTTGTATAGCTCTTTGCGATTCCCTTCATTTGAACCATTTAAGCAGGAACACTCCATCCTTACTCCTGGGTGCTTCCTATCCCAGCCCATGTGGAGACAGAGAGTTCAGTGTGTCCATCATTATTGACAGTTGGTTAGGAGAGGACTAACAGATCTGTCTTTTGGCAAGTTACACAATGGTCTCTGTGAGTAAGAAACCTTGGGAGTGTCCATTTGACTATATACAGCATCTCATTCTGCATTTGTCTTCCTCTGATGACTTAAGAATTTATCAGACATCCATACCTGTCGTAATTCATATATTTTGTTCATTTCTTGTATTTGTTTTGAATCATTAGTAGCTTCAGTCTTAGATTTGCTAGTACAGTGCTTTGTACAATAGTTGCTTTCAGAATATTGATGTAAACCAGTATTTTTGCACTCCAAAAAATAACACCAATTCTCAAACCAGAATTCTAAACGTATTCCAAATTTTCCTCAACTATGAAAAGAACAACATTCCTTTTTCAGAAATTTCATCTTAATCAAAATTTTCATGTGCCTGACAAAGAACTCTCCTCTTTAGAAGATTCACCTCAATCAAAATGTTCTTTAAATATGAAAAAGAAAGCTTATTTGAAAAATGTTAGCATTAACCAAAAGTATTATCTGATGAAAAAGAAACTTTTCTTTCTAGACTTTCAACCATAACCAAAACTTCCTTCAGCTATGAAAACCTCCGCTGTCCCAAATTAAACTTTATTAATGAAAATTATCTGCTACCTGGAAACAGGTCTCATTTTGAGCAATTTGACCTTGACCAAAATTTTCTACTACCATCCTAAAGGGCACTCATTTCAACCATTTAAATGTTAAGTAAAATCATACTGTGTGAGAAAGAACAGCTCTCCATTCAAGAATTTGAAGCTTCAGCAAAATTTCCAACAGCTGTGAAAGCTTCTCTGCCCTTCAGAAATTTCCTGCAAATCTAATTTGTCTTCTGCTGTGAAAACAACTCTCCGTTCTAGTTGTCTTACTCAACCAAACTATCCTCAGCTTTCAAAAGAACACTGCTTTCCAATGTTTTAACACTAATCCAAATTTATTGTGTGACAGAAAAACAGGTCACCACTCTAAAATTTCAATCTTAAACAATTTCCTACAGCTTTGAAAACTGATTTCCAGAATCTAAACATGACCAAAAGTTGTCTTCAAGAATATAACTTGAATTTTAGCCTTGACCCTAATGTCCTTTATCTTTGAAAAAGACACCCATTCCACAAGTTGCAATGTTGATCAAAACTTTCTTGTACTATAAAAACAATTTTTCTAGCATTTCAACCTTAACCACAATATCCTGTAATTATGAGAACTTCTCATGTTTTCCATAAATTTTGTGTTAATCCAAAGTATGTTCTACCATGAAAATAACTCTCATTTAGCATCTTTATACTTAACTGAAAAGTTCTTCAGCTAAGGAAAGGAATGCATCTCTTACTTTTAATGTCCAGCAAAATGTATTGTGTAACAAAAAACAACTCTCTTTCTAGAATTTCAGCCATAACCAAAGTTTCCTATAGCTTTCAAAACTTGTCTACCTTCTTGGAGCTTAACTTTAACCAATATTTTCTTCTACATGAAAAAGGACACTCCTTTCCAGAAAGTGATGTTCATTAAAAAGTTCTTCCATCACAAAACAAATCCCTTTTCTGGAAGTTTTACCTTTACCAAAGTTTTCTTCAGCCTCAAAAAGGACACTCATCTTCAGAATTTAAATCAAGATTTTCTTCAGCTTTGGAAAACAACTCTATGTTCCAGATTTTGAATGTTAATTGAGTATTCTCATATGATTAAAAACTAGTCTGCTTTCCAGTATTTTATGTTGACTCAAATTTCCACAGTATGACAACATCTCTCCAGATTTTTGGCTTTAATAAAAAAAAAAATTCCTCGATTATGACAAGGAACATTTCTTTTAGGATTTTATGTTAAACAAAATTTTTCATTCGCTAAATAATAAAAAAAGCTCTCCTTTCCATATCTTAGTCAAAACCAAATTTTTAAAATATAAAATCAACTCTTTTCAATTTTAACTTTAATATAACCTTTCCTCAACTATTGCAATAAATACTTATCTCAGAAATTTTAACAGTAATCAAAACTTTGTTCTGGTACAAGAAAGCAATTCTGATTTCTTGAATTTTAGCATTTACAAAATTTTATTAGGCTGCAAAAATCCACATCTCCATCTAGAAATTGATACTTACCAAACTGCCACATAATACAATATAATTAATGAATAAATTTTAAAAAAAGAAATTGGTATTTACCAAATTTTCTTCTGCTTTGAAATATCTCTCATTTCCAGAATTTTAATGCTAATCAAAATTGTTTTATTTAAAACCATTACAATTTTTGACTTAGGACATTGGGCTTGCAGTGTTTTTGTTTGTTCATTTCATCTCCTTTACATAGTCAGTTTTAAGAAAAATATAAGCCTGTTGGGGACTGCCAAGAGGAAGCTGGGGCTGCAGGTATCTAAGGTAGCATGGGAGAGGCTCGGGAGATAGGGCTAGTCCTGGAACAGCTAGGGCTGTGTTGCTGTGACAGTTGGGAGGGGCCTCTTTTCCTTGGGGCACAGGCCAGCCTAGAGCTCATGTGGTGACAGGGGTAAGCTACCCTGGCCATTAGTACTGCAGATTATAAGAGAAATCACACTGGACATTAGTGTAGGGTGTTAGGAAGTGTGTTCACTGGCAAGCTAGGCAACTGCAGCTCCTGCTATATCCAGGCACCACGGCAAATTGAGGAGTGTTAATGCACTCATCCTCCAATCAACTTGGAAGCTGCACAGTACAATATTCCACAACAGTAAAAAACATTCGATTAACTAAGGCAAGAGGCAGGAAGGTAGCAGCTAGAGCCCCAATGTTTCCCTGTTGTTAATTAAAATAGCATGATAGGAGGCAGGGGGGACCATCTATCAAAAAATCGGGTGCCATTTCCACCCTGTCAAAATAAATGGCCACACCTATTCAATTAACCAGGGAAACAGGTCCTGTCTATTAACTGAACACACCTCATTATGTTAGCTGCTGAAGATGGTTGCTATACATGATCCTGAAGTCTGTAGAAATCAGAGTTCCATGAAGAATTGTTCATGAATAATAATGGGTCTTTAGGGAGAAAAGTGGAAGTTCTGGTTGTAAGGGTGGACCTCAAGGGACAGTGTGTGCAAGTGCTGACCCAGCCGGTGGTTCCCTGGGCTGGTGCTGCTACTCAGCCTCCTCACCCCTCTAAAAGCATCCCTTCTCCTGGCCAACAAGATCTTTCTCCATTCCTGTGGCAGGACCAAACTTTTTGGATGACCACTGCCCTGTATAGAGCACCCTAAATTCTGGACAATGAAACTACAATCCAAGTTCTCCATGATGCAGTTTGTAGGTCTATGGAGTCCCGTTTTCCCTTCCTTTTCTCACTTCCTATTGACTCCCCTCACGTGGCAGTGGTATCATTCTTCCTTTACAGTTACAATGTGACACCGTGGAGATATAGCATGTACAGGTGTAGACACGCCTACTTATTCACAAGGTACATTCAGCTGTGTTACTGCAGAGAGTAACTTCAGAACTGAGATAGAATGTCTCCATGATCCTTCTCTTGTTCTTGAATGCTACTGCCTTCTGTGCTGTGGTTGGATCCTATGGCAAACATCCTTTTTCTGCAATCAAATGCCTCTATGCCTGTTAGGGCACACATTTTGCTGCAGCTGCAGCTGAGATGCTTGCTCCTCAAGGAATCCAAGATGCATGGCAGCTTCTGACATGTATCTGTCTTCCATAGCTCGTACTTGTTGAGCAGAAGGCCCACTCCATATAAGAGGCAGCCCCAATCCTGTGTAAAATCATTTTCATAGGTCCCTGTTCCATGACAAATGTGGTTTCCATAGTTACTCAAGGACTCTTCTTTGTGAGACATGGCTATGGCAATCTTCTGCCTACTTGACTCTAAAGAGAATGACAATGAAACCACAACCCAGAAGACACTAAACACGACCATTCAGGGAAGCTAAGGCTGTCTCCTGAACATGAGCAGAAATATCAGCCTTATCGGGCACCTATCTAACTCAAAAAACAGAGACAAGACTGATTGAGTCAAGGAGAGACAATGCCAGGCAAAAACCAAATCTGTCTGAAGCCATGTCGATCCGTGGATAGCAAGTTCCACGTACATAAGAAAAATCTATTGAAGTGACCTGTTTTATAAGATGGTGACCCTGTTGCATGAGACTGTGTTCTGTTAGGGAGAACTCACTGCAAGATGTGATAGGAAAGGAGATGTGCTCTGCTTATGCCAATCAGCTTGACTTGGCTGTCTCCATGACATGTGTTCTGCACAACACTATCTCTAATGGAGAACTAGGTTCAATGTGTCTCCTTAGAGGTATACAAAGTATTCTCACAGAGGGAGAGGTGAAATGCTTTCATAGTAACAGTGTTGCTAAAGCCCTGGGCTTCACTACATTTTCAGCATATTGGCACACTCCCACTTGATACACACCCAAGCCCCATACACTCATGGTCAGCTGGCTTCCATGGATGCTGGACAACCCCCCTGGTTGGGCCTGTGGGGAGAAAGACCACAAAAAGCAGAGTTTGAACCCCTTGCCCACTTTCTGCACCAGGCTGAGGGGCCTGTCTCTCACCATGGCTTTTCTAGAATGCTGACACTGTAGCATTCTGGGCTGGTTGTGATCAGGCAGCTGCTGATTGGACAGCTGGTATGGCCACAGAGCCCTGTGAGGTCACAGAGGGGCAGTCAATCGGAATGCTCCCTATCACCAGGACAGCCACATGGGCTTAAGTGAGTGAAGCAAGAGTGAGGGCTGAGGCCATGGTCCACCAAACTTGGTGTGCTGGGGACAGAGCAGCAAAAGGAGCTAATTGTCATTTAGGTCTGGTTATACAAAATGATACTCCCAGTCCCTGCAAGGCTTAACTATTCATGGGACTCACCAGACAGGAAATGAAACATCCTAATCTGGGAAGCTGGACAGGGAGGTGAGGGCCTCCTGTGGATCATGTGTCAGGAGAGCAGAGGGAGTTCAGGTTCCCAGCACTCAGGATCCTGGAACAGCCTTAGCCTTGTGTAGCAGTCATTCCCAACAGTGACCAAGCACAACTTACACCCTGATACCCTCCCACCACACTGACCTATGTACCTTCTGTCACTGTTCTGCAGTGATGGACTTGGTGCATGGAGCTGGTAATAACCCACATGGACTACTGACTGATGATGAATAACCGAGGTTTATTAGTGGCATCAGACTTTATACACTAAGGGTCATATGGAATTAGGAAGGAAGTATTGAACTTATCAACAAAACCCATCAACTGTTTCTATACTTATGTTTGGAACTCCTTTTGTATCTTCTACCAAGTGTTCTCATTCACATGCTGCCCACTCAACTGTTCTTATACAAATGATATCCAATCAGTTATACCAAAGGTATCCATTTGATTGTTATCACACAAATATTACCCAATCAATTGTAATCCTGTGCTCACTGACCTTCCAGGGTCATAATGTCCTTCTACACCTTCTTCTGCAAAAACAGTGTAAGATAATGACAGATCAATACCTCTAATAAGCACACATGTAAAAACCCTAACAGAATATAATAGTACAAACCCAACAGCAAAAACACTATTTAAACATTTCAGTAAATAGGATTAAAGCTACAAGTGATAGGTTGTTTGGCATTCAACTTACTATAATTACCAAAAAAGAAAAAAAATACTCATGATAACATTTAGGTAGATGAACACAATAAAATTGAAAGTTCTCATATTAAATAAAGTAACTTTAAAAAGTTTTCTTTGTAGAATGAATTTAAAATGTTCTTTCTTTTAGAAGTCAGACTTAGGGACAGCAGGAGTGATAAAAAGGAAAAGATCTTCTACGTTTTGGTTCACTCCCCAACATGGTCTTTTAGTGATGCTTAGAGATCCCAGTGTGGGGAAGCATGTTCTGAGGATGTGACATGTGTTGTTGTGATAGCCCTAAGATGTCTCTTTTGTTCCTCCAGTACTGAGAAAATCTTTCCAAGATCTACTGGTTGATAAAGTCGATAAAGTTCATCTAATGCAGCCACAGAGCCAGGAACAGGCTGCACAACGTGAGAACTCTACAACCTATTCTTCCCTCTGTATTCTGATGATGCAGTCAACATCCCTTGATGGCCTGGATGACCTGGCCATCATGTCCTCCATGTGCGACTGGACACACTGTTCACTGCTCTGGCACCAGCAACTGAGAAGGCCCAGGCCTGATGCATGCACTCCAAGGGAGCATTATACATCCTGTGAGTCTCCTTATGGCCAGAGTCTGAGTCCAGCAGTCTAGTTGGAGAAGTGCCCAAGAAACTTTACCTGAGATGATCTAAGATTTGATTTCTGTGTGTGCCAGCTAGTGCAGGCTCAAGTTTATTCTGTCACCTGCACCAAGTACATGCTGGTGGATGCTACTGCCTGGGGCAGTTCCACCTCAGCCCCATTTCTCACTCAAACTGTTGGGTGCTACATCTCAGCCCAAACAACCCTACATGATCTCAGGCCGGTGTCACAACATTGGGTGCTAAAGTCTAGTTCAGGTGATTTTCCGTAAGCACTCATTAGCTTGCAATCTGGAAAAACCTGAAAAAACAATAAATGGCCTGAAAATAGACATATGTCTGTGGTCCTACTAGGAAAAAGAGGAAGAGAAGCAGGAGGATGAGGTAGAGGAGAAGGGAGAAAAGAAAGAGAATTAGGAGGAGGAGGAAGAGAGAGAGGAAAAGTGTGGACAAGAAGGAGGGGTACTGGAAGGAGGAGGGGGAAGAGAAGAAAGACAGAACGGATGAGGAGAATGAGAAGGAGAGTAGCAAAATAAAGAGATAAGTAAAAAGGAGGACTTGGCAGGGCACTATATCAATGTTCCAAGTAGTATTTAGAAGCCTACCTGGCAGGTCGGACACATGCAACAGAACTCCTCTTCATGGGCCAAACTTGGTGATGAGCAGAGGAAGCCTGCTGCCCCACCCGGCTGCTTCTGAAGCAGCCACCACAATCTTTATTTTGCTGGAGTCCAGTGTGCCTAATGGGTGCTGGGCTTTGCTCCCTGGCCACCTGCCAATGAGCTCCCGGGATTGGGGGTGAGGAAATATTGCATAGGGACATCCATGGATACGGACACCATATGTGGAAATGAGGCATGAAACCCAAGGAACAACCAACAACAGGGCTACTGTACTGGCTAGTAAGTGAGGGGACTGAGACCTGGTAGTATGGAGGGGAGAGACTGCATGATCTGTATGGGTCAGACTGATTCATCAGCCAACATGGATCCCGAGATGGGCTTCTTAACTCAGTGTATCACTGACCACTACATTCCATACCACACAACAGCTATGGCTAGGGGCCTGTCTAACAGAGTTAGATCCAAGTACCTAATTGAGTTTTGGAACAGGGGACAGGTCACATTATTCAGGGCCATGACACTAACCAGCACACAAGAGAACCAGGACTGGGGGTTGATTCTGTAGTGAATAAGTGGGCCCAACCCTACGGAAATACAAGTCCCGCTGGCTAGCTCAAGAGTAGGGGTGGTAACTGGATGAACTAGGAGTGAACACGGAACCTGCCAACACTCATGGGTACTGGAACTGAGAATAGCCTGACAGGTCCACCTGCATGTGCATCCTAAATCAGGGTGTAGGACGGGGCAACCCACAACATCCACAAGCTCATACAAATGCCAAGATGGAGGGGCAGGCTATGTGGGCAAGGGCCTAGCACCTGCTGGAGCATGTAAGATCTGAGTCTGGGAGTGGGCTGACTGGAAAACTGGGAGGCGGTCCTACTGGGCCATAGCTCCAACTGGTGAGTATGTGTTCCAGATCTAGGGGTCAGACAAGCCTAGCAGAGTTGCCCCACCCATTGGTAAGTATGTTGGTTGGTTTTTGGAAGGGGGCTGCCTGGGCAGGGCCGAGCAGATCTTAGCCCACTGGCAAGTGCAGAAACCAAGATGGAGGGTAGGTTGTGCCAGGCTAGGATACCACACATACTGGTTCACATTAGCTAGTGATTGGAGCAGACTTAGTAGGGCTAGGTTGCAGCATCTGCCAGGGAGAACTAGAACTGGTGGCTGGCTAGATTAGGCCAGCTTGCAGCATTCAAAAACAAAGGCTAAGATGCGTGGGGGTGATTTCATGATGGATCACAACAACCACAGGCATGCCTGAGATCTGTAGAGGGGAGCATGCCTGGCTGGGTAGCAAAAGGGATATCTTGACCAGGTCGTGATCCCCATTGGAGAGCATGGGGGCACAGTGAGGGGCTGTGGTCTGATTTGGATATAGCTGCTGATTCCCTTGGCATGTGTGAGGGCTGGGTATGGACCAGACTGAGCTAGAATCCAGTACCCACTTGTATTCTTGAGAACTGTGATAGGTATAGGAAGGACTAGGCTAGGTCTCTGCCACCGTAGTGCCAGCTGTGAGCTGTGTCTGGGTATGGATCAGGCTTGGCTGGATTGTAGCACCCAACAACAAAAACCAGAATGTGTGAAGGCCGTATGAAAAGGCCACTGTTATGCTAGAACAGGTGGAAGACTAAGTAGGGATGGTCCATTGATGCACCAGCATACGAGATCTGGCATTGGGAAAGATCAGGTTGGAGGAGCGTATGGAACTCTTCTGTCAGGACACACACCCTGCAGGTGAGTGAAAGAACCAAGACAGGGAGCAGCCCCCAGACCAGGCCCAAATATGTTACCCACAAGCATACATTTGGTGCAGGTCGGTGGCAGGCCAGGCTGTCAGCCCACATCACCAACTGGCAAATCTGAATGCCAGAATGAAGTGTGGGTCAGACCAAGTCAGGGAGCAATAACAGGCAGTCCACATGAGAGCCGGGATTAGAGGCTGGCAGGGCTGGGCTAGGCTCTAGCCCCACCAATGTGAGTTGGAAATGGGGGTGGGCCTGGCCTGGCCAGACTACAGCACCCACTGGCAAATGTCAAGATGAGAGGGCTGTGCAAGAATGGGCCGCAGCACCCAAGCAGCACATGTGAAACATGAGAGGGGTGTTTGCCCCAGTAAGGGTGTTGAGATGGCCACCCTACTGGGTCACTACTCTCACTGGTGAGCATGAGAGCTGGGATGGGGGAAGACCAGGCCAGGAAGGGCCACATCCAATGGCCTACATGTGAGCTAGATCAGAGAAAAGCCAGGCTAGACTGACTGTACCTTCTCCTACATGCATAAGCCAGTGTCGGCATGGATTGATTGTGTTTTGCCACAGCATTAGCTAATAGATGGTGGCACAGGGGCCAAATTCTGTCAGGCACAAGCATGGCTTAGAAAGATGGTGGCTCCTGTTGGCACCAGTGTGGACTGGATAGTGGGGCCTGTTGGGACAAACTGGGTTTCAATACCCATCAACATGTATGAGAGCTGCATCAGATGTTGGACAGATGGGACCAATCTGCTGTACCTACTGGCAAGCACAGAAACCAGGGCGGGGGTGGTTTTAGTGGGGTTTTTGTGAGTTGCTCCAACTAGACTGCAGCTCCCACTGATTTACATGAAGGGCGAGTATGTGTTGGGCAGGATCCAGTTGGGCTCCAGCACCCATTGAGTTTCGTAAAACACAGAGCTGGAGACAGAAATGACCTAGGATTTACAACTACCAGTGTATGCATAGACTGATTTGGGTGACAGACTACGCCAAACCTTGTATAGGCAAACACACAAAAGAATCAAATCTGGGATGTCCTCAGATGAGTTTTTGTGGATGATTCCCTACCAACTGAGCTAATGTACTAGGAACCTTAACCATGGAGAGAATTGCAGGTTCCATAGGCTGACTGTGAGAGTGGATGTGTCAGAGTCACGCCTCCTCAGTGGCTCAGATGGAGCAGTGGACAGCATATCCAAATGTACATGAAGGATATGGCAGTACATCGGACGCTCCAGAGGACACCTGGTACCATGGCAGAGGATGGAAGACAGAACAATTTGATCAACTACCCAGGCCATTCATTAGCAGTGAAGATCTGTGCAGACGGAACACTAAGATGGAGTACTTCCAGATCAGTGATGGACTACTAATGAAACATTAGCTGCATCTTGACATTAGGATGCTGGACTCTCTGCCAGTTTCCATGCCTGCAATGATGAACATGTGACTGTTTATGAAGAACTATGCTGTAGTAATAATACAGGGGGATTTTGGTGGGGGGAAGGGGCTTGGGGAGGGGACAAGGAAAATCCCAGGGCCTATGGAACTGTATTACAGAATGATGATAATTCGAAAAAAACTTAAATTATAATTTAAAAAAAGAAAGGTATATAAAAAAGACATATTGCAAACTTTACATCACAGAGGATGCTAACACTTTTTGAAAACTCTATGTTTGGTTCATGCTTGCAAAGAGGGAATCTCAACTGTACTTGATCAGTGGATATGCAATAAGGTGGAATATTCCACATGGGGGGAGGGCGGGGGGAGGGGTGGGGTGATTCCCAGTTCCAATGAAACTGTATCACATAATACAATGTAATCAATGAATAAAAAAATAAATAAATAATAGGAAAAGAAAAAGTGAGTGCAATTTGTCCTGTAATCACCACTTTGCTAACCTGATAATTGTATCTTAGCTCTGTGTACTGTTTTTTCTTAATGTGAAATATTCCTTGATCTTTATTATTAATTTAAAAAGGATATTGTACATGAGATTAACATTTTTATGCTATGCATTATGTTTGATGCTTTCCCTGAATTGGATAAAATGAGGTATTTTATTTCAAATTCAGACTGAACAATGGGATTCCTGCATTAAACTAAACAGATATCAGGCTGCGAAAAATTTATAATACCTATCACAGTACCAAAATGGCTGATTTATTGATCGTCACTTTCCACTAGGCTAGTATTTCTTAACCTATCTCAATACCTCAACAAAAGTTTCACAGAATGTGTCAATAAATGATGTTGACAAGTTTAAACTAAGAATACAACTTAGACAGCTGTGCCTGACTATAAAATATGAAAGATTTGAAATCATAAAATATGTGCTCACACCTTGTATTATGATAAATTATGTGATTTTTGAACCACCACCACCTAATAAGACTCAGCTTTCTCATCTAGAGAAAGAATTAATGCATGGCCTATATACTTCACAGCAGCTGTAATATAAAATAAGATAATGCATATGAAAGTTTTTGGTCAAAACCAAGCAAGTGATATTTTTTGTTATTCTACAGCATCTACATGTAGGAAATATATGTATGTAATAAGAAATCTTTATTATACAAGATGAAAACTGACATTAAAAATACAGTTTTATCCTAAATGAAACATAACTTCACATTTGTCTAAATGAAACATAATTTAGCATTTCTCTCTTAGCCTGTAAACACACTCAACTATCCATCCAGAAATACCCCTCTAAAACAGTCCTCAGCTCTTTTTTCTCATAAGTAAATCCTGTCCAGGAATCAACAGACATGCATTCTTTTCCTTACAGCACAGAAATTTGTCCCAGCCACCATTACCATTGCCAGTAGAACTGTTTCAACACAGTTAACACTCTAGGAAATTTCTTTTGAGTACCTCCCACACTTACATTGACTTTTTCAAATGGTTTTAACCGATTTTGTCATATTTCTAAGATTAGCCATTTTAACTGGCTCAGCCTCTTATGCTCAAACATGAGTGCTATATGAGTTTTCATCCTTGGATCTCCTTTTTGTTTTTCTCATTCTAGTTTCTGCCTATATGATCCAACCTTTTTCAAAAGACTTATGCATTTTCTTTGCATAGCCAGTGTCTAAATCTGACTTTTTGTCTTAGGTCTCCTCTCTATTTCTACATCTGTATTTCTAACCATGGGCCAAACTGAACCATCTGGATATACTTTTTTGGCTTTTTCAAAGATTTATTTATTTTTATTGCAAAGTCGGACATACAGAGAGGAGGAGAGACAAAGATGCTCCGCCCAATGACTCAATCCCCAAGTGACCACAATGGCCGGTGCTGCGCCACTCTGAAGCCAGGAGCCAGGAACTTCCTCCAGATTTCCTAGATGAGTACAGGGTCCGAAGGCTTTGGGCCATCCCTGACTGCCCTCCCAGGCTACAAGCAGGGAGCTAGATGGGGGAAAAGATCACCGGGATTAGGACCGGCCCCCATATGGGATCCCAGCACATCCAAGGTGAGGACTTTAGCCACTAGGCCACAGCACCATGCCCTGGATATACTTTATTGTCTGTAAATGCATCCTTCTCTCTTCTCCCAAACCTTCTGTTTGTTGTCACCCTCGGTAATATCATGGAGTCACAGATGATTTTTTTTCCTAACCTTTTATTTTTGTTATCTACTTAACAGATTGGATCGATAAAGTGTCTTTCTAATCCATCCACCTTCCTTTCCGTTTTAAACTCCAATGCTTCTATTTCAATCTCTCTGCTTTGCTCTCTCACAATCAGAATCCATTCCATTGAAATAATATTACTTGATACCTGGAAAATAAACCTCTGACTCTAGAAATATTTGATCAAGAGCCTCACTAATCTATTTCCAAACACTTTTTGAGACTTAACTCCTGCCCACACCTTTATTTCTTTAAATTAGGTTATGTACTTTATAGCTTCATGTTCTGGCTCATGGTGTTACTCAGCCTGTTTAGTTGTTTGTCATTTTTCTAGAGTTGTTTATCTTTTCAGTCTATGAAATGTGAGTCAAGCAGTCTTACACATGCAGGAAGAAGATTATAAAATCCAGTCCCAAGTGCAATAATATCTTCCAAAAGACAATGCTATTCTGTTATCCTAGCTTGTACCACGGTCATTGCAACACCTAACAAAGTACATTTCCAACCAGCATGAGCAACTCCACATGCTTTTTTGACAGGATCTACAAAAACTGTATGGATACAGCCAGCACCAAGGGCTACTCTTGTGACTCCTCTCTGATTTGTGGTTACTCCATTGTAAGATGCAGGTTTCTTCCTTCCCATAATCCAGACATCACTAGCATGATCAGTCTTTATCTGGTAAAATTTCTGCACATTAAATCCAGCAGTATTTGCTAAACTACATACATTTCCTACATACATACAATTGCCTTGGCATCTCTCCTTTTGGCACTACTGAAGAGATTGAATGAGCTAAGGGTTGGTATGTAAGATATGTCACCTGTTCCTGCTGTAAATCCATGTGTGAAAATATCTAGGATCAAAGGAGATGTGACAACAGTTAATTCTCCCTTCAGTGCTGGCAAACTACTCAAATACATTTCTATCTCATTCTGGATTTCTTCTAGTTTTTGAGCTGTCATCACATTTACTTCAGGCGATTGTTTCAAAAAGCTGTCCTTTGAAGTCATCTGTAAATCTTCAAACTTAAAATTGTAAACATCAGTGAAGAGGTGGACAATAAAGGCTTTCATTGATGCTTTCCTATGCAAGGGGACAATGACATTAATACTGCTCAGATTTTTTCATCAATTTTTTGTTTAAGAGTATATAATGAGGCAGCCATGATGGGATTGTTAGCAGTTTCAGATTCTCTAAAAAAAAAGAAAAACTGATAATCCATTGCTTGTTTCTAATACACAATTATCATGGTCACCATCCTTTTCACAGCTGATGGAACAGTAACACATTATGCAAAGGAATTTGGCCTTGGCAGCATGGTTGAATTTGACAGCATTCAATGCCTTCAATAATCTCTGATGGCAGTTTTTCTGAGCATTCAATTTCATATCAAACAGATCAATCACAACTGCATCTGCCATGTTTCAATACCATAAGTTCTTCAAAGACTTTTCTGCCAACTTGATCATCTGATCTGCCAAGGGGAACTGTTAGGACCTGACACCCCCAACTTCTGACCTGGGTCTCATTGAAATCTGGAGCCCTGAAACTGGTCACCTGGAATGAGGAGCCAGTCCTGGAAGCAGCGATGCACGTTATCCCCCACACTTGCATAGACCCAGACTATCCATGCAAATGCTGGACAGGGCTCAGCTGGCCAACTCCAGAAAGATGGCACGGTGCTCCCGGGTCAGACTGGGCTGCAGGGTGTGCACCAGGCGGCCCCAGCACACCTAGCCATTTTTTAGTGACCTTGTTCTTAACTTATTTATTAACAATTCATTTATTTTGCCTGTGACTTCATGTTATTTATAAGCTTCCAAAAGCAACACGTTGCACAGACACATTTAAAAAATGCAAATGATTTTTCAGAGGAAAAAAAAAAGGAGGTGGCTCAAAACTTGAAGTAAATGGGATAAAAAAAGAATTGCAGGACCAACGCAATGGCTAAATCACCACCTTTAAAGTTCCAGGATCCCATATCAGTCATGGTTCATGTCCTGGCAGTTCTACTTTCCATCAAGTTCCCTCCTTGTGGGCTGGGAAAGCTGTGGAGGATGGCACAAAGACTTGAGATCCCTGTACCCAAGTGGCAGATCCAGAAGAAGCTCCTGGATCCTGGCTTTAGATTGGTTTTGTTTGGGAATGAACCCAGATGGAGGATCTTTTTCACTGGCTCATTTCCTCTCCATAAACTTGATCTGTCTTTCTCAATAAAATAAATAAAGTAATTTTTAAAAGACTAAAAAAGAGAAGAATTAGGAGAAGCCCATTTATCACTGTATATACATTTATTTTCTTCAGAAATGTGACTTTCTACTATTTCCTATACCTAAAATGATGTGATATAATTAGATAGCAGAACAATGGGCTCATGACCAATCAGAAATGATAGTACTATAGTAATAACACAGTTGAAAGCATGGGTTAAAGTTGAATAAGCAAGAGGAGGGAGACATAGTCTCTGAGCATATGGAACTGTATCATAACATTAAAAAATTAAAAAACAAAAAGAGGAAAAATGTCTTTAAATCTTCTAATGCATAGCTCTCTCCAGATCTGCCAGGCTTCCTCTCAACAGTTACCCTGCTCTCTACTCATTCTCTAGCTTTGGCTTAAAACATGCCCAGGAGTCAACCATTCGTTGCAAATTCTGTGGATGTGGCCTGATTCATCTTCCTCTCAATGTCATCCATAGAACTGACACATCCTCTCCCAGCTCTTCATTCTTTGATGCTTATCCTCACATTTGCAGATAGAAATGTCCACCACCTTATCCACAGCTAAACACAGAATGATTTCTTTATTCTGGCTGACCCATTTGTGCAGCAGACTTTTCCTCTTTCCATATCTTAGTCATCTATCTTACTGTATGTTTATACGAGTCCATTTATAATGTAACTGAAACTGTGAGTTTCAAATACATGTATATATCTCTGCCATTAACATTTGGTTTCCTTTTTTAAATAAAATTGATTTTACAAATCCATTACTTCCTTACAATTTAACCATTCCCACAAGTTTAAGCCAGCTTCTATTAGACACAGTGTCATCACTAATATCTCTGGGTTGCTCCTTAGGATTCATTTATTTGCATTTAAAAGTCAGATCAGATTTACAGAGAGGACAGACAGAAAGATCTTTCATGTATTGGTTTACTCCCCAAATAGTCGCAAAGGCCAGAGATGAGGTGATCAGAAACCAGAAGCCAGGTGCTACTTCTGAGTTTTCCATGTGGATGTAGGGCCTGAAGGTTTGGGACATGCTCTACTGCTCCCCCAGGCTACATGCAGTGAGCAGGATGGGAAATGGAGCAGCCGGGACATGAACCAATGTCCAAATGAGATCCAAGTACATGCATGTGAGGATTTAGTTATTGAAACTTCACACATGCCCCCTTGTTTCTTACAAGGCAACTTTCCCACTGGGAGAGAGTGACTTCAGAATAGCAATAAAATCATCATGGAGCTCCAGTTTCCCTCAATCTTGCTTCTGTACCTTTCTCATTTAATTGGAGGTTTTTCAGTCCACCTGTCTTCTTCCCTTTCTCATGACTCATTTCCCAAGTGTCCCTGCTCCCTGCCCCTCACATTCCAGCAGCACTGACCATTTTTCACTACACACATGAGCCATTGCACCCTGAGTCTTTCTACATACTTGCCCTTGGCCTGAACTCTCCTAGCACATCTTGCTTTGTAACCTTGTACCTACTTTAAGAATCAAATGTTCCTGGGCTTGGCGGTGTGGCCTAGCAGCTAAAGTCCTTGCCTTGAATGCCCCGGGATCCCATATGGGCGCCAGTTCTAATCCCGGCAGCTCTACTTCCCATCCAGCTCCCTGCTTGTGGCCTGGGGAAGCAGTCCGAGGACAGCCCAAAGCTTTGGGATCCTGCACCCGTGTGGGAGTCCCAGAAGAAGTTCCTGGCTCCCAGCTTCAGATTGGTGCAGCAACAGCTGAATTTTTTTTTGGCAGTTTTATTACATATTTGTTTGAATATAAAGCATATATTTTTCAGTCTTTTCTATTGTATCTTTCCACCAAAAATACCATCCAATCACATTATTGCTCAAATTTCAATGGACTTGGTAATAAATATAGAGGATTTTCTTAACTTATAATGAAGGCAGGGCTGTGGCAAAATCATTACCATATAAACTGATCCAAAGAAGCAAATTAGTATATAATCAGAGGAGTGCATCTGAAGATATTATATGAATTTAACCAGTTTTTGATAGATAAGAAACATGTGTGGTTATAAGTTTTGTGTTATCCTTCTTTTTTTACTCAGATATGCCAATTTGAGAGGCTTTGAAGTAATCATGTTCAATAGCAATTAGCATACCTAGTGTTCATGTACTGCGCTTTAGTTGCCATAAAATAATCTAAGGATCAAATTTAGAAACAGAATTAATGTAGAGAAATTACAAGGTGAGTTCAGGGTATCTCCTTATGTCAAAGGTCAAATATGTATAGAAAATGATGGAAATAACATCACTAGGACATGGGCACCACCTTGAACAAATCCCTACTGGTTAAACTGGGGCCATCTGCGTCTCATACCCAGTGAAGACAGTGACACATTGTAACCTATGAGAGGAAGGTACAGATATTTAACTAGACTGAGGTTGGAAAGAGAGGGGTTATTTAATGTCCTCTGTGGTACTTTCCGTTCAGCATTTAACAATACTTCCAACAATTAGTAGGTAAACAGAATTAAATGCAGGTTTATTTTTGGTGAAAGAAATTTTTGAAACCCAAGCATGTTTGAACTCCCCTTCCCCAATACATCTATATAAAGGCAAATAGCAACTCATAGTATTGAAGTCAAACAAGCACCAACTGCATCGAAAGATCAACATGAGGGCACAGCACAGTAGCCTAGTGGCTAAAGTCCTTACCCTGGATGCGCCGGGATCCAACACGGGCATCAGCTCCAATCCTGGCAGCCCCACCCCCCAACCAGCTCCCCGCCTGCGGCCTGCAGAAACAGTCGAGGATGGCCCAAAGCCTTGGGACCCAGCACTTGCGTGGGAGACCTGGAAGAGTCTCTGGGCTCCTGGCTTCAGATGGGTGCAGCTGATGTGATTGCTTGGGGAGTGAATCATCAGATGGAAGATCCCTCCCCATGTCTCTCCTCCGGGCTAGTCAGTAAGATGTCACACAGGAAGTTCTTGGCCCCCCGCCATGTCTCCCTGGGCTTCCTGTCGGAAGCACAGCAGTGGCCGGCACTGCGGCAAGGTGAAGAGCTTCCCCACGGATGACGCCTCCAAGTCCATGCACCTGACAGCCTTCCTGGGCTACAAGGCAGGCATGACACACATCATATGCGAGTTGGACCAGCCGGGCTCCAAGGTGAACAAGAAGGAAGTGGTGGAGGCCGTGACCATCGTGGAGACGCCGGCTAATGGTGGTGGTGGGCATCGTGGGCTGCGTGGAAATGCCACGTGGCCTCTGCACCTTCAAGACCATCTTCGCCGAGCACATCGGTGATGAATGCAAGAGGCGCTTCTGTAAGAACTGGCATAAGACCAAGTACTGCAAGAAGTGGCAGGACGACATGGGCAAGAAGCAGCTGGAGAAGGACTTCAGCAGCATGAAGAAGTACTGCCAGGTCATCCGTGTCATCGCCCACACGCAGATGCGCCTGCTGCGACAGAGGAAGGCTCACCTCATGGAGATCCAGGTGAATGGCAGCACCGTGGCTGAGAAGCTGGACTGGGCCCACGAGCGCCTGGCGCAGCAGGTGCCCATGAACCAGGTGTTTGGGCAGGATGAGATGATTGATGTCATCGGTGTGACCAAAGGCAAAGGCTACAAAGGGGTGACCAGCCGCTGGCACACCAAGAACCTGCCCCGTAAGACACACCTACCGCCTGTGCAAGGTGGCCTGCATTGGGGCCTGGCATCCTGCACGCGTGGCCTTCTCTGTGGCGTGAGCTGGGCAGAAAGGCTACTATCACCGCACAATCAACAAGATCTGCAAGATCGGTCAGGGCTACCTGATCAAGGACGGCAAGCTGATCAAGAACAACGCTTTCACCAGCTATGACCTGTCGGACAAGAGCATCAACCCCCTGGGTGGTTTTGTCTACTATGGTGAAGTGACCAATGACTTCGTCATGTTGAAGGGCTGTGTAGTGGGGACCAAGAAGCGTGTGCTTACCCTGCACAAGTCCCTGCTGGTGCAGACCAAACGGCGGGCGCTGGAGAAGATTGACCTCAAGTTCATGGATACCACATCCAAGTTTGGCCATGCCCGCTTCCAGACCCTGGAGAAGAAGGCACTCATGGGACCACTCAAGAAAGACAGGATTGCCAAGGAAGAGGGAGCGTATTGTCGGGAGCATGAGCAGCCTGTTGCATCAAATTAAAAATGACTTTCTAGGAAAAAGAAAAATTCACTTGGGGAGTGAATCATCGGATGGAAGATCTTCCTCTCTGACTCTCCTTCTCCCTGTACATCTGATGTTGTAATAAAAAATAAATACATCTTTAAAAAAAGAATCAAATGTTCCTTCAAACTTACATTTCTCTTTGCACATATTCTATCATAAGTCTTTATCAAGCAAAAATGTAGTTGTTTCATTCTTCATCATCCTTCTAAACTATAAACTTAACTAAACAAAATATCTTTTTACATTTCATGAAGTTTTCACGGAATCCTTTGTACATAGCAAGTGTCAATACCTGCTGTGATCTCTCAGTGTCTCAAACCTCATTTCAATTGTGCTAGGATTCCATACAGGAACTGGTTCACGTTTATGTTTACATTTTGGCTGCTACACTTCCTATCCAGCTCCCTGCTTATGACCTGAGAAAGCAGTAGAGGATTGCACAATGGCTAATACATCTACAGCAAATTTAAAAGTTAAGACAAAACCCAAATTCCCAACACGAACAATAAATCCCATTATGAAAGCCGAATCCTAATGTGAACTTGAATCTGTACCCATAGTTTTTTCAATATACTCAAAATCAGTCTACTAACAAAACACCTTTAAAAAAATCCAATAAAAGAAACTGCGACTCAGTAATTTTTCCTAAGAAATTTCAAAGATTTTTCTGGAGCTGCCACTGAGCACAGCAAATTAAACCACAGCTTGTGACACCAGCATTACATACAAGTGTACATTTCAGTCCTTGTGGCTCATTTTTCAGCCTTTGCTAAAACATCTATGATGGCTACAGAAGATTGCTTCGGTGTTTGGATCCCTGTCATCTATGGAGTAACCTGGTGAGTGTTCAGTTTTTCTAGCTTAAGCTTGGAACTACGCTAGTTATTGTGGTCTCGTGGGAATAAATATTTCAGAAGAAAGACCTAACTGCTGGCATACACTTGACCTTGGGTCTCTGATTTCTCTTAAATGAAAACATCCTAAATTGTGTTTTGTGTTTATTTGCTTGAACACAACCAGAGAATCAGACCTATCACACACTTGTGCAATCCCTAGATGCCCAGAAGGCTGCTTGTTGACAGGCCAACACAGGAGAAGAGAATTCAGTCTGGGTGGCCCACACAGGTGGCAAAGGGCATCATCATCTGCATTTAAATGGTGAACATTAGCAGGAAATGTAAAGTTGGAACAAAGTTAACATGTGATTCCAGGCAGGTTGTGAAAATGTCCTAGAATACATCTTAACCACGATGGAAAACTTCCCTAAATTCCCTCTTTCTGAAAAACTGAAATATTTATAGGATATATTATACCTTTACAGAAATTATAAAGTACAGAAGAAAGAAAAATTTCTTGGGAAATCCTTTCTGTGACACATAGAATGTCAATGAATTTGAGGAAAGAAGTGGACCTATGTCAGCAGCACAAATGTACACACCTAGTAAGAATGGAGGGTAGGAAGATGGTCCCCATCAGTGGTGAACTTCACAAAGGTTCCAGAAGCCTTGTGCATCAGCCAACTGAAGAGCAGGACCCATTAAGAGGCTATGACATTCTCCACATTCTAACACTGCTATGGCAACTCCAGATTGTCACCTGATAATGGGCCCTCCCTCCAACCCTCAGAAGCATCACTACAGGCAGTGGCATTAGCTTAGGATTCTGGCAACTTCATCCTTGTTTGAGTGATTAAGAACTCTCATTTACTGAAGGGCACTGACAAAGTGATTCTCTAACGAAGTGAACATTGAGAACTTTTGTCATCCATGCCTCCATATAAATGTCTTTGACCTTGTTTGTTCTAAACATCATATGCTTGTTTCTCTTAATGCCTAGATCCTGGATTAATGACTGCCAGAAACATCAGCATGGCAGCAACTTCCAGTGCTCCAACAGATCCAAGGATAGAAATGAACCTCTTAGAACACCAGGTCTTGCATACCCAGCTGTCCAGCACTCCATAGGAGGTTGAAGATCTCAAGGAGAAGCTTCTTCCATCTGATCTTACTGCCTATGCCCTGGACAAGCAGCTACAAAAACACTGTAAGTTCTGGAGGTGGAGGGAGATTGTCTTTCTTCTAAGAAATGAGATGATGACATTGTTTTTCTTTTGAGAAATGAGTGATTATCTTTTTTCTGAGAAATGAGATGAGGTGCATGTTGGTCCTTGGGTTTAAATCCCTGTTACTGAATCCTGGTACAGACACAAAGGAGCTTGTTTACCACATGAATAGATGGAATACTCATTTGTTGCGATCCATTGTGTAGTGCAGAAGATGTTGCATACATGTAATACCATGGTGTTCTTCATGTCAGTCTATTCACTACTGAGGCCCAACTGGCCAGACATTGAGCTTATGACACTAATGGAAACTGGGGTGATCTCCATAGGATCTCAGTTTGAAAAGCATAAACAAGTTGTTCTCTAAAGCCCAGAGATACAACCAATGAGGGTGCACATGTTGCATGAGATGGGAATTTCTACTCCTGGAACTGAGATAGGTCTTAGGATCCCTTGTTGTCAGTGGACCCCTTGTTTTGGCCGATGTGTCTGGGGTATAACAGAGACCCTCTCAGTACACTCTGTGCCTGAGTGAAGACACATTTGGGATGCAGGATTCCCAGCAGTTTCTGCTCTACCTTGAGTCCTAGGAATACAAGTGCATGCACAAGAGTGCAATGCTGGTAGTTCTCTAAGGAGGTGTCAATCCTATAGTTTTCTTTTAGAAGAACCATTGTGGGGACTTTTTCATCAGAAGGTCTGAATCAGATTAAAGAAAGAAAATGAAAAGATGCATTAGGAGAGAGATAAAAATAAAATTTCCACACTGCAGAGTGACCCACCCATAGGAGCAAAAGTGAATTCACTATGTCATAAAAACTCAAGAGACTGCCTCCTATATATAGGTTTGAATAGTGTCTTTCACATATTGGACTTTGATAGGTGATCCATCAATTTATTAGTGAAAGAGTTGTAACTTTCCATTATGTGTAGTTGAAAGACTTAAAATATCCATGTCTATACCATGACTCTTGTTTTATCTTTGAGATTTTGGTACATGTGCTTTTCAATCCCAGCACACAGCTCCTAAAGCAGTACCATCCTCTCGTGTTTGCCACACAGGAGCCTCATGCCCAAGCTGAGTGTTTGACTTGCGAGATGTCAAGCTTGGTAAAGAGGTTCGAGTCCTGGATTCAAACTGTATGGGATTGGGTTGGATCTGCCAAGCACCATTTGTATCATCCTATGAAGTTACCCAAATTGATTTTAAGCTTCCCTTTGCTCATCTTCTACATGGGTTGTACTAAAATCTCACATACTTGAGTAAGTGAGAAACAGATATGGAAGATTTTAACAGAGCAGCCACTCAGTGTACGTCCAAGCTAGGATGGACCTGGCTCCTCAGCAACATGGACCCTGGTTTCTGCAACAGTCATTGAGTCAGGTGGGTCTGAGTTTTTTCAGAATGTGAGCCGTACAAAGTCATCATGCAGCCTGTGCTATGGGAGAACATCCAGTGTGAGGAAGTGCAGCTGGAAGAGAGCCCAGCTGTCACCAAGAGGCTGAGGTAAGGGCATGCAGCAGGTTCAAGTTGTGGAATCTTTCTAGGACAGTGTTGCAGGCAGAGCTACAGTCTCTCCCAATGTACATTTCGCAAGTTGCTGAAGTTTTTAAAGATTCTTTGGAATATGGGTGTAAGAACAGGGAAGAGGTCACTGTGTGAAACTCCCTCATTTCTCCTTGGAGCAAGATTTTTTCCCACATATTTTCTCATAGGCATAACAGTTAGTCCTCAACTGACTCCCAACAGTGACTTTTCCCTTCTATCCCGCAGTAGGGAATTCAATATCTTAGTTCAACCTCACACAACACAACTGAGACAATGAAAGCAGAAACCACAGGAAAGAAGAGATGCCTCTATCTTACCCCATCAGCATCTCAATGATCTACTCAGACAGGAAAGTCCTGAGAGCTGCCAGCACCAGGGCCTCTGTGATCAGCTTTCTGAGGGACATATCTGGCACAGTACCATGCCCACAAGCTCAGTGAAAGTATTGTCTCTGTAGGAGGGAAAACATGCTAGGACAGAGGTTGTGGAACTCCACCCTCTCCTTAATGCCTGGAAGGAGGCAGCATGACTCTGGGACAGTCTGAAGTGTCCCCAGAGGGAGGCTTTGACAGGAGCTTCCTAGTAGTGAAAGGGCCTGGGCTAACATGCCTTCAGTGATTTCTCCCTGACGGAGCAGGCATAGGTTTATGGGGTGTGCTTAGTGGATATGAGAGTAGGATAGAAACATTGTTGGTCAGGGCATTTCCCCACTTGTGGACAAATTTATGTTTCCAATGAAACCATGGTGGGATTTGAGTTCTGAACCTGGAAACAAGCTTTGTATTGAGAGTGAGGAAACAGCAGCAACAAAACAGACTGGGAGGCTAGAGAAATATCAGTTAGGATGGCATTCATGTGACCTTCAAAGTCTTCACCTAGCTCTATGTAGGCCCCTGTAGTGATCTATCAGATGTTTCTGGTTGATTGAGGAAGCCTAAGGGCAGCATGTATGCTTCTTTTTTATTTTTATTTATTATTATTATTATTTTTATTATTGTTATTATTATTATTTGATGATACAGTTATAGAGGCTCCTGGGATTTCTATTATGCCCTCCGCCCCAACCCCCCACCTAGTTCCTCTATGTCATTACTATAGTATAGTTATTTATACACAGTCATATGTCCATCATTGCAGGCTTGGACAATGGCAGAGAGTCCAGCATCTTATTCTCAAGATATATTAAACAGTTTCATTGTAAGTCCATTTTTGTCTGGAAGTAGAAGTGCATACTACATTATATCCTCACATCTGGATATGTTAGTCTCCATTTCACAGTTACTATACTTCACCCATAGTTACTATACATTCCCTTAATTGAAAAGACACAAACAAAATCAACAACAGGAAGAAAAAAGAAATTAACAACACCAGGAAGTTATAAAATGCTATTGAATGAGTAATGTGTCACTGAAGAAATGAAAAAGAAACTCAAGAACCTTCTTGAAGAAGATGATGCTACTGTATGATCTATGAGTCACTGAATAATCAGAAGAAACTGCTTTGAAGAGATGAAGCTTACAAAAACAAAAAACCAAAAATCTATGAGACAAGTTTCCATTGATTTTTTATGGTGAAGTATGTCTCCTGTAGGCACCAAATAGACGTGTTTTGGTTTTTAATCCTGTCTACTAGTCTATGATGTTTGATTTAGCTTAAACTATTTGCATTCAGGGTTAATATGTATGGGTGGTAGTTTGGTCTTGTCCTTTTAGGAATGGGTTGTTCATTGATTTAGTCTTCTGTTGTCCTTTTACTGGGATGTGCTTCATATTTGCCTTTGGTTTTGTCGGGTGCTATTCCACTTCTCTGTCAAGAGAACATCTTGAAGTATCATTTGTAGGATAGTTTTGGAAGAGGCAAATTCTTTTAGATTTTCTTTACTGTGAAAGAATTTTATTTCATATTCAAAGACAAAAGAAAGCTTTGCTGGATAAATTATCCTAGGCTGACAACTTTCTTCTTTTAGATTCTGGAATATGTCACTCCATTCTCATCTTGTCTGTAGAGTTTCCTGTGAGAGGTCTCCTGTGAGCTTAATTGGCATTCTTTATATGTCAATTGATTTTTTTCAAGTGTACATGTAAGGATCTTTTCTTTATGCTCAATGGAAGAGAGCTTGATGATCATATGTCGTGGTGAAGATCATTTTTGATCAAGCCTGTTGGTAGTTCTATGCCCCTCCTGGATCTTGTTTCCCAATTCTTTCTCCAGATTAGGGAAATTTTCCTTTATTATTTCATTAAATATATTTGTAAAGCAAGTTTCTCTTTCTGCACCTTCTGGGACTCCCAGAACTTTTATATTTGACCTCTTAATAGTGTCTTTCAATTTTTGAATACTTTTTTGGCCTGATCCAGCTCTGCTTCCAGCTTTTAGTTTGCTTCCCCCTGGTGACAGGAAATACCTTCCAATCCTAACATTGTTTCTTCTGCTTGCTTCATTCTATTTTGGAGACTCTCCACTGTACTCTTAATTTGCTCTACTGTGTTCTTAATTTCTGATATATCAGCCTTGATTTGCTTTATTACTGCTATTTCCTGTTTAACATATTCCTTGAATTCCTTGAACTCTTGTATGTGCTTCTCATTGTTGATCAGAAGCTTTATAATGAGTTTTCTGAATTCTGTGTCCCCCATTTTCTCAATGTCTCCCTCAGTTAACTCTGAGGTTAGCATAGGGTTTTGTTCTTTTACAGGGGAGTCTTCAGTAATATTCATTTGTGTCTTCTTTTGCTCTTGGTCATTGTACTTCTGGTTATCTGATTTTTTCTCCTTGGCACAGATTTCTAAGCTGTGTCACCCACAGGTCTACAGTTCAATTTTACTTATTGTAGTTGGTACCCAGCTATTTGCTTGCGGAATTGTGCCACTCCATCTCTCAAGTTCCAGATCTGGGTTCTTATGTTAGATTTCCACCGTAATCTCCACAGACCCAGCTCTTGGCTCACCACTCTCCACCTCCTGTGATATCATGCTGAGTTTGCACTGTTGTCTCTGCAACTTTTCTCCCACTTTTGGTTGGAGCAGGTCCCAAGATTATGGAGACACCGGGTGTCCTACATAGCTAGGTTGTTGTTGATGCTGATCTTGTCAGAACCTGTTGGACGTTAGGTCTGGGTGCCACACGGACCTATTTTGACCTGTACAATGCCACAGATGGTATCATTTTCCTACGGGACCAGTGCAATCCACTGAACTCAGTGAGTTCTAGCAAGCTCAGCACATGTGCAGTTCACTGTTCGCCCATGCAGTCCTAAAACTTTTGCCACAGTATATAAAATGGTGCCTGACATGCCACTACTACAGTTCTTGATCTGTTGGCCATCAGGTCTGAGGGCTACCCAGACCTGTCATCGGTGGAACTTGTAGAATGCTGCTTTGCTTCAGTTTACTGAGTCAGAAATGAGTTCACTCTCAACTCAGCTTATGTTCAGTCCTTTGCCTTGCCTTTGCCTCCTTACGCAAAATTGCACCCATTTTGGCTCTAGGGGTCTGACTGGCCTGTGAAATCTACCCTGTTCTCACACTGTCCATCTGGGATCTGCTGCTCTGTCTCTGCTCCTGGTCAAATCAAACAGACCAGCAGGATGGACAGTTATTTGGGTTCACTGCACAAGCTCGCAGTGAACGTCCCTTTCCACCTGGTTGCTGGTGGAGTTCCGGCTGCTGATGGAGTTCAGATTGCTGTTAGTTGAATGTAGCTGGAGTACCAGCCACTGCAACACCACACCATTGTTTTTGCTTCTTCCTTGTGTCTGTTAGTCTCCAGGTACCCCACTGCTGTTGTTCTGTCCTCTCCTATTCCCTGGAATATATCATCTCTGTTTGATCGTGGTTAAAACTTTCTCCATCCATCTAAACTTGTCCTTGAACTATTCCGTCATCTTGATTGTCCACTTGTATGTTTCTTTAGAGACAAGAGTTGAGGCTTCTCTGGCCACAGATCAGCGTCATTGTGATATTCTACATGGAACTGGAACTGTTCAGTGTGTGCGTGACTTTTTCTGAATTTCTTTGTAGATGATCATGACCATCAGAAAAAGCAAGAACCACCATCTCTAACATTTCTGGCCCTCAGGTAACAAACAGGGAGCAGAAGGAGTCATGCACAGGTGAAATGAGAGAGGCTCTCAGAACTCCTAAGTGCTTTGAGTTATCCACATTCATGGGGGATTTTGTACAGAAACTTCTGGCCAAAACAGCTGCTCTCTTTTTACTAGGCTACATCCAATGTGCTCTCTAAAGTTAGTGCCATCTCCCTTGCCCTGGGTGACTTAAACATTCCCTAACACTGCAATGTCACTCTAACTGTGGTTTGTTGAGGTGAAGGGCTGAGTTCGGTGCATTGCTCTTCTGTATGATTCAAGTTAGCTTGTTAGCAGGTGTTCATTGCTGGGAAAGGCAACAAAGTAGCTGCTGCCTCCTCAAGGCCTGAGGGAGACACCTGGACATTATCATGACCTTGTCATCTGTAGCAACACAGGGGTCTGTGTTCACTCGGCCATGCCTGTCAGTCAGAAGCCTAAAGAGATGCAAAAGACAGAACTAAAACATTCTGAGCCACATCACACTGAGAGGGCTTTGTGGATGCTCTCAGAAATCATTCTCAATGCCATCATCACGATCATTAGTCCTGTATCTTTAGTCCTGTTCCACTCTGGAAATTTTTAGTATCCATCCTAACAAATATTGAATTTTGTCTTGTGCTCTTTTCTATTTCTGTAGTGTCAACAGTGACTAAGGAGAGAGGCAAGTGAATAAAGTGCAATTAGGTTCATCAGGTAAAATCTTTTTTGCTCCTTTTGATAACCTTATCTCTATGAATTGATCAACTCTCTCTTCAGTATTTTCTGCTCAATAATCGGGAGGTTGAATGCCGTTCATGTGGATAACGGATAGTCACAAGATTGCAGGGCATTAGCTCCTTCCAGGCAGATTGAGGAGGAAATGATACATGGGACCATGCAGAGAGTTCTTACAGCATTGAACACAAAGGGGTAGGACAGAATATGGACATTTATCATAAGTGACGGTGGAGTATTCCCATTGGAAGGACATCACCCTGAACAAGAATGTGGAAAGGTGTGATGATGTCTGAGGGGACACTCACAGTTGTGTTGATGTTATACATATTCATTCTGACCACCGTTTTTCCTTTGTGGCATTTTTCATTTTTACTATGCTTGTTTTACTATGCTTGTTGTCCTTCTCTGTTGTCCTGCTGGTGTGGGACAATCTCACCTCAGAAAGGACATGCACACTGAGGGTGTGAGGGCTGTGGTTTTCCTTCCAGAACTGTGGTGGGATATTCCCTTCCTATTGAAAATTCCTCCCAGCCTGAAAGGTCATTCTGAAGAACGCTCACACACTAGCAACACAGGGTGTCTAGTCATGGCCACAAAATGATGAAATGAAAGCTGCAGTTAAAGAAGTGGTGACAATCATGTAGATTCCCTGTCTTCCATTCTAGAATGCAGAGGTAACCACAGTTGTTCTTCTAAGATTCACTAGTTCTAACTGCCTGCTTTTCTCTTCCCTTCCTGTTCCTCAACTCCATTGCCTCATTCCTCTGTGAGCATTGCCTTCAGAAATCACTTACCCAAGAATGTTACTTCTGGATCCCCTTTTGGGAAAATCCTGTAACCAGGCACTTCATTACAGATGGGAAGCAGAAATAAAGTCCAGAGAATCAAAAATGGTATAGGTAGAATCTGATCAATCACAAAACCATTCTTGCGCTACTGAGCTTACTTTTTCTGGCTATTGAGAATTGTTGCTAGAAATGTCTCAAGGAAGAGACTCATGTGGATTCAACTACCAATATCTAGGAGAGCCTGCTGGGCCATGGTTAACTTTCTTACTCTCTTCATTCTGTTTGAATCTCACTTTTTTTTTTCTATTTTGAGGCACTTCTGGAAGAGGTTTAAAACATAACAAGTTTTCTTATTGCAAGTGTTCTCTACTGCCTGATTTGGCCTTAAGATTAAACTGTCCTCCAATGCTTATGAAAGTGACCTGCAGCCTGTATAATAATTGCATGTTATCATTAGCACATCATGTGGCCCTGTTATCAGCTCCATCATCATCTTTTGTAAAGTCAGAAAGGAACTTGGATGGTGTCTAAAGTCCCTGCTGACTCTCACGTCTTGGGTTTTTGCAATGGCTTGTCCACATTCTCATCAGAGACTAGGAAATGCAGATGGAATCAAGATTGTGGTTCTGCAGAATCTTTTCTCCCTCCTAGAATAGATGGTTTTGGGTGTGCACAATGGTACTTAAGAACATCCCTCTGAGAGAAGTAAAACCAGACATGGAAAATCAACAGAACAGTGGGTGATCCCACAGCCAGCATGTTCAAATAGGGCAACACTTCAAAATTCTTTGACAGTTGTTGAGGTGTAAGTTCAGGGAGAGTTTTCTCTAGCTTGTATCACATGCTCCTTGAGCAGGCTTGAGGCCCTGTCCCTCAGATCCTCCTCTCCCTGCAACTCACTTTCTTCCTTGCCTCAGTGACCACTGAGAACTGCAACCTATCTCACCTATCATAATACCTGCAAAAGGTTATCACTTGGTTTCTCTCTTTTACTCTCTATTGATACTAAAGATTGCTAAAACTATGAAAGGATCTTGTAAATGTATAAGGCCAAATTAGCTACAAAAATTGAACAACAACAACAAAAAGAAAAGAACCCATCAACCAGCAGCACCAAACAATGAAAAGTCCTTACAGAGCAATGAATTTCACCATCACCTTCCACAATTGGTGATTTTTGTTCCCACAGCCATTTGGAGGACAGCCATCAGAGTCCATCAGCCTCCACTTGGTTAAACACCTCAGCAGACCAAGGCCCAGAGTCTTGGACTGTTGGGAGTCTTCAGCTGTCAGTCTATTAACAAAACACCTTTTATAAACTTCCACAGAAACAGTCCATGTCTCAGACTTTTTTCCTAAGAAATTTCAGAGGTTTTTCTGGAGCTAGCACTGGGAACAGCAAATTAAATCACAACTTGTGACACCAGTATTGCCACAAGCATAAATTTCAGTCCTGGAGGATTAATGGCTGCTAGAAACATCAGCATGGCAGCATGTTCCAGTGCTCCAATAGATCCAAGGATAAAAATGTACCTCCTAGAACACCAGGTCTTGCACTCCCAGCTGGACAACACTCAACAGGAGCTTGAGGATATGGGAGAAGCTTCTGCCATCTGAGTCTACTGCCTATGCCCTGGACAAGGAGCTACATAAACACTGTAAGTTCTAGAGGTGATGAGTGATTGTCTTCCTGTTGAGAAATGAGTTGAGATGTAGTTTGGGCTTTGGATTATAATCCCTGGTACTGAATCCTGGTACAGATACAGAGGAGCTATTTATTATAGGAGCAGGTGTAAAACTCTGTGCACTGCAGGAGATTATACAGACATGTAACATCATGGTGTTCTTCATGACAGTCTATTCAATATTTGAGGCCCAAATGTCACAACACTGATATTGTGATACTGATGGAAACATGAGATGTGAAGAAATATTCCTGGAGCCCATGTTTGTCTTACAACCCTGCTTGAGCGTCAGGGGACCTCTTGTTTCAGGCAGTGTGCTGGGGAGTTAACAGAAACTCTCCCAGTGCACTCTCTCACTCCCTCAGTGAAGACTCTTTGGGGATGCAGGATTCCCAGCAGCTTCTAGTCTACCTTGAGTTCTGGGAACACAAGGGCATGCACAAGAAGAGAATGGTGGTATCTCTATATGTATGATTCAACTGGTGTTATTCCTAATTCTATGTATTTTTCATTTATGAAGAACCATTGTGGGAATTTTTTCATCAGAAGGTCTGAATCAGAGTAAAAACAGGAAATGAAGCAATGCTTTCTGAGAAGAGATAATAATAAAAATTTCACATTTCAGTAGAATCCCATGAAAATGGTTTTGGAAGTGAACAAAATGCAGGTAACAGCTGAATTATTTTCTGTGTTCACACAGCATGTAGAGAACAGAAGTGCTGGTCTGATCTCGGCTCTCTGGCCAGGTTTCCATCTTTCCTAAGCCTCATTGTCCTCCTGTGTTAATATCTTATAGAACAGCACCCACTTCTCAGAAAGAATTGACTATGTCATATAGATTGAATGGGATGATTCCTGTCCATAGGTTTGAATTGTAATTGATTTATGTTGGACTTTGATAGGTGATCAAACAATTAGTGAATGAGTTCTTCTTTCACATATGTGTTGTCTAAAGACTTACAATACCCAAGTGTATACAGATGACTCTTTTTTTTATTTTTGAGATTTGGGTGTATGTAATTTTCAGTCCCAGAACACAGGCCCTTTAACAGTATCATCCACTGGTGTTTGCCACACAAAGAGGAGCTTCATGCCCAAGCTTAGTTTTAACCTGTGAGATGCCAAGCTTAGTAAAGAGACCTAGGTCTCAGATTCACACTGTAGGGGATAGGGTTGGATCTGCCCAACACTGTTTGTGTCACCCTATGAAGTTACCCAATGAACCTTAAGCTTCCCGTTGCTTATCTTCTTCAGGAAGTGTACTAAAATCCTACATACTTGGGCAAGTGAAAAACAGACAGGAAGATTTTTTAACAGAGCAGATGACCAGTGTATGTGCAAGCTAGAATGCAACCTGGATCCTCAGCAGCATAGATCCTGGTTCCTGCAACAGTCACTGAATCAGGTGAGTCTGAATTTTCTCAAAACTTGAGCTGTACAAAATCATGTAGCTTCTGCTGGGATGGAACATCTAGTGTGAGGAGAAGCAGCTGGCAGAGAGCTCACCTGACACTAAGAGGCATAGTTCTCTCTGATTGAGCAGACGCAGGTCTATGGGGTGTGCATAGTGGAATTGAGATTTGGGTGGAGACATCAAAGGCCAGCATCATTCTGCACTCAAGACAGGAAAAATATGAAAGAGAAAAGTTGAAACATTTAAAAGCATTTGAATACTGTGAGCTGAGTCCCTTGCATTGAAAAACAATTGAATTGAATTGTCTCAATACTATAAACTTCAGAACTGCAACCATCTCTTAATCCCACCGGCAACTTAATTTCAACAGCCATAATGAGATTACTAGTTACTCCTCATATGGGAAGCAAGAAGCTGGACATCACTGTGCATGTGGGACCTGTAGCAACAGGGCCCTGTGGTCATTTGGTCCTGGGTTGCCAGGTGCCTGAAGAGATGTGTAAGAACTCAAAATTCTAAGCCGAAATCATACTTGGAATGGCTTTGTAGATGCTCTCAGAAATCTTAATGACATCATCACCGATCATTACTCCTGTTCCACTATGGAAATTTATGGTGTCCAACGTAGCAAATTGAGTGTTCTCTTTGGCTGTTCCCTATTTCTGTAGTGCCAGCAGTGAGCACCACGTGAAGAAAGTGAATGAAGTCCTGTTAGATTCATCAGGTAAAAGGTTTTCCCCTCCTTATGATGACCTGATCTGTCCGAAAGATTCTTTTTGGAGCACCACCTTCTGCCTGAAATCCTGTGCTCTGATCTTTGTAAAGATGCAAAGGATAATCCTCAGAGTGCAGGACCCAGTCCCCTGCCCAGGATCTCTGAGGAGTGTGTGGTGTGGGAGGCACTGATGGGAGCAGAATGAAGCCCCAGGTTGTTTGATTTCAGATATTTTTTTCCCTTTAGCACACTCTCAGTCATCATGCATTCTGTGTCCTAAAAGGGAGATTATCCAAAACTATGTGCTTAGGTCAGGCTTCTAAAGGGCCCAGACAGGAGGTGTGTTTTTTCTTGTTTCTCTCCTACTGCTTTGAACTTTGCACCTGCACAAGTCTTTTACAAGTCTTATAAAAGTCACACAAATATCCTTGCTAAGATGTTGCAGTATTCTCTAGAGCCTGGTTTGGTCTTCAGATTAGATCTTTCCTCCAATCCTTATAGAACTGACCTGCAGCCTGGGTGCTGTTACTGGATTATCATGAACACATCATGAGGCCCTGAATAATGTCAGCTTCACTGCCTTCTTGTAAAATGTGGATAGGAGTTTGGGTGGGGTCTGATGTCCCTACTGACTCTCAAATCTTGGATTTCTGCCACAGCTTGTCCACGCTGCCCTCAAATCCTGGAAGATGGAGCACCTCAGTGAGGCTGGATTTCTAAAGGCAAATTTCCCTATAGAGCAGATGGTTTCTGAATGTGCAAGATGGATATTAAGAAAAAATCTGAACCATTTAATGAAGTTAAACCATAAACAGAACAATGAATAAAACTCTCACTGAGAAAGGAGATTCAACATCACCTTCCACACTTGGTGATTTCTATTCCCACAGGCAGGTGGTTGGACGGCCATCAGTCCATCAGCCTCCACTTGGTTAAACACCTAAGCAGACCAAGGCCCAGAGTCTTGGACTGTCGGGAGCCCTTAACTCTCATGCCATCCTGCCAAGAAGCAGCATCAAGACCAGCTGCGCTGTGACAACAACCCCAATGGACCACTGGACATGTGCTGTCTCCACATGGGATGCTGTAGGAGCAGTCAGGAGTAAGCATGCAGTACTCTTGTGGAAAAAGGTTCATCTTGGATGTAATTTTCTGGAAATTACCTGAAAAGAGTAGAATCTAGACCATTGAAATAGACAATTGAGCTGTCATGGTCTGTTCAGAGAGTAACACAATAAAAACATAGATGAGCCAGTTTGAACTTAAAGCAGTATGAAAATTGATTGCTGTATTGCTTTAGTCCTATGGAACCCAAAGCACTTACTCTCATTTTTGTTGCATTGATGGTCATGACAGGTTCAAATTTCTGACACAGCAGTTTATATTCTGTAGTTTTCCAGTAGTTCTTCATGGTTCCTTTTAGATGAAACATTTAAGCAAGAACAGTACATACTTAGTCCTAAGTGCTTCCTAACCCCATCCCATGTGGAGACAGAGAGTTCATTGTGTCCATCACTGTTGTCATTTGGTTTGGCAGGAGACATGGCAATCTGATCCTGTAAAGTTACATTAAGAAACTCAGGGAGAGTTCAATTGAGTATGCGCAGCATCTCATTTGGTATTTCACTTCCTCTGATGCCTTAAAAATCCATCAGATATCCATGCCTGTGGTTATTTGTATTAGGTGTTCATTCCTTGGATATGCTTTGATTCAGTTTGACCTCCTTACTTACATTTGATGTTCTTGTCTATTTCAAAGAATATTTGCATTTAGAATATTAAATCTTGACATATTTTTTCTGCTACAAAAAGTCAATAATTCTGCTTCCAAATTGTTTAATTGAACCCAAATTTTCTTCAGCTATAAAAAACCAAGTACCTTTTTAATCTTAATGAAAATCAAAATCGTCTTCTGCTACCAAAAAAAAAAAATGACTATATTCTTGGATTACAACCTTAAGGAAAGCTTTTTTCCCCCCTATGAAACTCGCTATGCTTTCCAAGTTCTTATGTTCATGAAAATTGTAGTGGGCTATGATGACAGGCATCCTTTCTAGAGGATTAACCTTAGCCACGATGTCCTTCAGCTAGCAAAAAGACATTCCTTTCCAAATTTTAATACAAACAAAGCATATTTTGTGACCAAGAACAACTCCCCATTCTGAAATTTCAATCTTGACAAAACTGCCCTATAGCTATGAAATATTTTCTGCTTTCAGGTATTTTCATATTAGTCAACATTGTCTTCTGCAGGAAGATAACTTTCCTTTCTCAATGTTTCACCTTAACCACAATGTTCTTCAGTTATTTCATCAAAATTTTCTTCTGCTCAAAGAAGCAAGACTCTCTTTTAGAATTTCAACCCTAAGCCAATCTGCCTACAGCTGTGAAAGCCTCTCTGCCTTCCAGAAATTTAATGTCAGTCCTAATTATCTTCTTCTATGAAAATGACTCTCTTCTCTAGATGCTTGCTCTTAACCAACATTTTCTTCGGTTATGAAAAAGAAAATTGCTTTTCAAATCTCCATGCTAATCAAAATTTATTCTGTGCACAAGAACAACTCCTTATGCTAGAATTTCAAACTTCATTTCATGTCCTGCAGTTATATATATTCTCTTTCTAAAATTTTAAAGGCTCAAGACTCGCAAAATGGCCGACATAGGAGGAAGACTGTGAGAGAGCTCACAGACAGAGAGGGCTAGAACGCGACAAAAGTGTAAGTGGAGCAGCATAGAACTACAGGGAGAAGAACGTGAAGTTCCCTGGACAGTGTGGAACCAAAAAAATCCACACAACTTGGAAGGGCAATCAGGGAAAAACAAAACAAAGGGCAGGGAAGACGACTTTCCGCTCCTGACCTGCTGAGTCACCTTTGAGTGCAGACGCTGAAAGCCACAGACCAACCCGCAGACCGACCCGCAGACCCACCCGCAGACGATGTGGCCGTGAGGACTGGCGGTGATTGGGACCCGCTGGCATTTGCTCACCCTGGTCACCAGGACCCTCCAGGACCTGCGCCCGCTGCGGACACCAGGACCTGGAGTTGTCGGGACCCGCTGGCATCCGCCCACCCTGGTCGCCAAGTTCCGCTGGGACTGTGGCAGCCTCCAGGTTCCATCCACCTACACCCGCCGGGAACAGCAACGGACGCAGTAGCCAGGAGACACACCAGCAGTGAGGGTTCCCACCAGAGGAAGAGGCAGACTGCAAGAACCTGAGGTTTGAGTGAGTTGGGTGGGGACAGTGGTGGGTTGGAGGCTTCGGGAGTTGGCCCCCCAGGGGCAAGCACAGAGCCTGAACACAATTGGTGCTCATCTCCCCACCCCTCCCCCCCCCCGAGACTCCAGCGTCTAGAGACACAGGGAGAGTGCCTTGAAACTGCCAAAACTGTGTCTGGGAGAAAGGCAAAAGGCACACTGAATACTCCCCCATGCTTTTGCAGTCTGGCACTCAGCTGGGCGGTGCTATCCCACAGGAACCCAAGCACGCCTCTGGGCTGGGCAGTCCTGTGCTAGCCCTGGGGCAGTCTGTCCCCTGCAAGCGCTGGGGTGGGCGGGCCTGCGCAGGAGGCGCTTCCAGAGAGCACCTGGAAAACCCCATGCCCTATAGTCCCATGCTTGGGAGACAAACCAGGAGAGTACTGCGGACCCGCGTGCAGGAGACGTTCCCAGAGAGTACCTGGAACCTCCACGCCCTGCAGTCCCTGGCACTGGGGACACACCGAGAAAGCACCTAGAATCCTCTGAGCCCTGTGATCCCGCGCACAGGGGGCACGCACAGAGTGCCTTCACTCCCCCACGCCCTGTGGTAGCATACCTGTAGGGGACGAGCTGAGAGTGCGCTTTGAATCCGCTGGGCCCTGGAAGTGGCACCCTGAGGTCCAGTGTTCTGGAGACGCACCAAAAGTGCCTTGAAAATTCCCAAACCCTGCTACTCCACGCCTGCAGACTCCGATCTCTACAGGATAGTGCTTGGAGACCCCTCAGCACACTGGTGCCTAGGTCTCTCAAAAAAGAAACACTAACACAATGGGAAGAAATACCAGAAAAGGTAATGATCCAGATGACAGTGCCAACACCCTACCAATAAAGGATCGAAAGCCAATGTCTATTTTCGGAGATGCGAGATGAAGACATAGAAGATCTACCAGACAAGGAATTCAAAAAAATAATGTTAAAATATGTCAGAGACAATGAGAAGAATTGGGAGGACTTCAAGGAATTCAAGAACCACATAGCCTCAGAAATACAACAAATGAAAAGTAAAATCCTTGACTTAGAGCACAAAATTGAGAGCCTAACCAACAGAACAAATACAGCAGAAGAGAGGATCTCTGAAACGGAAGACACACAAAATGAACATATCCAGTTCATTAAACAGCTGGAGACAAGTCTGAACAAAGCCAATAAGACCATACAAGAAATGAAAGACAACCTCAGAAAATCAAATATTAGGATTATTGGCCTCCCTGAAGGAGCGGAAAAAGAGTCAGGAATGCAAATGGTGCTCGACGAAATTATACAGGAAAACTTTCAAAACACTTGGAAAATGAACCCAGCCCAAATCCAGGACGGTCAGAGGACTCCCAGCAGATATGACCCAAAGCGATCTTCACCCAGACATATGGTGCTCAAGTTCCACTCCAACGAAGACAAAGAAAGAATCCTAAGACAAGTAAGAAGCAGAGAAAAGATCACATACTGGGGAAAACCAATTAGGATCACTGCTGACTTCTCTGAAGAGACTTTACAAGCAAGAAGAGAATGGACAAAGATCTTCCAAATCCTGAATCAGAACAACTGTCAACCAAGAATATTGTACCAGCAAAGATCTCATTCATATTTGAGAACGAAATCAAATAGTTTCACAGCAAAGAGAAATTAGAAGAATATGCCAGCACAAAACCAGCTCTACAAAATCTCCTTAGAAATGCACTAAATCCAGACAAAAAGGAGGTGAATCATAAGCAAAGATGGCAAACAGGAAGATCTCTCCACTAAAGTCCACACAAGGAAGGGCAATTACACAGATATCAACACCCACAAAAACAAGTATGGCAGGGCAAAATCACAACCTCTCAATTTTAACTCTTAACACAAATGGCCTGAACTCACCAATCAAAAGGCATAGATTAACAGAATGGATTATCAAACAGCACCCAACTATCTGTTGCCTACAAGAGACACAAATAACCAGAAGAGATTCGAAGAAGCTGAAAGTGAAAGGTTGGAAACAGATATTTCCTGCCAATGGAAGAAAAAAAAAAAGGCTGGGGTAGCTGTCTTAATTTCAGATGATGTGGACTTCAATCTGACACACATCAAAAAAGGACAGGGAAGGACATTATATATTGGTGAAGGGACTGATCCATCAGGAAGTAATTACCATTGTGAACATATATGCACCAAATTCAAACGCACCTAGCTACGTGAAGCAATTACTCACGAACTTAAGGGGAGACATAGATATGCACACAATAATAGTGGGTGATCTTAGCACCCCACTAACAACAATAGACAGATCAACAAAACAAAAACTCAACAAAGAAACAACAGAGCTCATACAAATAATAGAACAACTGGACATGATAGATATTTATAGAATTTTTTACCCTAAGGCCACAGATTATACATTTTTTTCAGCAGTGCATGGCACCTTCTCCAGGATCGACCACATGATAGGACACAAAGCAAACCTAAATAACTTCAAAAAGATAGGAATCATACCATGTACCCTTTCAGACCACCATGGAATGAAGCTGGAAATCAGCAATTCAAAATGCCCCAGGAATTACAGAAACTCTTGGAGGCTGAACAATATGCTATTAAATGAACAATGGGTCAGAGAAGAAATTAAAGATGAGATCAAAAAATTTATGGAAACCAATGAAAACTCTGACACAACATTCCAAAACTTGTGGCACACTGCCAAATCAGTGCTACGGGGTAAACTCATCGCAATTGGAGCTCATGTCAAGGCCCAAGAGAGGCGCCAAAGACAAGAACTAAACACACACCTCCAGGAATTGGAAAAACAACAGCAGAAGAGCCCCACACACAATAGGAAACAAGAAATCATCAAAACAAGGGAGGAAATTAATCAGATAGAAATAAAAAAAAAGATACACAAAATGAATCAAAAAACTGGTTCTTTGAGAAGATACACAACATAGACACCCTCTGGCCCGACTGACAAAGAAAAAACAAGAGAAGGCAAGAATTAACAGCATCAAAGATGAAAAAGGCAACATAACAACAGACACCGCATCCATTAAGGCCATAATTAGAAATTACTACAAAGCACTGTACTCCAACAAATCAGAAGATCACCAAGAAATGGAAAAGTTCTTAGACTCACACAACCTGCCAAAACTTAGCCCAGAGGCAACAAACGACCTGAACAAACCCATAACTGAAGCAGAGATTGAATCAGTGATTAAAGACCTCCCAACAAAGAAAAGCCCAGGCCCAGACGGCTTCACTCCAGAATTCTACAAAACATTCCGAACAGAACTGACCCCAATCCTCTACAAACTCTTCAAAACAATAGAAAAAGAGGCAACCTTTCCAAACTCATTCTATGAAGCCAACATTACCTTAATCCCAAAACCACACAGAGAACTAACAGAGAAGGAAAACTACAGACCTATCTCTTTGATGAACATTGATGCTAAGATTCTCAACAAAATCCTAGCCAACAGAATTCAAAAACACATCAGACAGATCATTCATCCAGATCAAGTAGGATTCATCCCTGGAATGCAGGGATGGTTCAACATACGGAAATCCATAAATGTGATACACCACATCCAAAAACTGAAAAACAAGAATCACATGATAGTATCAATAGATGCAGAAAAAGCTTTCGACAAAATCCAACACCACTTCCTACTAAAAACCCTAACCAAGGTAGGCATAGATGGAAAAATCCACAACATAATTAAAGCCATATATGAAAAACCCAACGCCAGCATCATACTGAATGGAGAAAAGCTGGAACCCTTCCCACTGAGATCTGGAACAAGACAGGGATGTCCACTTTCTCCATTACTATTCAACATAGTCCTAGAGGTACTCGCTGAGGCCATAAGACAAGAAAAAGAAATCAGAGGAATCCAAATGGGAAACGAAGAAGTCAAACTCTCACTATATGCAGATGATATGATTCTTTATGTAGAAGAGCCAAGAGACTCAATACAGAGACTGCTAGAACTTGTATTAGAGTTTGGTAGAGTGGCAGGGTACAAAATTAATGAACAAAAATCAACAGCCATAGTGTATGCGAAAAGCCCCAAGATGGAAAAAGACTTAACCAGCAAGATACCATTCAAAATAACAGAGAAAAGTATGAAATATCTGGGAATAAATCTAACCAAAAATGTAGGAGACTTATTTGAAGAAAACTACAAACTACTTAAAAAAGAAATTGAACAAGACCTCAAAAGATGGAGTAAGATCCCATGCTCCTGGATAGGTAAAATCAATATCATTAAAATGTCTATACTGCCAAAAGCAATATATACATTCAACGCAATCCCAATCAAATTGCCCAAAACATTCTTCATGGAACTGGAAACAATGATCCAAAGGTTCATCTGGAAGCACAAAAAACCACGGATAGCTAGAACCATCCTGAAGAACAGGAAGTTAGCAGGGGGAATCACAGTTCCGGACCTCTGGACATACTATAGGGCAATGGTCATCAAAACAGCGTGGTACTGGCACAAAGATAGAGAGGAAAATCAATGGAGCAGAATAGAAACACCAGAAGGGAACCCACACAGATACAGCCAAATAATCTTTGACAAAAAGACAAACGACAATCCAGGCAAATGGGAAGGTCTGTTCAATAAATGCTGTTGGGACAACTGGTTAATATCCTGCAGAAACAAAAAGATAGATCCACATCTCTCACCATACACCAAGATCGAATCTAAATGGATAAAAGATCTAAACCTACATCCAGAAACCTTCAAACTGTTGGAAGAAAATGTTGGAAACACACTGCAACACTTAGGGGTAGGCCCTCACTTCCTAAAAAAGACTCCAAAAGCAGTAGAAATCAAGACCAAAATAAACAATTGGGACCTCATCAAACTAAGAAGCTTCTGTACAGCTAGAGAAACAATCAACAAAGTAAAAAAACAACCCACAGAATGGGAGAAGATCTTCGCACACGACATAGGTGATAGAGGGCTGCTCTCCAGAATATACAAAGAGCTATAAAACAACCAAAATGTCAAAACAAACAAGCCACTCAAGAAATGGGCACGGGAAATGGGCAGACACTTCACAAAGGAACAATCCCAAATGGCAAATAAACATATGAAAAAATGCTCAGGTTCCTTGGCAATAAGGGAAATCCAAATTAAAACATCAATGAGGTACCACCTAACGCCAGTAAGACTGGCCCACATGAATAAAAGCACCAACAACACTTGTTGGCGAGGTTGCGGGGAAAAGGGATCCCTACTCCACTGCTGGTGGTGCTGCAGGATGGTACAGCCTCTATGGCAATCAGTATGGAGAATATTCAAACAACTCAAATTCAATATACCGTATGATCTGGCAATAGCATTCCTAGGAATATATCCAGAACAATTGTTTTATGAGAAACCAACATGCACTCCTATGCTCATAGCAGCACAATCAGTAATTGCAAAAACATGGAAGCAACCAAAATGCCCATCAACAGAGGATTGGATAAGAAAGCTATGGTTCATCTACTCCATGGAATACTACTCAGCTATTAAAAAAAACAAAATGCAGTTCTTTGTGGCCAAATGGGCCAAACTGGAAACCATAATGCTAAGAGAAATGGGCCAATCCCAAAAGGTTAAATACCACATGTTTGCCTTAATTTAAGATGATATGATGTTATGTATAACATGTTATGTTTTGAATGTTATATGTTGTGTATAAACTAAAATTGAAGTATAGGTGCGGTGGTCACAGAAGGTGGCTGGGAACTCGCATTTACTTTTACCATATTGGTTACTCATTACTATGTCAATTAATTCCATAATGATGTAAATTTTTGCTGATGGTATGTTGGAGCTTTCAATTGACTAGGATGATATTCTGCTGGCTCTGTCTTCAGACCAGAGAGGGTATACCTAAGAAGCCGTTGAACTTGACTGGACAATAAGATGCTAGATTCTATGTTTGGTATACACTTGCAATGGGGGAATCTCAACTGAACTTGAGCTGTGGTTATGCAACAAGGTGGAGGAATCCACCATGGTGGGAGGGTTTGGGGAGGGGTGGGGAGAACCCAAGTATCTATGTAACTGTGTCACATAATACAATGTAATTACTGAAGTTAAATAATAAATAATTTAAAAATAAAATAAAATAAAATGAAATTTTAAAGTTCATCAAACCTGACTTCTGCTATGAAAATGACTGTCTTTTTTAGATGTGGAACTTTAATCAAAATTTTCTGCAGCTATGAGTAGGACACTCCTTCCAAAATTTTATGATTTAACAAAATTTTATTGTGTGACAAAGAATAACTCTTTTTCTGGAATTTCAGCCATAACCAAAATCCCCTACTGCTTTGAAAACTTGTCTGTTTTCAAGGAGTTCCACTTTAACCAAAAACTTGTTTAGCTATGGAAATGTGCACTCCTTTCCAGAATTCAGCATTAGTCAAAATTTTCTTGAGTTCATAAAACTGGTGCCCATTCTGGGTTTGTAACTTTGAGCATTTTCTTCAGCCTGAAAAAGGGCACTCATTTCCAGAATAGTAACATTAGTCAAAATTTCTTCTGCTTTGGAAAAATAAATCCTTTTTTTTTTAGAATTTGAATGTTCATCAAGTGTTCTCATGCTGCAAACACTCCTCAGCTGTCTGAATTTTAAACTGACTGAAATTTTCTTCAGCTAAGAAAACACTTCCCCTGATTTTAACTCAAATCAAAATTTTCTGGCCCATGACAATGAGCATCTCTTTCAGAATTTTCATTTTAATCAAAATTGTCATCTGCTGTAAAAAAAAAACAACTCTACCTTTCAAAACTTTAACATTAATAAAAAAAACCTCTCCTTTTCATGTTTTAGTTTAGCTTACTAAGCTATGACAAAGAATGCTTTTTCTTCTGAAATTTTAATGGTAATCAAAATTTTCTTCTGCTAGAGGAAAACTATTCTGATGTTTCGAATTTTAATGTTCACCACAATTCAACTACAAAAAAAAAACCTTCTACTTTCTAGAAACTGAAATTCAATAGAAGTATCATCTGCTATGAAAGTATCTCTCATTTCATGAGTATTAATACTAATTAAAATTGGACTTTATACCTTTACAATTTTTGACATAACTTTCGGCTTGCAGCATTTTTAATTCATTGATCTTTATGACCATTGCGTGGTAAATTTTCAGAAACAGATATTTTTGTTTGAGACTGCAAGGTGAGGGCTGAGGTTTCAGGGATCTTAGGTCCCAACAGGGGAGGCTAGGGAGGAAGGGCCAGTCCTGGGGCAGCTAGGGCAGTACTGCAGGGACAGCTGGGAGGGGCCTCTTCTCCTTGAGGCACAGGCCAGCCTAGAGCTCATGTGGTGACAGGGATGAACTCCCCTGCTCTTGGCTGCTGACGATGATGGCACACGTGGGAACTGTAGTCCTGTCTAATGACAGTGCCATGAAGTCACCTATGAATAAGTGGGTCCTTAGAGAGAGGAGGGAGGAGTTCTGGTCTGGGTGTGGGGCTCACGGAGCAGTGTCTGCAGCTCTGACCCAGCCTGTGCTTCCCTGGACTGGTGCTGCTAGCTAATCTACTGACTCCTTTAGCATCTCCTCTCCCAAGAACGCATGCACTGGGTCAGCCTCCCTGCCTGGTGCCAGGACTAATCCCTCTGCCCACCATGGTCCTCTCCAGGTGCTGTCCTGCAGGGGACAGTGGAGAGAAGGAAGCTACTTGTCAACAGGCTCCAGGATTCAGGCAGTTGTTTCCTCATTAGGCTCCCAATCCCTGCAAACTCATTTCCTCCCCTCTGGACTCTGCTAACAAGTCAAAGAAACTTTGTGTCAAAGTAGCTTGACAGGGAGGCAAAGGCTTCCTGTGGATCAAGCCTCAGGAATTGAGTTCTCTCCAAGACAGAGGATCCAAGGCCAGGATGAGCCTTGTGCCCCAGCAGGGCCTAGACTGCCACTGTGCTCCAGTGTCCCCTCAGCCACTTCCCGCTGCCCTCACCTCCTCCCTTTGGGGTGTGGAGCAAGTACAGGAACACACAGGTGTGCTTTATGTACACTGGCAGCAACACCACTGCCCTGAACACATTTTCCTGCTGGACAAAAGAGAACCATGGAGCCTGAAGCACAGTCCCAGGGGGAATAGCCCATGGTTTCTGCCTAGCCCTTTCACTGCTGACTCCTCACTTTTGGGATGGTTTGGGTACAGCCAGGGTGCGATTTCAGGATCAGATTCAAAAATGACACTGGACACGGACCAAGGATTCCTGGAGAACAGAACCAGCAGGTCGCAGACCATGCCTGAAAGGACTTGAGGATCAGGGAGAAATTCCTCCAGGCCCTGTTAGGGGACTCTTGTGCTTAGCATAACAATTGTTGCCCATGTTGCCTGCTGACTGTGGACAGGTCCTGCTGAAGAGTCTTCTAGGAAGAGGAGTTCAGGGCTGGGGGCTGGAGTCACATGCTTTCTTTTTCTTTTTTTATTAATTACATTGCATTATGTGACATAGTTTTATAGGCTCTGCGATTCCCCCTATCCCTCCCCGTACCCTCCCCCATGGTGGATTCCTCCACCTTGTTGCAGTATTGTAGTTCAAATTCAGTCAAGATTCTTTCATTGTAACCATATACCAAGCATAGAGTCCAGCATCTAATTGTCCAGATAAATTCATCCGTTTCTTGGGGAGATCATCTCTGGTCTGTAGGTAGTGCTGGCAGAATATCATCCCAATCAATTGAAAGCCCTAACATAACATCAACAATAATTTACAACATTATGGAATTAATTGGCATGGTATTGAGTAACCAATATGTTAAATAGTGCAAGTTCTTAACCACATCCTGTGACTACTTCATTGATATTTCAATTTTAGTTTATATACAGCCAGCTTCTATACACCTTTAAATGGCTGTAGGATACTATTCAGCTGTCTCATGACTATTTTCATCTTAGTATTTAGCAGGTTATAGTGTTGAATTATAATTTTGCTGAATATGGCAGTTCTTAAGATAGTCTGTTGGGAGCACTGCACGTGTGCCCTGCCCTAAGATGATGCCTGGACCCTACTTCCTCTTGGAGACAGGTTTCAGGAAGTGCCCTGTGATTGGCCCTTTAGTGCTTGCCTCAGGCGTGTAAGCTGATTGGAGGATTGAGAGATAGCCAGGGGCCTTGGGGGAGGGGTGAGGAGGTTCTCTGTGTAACGGAAATAACGGACTTAACTGACTTAACTGAAGGCTTCTGGGTAACGGATTTAACGGATAGGAGGGATATATAAGCCAGGGGCTTCTGCCCCAAAGAAGGAACTGAAGGTTGGAATAAAAGTGCCTCTGAAATGCTCTCCAGTATCGGGTGATTTCTTCCGCAGGACGGGAGACACAGATAATAGTCCAAACTGGCTTATAACTCAAGCAAGGCATATGTCATCAATAGAGGTGCAGAACAATTTTAGGAGGGATGTGTAGAGAAATCTTCAATACCTTTGTGAGGAGTAATTAATCTTTGTGTCCTATCTAGTAAGGTACATGGGATCCACGCTGACCATTTTCTGTCTGATTCTAAGCTTTCCTTGTTGTTCTCTATCTAGTCTAGTTTTGTTTGTATGTTTGTTTTGTTTTGTTTATTTTGAGGGTGTTCTGGAGTGATCCTGGTGGTCATTGCAAGAGAGGATGGGGACCCAAAGTTGGAACTAAGCAAGGACAGAGAAAGCTCCTCTCCATAGTCCCAAAGGAAGTTTACTGTTCTTCTGGTTCTGTGGACCACTTAAGGCTCCTGGCAGTTGTTCCAATGACCTTAGATCCTGCAAGGAAGGATTTGCGCTTCTTCCATCCCATGTGGTGGATTCAAAACAAACAGAACAAAACAAACAACAAACAGCTACTGAGAACTCCAGACGTCAACAACTAGCTTGGGGAATTTGGAAGAGTTCCCTGGACCCCAGGTAGTTCAGAGTGTTTGGGTTTCTGCAGAATTATGTTTGGATTGTGTGTGAAGTGCAGTAAGGATGTCACATAGATTGCTGCAGACTGAGGGCCTGGAGTGCTCCCCTGCTGCCCTGAGGAGCAGGCACTGAAGCCCTGAGGAACAGGCAGGGAAGGCCTTACCTGAACTTTCAGATCCTAAGTGTCCATGTGTCAGTGTCTACTCCAAACTTGCACAGAGACAAGCAGCTGTCTTTTCAGTGTCAGTGGACCTCCAGTGTGTATCAGGTGCAGGCTGGGGAAGCACCTTCCACCCCCAGGTTGACAGTCAGGGGTTTACAGCCCATCAATCAGAAGGTGGTTGTCAGACAAAAGATCAGGGTTCCAGCCCATTGCAGGATAATGTGATTCTCAACTGGCCTTTCCTCTTGGTTTTTAAGTCTCTCAATATTCCCAAACCAGAGGCCAATGTTGTGGCATTTTGGGATAAGTTTCAGCTAGCTACTAGGCATTGATCACTCCACTCTGAATTTAGCTCACTTTTCAGGATCCTGGGAAAACAGCAGAATATGACTCAAATACTTGGCCTCTTTCATCTGTGTAGGAAAGCTGGCTATACCACCTGATGTCCTGGTCCCAAGTCAGCTTACAAGCCATTTGAGATATGGAAAATCAGCAGAAGGGAGATTCGATCTCTGGCTCTCCTTGTCTCAGAGTCTCTCCATCCATGTATCACAGCATGTTGCCCGCCACCACCGCGTTCTGTTAAGGTGGCACTGAGCACTGCGCGTGTGCCAAGTGGCGCATGCGGGGAGAGCCTGTGTGTGACCGGCGTGTGATCACCTCACTCCACCAATCCCTAAGGGAGGGTGATGCATGATCAAGGCGTGCTCACACTGTCATGCCAATCAGGACGCAAATCCTAAGCATGACAACTGTATAGCCAATGATGGGCGTAATCTTCCGGCATAAGGGTAGTTCATTTCCCGGGATCGGGGCCTTCCTCCTTAAACCTGATGAGCGCGCAATAAAGATTACCGCAGAAGACTCCGAGTGTCCTGACTTCATTGCTGGTCGATGGGGATCGGGGCATAACAACTGGTGCCGAAAACCCGGGAACCTGAGGAGGCCTCTCGCCTGAGCGGGACGGAGCCAGAACTGCGGCCATCACTTCGGTGAGTAGCTTTGAGAGGGAGGCTCGCTTCCTGTTGATGCAGATTCCATAGAATGGGGGCTAACGTTACTCTTTTAAAACCTTTACGGCAGGTCCTATCGGCGCGGGGCTTAAAGTTATCAGAGGGCACTCTTAATAAATTTCTTAAGGAAGTCGACCTCTGCACACCTTGGTTTGTTGTTTCGGGCTCCCTAACAGTCCCATCGTGGGAGAAAGTTGGAAAGGATCTGCTGAGATGCAAAAAAGAAGGGAAACTTAGCCCTGGCATATTGCCACTTTGGAAGTTGATTAGAGCTTGTTTGGAAGACGAATGTTTTTCCGATGTAGTGAGAGAAGGGAATGAGAATCTGCAGTCAGCTCAAGAGAGCCTCTCAGAAACAGAGCAGGAGAAGAAAAGTGGTACCAGAAAAAAGGTTAAGCATAAAGAACAATCTAAAGAACAGCAAGTTAAAAAGACACTTTATCCAGTAGAGGAACTAAAAAGATTGAAAGTGCATCCTTCCTCAGCTGAGGATGTTTCCTCCTCAGAAAAGGGTTCCTCTTCAGACTCGGAGACGTCCGAGGACGAGAGGAAATGCCACCATCTTTTACAACATACTAAAGATAGGAGAGATAGTGTGGCAGACCCTGTTCCAAAAACAGTAGCCGCTAATATGGAGAAGGACAGAAAATATAGACAGTGTGCCGCAACTAAGGGAGACTCGTGGGATTTACAAAATACACTCCCAGCTGCCCCCTCTGCCCCGCCTCCTTGGATGACAGAACTAAGAAAAGGAGGTCGGTGTACCTTCATGACCACAGAGAGCCTTGATGAGTTGGTCGATTTGTTTCCAGTAATGGAACTAGAAGGAGAAAGAATTTATAAGCCATTAAAGGCATGTCAGGTTAAGGATCTAGTTAAAGCAGTAAAGGATTATGGACTTATGGCTAATTATACTATCTCCTTATTGGAGAGAATAGGAGAGAGAATGCTAACACCACATGATTGGGAAATGCTGATTAAAGCAGCCTTACCTAATATGGGGGTATATTTAAATTGGAAAGGCATATGGCAAATGGATGTAACTCATATTCCCATGTTTGGAAAAAATTAGTATGTTCATGTATCAGTGGACTCTTATTCAGGTGTTATTTATGCCTCAGTATTATCAGGAGAAAAGGCGATTCATGTCATACAACATTGTCTGGAAGCGTGGGCCGCCTGGGGCAAGCCCGACAGTCTAAAGACTGATAATGGTCCTGCATATGTTTCTCAAAGGTTTATAAGTTTTTGCCAAAAAATGAATATTCATTTGACCACCGGTATTCCCTATAATCCCCAAGGCCAAGGAATAGTTGAGCGAGCACATCGATCCATTGAGGAGTGTATCCAAAAGCAAAATAATGCATGGGAATCTCTTGGACTTACATGACAGAGCCCCAGAGCCATAGTTGCCTTAGCCCTTTTTACCTTGAATTATCTTCAATTAGATGATGAAGGTGCTAACGCTGCAGAGCGTCATTCTCAATTTTCATCGACATCACAAAAATGGGTAAAGTGGAAAGATGTTATCTCGAAAACATGGAAAGGACCAGATCCAGTCCTGAGACAGGCTCGAGGAGCTGTTTGTGTTTTTCCACAGGACGCTCCAACTCCAGTTTGTGTGCCGGCCCGCTTAACACGTGAATGTACAGACCCAGACTTGACCAAGGCCTTAGAAAACGCTCCTGATGCATCCCCCGAAGAAGAATTTTCAAATATGCTTGGTAATGATGACGTTTATCTTATGGTGCCAAAAAGCAGTAAGTGAACAACGTTGGGGTATCCTGTCAGTATTTCCACGACCCCTTCCCATTACTCCTTCGTCCAGGGTGTTTCCTCGGTTCTTTACCACCAATGATTCTCTTGATTTGCCATTTCTCCCAAATGATAAAGTGAATGTAGATGTCACCGAGGAATTGACAATTTTCTTGCCGGGTTCCTTGTGTTTTGAAATAGGACGAGATAATTGTTCGCCCTCAAACTGGTGTCTATATGACAAACGACAACCATGTATGGTTTTAAAACGTCAGGCAGCCGTTTGGCTGGCTCAGCCTAAGGTATCATTTCCACAAGCCTTTTCCTTTCCTTTTCAATTTCCTTCCCAGGTAAATGTTAATTCCAATGGAACTTATATTTTTGGTACATGGACCTTGTTTGCTCCAGCCAATGTTTCATATCCATCTGTTGCACCCCCTGTGCCCAGTCAATCTTATTGGATGCCTTTGTGTGATGCTTCTTATTCTGAAAAAATTCAATTCCCCTGGACAGGATGTCAGGCCCGCTCTGTTATGTGGGTAAAAAGATCATTTTTCACCTTTTCCCCCTCCATTAGTTCCCCCACCGGACAGAATTGGGCCTCTCAAGCTCGTCTCAATTCTGAGTTTAATAATCCCTGGCATCATTGGCTTTTATGTGGCATAAATGGGTCGTGCACTGATCTGCAGCCCATGGCCATGCTCTTGGGTGGTGAGATTGGAAAAGCTAATTTTACCTGGAACGTCACCCAAATATTCCAAAACAGTTTAACTATGACTCAGAATTATACAAGAGTGTCCTTTCCTGCCACTCCTGTATGTGTTGTTCCCCCGTTTATGTTTCTGCTTTGTAATATTAGTTCAGTAGTGAATTTTACTTTGTTAAATTGTTCTGCGAGTAGATGCGTTTTGGCCCAATCTTGGAATGCTTCAAATTTTGGTCAGGTGCTGTGCTCATGGAACTGCCTAGATGGATCCCCTGGCCAGTTGAGGTTTCCTCTGCCTTAACACATTTCCATTCTAAACGAGATTTTGGATTATCAGCCGCCATGGTTGCCATCGTTGCGGCCACCATAGCTGCTGCCACAACTGCGGCAGTCGCACTAAGTACTACTATTCAAACCGTGGAAACTATAAACCAGTTGAGCTCAGCTACCGCTGTGGCATTGAGGGATCAAGCCTTAATGAATGGCCAGATAAAAGGCGGCTTAATGGTGCTGAACCAACGTGTAGATGTCGTTCAAGAAAACATAGATATTCTTTGGGAAATTGCGCAACTTGGTTGTCAATGGAGATTTCCCGGGCTGTGTGCGACATCTGTTCAGTATAAAAATTTTACCCGAGCTGCTAATTTATCTCGCCAGATGTCTTATTATCTTTTAGGATATTGGAGTGCTGAGTTTGATCGGCTGCAACGAGACTTGCGCTTGGCTATTGTTCAGATTAACTCTACCCGTGTGGATCCTGCCATTGCTAGATCCTTTGGATACTGGATAGAGACCCTTGCCTCTCATGTTAAGGAATGGGCGGGTATAGGGGCAATGGGCTTACTCTTGTGCAGAGGATTGGTTTGTGTATTTTTCTCATTATCAAAACTTGCGCTCATGCTCAGAGAGATAAAGTGATCATTCACCAGGCTCTCCTGGCTCTACAAGCTAAAGAATCCCCTGATGTATGGCTGAGCATGCTTCAAGACTAGCATCCCATTGCCCTTGCACCTCAAGCCCTTGTGGCATTGCACTGAGTAGGAAATGGGATTCTGCTTTCATGCTCATGCTTGGCCCATGCACCTCGCCGCTATGATGCATTGCACGCGAGTGGGCAGCATGATAACCTCTTGTAGCGTGTTCAGTACTGCCCTGACGGTAGCCCATGACGGGAATGCTTTTCACACATGAACCAGCCTAAGACAGAGTTTAGCACAAAAAAGGCTACACACTCCATGACGGGCATGGTCAGTGGTGAAAATGAGTCATACCTAAGACAGGCCCATACATCATTCAATAAAACAAAAAAGGGGGAGATGTTGCCCGCCGCCGCCGCGTTCTGTTAAGGTGGCGCTGAGCACTGCGCGTGCGCCAAGTGGCGCATGCGCGGAGAGCCGAGACGGGCGGAGAGTCACGTAGTGCCCGCCGCCTCCGCCTTCTGTTAAGGTGGCACTGAGCACTGCGCGTGTGCCAAGTGGCGCATGCGGGGAGAGCCTGTGTGTGACCGGCGCGTGATCACCTCACTCCACCAATCCCTAAGGGAGGGTGATGCATGATCAAGGCGTGCTCACACTGTCATGCCAATCAGGACGCAAATCCTAAGCATGACAACTGTATAGCCAATGATGGGCGTAATCTTCCGGCATAAGAGTAGCTCATTTCCCGGGATCGGAGCCTTCCTCCTTAAACCTGATGAGCGCGCAATAAAGATTACCGCAGAAGACTCCGAGTGTCCTGACTTCATTGCTGGTCGATGGGGATCGGGGCATAACAACAGCAAATTTTCCTTTAAAACAAATAAATAGCTGTAAAGGAATGAGCAAACTCACATGTGAATTTTAGATGTGGTTAACATGCTGAGTTGGGATGCCTGCACCCAACATTGGAGTGTTCCATATCTGGTTGAATCTGCTATATTCCAGTTTCCTGCTGCTGGGGTGCTGTGGAGTCACAGTGCCCTTGTGTTCCCGAGGCTCTGTCCTCTGCAGTGTCTTCTCTCTGCTCTTCCCTGATGCCGGGCTGGTCTCTCTGTACTATTGGAGATCCAAGGCTGCTTCCAGGTAGACCTAACTGACCTGCCATCTGCATTCCAGACAGATACCCATCACTCTGGGATGAAGACATAGCCATAGAAATTGCCACATGCTAATACTTCAGCTGACTGCATCAACATGTAATGTGCATCCATCTACCAAAGGATACTACTAACCACGTAGATTGTGGCTACCACACCTGACATAAGAATATATACACCAATGTGTACGGCAGAACTTTATTTATAGTGAATTACACAGACAGTGTAGACTGCTCATACATGTCATTTGTCTTCAGAACTAAATTTCCACTGTTATGTCTAAATAGTATGGTGCCTTTGTTACAACTGATAAACCAATGTAGAGACCTTATTTTTAACTAAATTCTAACTTTAATTTGTGGTTTTTTAAAAGCTGCACTACTCTGCACCTGGCACGATGTCCTAGTGGCTAAAGTCCTTGCCTTGCATGTGCTAGTATCCCGTATGGGCTGCAGTTCATATCCTGAGAGCCTCATTTCCCATCCAGCAACCTGCTTGTGGCCTGGGAAAGCAGTCAAGGACAGCCCAAAGCCTTGGGACTCTGCACCTGCATGGGAGACTAAGAAGAAGCTCCTGGCTCCTGGCTTCGTATCAGCTCATCACCAACTGTGGCAGCCAATTAGAGAAAAGAAACAGCAGATAAAAGATCCTCCTCTCTCTTTCCTCGTCTCTATATATCTGACTTACCGGAGTCCAGCTCCAGCTGCAGTCAGAACTCGTGAAATGTGCATGGATGAGGCACAAACAGAAAAGAAATTGATCACTACAATTCCAGGATTCTTGCCTTGAATGTGCCGAGATCCTATATGGGCACTGGTTCTAATCCCGCTGGCCCCACTTCCCATCCAGTTTCCTGCCTGTTACCTGGGAAAGCAGTCGAGGATGGCTCGAAGTCTTGAGTCCCAGAGGCCATTGGCTGCAGATTGGCTCAGCTCCAGCCAATGCTGCCACTTGAGGAGGAAATTAACAGACAGAAGATCTTTCTCTCTGTCTCCTCTAAGTATACCTGACATTTCAGTAAAAATAAATAAATCTTTTTTAAAAAAAAGACCCTCAAACTCAAAGCAAACTACAAACACTATGCCACCCCTTTCAAATCATCAATAATAATCACAAGAAGCAGAAGCAAGAATTCCTCCAAATTGATTCAAAACCAGCCAATGACTCCAAAGCAATCTCTAACAAAAAGAATATTGCACTAGTCCACTTTAAAATTACAAAACATTCCACAAAGCTATAGTAGATACAATAGCACAGAATTGGTATAACTTGACAAATTGACAATAAGAAAAGGGACATTATAAGTAAACCCACATGAATAAAGTGCACTGATGTCTTTCCACCAAAGGTGCTAAGAGCATAAACTGAAGCAAGAAATTTTCCATAGATGGCTCTGGAATCTTGTTGTTTTCCAGTGTCAGCACTTCAAACGGCACATTTCACTCTAATGACTAGCCATTGCCTACCATTTGACATTTTGATGTTTTATATTTCAATCTTTCAATTTCCTGTAAAATTGATGATACTGACTCTGTTTGTAACATGTAAGAATCCAAAGCACATTTCCAGAAGGCTTCTCTCTGCTAGTGTACTGAGTTGTTTCTCTGTGTGTTCTTGAAGCTCGTTGACATCCTCTCAAATGGCTCCTTTGAATTTCCCACCTGAGAGTGTCCATGAGTTCTCAGATGGCCTGTTTCATGCCTCATTTTGGTTCTTTAGTAGAAGTCAGGTTTTTGTAAAAGCTCTTGATGTTTGTTGATTATCACATTTTGTATGTATTGGAGGATTATATATTCCAGTCTTTGGAATCTGGCTTTGTGCCTGCCCTTCCACTTTTTCGAAGTGGTGGGCTTATTCTGAGTTTGTGGACACGTGCACTGTTTCAGCACTAGATGACACCCGAGGCCCACATTCTTCCCCAATCCGTGGTTTACATATTTGTGAACAAGGTGAGTGGCCCTTCTGAGGCCTCCATCTGAGGCTGAAATGAGCCTAGCTGTGTTGTCTGCTGGTACTGCCCTGTGCTCACACATTGACAGGATCCTGCCCATCTCAGGGACCCAGCCAGGAGGGATCTCTTTCAGTTCCTCTGCACTGACTCAGCACCCAGCTCTCCTTTTGCTTGCCAGGCAGACAACATGCCATTGATGTTGCCTTGGTTTGCATTATGAATGGCCTGGTCAGTCCTATGACCAACAACATTAGCTCACACTCAGATAACCACAGCCTGGCAAGGCCGTCGCAGCATGGGGGTAGGCAAAGGCTGACCCTGTAGGAAATGGGAACTCACCACATGGGATCCCTACAACAGGTGATGTTGGCAAAGATATGGCTTGTTCAGTCTGGGCCAAAAACCCGCCAAAATATGGATGTTTTCTGGCTGAGATCATCCAGACACTTTGCTGGTTATTTCAGATGTGAATTCTTTATTATGCAAGTTCCCCCATTCTGCCTTCACAGAGAGGTGGTGTAAGGGTCCTCCCTCATGTTTCAGACCCAACAAGACTGCTCATATAGAAGTTTAGTAAATAGTTGAATAATAATAATAATAATAGTAATAATAATAATAATAAAGGCTAAAGTGAAATGCTTCTCTCCGTCTATTTGGAGAAGGCCTAAACCATTCTTAGTCCTTCCAGCCTCTTTTCTCCTAGATCTTCTGCTGGGTAACAGAATGTTTTAAATCTTTTTATATACATAGAGAAAATTGTGTTATATATTATGAAATGAGGCTATTCTCCAGCACAGGTGAAAGCAGGAGGTCCTAATCCTGACATCTATACAAACTGATGGTGGAATACCCCACTATACCTTAGGACTCCTTGACAGATTTACTACAATGCCTGCCCCAACCCAAGAACTGTTTTGAGCTGTTGGAAGACTGGATGTGGGTGTTATCCATCTATGTATTTCTAAAGAAAACAAAAGAGAGAGGGAGAGAGAGATTTAGGAATAGGATAGAATAGGATAGGCCTGGGAAAGCAGTCAAGGATGACCCAACTCCTTGGGACCGTGCACCTGCAGGGGAGACTTGGAAGAAGCTCCTGGCTCCTGGCTTCAAACTGGCTCAACTCTAACTTTTACAGCCGCTTGGGGAGTGAATCACTGCATGGAACATTTTCCTCTCTATCTCTCCTCCTCTCTGCATATCTGATTTTCCAATAAAAAGAAATAAATCTTTTTAAAAAGGAATAGGCTGGGATGCACACTCTGTATATTACTATAGACACAGAAAAGATAAACTCAATAATTTAGATTAACTGGGCAGACTACTTGAAAGAGAAGCTTTCAAAGATTTCTGAAGGACTAACAACCTGAGTAACCCTAACACTGTAAAACAAATGAATATCTAGTGTAAACCTACCAATAAATGAAACCCCAGGACTTCACTTGTTGAATTAACGGAGAATACTAAGAAATATATAAAAAAATAAGTAAAACTTGCCTTATGCCAATACTTCTAGAAAAGAGAGAAGAGAATAACAATTAACTGTTTTTATCAGAGCATCATTAGTTTGATGCTCAATCAAAATCATTCTAAGAAAATTGTAGGGAAGAGAAAAAATGGCCGACCATGGAGGGTTGATGTAAAGGGGAAGGCAGAGAGAGAGGGCCAAAAAGTGCCAGAAGAAGTAACAAGTCTAGTTAAAAATAGTATACACAGGTGTGCGAATCCCACAGGACACTGCGAAATCAACAAGATCCACGCAATTTGGAGAATCAACCAAAAATAACAACAACAAATAAACCAAGGCAGCGCTCAGCGGCCGGCTCAGTGGCACCGCAGCTCGAAAACGGTGAGTTGGGAACCCAGCAGGGGAAAGGCCAGCGGGAGTTTTGAACGGAAAATATTCAGGCAATTTTGGGAGATCGTTACACAAGGCGCCGCCAGTGGTGGCTTGAGACTGCAGGAGTGCTGAAACCTCTAGCACTGGTGGCGATATTAATAACCTTGGTGGGACCCATGCAAAGACAGGCACGGCTAATTAACACACATTCCCCCATAACGAACGCTACGGTACTGGAAGGGCGCTAGGACCCTGAAGTGCGGTAGCCGGCAGCTACCCCAGGATCACAGCTAAACTAAATTCTGGGCCAACCCAGGCCTAAGGAAAGGGGCCGGTACCTCAGACAAAAAAACCAAAGCAAAAAAAAAAAAAAAAAAAAAAAAAAAATCCTAGGCGCTGAAACCTGAAACCCAGAAAGGAAACAAAAACAACTCCCTGGGCCAAAGGAAAACAAAAACCTAGGCTAGCAAGACCTCAGGCCACCCACTAGGTGGCAACAGAAGTCAAGGGTGAGAATTCAGCAACACCTTGGGCCACAAATATGAAACGGAATAAGAGAGGTAGTGACCTAGACACAGCTTCCTCCACCCCCAAAAGCCAACATAAAGCCTGGTCAGTCGCAGAGATTACAGATGAAGAAATTGAAGACGTCTCTGATAAGGAGTTCAGAAAAATAATTATAAAACTCTTCAGAGACAATGAAAAACGATGGGACGAGCTCAAAGATTTTAAAAAACACATAATCACAGAAACAAAATCACTCAAAAACGAGATCCTAGACTTGAAGAATAAAGTTGAGAGCTTAGCCAACAGAATTACAGCAGCAGAAGACAGAATATCTGACTTAGAAGATTCCCAGAATGAAAGCAGGCAGATTATTAACCAACTAGAGTCACAACTACACAAGGCGACCAAGACGATCCAGGAGATGAATGACAACATCAAGAAGTCAAATATCAGAATCATGGGGCTCCCAGAAGGAGTGGAAAGAGAGACAGGCATACAACCAGTACTTGAGGAAATTATGCAGGAGAACTTCCAAAATACCTGGAACATGAACCCAATCCAAATTCAGGAAGGCCAGAGGACTCCCCACAGGGTGGACCCAAAACAATCCTCCCCAAGACACGTGGTAATCAAGCTACCCTCCAATGAATACAAAGAAAGAATCCTAAGGTTAGCATGAACCAAAGAGAAGCTTACATTTAGGGGCAGGACCATCAGAATCACTGCCGACTTCTCAGAACAGACGCTCCAGGCAAGAAGGGAGTGGAACAAAATCTTTCAAGTACTGAAAGAGAACAACTGTCAACCAAGAATGCTCTACCCAGCAAAGATTTCATTTGTATATGAGAACGAAACTAGATACTTCCACAGCAAAGAGAAATTAGAAGAATATGCCAACACAAAACCAACTCTACAAAATCTCCTTAGAAATGTGCTACTCCCAGAGAAAAAGGAAGCAAGCCATAAGCAAGGATGGCAATCAGGGAGATCTCAATAAAGTCCATCCACGAAAAGGACAATCAATTACCAACAACCTCAAAAACACAGGCATATGTCACGGCATAATTATAATTTCTCAATATTAACCCTCAACACAAATGGCTTAAATTCATCACTGAAAAGGCACCGATTAGCAGAGTGGGTTAAAAACCAGGACCCAACTATATGCTGCTTGCAAGAAACACATCTAACCAGAAGAAACTTCAGGAAACTCAGTGAAAGGATGGAAACAAATATTCCATGCCAATGGATGAGAAAAAAAGGCTGGTGTGGCAGTCCTATTCTCAGATGATATGGACTTCAAAGTAACAAACGTCAAAAAGGACAGGGAAGGGCGCTACATCTTCATGAAAGGGAGGATCCAACAAGAACCAATCACAATTCTTTTTTTTTTTTTTTCATTTTATTACAGCCAGATATACACAGAGGAGGAGAGACAGAGAGGAAGGTCTTCCATCTGATGTTTCACTCCCCATGTGAGCCGCAACAGGCCGGTATGCGCCAATCCGAAGCTGGGAACCAGGAACCTCTTCCGGGTCTCCCACGCGGGTGCAGCATCCCAAAGCATTGGGCCGTCCTCGACTGCTTTCCCAGGCCACAAGCAGGGAGCTGGATGGGAAGTGGAGCTGCCGGGATTAGAACCGGCGCCCATATGGGATCCCGGGGCTTTCAAGGCGAGGACTTTAGCCACTAGACCATGCCGCCAGGCCCCCAATCACAATTCTTAACATATATGCTCCTAGCCCGGATGCACCTAGCTATGTGAAACAACTACTTTTGGACTTAAAGGGAGACATAGATGAACATACGATAATTCTGGGAGATCTGAACACCCCACTAACACCAATAGATAGATCAATGCAGCAAAAGCTCAACAGAGAAGCCACAGAACTCACACAAACAATAGAACAACTGGACCTAGTAGACATCTATAGAATATTTCATCCTAAGGCCACAGACTACACCTTCTTCTCAGCAGTGCACGGTACCTTCTCCAGGATAGACCACATAATAGGACACAAAGCAAGTTTAACTAACTACAAAAATATTAGAATCATACCATGTACCTTCTCAGACCATCACGGAGTGAAACTGGAAATCAACAACTCAAAATGTCCCAGGAAATATGTAAACTCCTGGAGGCTGAACAATATGCTATTAAACGAGAAGAAATTAAAGACGAGATAAAAAAATTTATGGAAACCAACGAAAACCCAGATACAAACGTCCAAAACTTATGGGACACCGCCAAAGCAGTGTTACGTGGTAAGTTTATTGCAATTAGTGCGCACGTCAAAGCCCAAGAAAGGCAACAAATGCAGGAATTAAGCACACACCTCCAGGAACTGGAAAAGCAACAGCAGAAGGACCCCACAAACAAGAGGAAACAAGAAATTATCAAAACAAGACAAGAACTAAATCAGAAAGAAATTAAAAAAAATTCAGAAAATAAATGAATCAAAAAGCTGGTTCTTTGAGAGGATAAACAAAATAGATACCCCACTGGCCCGACTGACAAAGAAAAAACAAGACAAAGCAAGAATTAACAGCATCAAAGATGAAAAAGGCGACATAATAACAGACACTACTACCATTAAGGAAATAATTAGAAATTATTACAAAGAACTATACGCCAACAAATCTGATAACCACTTGGAAATGGAAAGATTCCTAGACTCACCCCAGAAGCAACAGAAGACCTGAATAAACCCACTACCGAATCAGAAATAGAATCAGTGATTAAAGACCTCCCAACAAAGAAAAGCCCAGGCCCAGATGGTTTTACCACAGAATTCTACAAAACATTCCAACCAGAGCTAACCCCAATCCTTTACAAGCTCTTCAAAACAATAGAAAAGGAAGCAACTCTTCCAAACTCATTCTATGAAGCCAATATAACCTTAATCCCCAAACCGAACAGAGATTTAACAGAGAAGGAAAACTACAGACCGATCTCTTTGATGAACATTGATGCTAAGATTCTCAACAAAATCCTAGCATATAGAATACAAAAAAACATCAGACAGATCATCCATCCAGACCAAGTAGGTTTCATCCAGGGAATGCAGGGATGGTTCAACATAAGGAAATCCATAAATGTGATACATCACATCCAAAAACTGAAAAACAAAAACCATATAATAGTATCAATAAATGCAGAAAAAGCCTTCGACAAAATTCAACACCACTTCATGTTAAAAACCCTAACAAGGGTGGGGATAGAAGGAACAATCCACAATATAATCAAAGCAATATATGAAAAAACCAACGCCAGCATCATACTAAATGGAGAAAAACTGGATCCCTTCCCACTGAGATCTGGAACAAGACAAGGCTGCCCACTATCACCACTGCTATTCAATATAGTCCTAGAGGTACTTGCAGAAGCCATAAGACAAGACAAAGAAATCAGAGGAATCCAAATTGGAAATGAAGAAGTCAAGCTTTCACTATTCGCAGACTACATGATTCTCTACATAGAAGAACCAAAAAACTCAATACAAAGACTCCTAGAACTCATACGAGAATTTGGCAGAGTGGCAGGATACAAGATAAATGAACAAAAATCAACAGCCATGGTGTATGCAAACGGCCGCAAATGGAAGAAGATCTAACCAACAAGCTACCATTCAAAATAACAGAGAAAAGCATGAAATATCTGGGAATAAATCTAACCAAAAGCGTAAATGATCTTTATGAAGAAAATTACAAAACACTCAAAAAACAAATAGAACAAGACTTTGAAAGATGGAACAACATCCCATGCTCCTGGATAGGCAAAATTAATATCATCAAAATGTCTATACTACCAAAAGCAATATATACATTCAATGCAATCCCAATCAAATTACCCACAGCATTCTTCATGAAACTGCAAAAAATGATACACAGATTCAACTGGAAACACAAAAAACCACGGATAGCCAGAACCATTCTGAAGAACAGGAACTTAACAGGGGGAATCACAGTACCGGATCTATGGACATACTATAGGGCAATGGTCATCAAAACAGCCTGGTCCTGGCACAAAGATAGAGAGGAAGATCAGTGGAGCAGAATAGAAACAACAGATGGAAACCCACAGAAATACAGCCAAATAATCTTTGACAAAAAGACAGACAACAACCCAAGCAAATGGAAAGGTCTGTTCAATAAATGCTGTTGGGACAACTGGTTGATAGCCTGCAGAAACAAAAAGATAGACCCACATCTCTCACCATACACCAAGATCGAATCTAAATGGATAAAAGATCTAAACCTACATCCAGAAACCTTCAAACTTTTGGAAGAAAATGTTGCAAACACACTGCAACACTTAGGGGTAGGCCCTCACTTCCTAAAAAAGACTCCAAAAGCAGTAGAAATCGAGACCAAAATAAACAACTGGGACCTCATCAAACTAAGAAGCTTCTGTACAGCTAGAGAAACAATCAACAAAGTAAAAAAACAACCCACAGAATGGGAGAAGATCTTTGCACACTACATAGGAGATAGAGGGCTGATCTCCAGAATATACAAAAAGCTAGAGAGAAACCAAAACACCAGAACAAACAAACTGCTCAAGAAATGGGCATGGGAAATGGGCAGACATTTCACAAAAGAACAAACCAAAATGGCAAACAAACATATTAAAAAATGCTCCAGTTCCTTGGCAATAAGGGAAATCCAAATGAAGACAACAATGAGGTACCACCTAACTCCAGTAAGGATGGCACACATACATAATACCACCAACACTTGCTGGCGAGGCTGTGGGGAAAAGGGAACCCTTCTCCACTGCTGGTGGGACTGCAGACTTGTACAGCCTCTATGGGAATCAGTTTGGCGAATACTCAAACAACTGAAAATCAGCATACCATATGATCCAGCAATAGCACTCCTAGGGATATATCCAAAAGATCTCCTACACAAGAAACCAACATGCACGCCTATGTTCATAGCAACACTATCTACAATCACAAAAACCTGGAAGCAGCCAAAATGCCCATCAATAGAAGACTGGATAAGAAAGCTATGGTCCATCTACTCTATGGAATACTACTCAGCTATTAAAAAAAACGAAATGCAGTTCTTTGTGGACAAATGGGCCCGACTGGAATCCCTCATGCTAAGAGAAATGAACCAATCCCAAAAGGTTAAATACCACATGTTCGCCTTAATCTGAGATGAAAATATGACAACTTGAAAGATAGTACCTGTATATTGTAATATTAGTGCAATCTCTAACAACCTGTATCCAATGCAATAAGATAACACGATATAATCTATAAACCAACAATTAATGTCAGAATATTTAAGATCTACATTGTAAAACTGTAAAACCTACTATACCCTCAATATGCTATGTTAACCGGTAATGGGGAGGGAGTGCAGGGAAATCTTTCAGGACCATAAAAAGAGTGAGAAAAAAATTACAATATAGCCTATCATGATCAAATCTGGTAATTCATAGACAACAGACTCAAAGCGGCACTAAACAACAATAAAACTACTATACCAATGCATGAGGGGGGAATCGGGTGCGATCCTGACAACCTCTTAACAGGAGGTCATGTGCGTGGAGCAGGGGGGCACTCCAGAGTGGAGCAGGTGGTAAGGAGGAAGCTTGGATCCCAACCACGAAGACTCCTAGACCTTCACCACAAACTACTAATACGAGCAACAAGGACTATACCCCAACTGCCAAGGAGGCCACAGGGAATTGGATGCCCTCGGAGGCTGAGTACTCTCAGGTCACCCACCCCCAACCGGAGCTTCCGCAGGGGATGGAAGAAGTCCAAACATTACCGCGCAGAAACCAACGTCATCGGAAAGACAACCAGAAGCCCTGAGCTGTTCGCAGAAACAGGAGAACAATAAATGTCCTTCGGGACCAGGGAGGAGAGCTTTCTCTGGTCCGAGCCTGGCTCCACCTCTGGACCCCCGCCCTCCCTCGCAGTGACCATCGAGATCGCTTCGAAAACCCCTCACAGCAAACAATCATACAAACTAAAAAAAAAAAAAAAAAAAAAAAAAAAACCAAAGAAACAAAAAAAAAACGAAAAAAAAAACCTAAAATAAATAGACAAACAGCAGAAAGTAGAGCTTGGAATCTGACAGGAAAGAGCTGGCGTGGATTGGCTCATGCCTTGCTGGGTGGGACACAAAGATTAGTCACTCCTCACCATGGTGTTGAGGATTTTCCTGTACACCTCCCCCCCCCAAAAAAAATGTTCTGCACCTTAAATGTTGACAAATATCTTGTTAGAGTTACAAGCCAGTCTAGATTATCCCAAAATCTGCCAAGATCAACAAAATTATACTTCAACACAACAAATGGCTAAATACTAAAATGAAATAGACACGAGACAGCTGAATGGTACCCTATAGCCTTTTCAAGGTATATAGCAGCCGATCCGGTCCTGTATATAAACTAAAATTGAGATGTCAATGAGCTAATCATAGGTTTGTGCTTAGGACTTGTTTTTTTTGTTTGTTTGTTTGTTTTTTGTTTTTTGTTTGTTTGTTGTTTTTTAACATACTGGTTACTCAAAACCATGTCAATTCCATAATATTGCAAATTGCTGTTGATGTTATATTGGGACTCTTAATTGACAGTGAGGATATTATACCAGCTCTGACTTCGGACCAGAAATGGTCTCCCCAAGAAACTGTTCAACCCATCTGGACAATAAGTAGCTGGACTCCATGCTTAGTATATGTTTGCAAGGAAAGAATCTTGATTGAATTTGAACTGTAATACTGCATCAAGGTGGAGTAATCCAGCAGGGGGGAGGGGAGGGGGAGGAGTGGGAGGATTCCCAGAGCCTATGAAACTGTCACATAATGCAAAATATTAATAAAAATAAAAAAAAATGCTAAAAAAAAATAAAATTGTAGACCAATACCTCTAATAAGCAAAGATGAAAAATCTAGCAGAATTTTAGTGGATCAAACCCAGTAAAGTACAAAGGACTTCTGCATTATGAACTAAGTTGGTAAATCTCTGAAAGTATAGGTTGTTTAGCATTCAACAACCATTTAATTTTCCAAAATGAAAAAAACAATCCTGTGAGAACATACAGCACAGTTAGTATGAACAAATGCCAAGCTGACAAAGGCTGAACAAAATAAAAACAATAATTCCTGGCTTTAATATGGAAATTTTAGAAGTGTTATTTATTGAATGCATTTAAAATGTTCATTTATGTATTCATTTGTTTGAAAGGCAACCTTGCAGAGAGCAGAAGAGACAAGAGACAAAGTTGTCCCACGTGTGGATCTGCTCCCCAAATGACCACAGCAGCTGGAGATGAGCCTATCTGAAATGAGCCAGGACATTCTTCAGAGTCTCTATCTTGGGTGCAGGGTCCCAGAGACTCTGGCTGTTCCACTGCTTTCCCATTCCAGATCCAAGGAACTAGACTGGAAGTAGCATATTCAGGATGTGAATCACACCCAAACAGGGTGCTGACACTAGAATGTGGAGGCTTAGCCTGCTGAGACATGGCACCTGTCCCTCAGAATGATTGCTGTATAGCAGCCTGATGGTGTTTGGGTAGTTTTATCTAAGCAGAATTCCTCACATACTGAATTCCTAGAAAGAGAAAAGCTATGATCTCACTAATGTATCTTGTTTAGTTGGTAATATTGATCATTCTGTTTTGTAATAGGCATGCAGAGTTCATGTGTGTTTATGCAGATTAGAGAAGGCATTCAGCTTCCTTGAAGTAGAAAAGAAAACAATTCCCATGGCGCACAACCTAACACAGCAAAACTAACATGAACAGATGCCAAGCTGGCAAAGGATGTAAATTCTCATTGTCTGGGACATGCTGGAGTGAGCAATGAATAACAAAAAGCATCACTCTTTTGCAATTAATTTTGCAGCTTCCCTGCTCAGGATATGGTGGAAAAGGGTCTTTTCTCTCATGGTCTGGGGATCTTCCAGATTGAAATCTTCTGGAAAGCTGACATGCAACAAAGGGAAGTGCTTGGCATTGAGTTAGGAGAGTTGGCAGCTAAACCTAAGTCTCATGTCAATGAGCTTGTGATCTTAGAGACCTTTATTTCTTCATCTGAGGCTTAATTAACTCCATCAGTATCCTTACGTGAGGAAAGATATATTTTTAAACAAATGATCCTACTTTTGCCTACTAAACCTTGACTATCATTTTATTCAGTTCATTTGCATATACATTACAGTGTAGCAATTTTAATGTAGTGTAGCTTAGTAAATTAAATAACTTTTACATCTGAACTAGGTAGTTGTTATCCCACACTGAGATGTGAATTTTTTTGAGTGTTGAGTACTACAGAATCAAAATATTGTGGAACCAGCTCCTATAGTCTTGAATGCATGGACAACCCACACAGGTTTTCTAGCAAACACTGTGGTCACAGAGTTCTGTAATGACAGCCAAACTTGCTTTTATTCAAGCTTCACCATTTAACTCCTCTGTCCTCACCTTGTGGGTAGTCATTCCTTAGAATTATTCCACTGCGCACATCTTTATTTTCTCGTGCCATGTTCTACGGTCTCAACTTGTCTACATTCTTACTCTAATTCTTTTTAAGGATCACTCATTTGTTTTTCAGCACATCATTAATTATCATCTGATCTCTACATTTTTAAATAGCATCACCTTATCCTGCAAGCTCTGTTCCTTCTGCATCTTGCCTAGATTTAACCTAAAGTGCCTGACTCCCGTCCATCTCCTCCCATAACCTGGGCCTCCCAGACGTGCATCAGTTCAGGTGCTTGTCCTCTTTGTTGCAATGCTCATTAAACAGGACCTAATGATTAACCTGTCCTTGGTTTCTATTAGAAGAAAGAGAGGACTTGGCAGAATAGTATGTCCAGTTCCCAAATGGTATTTAAAAGCCTCTTTGGCTAAAAATATGCTCAAGTGTCACCATTTAGTTGCAGATTCCCTGAATGTAGCTTGAGACAGCTTCCCTTCATGGCCAGTACTTTTGGATAACTGGTCCATTCTTGTTTACACTCATGTTACATCCACTCCTTGATTCCTCCCTAACCTGAGCCATGTGGAAGTGCTCAGCCACACTGTGTTCCAGAAGTGTCTCAAAGAACCACAATGCCTGTTTGTTCTCATAGTTGATTGAGAAATATGTGTCTTCGTTCCTTTACTCTGTCCCACATTTGTGTTCTCTGTGGTCTTCTTCATAGACCTTTTCCTCCTTTACACAGCGATCGCTGTTTAGCAATCTGTTCCCCATACTTTTCTGCATCCTTAGTGTCTGACGTATACTCTCCAAGCTCTTCACCTCTGCAATGCTTTCTCATCTCAAGTTAGATAATTCCATCTCCTTATTCCACAGATAGAAAGAACAATTTCTTTAATCTGGCTTTTACATTTGTGCAATGGCTTTCTCATCAGTCCATATTTTAGTGATTTATCTTACTGTATGTTTACAGATGTTCATATATGCAATATATATGAAACAGTACTTTCAAATAACCACATTTCTCAGCTTTAACTGCTAGTCTTGTTTCCTTTATCCACCTAACAACGTCAGTTTTACAAGTCTACTAGTTATTAGTTCCTTGTAATTAAACCCCTCCCACAAATTCAAGCATTGATTTGACAGTCACATCACCAGCATCTCTATTTTGCTTTTTTTTTTTTTATTTGGGTCCAGTGTAATGGCTCAACAGTTCAGTCTTTACCTTGCAATCACAAGGATCCCATATGTGTGCTGGTTTGTGTCCAGGCTGCTCTACTTTCCATTTAGTTCCCTGTTCTAACCTGGGAAAGCAGTAAAGGATGGCCCAAAGCCTTGGAACCTGCACCCATGTGGGAGACTCAGGGGGAGGCTTCTGGTTTGTGGCTTCAGATGTGCTCATCTTCATCCATTGTGGCCATTTGGAATGTGAATCAGTGGATGGGGGATCTTTCTGTGTCTCCTTCTCTCAGTCTAAATCTGTCTTTAGTGAAAATAAATCAATCTTACACAAGTTACTTAATAATTTAGTTTTAGAGGAAAGGCAGATCTGGTTTATGGTGACGAGTGGATAGAGAGAGATCTTCTATTCATTTTTTCACTCCCCAAATTGCTGTGGATGGAGCTCAGGCAAACTGATGCCAGGAGTGAGGAGCTTCTTCTGGATGTCCCGCATAATGGATTTAGGGTCCCAAGACTTTGAGCTCTCCACCACTACTTTCCTAGGCCATAAGCAGCAATTTCATATGGGATCCTGGTGCTTGAAATGTGAAAACGTAAACATTGAGACATCCCACCAACCACTCTGTGTTTCCTGAATCCAGGCCAGCCACTCTCCAACTGTGAGAGAGTTACTTCAGAAATAACAAAATATCATCCACAAGCTCCAGCTTCCTCAGGATTTATTTTGTGTGCATTTTACATTTCATGAAGGTCTCAGGAAATTCTTTGCACATAATAGGTGCTAATTGATTTATTGAATGAAGCAGCACCTTATATGAACCCAGCTTTACGTAAATTTTGTTTTCCTTCTTCCATTATTTTAAGTTATTCTGTTAGTTAAAAATTATGTTACTGCCATGTAGTTGCTGCCTATATCATTAGGTACAGCTGAGTACTCTACTTCCAGAAACATTTATTATCCATGGCTTTGTGTAATACTACATCTCCTGGGTTGTCTGTTCTCTATAAGTCAATTTCAGTATATCATTCGATGTCCTCTGAGCATGATGTGGATCCAAAATTCGTTTTTAAAGTCTTTTAGCTATCATGTTTCCTTATTCCACCTTAGTGCCTCTTAATCTTTGTATCACCATGATTACCAGGAACCATTGTGTTACAATTACATTATTGCAGTAACTTCTTTCTCTATTCTCCCCTCGTCTGATTCATGTCTGTCTTAAAAATTATTTATCAATGTAAGTTATTTCAAAGCCAGATTTATGCAGAGATAGAGAAAGAGAGTGAGATAGGTCTCAGTCTCCTGGATCACTCCGCCCAAATCCTCAACATCTGAAGGTGACATATCTGAAGCAAAGAGTAGGCAGGCTCCCAAACCTTTGGGCCATACTCTACTGCTTTCACAGCCCACAATCTGGGATCTTGATCAGAAGTGGATTAATCTTGATGTGAACTAGTGACCATATAGAACTCCAAGACTGCAAGGTGGAGAATTAAACAGTTAAGCCATTGTGTCAGCCCCTTCATGTCTGTTTTTACCCTCCCCTTCTTATGTAGAATGATCACTGTGAAAGTCATGCCCTGTTACAACCTATCTACCTGATCTTCAGACTAAAATATTCCTACTAATACAACAACCCCCTTGCACTGAATTTCCTTAGCATTTTGTTTCTCTCTGTAATGTCTCAAAAATTAGGAACATGTATGGAGTATTTGGGTACTTCTCTCCTATTATCTTCTGGATTGATCAGCAGTGTTTGGCTACGTTTTTCATTTCTTTCCTGTAACATTTAATCAAGTTTAGTTTAATAAAAGGAGGTAGATAAAATATGGAGCAGAAGAGGGACAATATAGAGGAGGATGAAGAGGGAGACCTAAAGAGAAGATTCTGTTTTAAAAACAAAGAGCCTAAAATAGAATGGGAGCTCTTATTTGATGCCAGGGTGTTCTGAGAGCAGCTGTTACTCTTTGCTGCTAATTTAAAGGGAAGTAAATCTGCTTAACAGCATGAGAGCTCAGGCAACTATAGCCATTCCTGAATACTGTTTGGGGTAAGCCTTCCTTTCCCTGTTTCTTCTTACAATTTCTTTCCCAAATTTTATGCCTATTTCCATTAGATCACTCTGAGTCTCATCAGGCTATGATAGTTGTGCATAGGTGTACCACATTTTTTTACAACTGAGACACCCCCAAAGGCAGTCACTAGAAAGCCTGTTTATAATAAATATCTCAGGTTAAGAAAAGGCCAAAGCTGTATATACATTTAAAATACAGAATACTTTCCAGGCAATAAAACGTTTGTCCTAAAGCTGTGTAAGGAAAAAGATTGTGGACATTTTTTTCAGATGTTTATTATTTTTTTTAATTCTATATTATTTGTGGATGAGGAAAGAGAGTGAAACACACACCTACTATCAGAGTTCAGTAATTTTTTGGCTGATTCAGTGTTAAATCTGAGAGTAAAGAATGCAACTTCAATCCATCCTAGAGGTGTGAAAACCCAATTACTGCAGCTTTCCTTGCTATCCTCTGGGAACTGCATTAGACAGATGTTGGAGTCAAGAGCCAGAGATGGGATTCGATGTGGAACATTACTATATTAAGTTGTTGGTCAATTTCTTCCTCAATTGACCTAAAACATTGTTTATCTTTTTGGGTATCTCATTGAGAACAGTTTATTTTGGTGTACTTGAGCAAGTGTAAGAATCCCCAAACATGTCAGTGGTGGCTACATGCATTCATTGACCAGTGCCTGTGTTACTTTAGCAGTACCCTGGCAGAGCGAAGCAGATGCAGTAGGACTTGTTGGCCTGGAAAGACTATAATATTTACTATCTGATCCAATACAGAAAAGGTTTTCAGACTCATACCATAAAGAAAGAATTCCACTAGAGGGATTGGGGCAATGTCTTTTAGTTTTATGATAATTTTTGGAGAGTATCATAGATGAAAAGAATAACTTTTCACAAATAACTGGTATACATAGAAAAAACAAACAAAATATTTTGGAGCTCAATTGAATGAATAATTCAACAAAACATGTTCCTAGGTTGGTTTAACTGGAAGAATCCCATACTCTCTATCTCCCATTGTTTCATTAGTAAATATAACACAAGGGAATATTTACTTGGCACTGCAAAAAATGATGAAGGGGAATATTTCTGAAATACTAAGTTCCAAGAAAAAATAAGTAACTTATCAAAATAATGCCATTATATTTATAAGATGAACCTTAATCAAATGCCTGTTTTATAACCTGGAATATATCTGAAGTAATTGTATCCTTAATAGCACAAAGCAGTCTAAGAAGCACCAATCAAGAGGAAATTTTCCAAAACTAAATTTGTCAAATAATATATTTTTAGTATGTCTTTTCTGACTTACTCATTACAGTGAATTTTCTTTTTTTAAGATTTATTTATTTTTATTGCAAAGTCAGATATACAGAGAGGAGAGAGAGAAAGAGGAAGATCTTCAGTGTGATGATTCACCCCCTAAGTGACCACAATGGCCAGTGCTGCGCCAATCCGAATCCAGGAGCCAGGAACTTCTTCCAGTTCTCCCATGCAGGTGCAGGGTCCCAAGGATTTAGGCTGTCCTCAACTGCTTGCCCAGGCCACAAGCGGGGAGCTGGGTGGGAAGTGGAGCTGTTGGGATTAGAACCAGTGTCCATTTGGGATCCCGGCAAATTCAAGGCAAGGACTTTAGCCACTAGGCCACTGCACCAGGCCCCAGAGTTAAATTTTAAGTGGCAATAAATTTCTCTATCATCTCTATTGGTAATATTCCTTTTGAGAAAAGTTAATTTATTTGTTTTTCAAGTTAAAGTTGCAGACAGACAAGGCATATAGAGAGATATAGATATTCTATTTGCTGGTTCACTCTCCAGAATGGTTCACTTGCAACCAGTATGGGGCTAAGGGAAAGCCAAGAGCTAGCAACTGTTTTTTACACGGATGGCAGGGCCATCATTTACTGTCTCCCAGGCACATCAGCAGGAAACTGAAATTTTAGCAGAGTAATTGGCATTTGGACCAGCTTTCCAATAGAGGATACAGGTCTCCCAACTGTCACTACAGTCTCCACCCTGGTAAATATGTTGTTACTTCCAAATGATAAGCATTGACTTCAGCTTTTATTTTTAGTTTTTTTTTTTTCCAATCTTTGAAATTAAATTTTCTTTGTACAAGTCTTTTAGAAGAGAATATAAGGGAGGAACCTCATGACAGTGTACTTAGCAAGAATTTCTTGGATGTCACACCAGAAGCACATGCACTGAATCTCACCGACATTTTAAACTTTTGTGTCAGATGGGACACAGATAAGAAGATAAAATATAGGATACAATACGTGTAACTCATATACCTGGTAACACTATAGAATACAGACAATACAAAAATCACCTACCACTCAGCACTCAGCTAAACAGCCATTAGAAAGTGGGCAAAGTCCTTGGAAAAAGTCCTATTAAAGTGGCTCAGACAGTGTTTGTGGTGCCTGCATCCCACAGCAGAGGGCCTGGGTTCCAGTCCCAGATCTGGTCCCTGTGCCATCCTTCTGCTAAGGCAATGTGGAAGGACACAGGAGATGGCACCAGCTCTTGGGACTGTAACATCCACACCAGAGTTTTGGGCTTCTCTCTTTGACTGGGCTAGTCCTGATGGGTTTGGACATTCGGAGTGTGAACAGCTGCATGAAATCTTGCTGTGTACATTGCTACCTTGTAAATAAGAAAGTAGATTGTGAAAACATTCTAACTGAACATTTTTCCCTGTTTTAGTCAAAATGGGATGGCTGATTGTCAAATTTGTGTAAGTTATAAAGGTCCAGAATAGCCAAAATAATATTGAAAAAGAAAAAATTGAAGTGATCACATTTCTTATTTTGAAATTATGAAATCGCCGTGATATAAACAGAGTGAGGCATTCTAAGCAGTAGGTTAAGGTTGAGAACTAGTGGTATAGATGGGAGAGTTGAGATGCAGAGCTGTGTGGAGGGAGAATGACCTCTTCAACAACTGGTGCAGAAACAACTGGATATCCATGTGCAAGGAAATGATGCTTGAAATAACATCCTTTGCCTTGAATGACTAGGGCACCTCAGGCACCACTCACCTCACTCCAAGAGGGCGGTGTTTCCTTTAGCCCCTGGCTGTGGAGCTAATGCAGGTGTCTGCACTCTCAGCTGTCTGCACTGCCCATCTTTCTCCAAGGCGCCTCTCTTCTTCTGTGAGGTTTCCACTGCAACCTTGTCTCCTATACTCCCCTGGAAATGCAGTTCTTCTATTTTTTTTTTCTTGTTATCCTCCTTGGAAGAAGCAGCAAGTCTTCTCTATCCAAAGTTTCCATATCCAATAAGCCATTCATCATCAAACCTCAGGGATCTTTTATTTTCTCATCTTACCTGATTTCCCCTAATGCTCATGTGACCCACTCAAATAGCCACGTCCCCATCCGCAGAAACTGCTCCAGCCCTGCAATTAAGACCTCCTCATTTTAAAACCTGCTCAACCTCTCTCTTGAACACTAAACATAATTCTCAATGTAAATTTCAACATCTTCTACATTTTTATATAATTACCTCAGATTCAACAATACAAAAGCAGAAATATAATTTCTCAGAGACACACGCAATTCTTTTTTACTGCTTCAGTAAGCGTCATCATCATCCACTAAGTTGCTTAGAAGAGAACTTGGAGTTTTCTTAGAAATCATTCTCCTTGGATCCTGTAAGGAAGGATTTGGGCTTCTTCCTTCCCATGTGGTAGATCCTAACGGGGGTGGGTGGCCTCAGAATTTTCGGCCTCTGAAGGCACTCCAATTCCCCGTGTTCTTCTTGGCTGTTGGGATGTAGTCCTTGGTGACCATTCTGATAGTCCTTGGTGTGGATCCAGAGGTCTCCAGGGTTGGGATACAAGCCTCCCCTTGTCCACCTGCTCCATTCCAGTGTCCCCCTGCCCCTGCTCCGTGCATATGACCTCCTGTTAAGAGGTTTTCAGGATCGCTCTTGATTTCCCCCATATATCTTAGACGTTTTGCTACTGTCTAATGCTGATTCGAGTCTGTTGTATATGAGTTACCTGTTATGTTCCTGGTAGGTTATACTTCACGTCATTCTCACATATTCTAAGGAGATGGAAGACTTCTCTGCCCTCCCGCCCCATGTCTGAGTAGCATACAGCCAGGAGCCCTGAGCAGTCTGTAGACACAAAAGAACAGTAAATTTCCTTCCAGACAAGGGAGAGGAGCTTTCTCTGGTCCTTACTTAGCTCCAACTTTGGACCCCCATCCTCTCTTACAATGACCATCAGGGCCGCTCTGGAGCCCCTCCCCCAAGAACAATCAAATAAACAAGCAAAATTAGAATGGATAGACAGAGAACAACAAGGAAAGTGAAGAACCAAACAGGAAACGGTCAGCGTGGATTCACATATACTTTACTAGATAGGACACAGAGATTAGATACTCCTCACTGGGGAATGGAAGGTTTCTCTGCACACCCCTCTTAAAACAGTTCTACACCTCAACTGTTGACATATGCCTTGTTAGAGTTATAAGCCAGTTTGGACTATCCTAAAATCTGCCAAGTCCGGTAGAATTATGCTTCAGTGCTATGGACTGCTAAACACTAAAATGAAGATAGACATGAGACAGCTGGATAGTACCCTAGAGCCATTTTAAGGTGTATGGAGCTGGTTGTATATAAACTAAAATTGAAATGTCAATGAAGTAGTCACAGAATGTGGTTAAGAACTTGCATTTTTATAAACATGTTGGTTACTTAATACCATGACAATTAATTCCATAATGTAGTAAACTGTTGTTGATGTTATGATGGAGCTTTTAATTGATCAGTACAATATTCTTCCAGTTCTACCTACAGACCAGAGATGATCTCCCAAAGGAACTGTTGAATTTATCTGGGCAATGAGATGCTGGACTCTCTGCTTGGTATATGCTTGCAATGAAAGAATCTCAAATGAAAAACAAAATAATAATAAAATAACATGAATTTAAAAATCACTCTCGCTCTTTCTGGCCAGGTGCTGCTGTTAGTCTGGAACCTCGACTCTTGGCTGACCCAGGACAGATGGCTGATTAGAATATCTGCTTAATTGGAGACCGGAAAAAATGGCCGACCTGAGAGGACGGGCATAGAAAGGGAAGCGCTGAAAGTGAGACAGGGCGCTGCTGGAGAGAGATCTGCGGACCAAAGAACCACAGGAAGGAGTGCCAGAAGCTCTTTGGACATCGAGCATCCAAGAAGAAACACATAACTCGGAAGAAATCCAGAGAAGGAACGCAGGAAACACAAAGACCCGGTTAAAACGTGGTGAGTCATCCCGGGAAAGAGGCACATCAGCAGGAAGCCCAGAGGACCCAGGGCAGCCTGAGACAGCAGAACGGGTTGCCTTTTGCGAAGGCCCCTACCAGCAGCAGCGACCGCTCCCCTCCTGGTGGAACTTCCAGCAACCAAAGCTGTGAGACTGCTTGGCACTCTGAGCAACACGGGCCCCTGGAGGCACCTGGCTTAGCAGCTTTGTGGAGTGGGCACCGGTGATGCCGGGACGCTCAGGAACCCAGAGAGGTGGAGTGCGCCAGGGGTGAAAAAAAAAAAAAACCCTCGATTTTCAGGCTTTTCGCTCCCTGAGAGAACCATACTGAGATTGACCCTGCTCAGTGCCCCCTCTCCCCCAGAATTCTCCCAGTCTGAAGCTGTGCGAGAACTGAATACTCCAACTTGTGTGGGAGCTGGAGCGTAGGGCTCCTGTGGGGCCCCTCAGTGGTGCAGCGCAGGAGACTTGCGCAGCTTGGCTTTCTCTACCTTCTCGGGGCATTGCCCCACTGAGGACTTCCTCCTCCGTGGGGGCCTCTGCTGGCCCAGGCTAGGGATCCCCAGCCCCGGGCTGTGTTGGAGATTTCCGCGGGCCTTAGCGCTGGACTCTGCTCTCTGGAGTTCCCGCTCAGGAGTGCTGCTCCGGAATTCCCTCTCAGGGGTGCTGCTCCTCTGATAGGGGTGGCGCCACCTCCCGCTACCACAAGCAGGCTCTTCTGGACGGGCTCCTGCTGGGAGAACCTGTCTCGCTGCTTCTGCTGAGCCGGCTCTGGTTTGGCCTCTCCCGCTGGGACCAGCAGGGGATTCTGCCTGAGAGAGGCTACTTTCTCAGTTGCACTTTCTCTACGGTGGAAGTGGAGCCCTGGTGGGTGCAGGGCTGTGGGGGGCATGCAGCTGTGCCCCTTCTGGTTTGCTCTTCTGCCCAGGTCGTGGGGATCTGCCAAGTGTTGCCCGGCCTCTGGAGCTCAGGCTGAGCCCAGCTGTTAGAGCCAGTGGATTCTCTAGCAGCCGTTCCACTGTTCAGAGCTGGCATGGAGGGACTTCTGAGCCCCAGTCCCACGGTGCCGCTGCGGTTCCCTCTGCACTCTCTCGGAGCTGCTGAGCAGTTGGGAGGCGCTTCAGGGAACTGAGGGCAACGGCTGTGGACAAACAAGTCAGACGCTAAAATCCCAAAACAACAGGAGGCAAAACACAATGAGGAGAAGTATCAGAAAAAGCAATGACCCAGAAGAAAGATCAAGCACTCCCTCCCAATACAACCAAACACTAATCTCAATATCTGAGATGCAAGATGAAGACATAAAGGAAATACCAGATAAGGACTTTAAGAAACTAGTGATGAAATTCATCAGAGACAGTGAGAAGCATTGGGAAGAATCCAAGGTATTCGAAAACCATGTCACTGCAGAAATAAACCAAGTGAAAAAGTGAATCATCGATATAGAGCACAAAATTGAAAGCCTAACCAACAGAATGAACACAGCAGAGGACAGAATATCAGAATTGGAAGACAATCAGAATGAAAGGCAGCAGCTCATCAAACAGTTGGAGACAAATCTAGAGAAAGCCAATAGGTCCATACAGGAAATGAAAGACAACCTCAAAAAATCAAATATTAGAATAATAGGCCTTCCCGAAGGAGTGGAAAAGGAGACAGGCTTGCAACGGGTGCTCAATGAGATAATACAGGAGAACTTCCAGAACACTGGAAATATAAATCCAGCACAAACCCAGGAAGGACAAAGAACTCCCAGTAGATACGATCCAAACAAATCCTCACCCAGACATGTGGTCCTCAAGCTACCTTCAAGTGAATACAAGGAAACTATTCTAAGACAAGTAAGAAAAAAGGATAAGATAACTTTCAGAGGAAGGCAAATCAGAGTCACAGCCGACCTATCGGAAGAAACGCTCCAAGCAAGGAGAGAATGGGGTAAAACCTATCAAGGCCTGAAACAAAACAACTGCCAACCAAGAATAATGTACCCAGCAAAGCTCTCATTTGTATCTGAGAATGAAATCAAATACCTCAACAGTAAAGAGAAACTCGAAGAATACATCAACACGAAACCAGCTCTAGAAAATCTCCTCAGGAAGGTGCTAAATCCAGAAAGAAAAAATACAAACCAAAATCAAGGATGGCAAGTAGGAAGACCTCCCCACTAAAATTGATACAAGGAAAGTCAACCAATCAGAAACTCTAATAGTCACACATACACCCTTGCACACTTACACACACTCATGGCAGCCCAAAATCAATTTCTCTCAATATTATCTCTAAACACAAATGGCTTAAACTCACCAATCAAAAGGCACTAGAACTGAGAAGAGGCTCACCATTTCAGGATGACCCGTTCTATCATCTGTCTTCAAGTAGCACCGACAAGGTTTGAAAATCAAAACCAGAGCCCTTCAGCAAAGCCAGACTGCACCAGGAACCTCTCTCAGCTTCCTTACCAATTCAAACGGAAATGTTTGTTAAGGAGATTTCACAATGTATGGCTGGATGCCACATATTTGGCATTTTACAAATTTCTCCCAAACCGCCGGTGATTTAGAAGTCTTTCCTGGGATTATGGCCCTGTGTGTTTGCCCAGCTTCTGTCACACTCTTTAATAAAGGTGAATTCTAGATCCTATCTAGAAACAATAAAGCACTGACGATCATTCGGGCAAATGCTGTATTTCTCTGTCAATGAATGAATTTAGAATCAATTTGGAACATACAAAAATAAGGTATTTCTCCTGTTTCTTTATTATTGTTACAGCTTCCATGAGTATCTACTTAAGACTATACATGGGTCCAGCAGCACAGCACAGGTTAAGCTGCTGCTTGAGATTCTGGCATCTTACATAGTTGCACTACCTTACCAGCCTTTCTGCTTCTCATCCAGTGCCACACTAGTGTGCCTGGACAATCAGAACAAGTTGGTCGAGTACCTTGGTCTCTGCTATCCAGAAAGGATAATGGGTTAAAGTTCCTGGATCCTGGCTTTGGTCTGACTCAGCCCCAGATTATCATGGCCATGTCTAGAGTGAATCAGATAACAGAAAATTCTCTCTCTCTCTCTCTCTCTCTCTCTCTCTCTCTCTCTCTCTCTCTCTCTCCATATTTATTGAGGGGCAAAAGGCAGGATGATAAACAAAACAAAAACCTTTTCAACCCAACTAATTTTTTTTCCTGGATTTGTTCCTAACCTTTGTCTCCCATACTCCTCAAGCTACAATAAGAAAGCACCCTGGAAGGTTCTCTCACATGGAGCTGCCAAAAACGCTATGAAAAAACATATCAGGACATTGTGCATGAATGATCAGAAATGTCTTATACCAGAACAGATGTACAATTTCTGCTGTTACCTTAAAATCTGGCCATTAAGATAAGTTGAGATAAATATTCCAAAGCAAAGAAATAATTCTTTTAATAAGCAATAGCATGCTGCCCCAATTCAGTCTTCTACAAGGTGACCACAAGCCAGAAAGTATTTCATTTTTAACCTAAGTCAAATTCTCCATTTCCTTAACAGGCTTTTCAACTCCATTCTATATCAGATAACCTTCCTTTTTCTTAAGGTTCTCCAACCTTGTACTCAGTCCCCAAAATCACCTTGCTCCACTTTTCCATAAGTTTTTCCCAGGCCCTGTCCCACATCCAACATTGCTGATCCCTGACCAGTACCACTCGCATATCCCATGTATTCCTCCTACAGCTCTCACAAGAGTCATCTGCCTCCCTCCACAACACTCTTCCTTTTCCATCTCTGTATTCAGACTGGGACAGAAACCAATTACCCATTCTCAGTTCTGAATTCTCAATTCTTGTCCAGAGTTCTTAATCCTCCCCCAGGGTTTCCTTTCAATCCTGTCAACTTTAGCCCCCAACTCCAAATCTTTTCCCAGCGAATGCTCAATTTTAGACCTCCTGGATTTCTTACTCTTAACCTACAGCACCTGCTTTCCCTCCAAGGTCTACTTCCCAAGCCTTGATGCACAACTCATCCATCCTCCCAATGTTCTCCAACCCTTTGCTGCAGAACCCCAGGAACTCATTCCCAATGTCCATGCTGCCACTCCTGTCTCCATGCTCCCAACTCTTCCCCCAAGCACCCTCAGTCCCCAGGCCTCTTCCCATTCCTGTGTGGCTTCCTCTTTGGCCACATTCTGCTGCAGGAGGGAGCCACACCCCTTTCCAACAGTCTCAAATGTGCCTTCCCCTACCTGTGGGCACCCAGGCTGCTGTCAGGGCTAACCACAGCTACTCTGGCTCACCTGTGGTTGTGTCCATGAGGATGCTACAGACAGCTTGGATGAACTTAAAGTGCAACAGCAACTGACAGTGGAAAAGCAGTGCATTCTTGCCAATGGTTTCAAAGATGCTGAACTTCTATGTCTGCTCCCAGCCCAGGTCCAGATCCATGACCCACTCAACAGTACTGTCTGAAACCATTGAGTAAGCCACCACTAGGACCTGAAGAATGGGTCTGGACCTGGAAGGGACCAACCACTTGCAGACGCTGCACCATGCTCTACTTAGTTAGGGTCAAACATCACAGTCTCATAGTTATGAACCCAGGAACTCTAGAGCCCCATGCCAACCTGCAACTGCCATCCTCATTCCAGTCTCATTTTTCCCTTCATCTTTCCCAGCCTTCCCCAACACCCAGCCACATCCCATGTTTAGCAGCCAGAGTTTCAGCTTTTGCCAGCTCTGTAGGACCATGATTTGAGACTTGCATCATGGCAACTCATCATTGCCAGGGCCAAACACATCTTTGCTACCAACAGGGCAGCCCTAGGATGCATTACTACCATGGCTGTTCCCCACAGCTGCCACTGTACACTGGAGGCAGCCCACACTGCCAGCACAGCATCCACACAATTTTCCATGGCCACTCCTGCTTAAGGCTCTGCTGCTGACACAACTGCACAAGCACCACACATTGGGGCCCTGACTCTTCCTGAGGTGTGCCTTCTTTTTTCCATCTTCATTGATGAGAATATGTAGGGCATGAAGGTGCACCTTTCAGATTGCAGCTTGCTTCTGTAGTATTGCTGCGTCCTTCCCTTGAGCCTGACACTTGCATCCTTCTGATAGTCTCTGTAAGAAACCTCTGTAAGTTCTCCCTGTGATGAACTGCTATTACCCACTCATCTGAAATCAACTTTACTGCAGATCAGAGCTGTAAGACTACAGTCACCTAGACAGAATAAAATAGAAAGAAATCAGACAATGATCTCAAGGGCTTCTGTGACTATTAACATGTGTCTTGTAAAAGAAAAACCTGGAGGTTTGGCATGTCCTCTCTTAGATCCACCACACCCTGCAGTTGACTCAAGAGCAGGAACCCAGAAACACTCACCCTGCCTCAGGCAGCTTTCCCACCTTGTCCATAGACAAGCAAGACAACAGAAAGAGGAAAAAGTCCTGGGCACTCACGGCATCAGTGCACGTGCATACAGGATAGATCCATCTTCCATCCACTGGTTCACTCCCCAGAAGGTATCAACAGCTAGGGCTGGGCCAGGTCAAGGTAGACATAATTTCTGGCTCTTCTGAGGGGCCCAACCACTTGGACCTCATGCGCTGTTTTTCCTAAGCTATTAATGGGAGCTGGATTAGAAAAGGAGCAGGGATAAAAACAGGTGCCCATTTGGGATGCTGCCTCAAGGCAACAGTTTAACTTGTAACACGAATGATCCCCCTGCCCTGCCTCCCACCTACTCCATGTCTAATCCAGCTATCGGCTAACATATCTGGGAAACAGACGATGATGGCTCAACTACTTGAGTTCTGACCACTTGTGCCAGACACTCAGCTGGAGTTCCCGGCTTCAGCCTGGCCTAGCACTGTTTTGCAACCATTTGAGGATTGAATTAGCAGATAAAATGTTAATCTTTCCTTCTTTGTCACTCTCCTTTTCAAATGAATAACTTAAAAATTGCAACACGAATGGGTACCATCAATTTTTTAACCGCATTCCTTAAACAAAGTAACATACCAAATAAAACTTCTAAATATAATATATGAGTAGCTCCAGTGATGCTTCTGTAATGCCCCAATACTAGTATGAATTCAACAGATATATTTGAGAACTTGGCTTTTACAAAAATGCAGAATATCCAAGGCTCAAAATTCGATCGAAGCAATACCACAGCTCACTGCAGTCCAGTAAGCAAAATGGCAATCAAAGGCCATTCCAAGAAGCCAAGCACGGTGGAAAAAGCACTGAGCTCTTCAAAAAACATATCAATTCAACAAGAAATTCCTGTTTTATCAAAAAGAATAATGTTCTAATTCTACAGTTACTTTTAACACTAATCCTCAAATTTTGAAAAAATGTCAAAATCTTTTCTATTTTTAGCCACCTAGTAAGAAAATTCTCTTTATAAATTTTCCACAACCTTGTATCTCCTTTCAACTGTTTCTCCTATTCTAATTTTTTCTGTTACCTCACTCTGTATTCATTATTCTGTAGGCCAGAAACAATTACCTTTTCCCTAAAAACAAACAAAACAAAACAAACAAAAAAAATGGTGTATACCTTAGCAACATCCAACTAAAAATGCATCTACTTTCTTAAGTAAGGAGTTATTTCTAGTACATTTTGCCTGCCATATGTCCTTGCCCCAAGCAGAATGTGCTACATAAGGGGCACAAATACCTGTATTAACCAGATATATCAATGTTTTCCAAAACATGCTTCATATTTTCTCAATGAAGGCAGTCAATCGGTGTTTTCTTTTTTTAAATTATATATTTTTATTATATTATTTATGTATCTGAGGTGAAGGGGGATATTGAGGGAGAATCCCCACCCAGTCTCCCACCCGCCCAAGGTCCCAGATGTGGGGCATGCTGAGATACTTGCTCAAGTGGTCTTAATAGTCTTCCAGTTATGGATCACTGCCAGTCACTTCCCTCCCAGCTCGATTAGGTCATTGAAGAAGCCACTGATTTTCACAGTCCATCATGGAGTCTTCTTTTGCCCAGTATTTCGCTGCCCAATGTTTAGCTGAGGTGGTTGATTGACCTGTTCCGTCCTCCGTGCTCTCTTAGCCAGGGCTCTGAGTCCAGCAGTTCGATTGGGGAGATCACCAAAGAGACTTAGAGGTATTCCCAGATCAGATTCCCGCATGTTCCAGCTAGTACCGGTTCCAGCACAGTCCATCGCCACAATCAGTTGGTGGTTGCAATCGCTGGGCTGGCTCCGTTCTCAGTCCCGACTTGCACTGGAACCAAGGGTGTTGCACTCCAGCCTGGTTCTGTCCAGCATGCACTCGACTCTTTCATCAACCAGTGGGATTTGCAGCCCAGTCGGGGCGACCCACAATAACCGCCACCAGGCCACCCCCTCACCCTGGCCTGCTAGTATACATAGAAGACTAGTCCAGTCTGTCCCGCTTCCCATATGGCTCCAGTACCTGTCAATGGGCATTGAAGCGTAGTTCCCTCCAACCAACTCAACTCTCCAGCCCTCACGGATATTGCTGAGTGCCTCTCCTTCTAGCCACCCCAGCCCCCCTCCTAGTTTTCATGCCCTCTCGCATGAGTAGTGACCCAAGAGGGGGAACCCCACCACTTCCCTCTTGGGTCTCTCTCAGCCCCGGTTTATGATCTCTTTGGGTGGTTCTGTGGTTTGACTTGACAGAATTAGCTCCCAGTGCCAGCTTCTGCCAGCTGTCTGCAGTTAAGCCCAAACAACGTTCACCCCCTCCAATTTATGCTAGAACCGGCAGGAATAGTCAGCCCAACCTGGCTTTTCCCTGTTCTAGTCCACGTGCGGCGCTCAGGTGTTGCGGCCCTGCCCAGTCTGGTTCGCCCCCATCCCATCCCACTCTATCCAGTGAGAGTAGCTGTCAGGCGAGGGGACCAGCCCCTCCATCCCCCCGCTGCTCTGCCCTCTCCCATCCTGGTTCTCACGCATGTTGGTTGGGTGCTGCATTCTAATCCAGTACAGGTAATCTCTCCCTGGAATTCCATATCATGCACTAGTTTTAGTCGCGACCGAACCTGGCCAGACCCACATTCTCCTCCGGTGCCCGGGTTTGCCAGTGGATGACATGAACTGATTCAGCCTGGTCCGCCCCTGACCCATGCCAAATGTATGCCAGTGGGAAACTTTCCATGGCCCATTCGGGGCTGTTTTCTATCATACTTCTTGCGCTTATTGTGCGCATACCAGGGGGTCCATGAGCCAGCCCTTCTCAGTTCACCTTCTGTCCTAGCAGGAACAGTGGCTTTTCATGGCTGGCTTTCACCCCACTCTGGTTCCTGTTGCTGGATGACTCAGCCCATCCATGGCTCGTCCATACCCATGTATAGCTCACACATGGCTCAGTAGGGGATTGTGACCTAGCCAAGTCAGTCCCACATTCACCCTGGTTCCCCAGGACACCAGATGGTGTTGGGGTCTGGCCCAGCCCGGTGCATCCAATCCCAGCCATACTAGTGTCATGGGAGACCACGACTGTTTCCTAGCCAGAACGCAGCCCCCATTCCAGCACTCGTGTCCCTTGGTGGGAAACTCAACCCAGCTAGGGTGTCCCTCCCGCTGACCAAATGGCCTGCTCCTAGCTGTAGATCATGCACCTGACAGTGGCTGTTCTGGCTCAGCTTGTCTCAGGACCTCTCCTGTCTTGGCCTCTACCAGAGAACTGTGACCCAGCATCCCTGATTAAAGTAGACTTGAAGGTGCAAGCACAAAGAGTTACATGTCCCTATCACTGGCAGTCGCCAGAAATTCATGTTTCACATATACTAAAGTTGGCCTAATTCATGAGTGTCCCTGAGCTGCTATTACAAATAATAAAAGCCCCAGAGCTCGCCGCTGGGCAGCCAGCAGGCAGAGCCTGGCACCAATTGGTGCGCTGGCCGCCCAAAGCCATGGCAGCAGGACGGAGCTGGATTAATCCAGCTCCCAAATTGCCCTCATGGTTTGTGAACGTACGGGGGTCCGCTTACCGGAGGGATCATTGCTCCATGGGCGAGGAGAAAACTAAAGGCTCGTCCATCGCCTTGCGGGGTGGTTTTGGCTCGAACCCTTAGCCGGATCTGCATTAGCCATGGCGTCGCCCCGCAGCCGCCACCCTGCGAAGTGGGTCATTCCGTCCCGGCCCCAAGCATGGAATCCGCCCTAACTCGTCCTGCCTCCATGGCGGCAGGACAGAGCTGGATTAGTCCAGCTCCCAAATTGCCCTCATGGTTTGCGAACAATCGGTGTTTTCTTAAAGCAGTTTCTAGCAGCGACTCAATAAGGCGACTCTGAGAGTCTAGGAAAACCATATCACACTTTTTCTGTTTCCACATTTTCCATCAACACAAGGTCAGAAGGGCTAAGGAACAAATTGGTTTTTTAACTTACTGGAGAACTAAATGGCAGTTCACCAGTATTCACCCATGAATTTCCAAAACATGTGGCCACAACTTCATGCTTGATTTCTGGAGCAGCAAGCAGTGGTGTTGCATGGTGAACGGGTGGTGAGCAGGTGGTGGGGCCAGGTTAGAGCTAGGCAGACCCTACAGCACTGCACCACCACCCCGGGGTGCACCTTCCTTGCCTGGGCCACGTGCAGCTGACCAGCACATGGCCCACAGGTGGTGGCCAGAAGGTCATGGCGCTGGACTGTGGCCAGCTGCACAGCAAGGCTCACAGGGAGGGGCGTCAAACTGCAGGTAGCTCAATGGCATCCGTAGGTTTTTTTGCTGCATCCAGCAAGTGAGACTCCCTCAATGTTTACCTTAATTCGTTAACCCTGTGTGCACGGCACACTCAGGCCCAGCGGGGTAGTGCACACACAGCTCCAGTGGGAATCCAGTGGGAATATCCTGTCGCCATCCTGCCCCAGGAGGACCAGACGGCCCACTGGCAGAAGATGTGAGAGAAAAGTGACCTGTGGGTCCTGCTTGCCTGCCGGCGCAGCACACGGGTCATCTTTGAAGGCAGAAAAAAGATTTTCTATTCACAGTTAAGTGAGTTTTTCTGAGGATCCCCCTACTGCGCAGGCTTATGAGGATGGCAGTGCCTCTGAAGTACTTCCCTACCTCTGCCTCAGATGCACCTGCTTGCCTGCCGGCGCAGCACACGGGTCATCTTTGAAGGCAGAAAAAAGATTTTCTATTCACAGTTAAGTGAGTTTTTCTGAGGATCCCCCTACTGCGCAGGCTTATGAGGATGGCAGTGCCTCTGAAGTACTTCCCTACCTCTGCCTCAGATGCACCTGCTTCTCTTCCTTGGGGCAAGCTTCTCACCAACCTGCACCTCACTGCCCTGCTGGGCTTGTCTTTGTCGACTCCCAAACCCTGTGAGACCCAGGACACTGCAGGTGCATCCTTCAGGCAGTACAGTGTTGTCCCTGCAAAGGACTATTCAGTGTGATGATCACATGTCTTCTGCAGTTAAAATATGAATAAGCCAGGAAGACAGAAATGGATTATAACAATAAAGAGTGGAATGGTTTCATAACTTAAAATAACTATGACGGTTCACTATTTCATAACAGTCTTACTTTAAAAGTCACAATTTATGCAACCATATTTGCAGTTAAAAATCTGTCAGTGCTTTTATTTATTTATTTGTAATTGTTAACGATTTATTTATTTCTATTGGAAATGTAGATATATGTAAAGACGATGAAGACAGAGAGGAAGATCTTCTGTCTGATGGTTCACTCCCCATGCAGCCACAACAGTTGGAGCTGATCCAATCTGAAATCAGGAGCCAGGCGCTTCTTCCGGGTCTCCAAGCAAATGCAGGGTCCCAAACTTCTGGCCTGTCTTTGACTGCTTTCCCAGGCCACAAGCAGGGAACTGGATGGGAATCAGGGCTTCTGGGATTAAAGCCAGCATCCATATGGGATCCCTGCTCATTCACATGAGGACTTTAACCATTATGCTATCACACCGGGCCCCAGTGCTTTTACTTTTAAAATTCCAGATAATCTTGAATGGGTTTCCCACTTGGTTTTAATTCAATTCAATTTAGTTGTATCAAACATGAGTTTTGGAATCAAAAGTGCTATATTGTATGTAAAAATATAAATTCTTACTCTGTAAAATGCTTTTCAATAATTTTCATTTACTTCAGATGTCCCTCCTGCCCCCACATGGCTAAAAGCCTAGAGGGAAGTCTGGTTAGTTTGGATTTTCAGCAGCACTCGCGATAATCTGGGCAGTCTGCTACCCAAGCCATCCAAAAGCAGCGTGCTCCTGCCTCTTGTGTCCCCACTGCCCTGGGCTGCATTGTCTTCCCAGGGGTCACAATGGAAAGTACAGCATGTACACCATTGCTGCTTCCACCCTGTGCAAAATGTATGCCGAAGGCTCTTGCTGTGCAGGTGTGTGAGGGTATGAGTGCTACGTGTGGCGGGGGGTGAGGCCATCTGATGTGCACGTGGTCATCTCCAAGGACAGTCAAGACAGCAATATTCAGCCATTGGCAGGGAGGGACGCCTTAGCTGGCTGGAGCGAGCATGGGCCTTGCTGTCTCAGAGCTGTTTTCGGAGAGCAAAGAGCTAGAGCTGTACGTGTGGAGATAACAGGTTTCATTTCTTGTGTTTTGGAGGGGCAGAGGTGGTTCAGACCTCCAGGCTAATGGACCACCCTTTGAACAGGCATCAATGGTGGGGTGTGTGAGCCCCAAATCCTGACTCTCAGCACCAAGGATGTTCCTGTGGCAGCAGAAGGTAAGTGGTTTCCTGCCGTTTTATCTTGTCTGTTTCATTTTCAAATTGATGTCATTTAGGAAAGGAGAGCTTCCCAGCTGCTGCACAGTTGAGAGGGACATGTGAGAGAGCAATTTTGGTTTTGTGTTTTGTGTTTGCTTGCTTGTTAATATTAAAAATGAGTAGAAGACTTCCTTAGCAGAGAGTACACCATGGAAGGGAGTCGTGTGTGCATGTTGATTTCCCGGGTGCCATTCATGGGAAATGAGGACAGCATTTTTTGAGAGATGATGCTAAAATGGATCCTTGAGTGTGGATGTGCCAATCTGGAGGAAACACCTTGTAAATATAGGCCAAGATTATCTAATTTACATTTGCATGGAGTGCCCCTTCCTGATAAAAGCCCTGATGAATTGTAAAGAGCTTGGTCACAGGAATGTTTAGTTTGGTAATGTCAAACATCCAGCCCAGGGCCACAGCTCCCAGGTGAAAAGTATTGTAAACATCCTTCTGCAGCCCATTTACCCAGTAGGTTCAGATGCAGGTAACCAAGGTGATTCTAGCCAAGGCAGAATTCCAGGCGTGGGATCTGGATTAAGTGCAGTCTGTACCTCTGCGGGCTTCTTTTCTCTGTGCTTTCTTTTACATAATTACTTTATGCTAGAATAATTTGAAATTTAGAGTAGAGTGGGAGCAAAGGAGGCAGGGAGAGAGAAAGAGAAAGAAAGAGAAGGATGGAAGGAAGACAAGAAGGAAGGAAGAGAGGAAGGAAAGAAAGAAGGAAAGAAGGAAGGAAGGACAAAAGACTTTCCATCCATTGATTTCACTCCTGAAATGGCTACAATCAAGAGGTAGGCCAGACTGAAGTCAGCAGCTTCTTGATCTCCCAGGTGTTTTGTACGGGCCCAAGCACTCAGGCTATATTTTCTATCTTCAGACCACAAGCTGGAAGCTGCAAGAAGACACAGGACACACAGGACTGAAACCATGGCCCATGAAGGATGCTGGCATCTCAGTGACAGCAGTCCCCCCCCCCTTTTTTTTAAATTATTTATTATTTAACTTCAGTAATTACATTGTATTATGTGACACAGTTACATAGATACTTGGGTTCTCCCCACCCCTCCCCAAACCCTCCCACCATGGTGGATTCCTCCACCTTGTTGCATAACCACAGCTCAAGTTCAGTTGAGATTCCCCCATTGCAAGCGTATACCAAACAGAGTCCAGCATCTTATTGTCCCGTCAAGTTCAACGGCTTCTTAGGTATACCCTCTCAGGTCTGAAGACAGAGCTAGCAGAGTATCATCCCAGTCAATTGAAAGCTCCAACATACCATCAGCAAAAATTTACATCATTATGGAATTAATTGACATAGTAATGAGTAACCAATATGTTAAAAGTAAATGCGAGTTCCCAGCCACCTTCTGTGACCACCTCACCTATACTTCAATTTTAGTTTATACACAACATATAACATTCATAACATAACATGTTATACATAACATCATATCATCTTAAATTAAGGCAAACATGTGGTATTTAACCTTTTGGGATTGGCTCATTTCCCTTAGCATTATGGTTTCCAGTTTGGCCCATTTGGCCACAAAGAACTGCATTTTGTTTTTTTTAATAGCTGAGTAGTATTCCATGGAGTAGATGAACCATAGCTTTCTTATCCAATCCTCTGTTGATGGGCATTTTGGTTGCTTCCATGTTTTTACAAATACTGATTGTGCTGCTATGAGCATAGGAGTGCATGTTGGTTTCTCATAAAACAATTGTTCTGGATATATTCCTAGGAGTGCTACTGCTGGATCATACGGTATGTTGAATTTCAGTTGTTTGAATATTCTCCATACTGATTTCCATAGAGGCTGTACCGGCCTGCAGCCCCACCAGCAGTGGAGTAGGGATCCCTTTTCCCCGCAACCTCGCCAACAAGTGTTGTTGGTGCTTTTATTCATGTGGGCCAGTCTTACTGGCATTAGGTGGTACCTCATTGATGTTTTAATTTGGATTTCCCTTATTGCCAGGGAACTTGAGCATTTTTTCATATGTTTATTTGCCATTTGGGTTTGTTCTTTTGTGAAGTGTCTGCCCATTTCCCGTGCCCATTTCTTGAGTGGCATGTTTGTTTTGACATTTTGGTTGTTTTGTAGCTCTTTGTATATTCTGGAGATTAGCCCTCTATCACCTATGTCGTGTGTGAAGATCTTCTCCCATTCTGTGGGTTGCCTTTTTACTTTGTTGATTGTTTCTCTAGCTGTACAGAAGCTTCTTAGTTTGATGAGGTCCCAATTGTTTATTTTGGTCTTGATTTCTACTGCATTTGGAGTCTTTTTTTGGAAGTGAGGGCCTACCCCTAAGTGTTGCAGTGTGTTTCCAACATTTTCTTCCAAAAGTTTGAAGGTTTCTGGATGTAGGTTTAGATCTTTTATCTATTTAGATCTGATCTTAGTGTATGGTGAGAGATGTGGATCTATTTTTTTATTTCTGCAGGCTATTAACCAGTTGTCCCAACAGCATTTATTGAACAGACCTTCCCATTTGCCTGGATTGTCGTTTGTCTTTTTGTCAAAGATTATTTGGCTGTATCTGTGTGGGTTCCCTTTTGGTATTTCTATTCTGCTCCATTGATCTTCCTCTCTATCTTTGTGCCAGTACCAGGCTGTTTTGATAACCACTGCCCTATAGTATGTCCAGAGGTCCGGAACTGTGATTCCCCCTGCTAGCTTCCTGTTCTTCAGGATGGTTCTAGCTATCCGTGGTTTTTTGTGTTTCCAGATGAACCTTTGGATCATTGTTTCCAGTTCCACGAAGAATGTTTTTGGCAATTTGATTGGGATTGCGTTGAATGTATATATTGCTTTTGGCTATATAGACATTTTAATGATATTGATTTTACCTATCCAGGAGCATGGGATGTTACTCCATCTCTTGAGGTCTTGTTCAATTTCTTTTTTAAGTAGTTTGTAGTTTTCTTCAAATAAGTCTCCTACATTTTTGGTTAGATTTATTCCCAGATATTTCATACTTTTCACTGTTTTTTTTTTTTTTTGAATGGTATCTTGCTGGTTAAGTCTTTTTCCATCTTGGGGCTCTTCGCATACACTATGGCTGTTGATTTTTGTTCATTATTTTTGTACCCTGCCACTCTACCAAACTCTCGTACAAGTTCTAGCAGTCTCTGTATTGAGTCTCTTGGCTCTTCTACATAAAGAATCATATCATCTGCATATAGTGAGAGCTTGACTTCTTCGTTTCTAATTTGGATTCCTCTGATTTCTTTTTCTTGTCTTATGGCCTCAGCGAGTACCTCTAGGACTATGTTGAATAGTAGTGGAGAAAGTGGACATCCCTGTCTTGTTCCAGATCTCAGTGGGAAGGGTTCCAGCTTTTCTCCATTCAGTATGATGCTGGCGTTGGGTTTTTCATATATGGCTTTAATTATGTTGTGGATTTTTCCATCTATGCCTACCTTGGTTAGGGTTTTTAGTAGGAAGTGGTGTTGGATTTTGTTGAAAGCTTTTTCTGCATCTATTGATACTATCATGTGGTTCTTGTTTTTCAGTTTTTGGATGTGGTGTATCACATTTATGGATTTCCTTATGTTGAACCATCCCTGCATTCCAGGGATGAATCCTACTTGATCTGGATGAACGATCTGTCTGATGTGTTTTTGAATTCTATTGGCTAGGATTTTGTTGAGAATCTTAGCATCAATGTTCATCAAAGAGATAGGTCTGGAGTTTTCCTTCTCTGTTAGTTCTCTGTCTGGTTTTGGGATTAAGGTAATGTTGGCTTCATAGAATGAGTTTGGAAGGGTTGCCTCTTTTTCTATTGTTTTGAAGAGTTTGTAGAGGATTGGGGTCAGTTCTGTTCGGAATGTTTTGTAGAATTCTGGAGTGAAGCCGTCTGGGCCTGGGCTTTTCTTTGTTGGGAGGTCTTTAATCACTGATTCAATCTCTACTTCAGTTATGGGTTTGTTCAGGTCGTTTGTTGCCTCTGGGCTAAGTTTTGGCAGGTGGTAGAAGTCTAAGAACTTTTCCATTTCTTGGTGATCTTCTGATTTGTTGGAGTACAGTGCTTTGTAGTAATTTCTAATTAAGTTCTTAATGGATGCGGTGTCTGTTGTTATGTTGCCTTTTTCATCTTTGATGCTGTTAATTCTTGTCTTCTCTTGTTTTTTCTTTGTCAGTCGGGCCAGTGGGGTGTCTATCTTGTTTATCTTCTCAAAAAACCAGCTTTTTGATTCATTGATTTTGTGTATGGTTTTTTTTTTTTATTTCTATCTGGTTGATTTCCTCCCTTGTTTTGATGATTTCTTGTTTCCTGTTGTGTGTGGGGCTCATCTGCTGTTGTTTTTCCAATTTCTGGAGGTGTGTGTTTAGTTCCTGTATTTGGCGCCTCTCTTGGGCCTTGACATGAGCTCCAATTGCGATGAGTTTACCCCGTAGCACTGCTTTGGCGGTGTCCCACAAATTTTGGAATGTTGTGTCAGAGTTTTCATTGGTTTCCATAAATTTTTTGATCTCATCTTTAATTTCTTCTCTGATCCATTGTTCGTTTAATAGCATATTGTTCAACCTCCAAGAGTTTCTGTATTTCCTTGGGCATTTTGAATTGCTGATTTCCAGTTTCATTCCGTGGTGGTCTGAGAGGGTACATGGTATGATTCCTATCTTTTTGAAGTTATTTAGATTTGCTTTGTGTCCTATCATGTGGTCGATCCTGGAGAAGGTGCCATGCACTGCTGAAAAAAATGTATAATCTGTGGCCTTCTGGTAAAAAATTCTATAAATATCTATCATGTCCAGTTGTTCTATTGTTTGTATGAGCTCTGATGTTTCTTTGTTGAGTTTTTGTTTTGATCTGTCTATTGTTGTTAGTGGGGTGTTAAGATCACCCACTATTATTGTGTGTATATCTATGTCTCCCCTTAAGTCCGTGAGTAATTGCTTCACGTAGCTAGGTGCGTTTGAATTTGGTGCATATATGTTCACAACGGTAATTACTTCCTGATGGATCAGTCCCTTCACCAATATATAATGTCCTTCCCTGTCCTTTTTGATGTGTGTCAGATTGAAGTCTACATCATCTGAAATTAAGACAGCTACCCCAGCCTTTTTTTCTCGTCCATTGGCATGAAATATCTGTTTCCAACCTTTCACTTCCAATAAAGTTACTTCCTTATCTCTCCTTAAAATTAGGAAAGTGAGTTTGGCAGCTCAACCATAGGCTTTGTATAGCTGCGGAGCAAGTCTGAAAGCCACCCTCTGACTTTAGACCCAGCAGCTTTCTGTTCTGAAGGGCAACATGGGCTTGGAATTGGTGTGTATGTGATAGTAATAAATGACTATTTTCACCAGCTTTTTGATGTGTCCAGTTCTCACTAACTTCATTCATAAACTCCTCACATCAGCCCTTTTCTTTGGAATCCATTGTGAGTGAAAATTATTTGCAGGTGGTACATGGAGCAGTGATGCCCATAAGCAAGGACAGTTTCCAGTTGGGAGTAGACTGAGAGCAGCCACTTGAGCATGAGGACTGTCCCAAGTGATTGAGGATGACTGTACTTTGGGAAGCATTCATATTGGATGGGTATGGGAGTAACACTAGACTTACCTTTCCTCACAGGTCAGCAGATTTCTCTGGGACTTGATTTTCTCACCAGTGAAATGAAAGATATAATGAACCAAGGGAGGAAGGGTCCAAGACATGGACTGTGGTATTTCACAGATATATACATGAGTTGAGTGGAGAATATCAACCCTCTTTTGTGATTTTCATGGGCTGGGATGGGACAAGACTTCTAAATCTCCTGCGACGGACCGGCTCGGCCGGGAGCAATCAGTCCGACGGGAACAGGACCCCGGGAACGGTGGGCAAGGATTCGGCGAGTGACAAACAGACACGACAACTCAAGGCAGTTGTATCTGAGTGTATTTTGTAAAAGCAAAGCATCAGCTTATATACAATAGATTATTGCAAAGGGACATTTTCTTGCTTATTCATGTGGTTACATTTCTACAAACAATTATTCCAGGGAGGTAAGCAGGTCTGATGAAAAAAGATTGTTCTCTAATAGCCTGGTGACAGACTGCAGTTGCTGTTTCTTGTGGACACAGTTTGGCACCAGCTGCAGTTTTAATCATTAAGCGATTAGCTCTCATTGTGTTTTGTGCCTTACATTGGTTTTAATATTAACTTGTCTATTTTTCTTAGCTTTTCTTCCTGTATGGCTTTTTAAGTTATAGATTTCTATTATAATTTTCTTTTTAGGAATTCTCAAAAATAGTCCTAGGTAGGTTTACTAAAGCTAGTGACTTAATGGTTTTTATTCTATACTGCTTGCCATCCTTGTCCAGTCTCCTGTCAGAAGGCTTCATAGAACTATAAAGGAACATTGAGCCTTTGCCGCACATTAACAATATTATTCCAGCCATAAAGATAAGAGCAAAGAGAGTACAGCCAGGAATGCCAAGACCACCAGAGATGCAGCCGAATCCAGGAGGCATCCTTCCTTGAAGCTTCCGCCTCGGCCCGGCGATTTCTCACGCAGGCTCCACTGGAGGTGGCGTGACATCTCTTCCCTTTTTATTTTTTAAATGAAGTTCATAAATGTCTCGGCGAAGGGAGGAGACAGAAGAGTAGATTATTTTGAAGAGGACTGGAAAAATAAAAATAATAAGTAAAATTATTCCGGCAATAATAGCGATGGTAATTATAGTATGAAGCCAACTGAAAGGATTAAGTGATTGTAATCCTCTCTTCAATGATTCTGTTAGATCGCCCAAATCTTCTACATCTAAATGAGCTTTGCTGATTGTAGAAATTTCTTCCTGTAATCGTTCTATATTATGGGAAATATCACTATCTTTCCAAACTCCTAACAAATGATTCTTGGTTGCATTCCAATTAAAAGAAGTGTTATATTTTAATGGTGTCACACATATATATTTGTAACTAGTATGGCACCTAGTGGAGAGCTGTACCTTTAAATTTTGTACTTGCCCAATTGTTAAAACGGCTTCTTCTAAGGCGTTTACTTTCATTTCTAACTTACGGTCTATGGCTTGCTGTTCAGCCAGGGCTATTGAAACGTTTTTGCTTAAATCATTTACAAAATGAGCTGTTTTTACTTCTTCTACTAAGGCAGCAGTAGAAACGGCTAGAGAGGTTAAAATTGCTATTAAGGCACTTATTCCTAATACAAGGCTAACTACAAAACGCTTAGGTCGCAACAAAAGATCAAGATTTTTTAAAGTTTGTAAAGCAGCATTATTAAACCATGGATCCTCTTTTAAATCAACAGGTAACATAACATATTTCGGTCGCTGTAGTAAAATTATAACAGAATATTGCTTATCCAAATTTGAAGTCAAACAATTTGTCAAAATACAAGATCGACATTTTATATAATATGATTTTCCTTGATTAATTATAGTTACATTTTTTGGTTTTCCTGCTAAGATGCCAAATGGATACCCAACACATGCTCTTATCCCAATGGAAGTAGAAACTGTTTCTTTTGGTTTCTTTAGAAGTAATATGTTGGCTGCAGTAAAAAGTCGAAACAGCCCAGGGTGCACACCAGTTTTATTATGAGCGGTTGAATGGCTCACAAAGACCGGTGCTACCCATCCAGGCGTGAACCATCTTTTAATTGGCTCACCAAGTGTATTAGGGGTGTATCCCCCAAATTTTTCAGAACTATATTTCAAATAATCGGTATAATCATAATCAGGACTTTCTACTGAATAATCATAGATGTAATCATTTGACCCATAAGGCTGATGTACTGAAGCCTTTTGAAATCCACATTCTAACCATTTAGGTGATTTTATAAAAGAATCCCAAAATTGATCTTTATCATGATAAATTTGAAAACAATTTGGTAATGGCATATTTTCTGAAGGTAAAATATAAGATTCATTATAATTATAATAACCTAATGTCATAATTCCAATTTCTCACATTAACCTTTTGTCATTCTGGTCACCAGAGTTTCTATCAGGTGCATCAGTAAGTGAAGTTCTGTAATTAATTGGTAAGTAACCTGGAGGCATTCTGCCTCTTATTGTTACACAGATTGGGGTAGTATCAGACATTCCTTCATAGTCAATGACCTGTGACGTCTGATGAGAAGAAGTAAAATCTTCATATCCGCCCAAAAGCTGGGTATTATTAGTCATTATTTTGATTTGCGTTTCTTCGCCCCATCCTACAGGATGAAGAAAGGGTGGATGTGGAACATAAGCCCAATAGATGTCACCAGAGACAGTTACTACCTGTGCAGTCAAAATTGCAAGCATAGCAAGGAAGATATTTTCAAAAGTGAGAGGCTTTCCTGCAGAAGCCACAGTGTTTTCTGTTTCACGAGTCAGTTTCTTTATCTGGCCCCAGGTGGGAGGTGTCGTCTCTTTCGTTGTCTTCGCTTGCCGGGCAGAGAGGTTGAGTGTCTTCAGCTTCCGTGTCATTTTTCTGATTTGTGTTCTGCGCCTTCTCCTTCCATTTGTCTGGGTCTTCATTGTAGGGTCGGATGAGTCTGTCTGGGATCCAGATGGGTGCTTCAGCATCCTGTGGAAATACACATGCATATTCTCTTCCCGAGGTTATTAGTACATCAGGCCCTTTCCAGGTGCCTGTTAACAAGTCCTTCCAATGTACTTTGGGTTGAATTTTTAGTAACTGTGGTCCCCAGTGTTTTTGTATTGGGGTCAATCCTTCTTCATTAGTGTTTAAATAGTTTATAGTAAATAAAGCATGGTTCAGTAATTGATGAGGGGAGTAATATTGATTACTGGCTTTTAATCTTTGCAATTGTAACTTTATATTCTGATGGGCTCTTTCAATAATTGTTTGTCCCTGAGGATTATAGGGAATTCCTGTACTATGGGCGATTTTCCAGGTTTGACAAAATTTACTAAAAGCTTGAGATGTATAAGCAGGAGCATTATCAGTTTTTATTTTTTGAGGCAAACCTAAGACTAAAAAACAAGCTATTAAATGCTGAATAACATCTTTCACTGCTTCTCCTGTTCTTGCTGTAGCCATTACCGCTTGGGAGTATGTATCTATGGTTACATGTACATATTCTAACCTACCAAATTCTGATATATGGGTTACATCCATTTGTCACAATACTTGTGCCCTCAGGCCTCTGGGGTTAACACCCATTTTTAGAGAATGATGGACTTCTGGACACCAATTGCAGTTTTTTACTATTTGTCTTGCTTGTTCTCTAGTTATTTGGAACATTCTTTTTAATGCCAAGGCATTTTGATGATGAAGTTGATGACTTTCCTGCGCTTGCTCAAGTGCAGTACCTATTATTTCTTTTGTAAGCATATCTGCAATAGTATTGCCGAAAGAAAGAGGGCCTGGCAAGTTAGAATGTCCTCTAATATGACCCACAAATACTTTCTCTCGCCTATTTTGAATGACCTTTTGTAATTGTAATAAGGGCAGAATACGTGAGGAGCCTGAAAGTAATGCAGTTTCTATGGCAGGAAACAAATTAACTATATACTTGGAATCAGTGTAAAGGTTCATGCATTGAGGCACGTTCTCGAGAGCTAAAATTACTGCTATAATTTCTGCCTGTTGAGCAGAAATATTTTGAGTTCTTTTTATAATTGGGGGCTGCCCAGGTAAATGGACAGCGGATATTCCATTAGAAGATCCATCAGTAAAAACTAGCATGGCTTTATCTAGAGGTTCTTGACTTATTTTTAAAGGAAAAATTATCTCAGTTTCTTCCACAAATTTTAACAATGGATTTTGAGGTAAATGATATTTTATTTGCCCTGAATAATTTTGTAACGCTAGTCCCAAATCATCATTAGTCTGTAATAAATAATCTACTTCCTGTCGCTTATAGGGGACAATTATATTATGCATTTCTTTGCCAAATAATTCTCGTGATCTTATTCTCCCTTTAATAATCAATTGACTACACAAATATATATAGGATGAGACCATTTTGACTTGTGTGTGTGGTAAATGCAACCATTCCAATACTCCATTTTGCCACAAACACCCAGTCGGGGTATATTTTGTTTTAATAATAATTAAATCCCATTCTTTATCATAATTTAATTGTTTAACCTTTGCTTCTTGCAATTTGTCTTCTATTAAATTAATCTTTTGTAATGCCTCAGTAGTTAATTTTCTAGGAGATTTAGGATTAGCTTCCCCTTTTAAAATATCAAATAGTGGATGTAACTCTCCTGTGGTTATTTTTAAATAAGGTCTCACCCAATTTATGTTTCCTAATAACTTTTGGAAATCATTCAATATCTTTAATTTGTCCAATCGAATATGCATTTTTTGAGAAGTAATACTATCATTATTTATATTTTTACCTAAATAATTTAATGGCCTATTATATTGAATTTTGTCTGGAGCAACAACTAATCCATAAGCATTTAAGCTTTTCATCATTTTTTGTAAAACTTTTTCAGTTATTTCTCTTTTTTTATTTGCTATTAATATATCATCCATATAATGTATTATATAAGTATCTGGATTCTCATTTTTAACATTAGTCAATGTTTTATTTATAAATTTTTGGTATAGAGTAGGACTATTTTTTATCCCTTGGGGTAAAACCTTCCACTGATATCGTTGAAATGGTTTTTTGAAATTACTAGAGGGGATGCTAAAAGCAAACCTTTGACAATCTTGAGGATTTAACTTGATGGTAAAGAAGCAGTCCTGCAGATCTATAATAATGATAAAGTAATTTTCAGGAACTGCTACTGGAGAAGGGAGGCCAGGTTGTAATGCCCCCATGTCATACATGGTACTATTAATTGCTCTTAAGTCTTGTAGCAATCGCCATTTTCCTGATTTTTTCTTAATAGTAAAAATAGGCGTATTCCATGGACTATTAGATTCTTCTAAATGCCCCAACTTTACTTGTTCAGCCACTAGTTGTTCCACAGCTTGTATTTTTTCTTCTGTTAGGGGCCACTGATCCACCCACACTGGCTGATCATCTTTCCATACTATTTTATCTGCGTATAACTCATCAGTGGCCCCTAGAAAAAATTTTGTTCATCATCTAAATTTTTCGTGGTTAGTTTTATTTCCATGTCATGCATGATATCTCTCCCCCATAAGGAAAAAGGTAAAGACATAATAATATAAGGTTGAAAATTTCCTGATTTATCTTCACATTCCCACTTTAATATTTTAGAGCTTTGTGCCACATTAGTTGCTAATCCTAATCCTACTAAGGTTGAAGATGTATTAATAACTGGCCAAGTATTGGGCCAATCTTTTCCTGATATACATGATCTATCTGCTCCAGTGTCTAATAACCCTGTTATAGATTTTCCTTCTATTTTTATAGTTTTAAAAGGTCTTTCTTTATCTATCTCTTGTGTCCAGGCTATGACTCCAGTTGACCCAAACCCCTCACTTCCTCTTGTTTCTTTTAGACATGGGTTTGGAAACTTCACATAATTAAGCAATAAAATCTGGGCTATTCTTTGATCTTTATGTATCTGGACTACTTCTTTTAATGGTCTAACCATAATTTTTACTTGTCCCATAAAATCTGAATCTATTACCCCTGGTAGGACTTCAAAATTTCTTTTAAAGTTGGAACTTCTTCCTATGATTAGTCCAAAAGTTCCCTCAGGCAATGGCCCTTTTAAATATGAATCTACAAGCTGCACCCCATCCATAAGGGATAATATATAATCATGTTGGGATGCAAGATCAAGCCCTGCACTCCCTGGAGTTGCTCTAGGCAGCTCGTGTATGGCAAATTCTGGTGCTAATGGGTTCAAAGGTGATTGTTCGGGTTCCTTAGGAACCGCCCCTCTTTCGTTTACGGGGCTGAGGGGACGCCCCCCTCTTCGTTTTTTGGCTTTTCCTTCTCAGTTAGAGGAGTTCCATCCTTATGGAACTTGGACCTGCATTCATTTTTCCAATGCCGGCCTTTTCTACACCTAGGGCATAATCCTCTTGGGATGCCCTTGCCACCCATTGGGTTTGACCCCTTTTTTTATTTCTATGTGGGGGCAATGTTTACTTATATGACCTGTTTGTCCACATGCAAAACAGGTGACTCCCCCTTTTGGGGGACCTTTTTCTTTCTTTAAATTCTGAACATAGGCGCTGAAATGTTGTCCTTTCATAGCTGCAGCATATGCCATTCCTTGAATGACTGCTGGTGAGGCATCTATGCATACTTTGATATAATCTTGTAGGGATCCCCCTTTCCTGATGGGTCTTATGAGTTCCTTACATAATGCATTTGCATTTTCCCAAGCTAACTGTTTTAATAATAAATCTGTTCCCTCTGAGGGTGGTAACATTCTCTGCAAAGCTTCTTCGAGTCTAGCCACAAAGTCTTCATATGGCTCATCTTGCTTTTGTCTGATTCCTGCTAAGACTGTGGTTTTACCTTCAGCTGGTGGCAACTTTCTCCATGCTTCAACTGCAATCTTAGATATTTCTCCCAAAATAATTTTTGGGATCCTCATCTGAGCCTGATAAGAAGCATAATCATCTTTTCCTAGTATCATTGCCACTGTGGGTCGCGGTCCCCGTTTAATGACTCCTCTTAGCACTAGTTTGTTGGCCCCATCCTCATAGTCTGTTCTCCATAATATATAATGTCCGGGGCTCAAAACTGATTGGGCTGTTTGCTGCCAATCAAATGGGGTAAGCCACATACTAGCTATCATATCTAATATTTGTAATGTATAAGGGGAGGTAGGTCCCATGCTTTTGACAGCCATCTGCAACTCCTTTAGTATTTTCAAGGGAAGAGGCTCCCACTGTGGTTCATCATCATTATCATCCCCTAAATAAGATATTGGAAAAGCAAAAGATAAGTCACCTTTTCTTTTTGCCTCCTGTATGGCCCCCATGAATCCAGTATTAACTGTCAGTTTTTTACTTTCTCCTTTTTTCTTATTTGCTATCATTCTTTCAGTGCACATAGGGGGAGCTGAGGCTGCTGCAAACAGGTCCTCTGGGGGTTTCTGATCATGGAAATGATCCCTCTCTTCCTCATCATTATGATATTTAGCAGCCTCTTTTTCTATGTCTGACTCTTCACTACTACTCAACCAATCATCCCCAGGTTTTGCTTTAAGTAGATTAATTTTATTAGATTCCTCTGACTTAGTCTTATAATTTTTCCTATCTTTTTTATAAAAGGGAATTGCTTCTTCTTCATTCTCTATAGAAGGAGTCTCTTCAATCAAGAATTCCATTTCTGTTTTATCAGTTAACAAATCTCTTATTTGTATCCATATAGAAAAAGCTGGGATGGGGACCGCCCCAGGACCATGAGTTTCATAATATCTTCTCATTTCCTTTCCTACTCTTTTCCAATTTTGCAGAGAAAGGCTACCCTCTTCTGGAAACCATGGACTTACTTTTAGTAGGAACTCATAGAACTCATTTAAATTTTTCTTGGACACCTTACTCCCTCTGCCTTCGAGCATGTGTCCCAACACTGACAAGAACAATTCCTTGCCCTTGGAATGTGAATGCCCCATGGTAATTTACCTTCTCGTCTTCTAAACCTGATGATCCTTTATCAGGGAGCCTGCAGCGCTCTGACGAGGTCCTATCCTTGCCTGAAAATAATAAGAAGTAAAAGAAAAAAAGAAAGCTTACCGTCCCGATGAATTCTCAGGTCCCCGTTCGGGCGCCACCTGCGACGGACCGGCTCGGCCGGGAGCAATCAGTCCGACGGGAACAGGACCCCGGGAACGGTGGGCAAGGATTCGGCGAGTGACAAACAGACACGACAACTCAAGGCAGTTGTATCTGAGTGCATTTTGTAAAAGCAAAGCATCAGCTTATATACAATAGATTATTGCAAAGGGACATTTTCTTGCTTATTCATGTGGTTACATTTCTACAAACAATTATTCCAGGGAGGTAAGCAGGTCTGATGAAAAAAGATTGTTCTCTAATAGCCTGGTGACAGACTGCAGTTGCTGTTTCTTGTGGACACAGTTTGGCACCAGCTGCAGTTTTAATCATTAAGCGATTAGCTCTCATTGTGTTTTGTGCCTTACATTGGTTTTAATATTAACTTGTCTATTTTTCTTAGCTTTTCTTCCTGTATGGCTTTTTAAGTTATAGATTTCTATTATAATTTTCTTTTTAGGAATTCTCAAAAATAGTCCTAGGTAGGTTTACTAAAGCTAGTGACTTAATGGTTTTTATTCTATACTGCTTGCCATCCTTGTCCAGTCTCCTGTCAGAAGGCTTCATAGAACTATAAAGGAACATTGAGCCTTTGCCGCACATTAACAATATTATTCCAGCCATAAAGATAAGAGCAAAGAGAGTACAGCCAGGAATGCCAAGACCACCAGAGATGCAGCCGAATCCAGGAGGCATCCTTCCTTGAAGCTTCCGCCTCGGCCCGGCGATTTCTCACGCAGGCTCCACTGGAGGCGGCGTAACAAAGTGATTGAGGATGACTGCACTTTGGGAAGCATTCATATTGGATGGGTATGGGAGTAACACTAGACTTACCTTTCCTCACAGGTCAGCAGATTTCTCTGGGACTTGATTTTCTCACCAGTGAAATGAAAGATATAATGAACCAAGGGAGGAAGGGTCCAAGACATGGACTGTGGTATTTCACAGATATATACATGAGTTGAGTGGAGAATATCAACCCTCTTTTGTGATTTTCATGGGCTGGGATGGGAAAAGACTTCTAAATCTCAGTAGCTTTGTAGGCTTGTTTTTAATTTATAATCATCTCTGAGGCAGGCTTTTTTATTTCTGGAACTTTCAGGTAGCAATTGTATTAATCCAAGGATATAGGGACTTTCTCATTCTTAGGGCAAATGTTGCAGGATAAAATTACTACCTGACGCCCAAAGTTCTAGAAAACCTCAGGAGATTCTTATCCTCATAGGAAATTAGTTGCATTTCCAGCTGGGTTTAGACTTACCTCATAATACAACTGGTTCAGTTTTTCTCTATGAAGGATGCTATATCCCACATCTTTTATTTCACTGCAACAAGAAGTGAAATTATACAGCAGCATGTAATTTTTATACTTTATGGAGGGAATTTGCTTTTCCCATAAAAGCTTTTGTTGATGAGGCAGGCATTAATTTTACTTACATAAACCTTACAGAGTTGGTGCTTAGCACGCAGTTCCCTGTCATTTCCCTTTAGGGGACTGTTGTACATTATGTGGGGAACTTCAACCAAGTTATAATAAGCATTTTAAAAAGATATTCACACCCTACAGTGTTAATTTTTTCCTCTTTTCCTCTATGCCACTCCCAGGCACTCTGATCGTTCATGTCTGGTAACCTTTAACTAAGGGATTAAGAACTTTGCCTATCATCAGAAAAATCTTCAGTGGATCAAACCCTGCTGTTGGTACCTTCCAGGACAACAAATGAATATCAACTTTATTCCCAGAGAATGGAGAAGCTGTACTGAGCATGCCCAATTATTTTGCTAAGTTTATCCATAAATCTCTGTATAGGACTATGCCTCGCACCTCTGCCAAGAGGCCTGAGAAAGAGGGGAGAGAGACTGCAGGAATTAACACAGGAAGAAAGTGCCAATCTTTAGGGAATGAGGAATTTCTTTCTCTTTTCCCCTTTTTTTATTAATTGCATTGCATTATGTGACAAAATTGTATAGGTACTGGGATTCCTGCCCACCCCTCCCCAAACCCTCCCCCCATGGTGGATTCTTCCACCTTGCTGCATAACCACAGTTCAAGTTCAGTTGAGATTTTTTCATTGCAAGCATATGCCAAACATAAAGTCCAGCATCTTATCATCTAGATAAGTTCAACGGCTTCTTGGGGGACCATCTCTGGTCTGAAGGTAGAGCCAGCAGAGTATCATCCCGATCAATTTAAAGCCCCAGCATAACATCAGCAACAATTTACAATGTTATGGAGTTAGTGGACATAGTATTGAGTAACCAATATGTTTTAAAAAAAAAAATGCAAGTTCTGAACCACATCCTGTGACTTCTTCATTGACATTTCAATTTTAGTTAATATACAACTGGGTTCTATACACCTTAAAATGGCTATAGATTACTATTCAGCTGTCTCGTGCCTATTTTCATTGTAGTATTTAGCATTTTATAGTGTTGAAGCATAATTTTGCTGAACCTGGATTTTTTTTTTTTTTTTTGGGTAGTCTAGACTGGCTTATAACTCTAACAAGACATATGTCAACAGTTTAGAGGAATTTCTTCCATAGATAGATAGATAGATAGATAGATAGATAGATAGATAGATAGCAATTTGACCTCTCCATTTTAAGGCAACTGTGAGAGGTGTCACAGTTGATAGTGTCTGCTTGAGGTGACTAAAATGTTTTACAACAATTCCTCCCTACGTCTTTGCTCAGGACTCAGTTCAAAAAGTTTGTAGCTGATCTAGGATGTTGGTGAAGATGATTTGCCTAGACCTATGACATCCATGCAACAGGGCAGTGGATCTGTCTGCTCACACCAGGATGGTGAAGGAGACAGGGAAGGAAAGGAGGAACAGGAAAGGCACGGATGTGTGATCTATGCTCTCTTAAATACCAGGAAGTTACTAGTGAGTCTGGTTAAATATTTGGTGCTGGGCCCGGCACCTTGGCCTAGTGGCTAAAGTCCTCTCCTTGAACACCCTGGGATCCCATATGGGCACTGGTTCTAATCCCGGCAGCTCCACTTCCCATCCAGCTCCCTGCTTGTGGCCTGGGAAAACAGTCGAGGATGGCCCAAAGCTTTGGGATCCTGCACCCATGTGGGAGACCTGGAAGAGGTTCCAGGTTCCCAGCTTCGGATTGGCGCACTGGCCCGTTGCGGTTCACATGGGGAGTGAAACATCAGATGGAAGATCTTCCTCTCTGTCTCTCCTCCTCTCTGTATATCCAGCTTTCCAATAATAATAAATCTTGAGAAAAAAAAAGAAAAAAGAAAAAAATATTTGGTGCTGACAGAAAAATATATAGCAATTTTTGGGGTGTGTAGGGACTTTACTGTTTTTATAAGGAATGGAATATTGATATACTCACAATGGTATGGGAGGAACTGGATGACTACAGAATCAACACCCTGAGCTTTGCTTAAGCCCCTTCCCTGATTGTAGCTGATGTGAATCTGTAGTGTAACATCAACTGGCTTCACCAGCATCTCTCTTCATTAAAATCCTCCATTCTTCATCTTCCATAGGAGACACTGTGGTGTCCATTCTGCCCTGCTTCAGCCATCTGTCCTTTCATCTTCTGCATCTTTACACTTCTACCAGTATTCTCACGCAAGCCTAAGCCACTGTCACTTTATACATATTTAATCTAGTACCTATATTTATGATTTACAGTAATAGTCACTATCATTTATTGGGTGTCTGTTATGAATCAAAATCATGGCAAAGCATTTTTATTTTGTAAAGGCATCATATTTTTTTTCTCTCTACAATTGTTTTGATCTTAATTCTCTGCCCCTTACTACCTCATTCTGGAAAATGCCCTTCTTTATTCTGACATTGAGCTACTCTTTCCCTACTCCAAAATTGTTATACAAGGTTGCCCATACAACTTTCAACCTCCAGCCTACCTTTGATGGGAAACTCATAGTTTGCATTTGGGATTTAGAGATAGTACTTCTGGGATGGAGAAGCTGAGGGCATTTCTCTGCTGCTCCATCTCCATCTTTCTGTCCTGTGTCGAGGGGATGGAGCTATTGGGTAGGAGGGGATGATTTCACAAACCTGGAGTAGACATTACCAAGAGACTGCCAGATGTCTGACAGCACTATGGTGTTCTCCCCATCCCCAGGCTTTGCTAACCTGAGCAATGGGCTCTGCTTTTTGTGAGCTTATTGTATCCTGACAAAACCTACATTTCATTCTCCAAACAGAATGAAGTGTGTATTATTAGTTATTTTAAATTTTACATCTTAAAATATGTATTTATTTGAGAGAAAAGAAGAGAAAGTTTCCATTCACTGATTCATCTCCCAAACAGTGGGGAGCTAGGTCCTTAATCCAGGTTTCCCATGTGGTGACAGCAGCACAATTACTTGAGTCACCACTGAGGCCTGCTAACATCTCCATGAACAGGAAGCTAGAGTCAGAAGCCAGAGACAAAGCTTGACGTAGGCACTACAGAGTGCAACATGGACATCCAAGTTTTTGTCCCCTAACTTTTTTTTTTAATTATAAATTCAGATATGCAGAGGAGGAGCGAGTGAAAGATTTTTCATCGGATGATTAGCTCCCCAAACAGTCACAATGGTCAGAGATGCATGGATCCAAAGCCAGGATCTCAGATCTCCCTCAGGGTTTCCCACATGGGTGCAAGGGTCCTAAGGCTTTGGGCCATCATCAACTGCTTTCCCAAGGAGCTGGATGGAACATGTGGTCGCCAGTATTAGAACTGGTGCCCATATGGGATCCTGACTTGTTCAGGCAAGGTCTTTGCCTGTTAGGCCTCCACTCTGGCCCCGGAAATGTTTGCTGTTAACTGCAAGACTGTGTGTGTCCCTATTTATGTTTTTAAACTGAACAAAAATCTGGTTATTCTGATCAGCTGATACCGCCTGTGATACTGCAATTCCGTATGGGCACTGGTTCATGTCTTAACTGCTATACTTCTGATCCAGTCTCCTGCTAATGCACCTGGGGAAAAATGGGGCACATGCTTGATCTTCTGTTCATGTCGGAAACCTTGGTGAAGCTCCTGGATTTAGCCTATCTTTGCCCCAGATATGAGACCATCCTAGGAGTGAGACAACAGATGGAAGTTCTCTTCTCTTTGTATCTCATTCACTCCCTCTTTTCATAAATCTTTCAAATAAACAAATACAAACAAACTCTAACCTTTGAAAACAAATTCAGAATGGTATAACAAAATGAATCACTCACAAATCTAGCATTCAGAGACAGCCTCTGACAGAGTATGAAAATTCTTTGAAATATTCAGGATAATATTGAGCCAAAAGATAATTCAGTTTTATTGTAATAGTGTTTTATTAACATTTTGAAACACTTGCATGCATGATTTATAGGACCTTATAGGGTCCTTCATGTCAGTTCTAAACTTTAAGACAGTGGTCACTTCTAGCTTTTTTAAAAATGTAAGATTTAGGGCCTGGCACGATAGTGTAATGGTTAAGGTCCTCACCTTGAATGTGCCGGGATCCCATATGGGCACTGATTCTAATCCCAGCAGCTCCACGTCCCATCCAGCTCCCCGCTTGTGGCCTGGGAAAGCAGTCGAGGATGGCCCAAAGCCTTGGGAGCCTGCACCTGTGTGGGAGACTCAGAAAGAAGTTTCTGGCTCCTAGCTTCGGATTGGCACAGCACCGGCCATTGCGGCCACTTGGGGAGTGAATCATTGGACAGAAGATCTTCCTCTCTGTCTCTCCTCCTTTCTGTACATCGGCCTTCCCAATAAAGTAAATAAATCTTTTTTTTTAAAAAAAATGTAAGATTTAAAATAGAACTGCTTATGCAAATATGAAAAGTGAAGAAGAGATGGACAGTGTTTACAAGGAAAAACACAGGAATTAGGACATCAGGAAATAAGAAGTTGTCTTCTTGGCTCTAGGCCTCTTGGTCTTCAGATCCATTCTCCAGAAGGCAGTCACACCCTTTTTTGAGCACATTATAATGGTTAGCAACCTAAGGAAATAAAAACAAGTTTGGAACCAGATCCAGCTTCCTGGGTGTATAACATACACAGATGCACAGGCCTCCTCATGCTTGCCTCACTGCTGGTTAAACACACTGCTCTTGCTGTCTTAAATGTCCTATTTTTTATAATCAAGTATTATTCATAATCAAGAACCCTGTGTTTTTATTTTTAAATAGATGCTGCATGTTTTACAACTAGTTTTGGTTAGAATAATCTAGAATCAGGAAGAACCCAAGGAGCAAATTATCTGTAGGGGCCACAGCCTTTTGGGAAGGAGTAAGAGATCAGGGAGTAGGATGGCGCGGAGCAGGAAGAGACCACAGATATGACACTGGTTGTGTGTTTCAGTGTGGTCCATGGGTGTTAACAATTTCTTTGAGCTTTTCTTTACTGTGGACGAATTTTATTTCATTTTCAAAGACAAAGGAAGTCTTTGCTGCATGCATTATTCTGGGCTGACTTTTTCTTTTTTCAATTTTATAATCTGGAATGTGTCATTCTTTCTCTTCTGGCCATAGAGTTTCTTCTGAGAGATCAACCATGAGTCTGATTGTGATTCCCTCTATATGTCAATTGACTTTTCATGCGCATGTTTAAGGATCTTTTCTTTGTGTTCCATTAAAGCGAGCTTGATTATGATGTGTTGTAGTGAAGATGGCTTTTGGTCAATACTGTTGGGCGTTCTGGGACCCTCCTGTAAATTGTGTCCCAATTCCTTCTGCATAGTATTGAAGTTTTTCCTTTATTATTTTATTGAATATATTTTTACACTCAGCTTCTCTTTCTGTACCTTCTGGAACATCCATAACTCTTATCTTTTGCCTTTTAATGTTGTCTCATAAAATGTTTTTGAATATTTCTTTTTAGCTTTACCCAACTCAAGATCCAGCTTTTTTATTATTTCTCCTTTGTGACAAGAAATATCTTCCATTTCTGAGATTCTTTCTTCTGCTTCTTTCTTTCTGTTGTTGAGATTGTCCACTGACTTTTAAATTTTCTCACTGTGTCCTTTATTTTTAATAATTTTGTATGATTTTGCTTCAGTGTTTATATTTCCTATAAGGCATATTCCTTAAATTCCTAGAACTCCTGTATATTCTTCCCATTGCTGTTAAGTGGGTTTATAACATTTTTGAAGTCCTTATCTTTCATTTTCTTGATGTCTTCCTCAGCCTACTCTGAGGTTGGCAGAGGCTTCTGGTCCTATGCAGGGGTGTCTTCAGCAATATTCATCCTGCCTCTGTCTCTTCTTTTGATTTTAGTCATTACATTTCAGATTAGCAGATTCTTAACATAAATTTCTAAGCCGTGTCACTCACAAGTCTATAGGTCAATTTATTGATTGAGTTTGATACTTGGTTCTGCATTTCTAATCACTTGTTTCACTTGCTCTAGTGAGTTTCAGGCCTGGACTCTTGTGCTAAAATTCTACCAACAGGCTCCTTCCATAGCCCCAACTCCTGACTCACCACTCTCCAACTTCTGAGATTCCATGGTGTGGCCACACAGTTGCCTGTACAGAGTTTCTCCCACTTCTGATTTGATCAGTACCCAGGATTATGTAGACACCAGCTGTCCTAAATAACTAGGTTGTTGGTGGTGCTGATGTTTCTAGAACATGCCAGCGGTTAGATCTAAGGGCACCAGGACCTATCTGGATGGAGACTGCAAAATACTATGTTGGTCCTGTTTTTCCTTGGGGATAGTGCAATGACTGAGCCGGAAGTAATTTTGCTTCTAGCCTAGTGCATGTTCAGCTCGCTGTGGTCCCTCCAGTCCACAACCTTTGCCACAAAAACCAGAATCTAAAGTGGCATTTATGTGGTTCTGGATCTGCTGGCCCTAGGCCTGTGGGCCGCCAGGGCCAACTTTGAATGCAACCAACTGGATGCAAAGTTGGCAATGCTTTCCATGTGAAATCAACGCAATGTGTTGAACCAGAAACAAGCCTTCTCCTGGCCCAGTGCATGTGTAGCTCCCTACCTTTCTTCCAATTCTGCAGCCTTTGCCCTACTACACAAAATGGCACTTGTGAGGAACTGGGCTGTGATATAGCCTTGTTACTGCACTGCCCCTTGGAATCTGCTGCTCTGTCTCTGCTCTTGCTCAGATCAAACAAATCAGCAGTATGTGCAGCTTTTTTCTTGGGTTTACCTCTTGAGCTCCTGGTTCCACAGCTGGCTCTGAATGATGTTTTAGCTCAAATCACCACTCACCAAACACTGCTCTGTCATTTGGTAACTGCAGCACCATTCAGTTGTCTCTGCTGCTTCCTTGTGTCCAGGGACTCCAGGTACCCTTCCATTGTCAGCCTGTCCCCTATTATTTCCTAGAATCTTCACTCTGCTTTACCCTGGCTAATGACTCTCCATCAGTTTAAACCTTTCAATATTCTATGCATCCATCTTGTTTTCTCTGGTAGTATTTTTTTTTTCCATTTGAGATGATAAGATGGAATGGTGGATATAGACAGAGATAAAAATGCTAATGTTACAGATGAATAGTAATTGAGAGACAGAATGGAGAGCTCCCATCTGTCAGTTCACACCCCTAGAATGAGCAGGATCAAGTGAAGTCAAAGCTATGAGCAAGCCCTATTCTATTCTCCCACATAGGTGACAGGAAAATAACTACTTTAGCTAACACTGTTGTCTTTTAAAGTGTATACTAACAGGAGGTGAGTTAGGGATGAGTGTTAGGAATGAAATCTAAGCATGCTGATTTTGCACATGAACACTCAAACATTTAGGACAAACACACATTCTGGTTTGGTAGTCCTTCGTTTTGGACTTTTATTTCTGTTATTTATCCATTCATTCAAAAATTTTTTTTTTTACTGAATTCAAAGTTATTCTATAATAGGTATACAAATTATGTATTGCAATGTATTATTTCACTGCTTTCTCATGAATTTATCATAAATTCCAAGGCTGCTTGGTTTCCAAGGGTCTGCAGGCAGCATGTAGCCAGCTGCCACAAGCAAGAAACAAAGCAAAATGGTTCTCACTCACTTTCCTGTTCCTTTACCTCATTATCATAGGTCTCTAAATGTCTCTACATCAAACCTGGTAGCACGTTATGACTGTTTATTGCTCTCCTACAAATAACCACCATCAGATAATTTTGAAAAATATAGATAAAATGCTATATATGAGATGCATTGTCAGTTTTCTTTTCTTGAGTATTGCTTCCATTCCTCATCCCCTTACTAGCCAAAGGCTTTCCCTTAAATTCCTTGGGTTAGAAACTTCTTTGCTCTTATTTATTTATTTGATTTGATTTGAGAGAAAGAGAATAGAGTGGAAGAGAGAGAAAGAATAATCTAGTTTACTTTCCAAAAATCAGCAGGAAATGACTTAATCCTGGTCTCTAATAATATGGATTGCAGGGACTCAGGTACTTGAGCCTTTTCCCACTGCCTCCCAGAGTTTTCATTAATAGGATGCTTTGATAGAAGCAAAGTTAGGACTCTAACCAAGTAGTCTAATATGGATGCAAGCATCCCCAATGATGCTTTAACCACCATGCCAGGTGTCTGCCTCTCTTCCTTGTATTGGAACAGCCATCTGGTTTAACTTCGTCAACTTTGGTATTTTTTACCTGCATTGTCTTAGACAGTCCTACTTATTGATACTGGGTCTAGGTTGCCCTCATCTCTGGAAAGGGGATGAGTATATCTGCTTTAGAGGTAGATTCTTAAAGAATCTCTTTCTAAATATTGTTAAAGCACAGTGGGTTAAGCCATTCGCTTTGATATCAGTATCCCATATGGGCACTGGTTTTGTCTTTGCTTCGTTTTGGGTCTAGTTCCTTGATAATGTTTCTGGGAAAGCAGAGAAGATGGCTCAGGTGTTTGTACTTGTGTTCTTGCCACCATATAGAAGACCTAGATGAAACTCCTGAATTTTGGCTTCTGCCTGGCACAGTCCAGGCTATTGCAGCCATCTGGAATATGAACCAGCAGATGGAAGATATCTCTCTCTTTAATGCTGCCTTTCCAATCAATAAATAATTTCTATACATAATTGTGGCCTAATGCATAATATATGTGCATATTATATATTGTACACTTGATGACAGATGGATAGATAGATATATAGATAGATAGAAAGACAGATAGATAGATATGATTTACTCTCTGATCTCTCTGATGTTCCCCAGTTAATTCTTTGGGATAAATTGACAGCAGATAGAGTAACAGGAAGAAAGTTGAACCAGTGTGTTACATGTACACCTAAGGCAGTTAGACAAAGCCAAACAAGAGTCAATGAGAGCAAGGTGACTGAGGTTTATACAGAACCAGAGCAGGTGCATGGAAGTTCCAAGGGAAAGGAGTGGGTATGTATGGTGGTGAATAAGAACTGACATGGGTGGTGGGTCTCAGGACGAGGCATCTCATGCCTGGATCCTAGATGCCAGCCACCACATGCACGTGGTGAGGTGTCCCCAGGCCTGCCTGGGCTCTGAAGGGCTGCTCCCTTTGGGGTGAGTACACCGGTCTCCATGGCTGGGCAGGTCCAGGGCTCACCCGCCACCCTCATTGGGTGGTGAATGGGATTGGGGAGGGGCGCGACATTGAGCCTGGGAGTTTAAACTTCCAGCAGCCTCCTGACTGCTGGTGGGTCTCAGAACGGTGTATCTCATGCCTGGATCCCAGACACCAATCATCATGAGCTGTCCCCGGGTGGCCAGTGCGCCATTTGGTGCAAGACTCCCACTGCTGACCACCCGGGCAGGGCAGCTCTGCGGTTTTGGTTCTTTGAATCGCTGCTTAGGTAGCGCCAGTTTGAACCCACTGAGATTCTAGGACGTGAATCAATCGTATAGATTCCCAATGACAGTGACTCTTCCTTTGAAAAACTTACAATCACTGAACAATGCTGACCACCAAATACCAGTCCATTCCAAATCTATGACTCGGGGCTTGTCCAGCAGAATCATAACCTGTTACCTGACATGATGATGGATCAGGAGACTGGTCACTTAAAGCAGGGCCAAGAAATTAACTAGCACTTGAGAACCATATCCTGGGATAGATTCTGTGGGGGATGTGTGGGCCAAACCCTATGCAAATTCTAGCCCCACTGCTTAGCTCAAGGGTTGGGGTGGTGATGGACCAAGCTAGGTGTGACCAAGGAGCCTGCCATCAATCACAGGTAAAAGAACCCACAACAGTCTGGACTGGTCAAGGCAGCATCACCCAAATGTGCATTCTGAATAGGTTGTGGGGTGGGCCGGGCTGCAACGTCCACCAGCTCATACAGGCCAAATGAAGGCCAAACTGCGTTGGGCACTGGCCTAAACCCAATGGCATATATGAGAACTGGGTCTGGGAATGGATTAAGTGGAGGATCTTGGGAAACTCCTTTGGTAAGTCATAGCTGGTGAACATGAGGTCCAGACCTGGGGGTTGGACAATCTGGGCAAAGTAGGTCCAACAGCTGGGTAATGTGTCAATTGGTAATGGAACAGGGCTGAGCGGGCAGAACTGAGCAAACCTTAGCCCACAAGCAAAATTAGAAACCAGGATGGAGCATGGGTCATGCCGAGCTAGGCTCTTGCACCTAGTGGTCTGCATGAGGCAGGAAAACTAAGTCACACTGTCTAAGGCGAGGCCTGGACGATGAGGGGCTGAGCCAAGCTGAATCAGAGCAACCACTGGCATGCACGTGATCTATGGCTGGGAACAGGCCCAGTTGGGAAGCTAAGTGGACAACCCTAGCTGGGTTGAGGTTCCCACCGAGGGGAGCGTGGCCTGGAGTGGGGGCTGCATTCTGATCAGGAAATGGTTGTAGCCTCCATTGGCACAAGTGTGGACTGGGATTGGATGCACCGGGCAAGGCCAGACTCCAACACCATCTGGTGTCCTGCAGGACCAGGGTAGATGTGGGATGGACTAGGCAAGGTCTCAACCCCTACTGAGCCATGTGTGAGCCGTATGTGGGTATGGACGAGCCATGGCTGGGCTGAAGCATCCAACAGCAAGGACCAGTTTGGGTTGCAGGCCAGTCAGGAAAAGCCACTGTTCCTGCTAGGACAGGAGGTGAATTGCATAGGGCTGGCTGATTGACCCCTGGTATGCCTGAAATCTGGCATTGGGAGAGGTTCTGAGGGAGGAGCATGGGCAACTCCTCTGGCAAGACGCAGACCCGGCAGGTAAGTGCGAGAAACATGATAGGAAACATCCCAGAACAGGCCATGGAAAGTTTCCCACTGGCATACAGACCAGGCTGAATCAGTTCACGTCATCCACTGGCGAATCTGACCACCAGAACAGTGTGGGTCGAGCTGGGTTCGGTCTTGAAAAAACCAGTGCACAATACTGAATGCCAAAGTGAGTTTGCCTGTACAGGATGTAACTGCAGAGCCCAACCAGCACACATGATAACCCGGAAGGGAGGGGGCAGAGCTGGCAATGGAATAAGGGGTGGTTCCCTTGCTGGACAGCTACTCCTACTGGACAGCGTGAGCTGGGATGGGGGCAGACCAGATTAGGCAGGATTACAACACCTATGCGCCTCATGCGGACCAGATCAGGGAAAAGCCAGGCTGGACTGATTGTTCCCACTGGTGCAAACAAAAGTTAGAGTGGGTGAGGGTTGTTTGGGCTTAGTCACAGCATCAGCTGGCAGAAGCTGGCACTAGCGGTCTAATTCTGTCAAGTCAAACCACAGAACCACCTGGAGAGTGCATAATCCAGGAGTCTGAGAGGCCTGGGAGGGAAATAGTGGGCTCCTCCCTCTTGGGTTACTACGCCTATGGGAGGCCATGAAAACTAGGACAGGGGCTGGGATGGCTAGACTAATACCCAACAGCGTCTGTGTGGGCTGCATAGTTGAGCTGGTTAGATGGAACAAGGGTTTAATACCCATTGACATGTATGAGAACCCAGTGGAATGTGGGACAGATTGGACTATTACTACACATACTGGCAAACCAGGGTAGGGGGGCGGGCCTGGTGGGGATTATTGTGGGTTGCTCTGACAAGGCTGCAACTTCCACTGGTTTATGCGAGAGCCGAGCATGTGCTAGGCACAACCAGGCTAGTCTGCAATACCCATTGGTTCAAGTGGAAGTAGGGGCTGAAAACAGAACCAACCCAGCAATCACAACCACCAGCTGATTGGGGCGATGGACTGTGCTGGGTCCTGTACTTACTAGTACATACAAGAATCTGGTCTGAGAACACCTCAGACAAAGTTTCTTTGGGGATCTCCCCAATTGAAATGCCAGACTCAGAACCCTAACCAAGAAAAGACAGAAGACAGAACAGGTCAATCAACCACCTCAGCTATATGTTGGCAGTGAAATACTGGGCAAATGAAGACTTTATGATGGACTATGTCAATCGGTGGATTCTTCAAAGACCTCATCATGTTTGGAGTAGCAAGATTGGCAACGATTCATAACTGGTGAACCATCAAAACCACTTGAGCAAGAACCTCGGAGCATGCCCTACATCCAAGACCTGGGGAGGGTGGGAAATTGGGTGGGCCCCCCTTTAAACATGAAGGAATCAATATGGAAATAATAGTCTTATCCACTTCCCTATACCCCTTGAACCTTTTTTACCCTAATTAACTACGTAAAGATCGTCAAAAATTTAATTAAAAAATGAAAAAAAAATGAACTGACATGATGATTTTTTAATTTCAGTTTTGTTTATTCCAAATATTCTTTTTTCTGTTGTCGAATTCATCACTGGCTCATGTATTACACAGTGGCATCATTTTTCCCAAGAGTCTTTTGTGTTTCCTTTTTGTTACTCATGTGTTGGTTACTCAGTGGCGTGTTTTTTCATGGTGCTGTAATTTGTTGTCGTTGTGGCTGTTCTAACTCATACCAGTTGTTGACCTTGTTTCATGCTTCTCAATTATGGAAATGTATAGTGATGGAGTGCTGGGGTCTATCATATACAGATGTGGGGGAATAATGGAATGTACATCCCTGCCTTCAGATTAAAGATGAATTCCCAATGAAACTGTTGGACATGTGTGGACAATGGGATGCTGGACTGTCTGACATTGTCTGTACCAACAATGTTGGGGTACACACACTTAAAAAAGAGACTAATACAATTATGATTCCTTATGAAGGACTACACCATTGTAGTAAAATGTGGAAAATCTGTCGGGTGGTGAGAGTTTGGGGGGAATCCCAGCCTATATGAAATTGTACCACACAATTCAAAATTCAAAATAAAAATATATTGAAAAATAATCCTACTTCCTTAAGCAACTAATGCCATTTCTATTCCCAAAGCATACTGGTCTTGCACATTTTACACACTGAAGTATAAAGCCTGTTTTACTAGCATTTTGATTAACATGATGAACAATTTCTTCCATAATGGTCATTATACTAAAATGTCCAATAACATTAGCCAACCTGCCGGCATGTTCCATGGACTTCTAATTAATACACTAGTGTACACACATCTATAAACCACACAGTTATACCAATTTATAAGCAACAAATTCAATTGTTAGGAATATAAATTCAAATGTTTTATCAATTTATAAGCAACAAATTAAAAATGTTAGGAATGTAATAAAATTACGTTATAAAGAGCTTACTTTTCATAGTTTAACATTTTTTATTCATGTCTTCCACTAGATTTTCTTCACCAGACTCTATTAAGCTCTAGATTTAAATATGGCTAAACATAAAAGCGAAGGGTGACAACAAACTAGCTAAATTTTAGCAGTGTCTAATCACTTAAGGCTCTTCTTCAAAAGACACGTTATCCAACCTAAGGTAAACATGGAGAGAGCTGTATTGGAATCTTAGGTTCTTCACAGTTTGACCTGTCATGTCCATGGCACAAAGCCCACGTTTTGAATGTTTTCATACCATGAATTCAACTGTGTTGCTAGTGGAATGTCAGCTGCAGACAGAGCCCTGGAAACATTCAACAAGACATCTCAACTTGCAGCAGATAAGGAGTTTGGAGAGTCTAACTAACAAAGTTCATTTTAAGCTTTCTCAGACATAAAAATGGGAATTTGACCTTAAATTGTAATGCTTCCTTTCACTACATGAAGATGTCAATACTGTTAACAGATGACCAAAATTATTAACAAAAGCATAACCCTTAATCAATTTTGTGGAGTGAACTAGCAGACCAACCTCCAGAATGGTAAATTAGGTGTTACAGCATTATAAACATGGCAAATTAGGTGTAAGTCCAAACGATACTTCAAAAAGGTCATGGAGAGCAGAATTAAAGATGTTTATTCTGGTGCAAAAAATAATAATAATCTGTGCATAGTTTTTCCAAAAAGTGCATTTTCACTAATTTTGAATATTCTTCATATGTATGATTTCAATTTTTTACATCAAAATAAACTTACTTTTAACTCCACTTTCCATAAATGATTCAAACATCCTCAAAATAGATCGTAAAAATAGCTAAGTGTTAGACGAAACCAAGGCTGAATGACCTCACATGTCCTTAAATCCCTTTACTTCCAACATACCTATTCCTACCACTGGCTTTACCACTGTATTCCAATTTTGAAGTTGTATGTTGTATTGATGCAATATGATTATTTGTCCACACTATGTCTTATTTCTGCTAAGTTATTCTTACAGTCCATCAGTTCAACTTTGCTTAAACTGCCATTATAGAACTGTAGAATATTAACATTTTTTTCCAATTATATTCCTCAAATATAGTTCTAAAATATTAAACAACTTAAACTACCAGACAAGTGATCTCCATTCAATTAATATCAATGTTGCAAAGAGTCAATTGAGTGAACTTCAACTATCTAAAAACAGGAAGTGTACCTCAAGTGTGTGCCTTATGAAATTATCTGATAGCGAAAACCAAAAATTTGGAGAGATGACTGCTAAATACAATGTTAACAGGTATACTGAGCAACAAATTCAAACTTAACTGACATCTGCTTAGTTCTTGATTTAGTTAAGTAGAACGGCCCAGTTAATCAACTCATTAGACTGGTCAAGGCAAGACACTTAAACTACATAATAGGGCCAAAAAAACAGTTGGTATTATGGTAGTTCTGTGGCAAACACACACACACACGTGCGCATGCACTTATGCACATGCAAATTGGTAAAGTACTCTGGATATTGCATTTCCCCCTATAGCTTTGTATAATAAACACTATTCACAAATTGCAGTATTTTGTAAACTACATAAATTTGAATGGCCAAATTAGAGATGTCTAGTACTTGGGAACTTCAATTACATTCCCAGACAGGCTGATTTTTTTCAAACCATAAAAAAATTCATACAAAAGCACAACTGATACAACAGGTATCTTTAAAAATAAGTCAAATTTAACTTAATTTTCTTTTTCAAATAAGACTAAGAAAGTCATAAGCAATGTCTACATTAAAAAAGAAAAAAAAACAACTCTATTAACTAGATGAATTTAGGAGGGGGAGAAAACCATACAGTACGATTGCACTCCATGAAATGTGCAGAATTCAAAACTGTGCTAGCACTAAAAAACTCACTTGTGTTGAGGGTTCCTAAGAGGTATAATGAGTCTGCAAAAAAAGTATCTTGTCTGTACTAACAGCTTTCTGTCTTCAGTGCAGGCTTTCATAGTGTCAGTCATGCTGCTTTTGCAAAATTCCTTAATGCAAGAGTTTTCAGTGCTGTTCAGTGGGGCAATGATCAACGGTGCAGTATTGAATCCATGTTCACGTTGAGCTTCATTTCATTGTTGAGAATTTAAACAAGTTATTGCATGGAAGGAAGGTGACCAGATTCCAGTTGAGACCATACAGACACACCATTTAAAGCTATTTCAAATATACCTACTGACATATACTGCTACTCAATCATGTTGCTCAAGAAGAAAACCATCATACACGCATAGACCTTCTTTCCCTGGCCCCACTGCCAGATGCTAGGAGCTTGCACGCCAAAGAAAGCAAAAGGATCCTTGCCAATGATGATCAGGCCTATTAAGACTAGTTTGAAGACTGACAGGAAAGATGCTATGTGTCTCTATATTGGTTGAGGGAGGCAATTCTCTCCGTCAATTCAGATGTCTGGGTACCATTGGCTAATAACCTGCATGGACTCCTCAGACACCTGTCAATACCCTTAGGAAACACAGATCTGGAACATGGGCAAAGGCCCCGTAACGTTCTGCATCTTTAACATCTTCATGGCCACACTGCCCAGGTTGGAAGAAGCCTTGCTCCAGGACACTGCCAATGCCACCACCATGAAGAGCAGCAGAAGCCTCATCTTCACTGAGCCAGCCTCTATGTTGGCCCTCATTTTAAAGATACAGAGATAGGTGCAGTAGCCTGGCGGCTAAATTCCTCACCTTGAACTAACCAGGAACCCAAATGGACACCAGCCCTAATCCCAGTGGCCAACTTCCAATTGTGATCCCAAATTGTGGCCTTGGAGGAGAGTCAAGGACAACCCAAAGCCTTGGAACCCTGCACACATGCAGGAGACCTGGAAGATGCTCCTGGTTCCTGGGCAAAGCTGGGGGGGGGGCACCCTGAGCTCTGGAAGGAGCAGGCACAGGTGCTGGGACTCTTGGTTGTGAGTAGCACCTTTCCCCAGGCAGGGATTTCCACTGGGCCTTATAATCTCATCGTGGCCCCTCTCCACTGCCATACCCATTGTTACCTCCAATCACTAGGTGACTCTTCAGGCCTCCTGACTCACACAGTTAATCCTGATTGGACCTTGACTCTGTCTGCTTTTTCAGGTTTACAGCAGTTGGTTATGTATAAACTAAAATGGAGATGTCAATCAGGTAGTTAATGGATTTGATTTAGAACTTGCATTTTCTAACACATTGGTCACTCAGAAGCTTGTTGGTTTCCTTCTTGTTGTTGATTTTGTAGTGGCTTTTCATTTGAGGGGATGATATTCTGCCATCTTTTTCTCCTAAGTTATTTGTATTGGAAAGGCAGATACACAGATAGGAGGAGAGACACAGGGGAAGATCTTCAATCTGATGGTTCATTCGCCAAGCGGCGGCAATGACTAGAGCTGAGCTGATTCAAAGCCAGGAGCCAGGAGCTCTTCCGGGTCTCTCACTTGGGTGCAGGGTCCCAAGGCTTTGGGCTGTCCTCGACTGCCTTCTCAGCCCACAGGCAGGGAGCTGGATGGGAAGTGGAGCCACCAGGATTAGAACCGGTGCCCATGTGGAATCCCGGTGCATTCAAGACAAGGACTTTAGCTGCTGGGCCATGGCGCCAAGCCCCCCACCCCACCCTGTACAGTAGCTTTTAATTACATCAATCTGCCCTCAACTTGTTGCTTTGGCTCCGAGACCCATTTGATCAATGTGTCTTAGTTCAGAGTGCAAGGAAGAAAGAAATTCAGCAGATATAATATGTGAGTTTAGGAAAGAGCCCACATGCATGTGAATTTTAGAGAATAAAACCTACATACAGAGCCCAGCATGGTAGCCTAGAAGCTAAAGTCCTCTCCTTGAACGCACCACGATCCGTAAGGGTACCAGATTGAATCCTCATGCTTCCCACCAAGCTCCCTGCTTGTGGCCAGGAAGGGCAGTCAGGGATGGCCCAAAGCCTTGAGACCCTGCACCGACATGACACCCCACCGAATTGCTGGCTCCTGGCTTCGTATGGGCTCAGCTCTGCCTGTCACAGAGTGAATCATCAAATGGAAATTCTGTGTGTCTCTCTCTCTTTTCCTTCCTGTATATCTGACCTTTGAAAAAAAAAACCCTATAAATCTTTTAACATTTATTTATTTCTATTACAAATCAAGATATATAGAGAGAAGGGGAGACAGAGTGGAAGATCTACTGTCCGATGATTCACTCCTCAAGTGCCAACAACAGTCGGTGCTGCACTTCTACGAAGCCAGGAGCCAGGAATTTTCTCAAGGTCTCCGACTAGGGGCAGGGTCTCAAGGCTTTGGGCTGTCCTCAACTACTTTTCTAAGCCACAGACAGGGAGCTGAATGGGAAGTAGGGCTGTTAGGATTAGAACCGACGCCCACATGGGATCCAGGCTCATTCATGGCAAGGACATTAGCCACAAGGCCAACTAGTCCAGTGACAAAATAAATAAATCTAAAAAACACACAAACAAAAATTGCAAAGGTGAATCCTATCAGCTGCATTTCCCTCAGGTAGCATACTAGATAGTATCAATGCAGACAGAGTCAAGGTCAATCAGGAGCAACTGGGTGGTTCAGGAGGCCTGAAGAGTCACCTAGTGATTGGAGGCAGCAATGGGTGTGGCAGCAAGGAGGGTGGCAAGGAGATTATCAGACCCAATGGAATCCCCCACCTGGTGAAAGGTCCTTCTCACAGCCAAGGGTCCCAGCACCTGTGCCTGCTCCTACCAGAGCTCAGGGTGTGCCTCCCAGCTTCGCCCAGAGCAGGAAGTCACCGGCCTCCACAGGGCTCCCCAGCGGCCCAGGCTTCATCTCCACGGGGGACACAGCACCAGAAGGTAAGAGCCATTTCTCCCTTTGTTTCATTTGACCTTAATGCTACAGGTCTCTTTGAAACATTCTCCCAAGATTCTCACGGATTTCAGCACGTGGTTGGGAGTGTTGGGGCTGGGAGTGAAAGGGAACATTTAGGATTGAAATGACAGAAGGAACATTTAGGATTGAAATGACAGAAGGATTTAATTTGCTTTTTGCTTTCTGTATTTTGCATGCGGAAAAGGACAGTGAAGGACAGTGATGTTTAGGGTGCCTTCCCTGTTTATGTTTATGGTTCCCCCTCCCTGTTTATGTTTATGGTTCCCCCTCCCTGTTTATATTTAGGGTTCCCCCTCCCTGTTTATATTTAGGGTTCCCCTTCCCTGTTTATGTTTATGGTTTCCCTTCGCTGTTCATGGTTATGGTTTTATGGTTTTATGATTTTAGCCTTGGTTTAGCCTTTAAAAAGGATGCTATACCATGACTCGGGGTCGATGCCTACCTCCTGCGTGAGGAACTGGCCCCTGCCCCAGCGCGCTGGTGATCGAATAAAGCCTCTTGCTTTTGCATCAAGCCTCGTCTTTGGTGGTCATTGGGGAAACTCACTCTCTCAAGACAGATGGTAAGGTGTTCCCTGTTGGGGGGCCTTACAGGAGGGCAATCGTAGAGTTGAACATCTTAGGCCTTAGATAAGTTGCCTGAGATAGGATGTGTTCTGCTTTTGAAATTCTTTAATAATCTGTTCATGTATGTGAAAGGCTGAGTGAGAGAGAGAGAGACAGAGAAATCTTTCCATGTGCTGATTCACTCCCCACATGGCTACAAGTGTGGCATGCCAGGCTGAAGCCTGCAGCCCAGGAATTGTGTCCCAGTCTTCTTTCCATGTGGGTACAGCAGGCACCCAAGCATTTGGGCAATGTTCTTCTGCTTTCCCAGACACACTAGCAGGGAACTTGCTGGCAAGTGGAACAGCTAGGACCTGACAGCAGGTGGATCAGAGGACTTGCTGGTGTTGGAGATGGCAGCCCATCCTGCTGCTGCTGGAAAAATTTGGCCTGCATTTTTCACATAACTTTTAGGTAAAGATTTATTTTTATTAAAAAGTAGATATGCTGAGAGAATGAGATTTAATCCCCAAGTGGCTGAAAAGGCTTGAGCTGTGCATATATGAAGCCAGGAACCAGGAGCATCTTTCTGGTCTCCTGTGTGAGTGCAGGGTTAAAAGGCTTTGGGTTGTTCTTGACTCTCCTCCTAGGCCACAATTTAGGAGAACAATTGGGTGTGGGTCGCTTAAATGAGAACAAGTGTCTATATGGGTTCCTGGTGTGTATAAGATGAGGAATTTATCCAGCAAATTACTGCACTGGGACTTGTATTTTTAAAATTTTACAGAGAATCTTTGATTAAGCCATTGCAAATGGGCACATTTGTAGACTTGCAGTGTGGAGCATTGTGCACATGTGAACAGGAGGGCCTGGCCTGGTCAGGGTGATAAGCACTTCTCTGTGCTTGGAGCCCTTGAACTCTTGTTGTGCTTAAGTACAGAGTCCCTCACCCTGAACTTGAGGCTCCCATCATGCTCTGGGGCACTGTGACTCCTTCCCTCCTCTCACTTTTAGCACTTGCTACGGAGCCTCCTCCCTCACCCCTACCAGCCTCTAATCATTGCTCTCCCATACCTGGACTGACCTCCCTGAATCACAACAGCTGATTTCTGTGTCTGGCTCATTTTACTTTTCAAGTTCATATCTTAGTTGTCTCCATTGTGTTATAAATGGCAAGATTTGGGCCCAATAGCATGGCCTAGTGGCGAAAGTCCTTGCCCTGAATGCGCCACGATCCCATATGGGCACCAGTTCTAAATCTGGCTGCACCACTTCCCATCCAGCTCCCTCCTTGTGGCCTGGGAAAGCAGTTGACAGCCCAAAGCCTTGGGTTCCTGCACCCATGTGGGAGACCTGGAGGAGATTCCTGGATCCTGGCTCCTGGCTTTGGATCAGCGCAGCACCAGCCATTGCGCTCACTTGGGCAGTGAATCTTCGCAAGGAAGATCTTGCTCTCTTTCTCTTCTCTATGTGTATCAGTCTTCCCAATAAAAATGAAATAAATCTTAAAAAACAAATGGCAAGATTTCATTCTTTATCACCAAATAGCACTCCCTTATGATTTCCTCCTTTCTTTTTTTTCCTTTTTCTTTAAAGATCTATTCATTTGAAAGGCAGTTACAGGGACAGAGATACTTGTGTCCTTGCTGGTTCACTCCCCAAATGAGATGAGGGTGTTGCAAGGGAATCTGTGCTCCGGCCATATTTCAATCGGATTATTTGGTTGTATTGTTGGGTGTCACAGGATTATATAGTGGATAGTAACTCTTTAGTTTGCAAATGCTTTCTTCTTATATGATCTTCACTCCAGTTCCTTGAGTGACGTTTCCCAGCTTTCTCTAGACCCATTGTCTATTTTTGCTTTTGTTGTCAGCATTGTTGTGATCTCATCCAGGAATCACTGCCTAACGCCTTGCCTTAAATGGTTTCTTCATGGATTAGCATATCTCGTCTTAAATTGAGGTCTTGCAGCATTAGATTACCTTTTTCTTTAAGTTTTAAAATTTGTGTATATTGGAAAGGCAGGTATACAGAGAGAAGAAGACACAGAAAGAATCACTAGTTCATTCTGCATGTTGTCCCTGTTAGATGATTACGACCGACTGCCTATCCATTGGTGAATAATATCAGGAAGTTTTCCATAGTTGTAACTGAAGCTTTATTGATAAATCCGTTTCTAGACACCATTCGCGCAGAGTGGAGGGAAGAAGAGGGAATTGAAAGGGTGGTTGAAATACGTGTTAAGGAGTTTTATACTTCTGTAGACACGTGGGCTCCACAGGGCTGGTCTATGCCATTGTTAAGTAAGGAATGTTACCAGACATGCCTGGTGGGTTCTTTCCTCAGCTTAGTATAGAAATAAAAAGCTGGGAATCTGTTGCAAACAAAAAAGTTTATTTATGAAGGGCCCAGGTGAGCAGAGAAGGGAGAGGGAAGGGGAAGCACCTCCAGAGAGAAAACCAGGAGGTGGGGTGCCTCTCGAAAGAGGAGGGAGAGAGAGAGAGAGACACCAAAGGTTTGAGGAAGGGTCTTGGGATTTTAAGCCTTCCCTGACCCCTCCTTTTTGGGCAGGGAACCTACAGGTAAGATGTGCCTCATTGGTGGTCTCTTAATTAGAAAATGGGTGGGCAATGCTGGTGCCGCCCACCTGAAGGTGTGGCCAAGACCTCAGCAGGCCTGGATGGTCTCAGAATGTCCATTGAGGTGTATCATTGGTCAGCTAGAATCTTACCAGCTTGGTAAATTAACTGGCTTCTATGTCCCCTCCCATTCTGGGCTGAAGCCTGGGAGGTATTCCAGGTTGAAGCAGATCCAACCCCTTACCTCCAGTGCGCAGGTTAACCATCAGCCACAATTGCCAGAGCTAGCCGATCTGAAGCCAGGAGCCAAGAGCTTCCTCTGGGTCTCTCACGCAGGTTCAGGGTCCCAAGGTCATGGGCCATCTTCTACTGCTTTCCCAGGCCACAGGAAGGAGCTGAGGGGAAGGGGAGCAGTGGGGATACAAAGCAGCGCCCTTATGAAATCCTGCTGTTTGCAAGGCAGGGATTAGGACACAAGGTAACTGTTATTGTTATTGTCATTTTTAATTGTTTCATTTGAAATCAGAGAGAACAGTCAAATATTCAGCCATTTACTACCAATTAACTACCTGAACAGTTGGAATAGAACTGAATTCAAGCCTCCCACGTTAGTGGCTGGGTCCTATGTAGTTCACACATATTCTGCAACTTTACAGAATTCAGTTACTGAAACACTTCTTTAGGTAAAGTCTTTTAATTACTTGTTATAGCATTTTTGTGTTTGACTTATTCTTGGAGTACTATTAGGCTAATTTAAGGTCTTCCTATTTTTTAGACACCCTTCCTTTTTTTATATAAGATTTATTTATTTTATTGGAAAGGCAGAATGTACAGAGAGGAGGAGAGACAGGAAGATCTTCCATCCGATGATTCACTGCCCAAGTGGCTGCAGCGGCAGGTGCTGTGTCCATCCGAAGCCAGGAGCCAGGAACCAGGAACCTCCTCCTGGTCTCCCACAAGGGCACAGGATCCCAAAGCATTGGGCCGTCCTCAACTGCTTTCCCAGACCACAAGCAGGGAGCTGGATGCGAAGTGGAGCTGCCTGGATTAGAACTGGTGCCCAAATGGGATTGTGGCACGTTCAAGGAGAGGACTTTAGCTGCTAAGCCATGCCACTGGGCCCCAATTAAAATAAATCTTAAAAAAAAAAAACAACAAAGAAAAGAATATATGGAAAGAAGAGAGACAGGAAGATCTTCTGCCAGCTGATTCACTCCTCAGTTGACATCAATATCCAGAGCTAAGCTGATCCAAACCCAGGAGCCAGGAGCCAGGAGTTTACACGTGTCTGTCTTGCAGATGTAGGATCCCAAGGCTTTAGGCCATCCTTGACAGTTTTCCAAGGCAACAAGCAAGGACCCCAATGCGAAGTAGGACACTCACGTGGGAGCAGCTCCCTGCAAAGGAAGGATTTTCATCACTAGGCTACAGCACTGGGCTGTAGACACCTTTCCTTATTGACTTCCCTCCTAGTCTATGGAAGAGACGGCGTGAGGCACTGCCTGTGCTCTGATGGGGAAAAAAGATAGTCCTTGGCCTTTCAGGCCTTAAAAAATTAGTATTGAGTCCAGCATGGTAGCCAAGCGGCTAAAATCCTTTTTGCTGGCTCCAGGATCCCATATAGGTGACAGTTCTAATCCTAATGGCCCACCTCCCATCCTGCTCCCTGCTTATGAGCTGGGAGAGCAGTGCAAGACAGCCAAAAGCCTTGGGACCCTAGACCTGCCTGGAAGACCAGGAAGAAGCTCAGGCACCTGGCATCGGATCGGCTCTGTTTCCAAGTTGCAGCCATTTGGGGTGAATCAACAAACTGAAGATGGTCCTCTGTGTTTCTCCTCCTGTCTTTCTTACTTTTCAATAAAAATCATAGGAAGATTGGTAATCAATTTGACTCAAACATATATAACATGCATGTTATGGGTATTGTATCAAGTTTTCCACACGTTCAGGTAATGAGTAGAAAACTGTTTATTTCATATTACCCCGGTACTAGATTCTTACCTTTTTTTGTTTGTTTGTTTGCTTTTCAGTTAAGTTTTAAGTAGATTTTAAAATTTGATTTCAAGGTAACTGCATTGCATGGAGTCCCATGTCTATTTCCAGGTCAGTTTCCCGCTGGGGCACCTGGGAGAGTCAGCTTATGGCCCAAGTGCTTGGAGCCCTACGACCAACTTGATCAAGATGGGAGTGGGTCCTGTTCCAGGCTTTGGCTGGCAACGCTCCAGCTGTAATTGGCATTCGGGGAATAGACAAGTACCTGGAAAGTCTGTCTCTTCATCTCTGCCACTCTGCCTTTTCAAAAGTGTGTTTGAGTGGATTGGCAGTGTGGGCCACCTGGCATGTCCGATTCTGTTGCTTTAGGGCCTTGAATAAGGGTTAGACTAGTTCCTTCTAGGCTGAGGGCATTTGCAGGCTGCCTCACTGGTCCTCACCTTGGTGTCACAGTGGTCGGTACAGATGGGCCACTGGCCCCCTTACAGCCACCTCAGGGTCTAAGAACTGTTGGAGTGTCATGTGAGGCTGACGTGTGAAGTGTGGTCAAGAGGCACAGAGGAGAATTGGGGTGACTTAGAAGACCTGCACATCTGTGGCGGCAACCTGAGATGGGATCCTTGAATGGGTGACTCAGGGCTTGCTTACAGCTCTTCTGAAAGGTCTTTTCTCCCCAGATGTTTCCCTAGGGTTGTCATTGAGCCCTCAACAGAATGAGCAGTATGTTCCCCCCAAGACTCCTGCGCTTGGCACAGAAAAGCCTGCTGGGTCATGAGGCCTTGGCTATCCTTAGTCTGGACCATTTTCCCAGAGAGATGTTCCCTGCACTATTCCTGGAAGCCTTCAACAGGAGGCTCCTGAACATCCTGAAGGCCATGGTGAGGGTCTGGCCCTTTGACTTACTCCCATTGGGTGCCTTCATGAAGTGGCCACAAGTGGACATCCTGAACGTTGTGTTGGATGGGAAGTACAACCAGAAGTCTGACTCCAGGAAACTGACACAGAGGTCCAGGGAATAAAGTGATGCATTCAAGTAGGGTGGAGTGTCAAGGAAGTTCCAGATTTTTCTTTGGATAGCAAGGGAGTCAGGTAAGAGAGGTCAGGACCCATGAGTGCCCTTGGGAAAGGGCTTTCTGAGGTGACAGAGGGGGTACTTACCTGCCTGTTCCCACGGAGACCAGGCAGGAGTTCAACAGAAATGGAGATGAATGAAAGACAGATATAGAGAGTAAGGGATGGCTAATTGCCTCTCTGCAGACTCAGGGCTCTCAGCCCTCCTCCAATCAGCTCTTTCAGCATCAAGAAATATATCAAGGCAAAATAAACAATTAAATCAATCAAATAATAAAGGGGAAGAAAGCCAGCAGCAGGGTGTGAGGTATGGGCTCCCCAGCTCAGAAGTGCCCTCTGCCTACTTGCTGAGTCTTCTCTGTTTTACCCCCAGGAGAGGGAAGCTGCACATGCTGGATTTACGGATGCTGGTCTGAATTTCTAGAAAGTGTGGGCTGAGAGCATGAATGATACCTGCTCTCCTGAACTCAAGGTGAGGAGACAGCCAGTGGAACACAAGGGGCCCAAGACAGCCTCAAAGGTCATAGTCAACGTCTACCTTGCCGGTGTCAACGCCCATGATGAGTTCCTCACCCACTTGCTTCAGTGGGTAAAGGAGAGAGCCAGCCTGGTGCACCTGTGCTGTCACAAGCTGAAGATCTTGGCGAATCTCATCAGCAGCATGAGCAAATTTCTGGACAGTCTGGAGCTTGGCTGCATCCAAGAGGTGCAAGTGAACTCTGACTGGTGACTCCCTATCCTTGCCAAGTTCGCACCCTGTCTGAGCCGGATGAGTAGACTTCACAAGTTGTATCTCTCACAAATCTGGTTCCTGACCCCCATCACCCCAGTGGACAAGGTGCAGTTCAACTCACATTTCAGCTCCAAGTTAGCCAAGATGCCAAACCTCCGCAGCCTTTACATGGACTCTGTCGACTTCCTGAAGGACAACGTGGATGAGGTGCTCAGGTGAGACAGAGGCAAGCTGCTTGAAAGGACAGAGTGGGCTTTGAGCATGGGGCAGCCACCAGCCATATGCCAGTGACCCACACGCAAGGCTTTCTACTTCATCCTGAGCATGAGTACTGCGGTAGAGGGCTCAGTGACAGGAAACTAACAGCCGGGGGGAGGGAGCAGGTTCTGATATAGGGGTGAGTTTGGCAATTCTTCAAGAAGTGTGTCTGAAAACGTAGGTCAGTGAATAAGGCACCTTAAAATGTCAGCTGTCCAGTCACCTGTATGGACAGGGTAAGCCTGTGTCTGGTGCCTGGAGCCCCAGGGAGGTGTGTGACCTGTGAGAAATGCATGTGAAAGGTAACAGGTGGTTCTAGGGTCCTGGACTGTGAGTGAGGCCTCCTGGGAGGGAACCCACAGGGCTGATGCTGCACCTGTCCAGGGTCTGAGCTTTATCCATGTCTCCCCCTGGGCACTCATAGTCCAGACAGGTAGCACTCTGCTGGACAGATGAGGAAAGGTACCTTGAGAGGTTTTGTGAACTTGACCCAGTCACTCCAGTTTCAGTGGGAGGCCTCAGCCTGAGAGTGATTAACTCTAAAGAAGGGTCTCAGCGGGCCCGGCGGCATGGCCTAGCGGCTAAAGTCCTCGCCTTGAAAGCCCCGGGATCCCATATGGGCGCCGGTTCTAATCCCGGCAGCTCCACTTCCCATCCAGCTCCCTGCTTGTGGCCTGGGAAAGCAGTCGAGGACGGCCCAATGCATTGGGACACTGCACCCGCGTGGGAGACCCGGAAGAGGTTCCGGGTTCCCGGCTTCGGATCGGCGCGCATCGGCCCGTTGCGGCTCACTTGGGGAGTGAATCATTGGACGGAAGATCTTCCTCTCTGTCTCTCCTCTCTGTATATCTGGCTGTAATAAAATGAATAAATCTTTAAAAAAAAAAAAAGAAGAAGGGTCTCAGCTAGGGCTGGAGCACACTGGGTATTGGTGAGGTTGGGCTGAGTGGGATCTGGGGCTTTGGTTTTGGTCCAAACAGATGTCTCCCACCTTGGTGTCATGCTGCAGGACTCATTCTTGGTGTCTTCTCAGGTGCCTGAAGAGCCCCCTGGAGACTCTACAACGACTGCCACCTCTCTGAAGCAGATGTACACTATCTGTCCCAGTGCCCAAGCCTCAGCGAACTCAAACATCTGCACCTGAGTGGTGTCAAACTGACCCACATCAGCCCAGAGCCCCTCCGAGGTCTGCTGGAGAGAGTGGCAGCCACACTCATGACCCTGGACTTGATGGATTATGAGATCAACAACTCCCATCTCAATGCCATCCTTCCTGCCCTGAGCCAGAGCTACCAGCTCACCATCTTAAGTTTTTTCAGGAACAGAATTTCTATATCCATGTTTCAGGAGCTGGTGGAGCACACAGGCAAACTCAGTGCTCTGAGAGTGGAACAATACCCAGCTCCCCTGGAGAGTTATGACACCCAGGGCATCACACACCTTGGGAGGTGTTTCCATCTCTGTAGACAGCTGGTAGCATCCTCGAAAGAATTAGCCTAAGAATGTTGTGTTTAGCACAGACCCCTGTGGGAATTCTCCACTTCAGGTTGTGGTTGGCCAGTAACACCTTAATTTGTACGAGTGCTACCTGCTGGACTAATTTCTTCTGGAAACTTATAGTGAGAACCTGTAATGGGGTGTTTCAGATGGGCTGCAGTGGGAAGGGGCAAAGCAGTCTGGGAAGCAGGGCTTGCTAGGCCCAGGAGTTTTGTTTCATGGCATGAGTTGCAGGAAAATACATAACGAGATAATCTGGCCAGAGCCCAGGTTGTTCATGTGTTTTAATGTGAAGTAGGCTATCTATTGCATTCCATGTGCTGTTCTCAACATTGCATTGTCCTCATTGCCAACAAATGAAGCATCGTAATGCCAATCTCAAATTGTGCATCTGGTCAACCTCCAGGATGCTCCCAGCTGGGAGTCTTCAGTGGCAAAACATGCCCAGATATGCCTGTCTTTGATGCAGTGCCAGTGCAAAGGGAGTGAGCCCAGGCCAGGAGACCCTGAGGTCCATGAACACAGCTGGCGCCTACGGGCTGGCCTTCCTTTGACCAGATCAAACAAGGCAGGCCTCACTCAGCCTCAGACCCAGGCCACCTGGGTGCAGCTGTACTGCTCCAAAGGAAACACTGGCCCCTGTGTGACAAAGGAGGGTCTGTGAAGGAGCAGAGGCCCCCACAGGTGCCCATCCTGCACTTCTCCTCTCTGCCTTGTTACTGCCAGTCATCAGTCTCCTGGGCAGCTCAGGAATGCAGCCAGCCCTGGTTGCCTGGCTCCTTGTTCCACAACATGCAAGAAACAAGGCTTTTCCCTGCCAAGGTAGGAGGCTCACTAGGATTTAGGCCAGCAGACCTGGTCTGGGTTCTACAGCAGCTCCCCCCGCAGTTTTTTGGGTGTTTGAGAACATTAGCTCTCTGCAATATTTACTACAATTTGATGTGCCTGTGAAACCACTGAGAATGCCCAAGATGCAGGCAGAGTTCTGGGTGTCAGGCTTCCCCTGGTCTTTCCCTGGCTGTCTTGTCATTTGAAGAGTGAGGCAGCACATGGAAGATCTCTCTTTCTGTCTCTCCCTTTGCCTTTCCTTCTGTCACTCTCCCTTACAAATAAAGACATATATATCTTCGAAGAAAAGGGATGGTGATGGATGTGGTGACTGAAGTCTTGCATCCCACTGCCCAGCCCCTCCCTGGTGACTGTTTTTTTCTGGTTTTCCTTTGGGTTCTCGTGCTGGGAGGTGGCACCAACTCTGCCTTTGTTCAGCCCAGTGTAACAGCATAAATGCTGACACCTGGTGGATTCATCTTAACAAATCTTTTCAGAAAAGCTCTGATTTTGGGTGATGTCATACTGTATCAACCAATTATTGGGATATTGTTCATTGATTCTCTATAATATGGAGGAAAAAGTGTGGTACAATAAAATAATGTGCTTTTCTTTCCCTTGATTATGCTTTAGCTGTAGTCACACCATTTACCACACTGGACTTTCCTGAGACCTGGGGAATAGAGTTCCCACCCTGGTTGATACTTGAAACTGAAAACGCAAGAGATAGAATGCGGTTTGGTTCTAGATAAGTCATCCACAAAACAAAAGTAGTCATAAAAGAGGATTTCATCTCAAATAATATGAGCTAAGCATTTAAAGAGCGAGTTCACCGTTCAGAGAAAGTCGTGCAAACTCTACTACTTTACCAGCCCGGACACCTCAGCATGTCAGGAACCAGTAATCTACCTGAAGTGGTGACCCAAAGGGAGGGGTAGGAGCTCTTTGTGGCACTCCTCCTCCTCACTGGGGTGTCACATGGTCCATGGAGCCCACATTTCAGAGTCACAGAGAAAGCAGACAGAGAGAGAGGGATCCTCCACCTGCTTGTTCACTTTGCAGATGGTCTCACAGACCAAGGCTGAGCCCGGCTGAAAGCAGGAGCCCAGAACTCCATCCAGGTCTCATGTGGGTACAGGGACCCGAGTGCTTGGGCCATCTTGTGCTGCTTTCCCAGATGCAGTGTCAGGGAGCTGGGCCAGGTGTGGGATGCCAGCATCACAGGCAGAGGCTTCATGGTGGCTCCAACGACCCCAGATACAGGGACGTTTGTCTCAACAAGGAAGCAACAGAGTGGGACTAGGGGAGGATCACTATTTCAGGGAGCTTAAAGGAAAGGCCTCAGAACAAAAGAAAGTTCCAGCATTTGCTAGAACCCAGCTGGACTCAGCATGAGTAGCTTGCTCCTGACCAGTTCATTAACTCTGAGTGCTTGAGAAGGCCAGTACCTTGAGAGTGAGGCATTATAGCCACTGGAGAAAACAAGTGTATTTATTCATAGTGCCAGCAAGACTAGTCGTCTAAGAAAGCATCTTGTCTCTGCCTTATAAGAGAAATGGTTAGTTATCAGCGGCAGGAAGAGGGGAGGGTGCAGACGGGCCAGACATCAGCTACCAATGAGGAGTGATGCTCCCTCTGTCCTGGGCTGGCTGGGTTTGGAGATGCAGCTTTACAGGAGCAGAGCCTCTAAGACCTTCCTAAGAATAATCCTCCCTGTCTCCTCAGGGAAGACTCCTCCAGGCAGGGACTTATTTGTAGAAACCTCAAGCTGCATGCAGACCTCCTCTAGGATTCACACATCTGCCTGCAGGGCTGAGCAAGAGTCAGCCCCAAATGGAACAGGTGCAGTGTGAAGGCAGGGGTCACAGCGTTTTCTCCCTGTTCCTCTCTGATGTGTAATTCAAGTGTAAAACCCAGTCCATGGTGTGGGCTGAGAGTCTTTGCTTTCCAGTCCACCCCTAACTCCTTCTGTGTCTCATCCAATCAGCTTCTTCTGAAGAAACCCACATCACAATCAGGATGAGGCACACAGAGGTCCAGGAATTTGATCCTCTCTGTAAACCTTTCTCTCTCTCTCTCTCTCTCTCTCTCTCTCTCTCTCTCTCTCTCTCTCTCCCTCTCTCTCTCTCTGTAAATCTGTCTTTCCAATAAAATAAATAAATGAAATCTTTAAAAAAGAGAAAGATGTATTTATTTGGAAGGCAGAATCCCATGAAGAGACAGAAAGAGATGAAGCCCATAATAACACACTACTGACAGTGGTCAATAGCCAAAGTTTATTAGTGGCATCAGGCTTTTATAGACTGAGGGTCACATAGGATAAGGGAGGAGCTAACATAGTTCCCATAAGCCTGTCTATGGAATCTATCAATTGTTTCTACATCCTTGCTTGAAAATCTCTTTCTCTGTTTTGTATATCCAATCAATTGTTCCCATTCCAATGAGATCCACTCATTGTCCTCTTACACTCTGGTTTACTTTCCAAATACCACAATGGCTGGGGTTGGGCCAGACCAAAGCCAGGAGTCAGGAGTTTCCTCTGAGTCACCCACATAGGTGAAGAGACTCAGGGACTTGGACCATCCTCTGCTGCTTTCCCAATCCGTAAGTGGGGAGCTGGATCAGCAGTGGAACAATTAGGACTAAAAGGGGCTCCCATATAGAGTCCTGCCAGTGGAGACATCCCTCGCCCCACTACCCATCAAGCTCCTGCTTATTGCCTGGGACGGCAGTCAAGGAGGGCTCAAAGCCTTGGGACCCTGCACCCGCGTGGGAGACCCAAAAGAGTTCCTGGCTCCTGGCTCCGGATTGGTTCAGCTCCGGGCATTGTGGTCTCTCAGGCAGAGAATCATCAGACAGAAGATCTTCCTCTCTGTCTCTCCTCCTCTCTATATATCTGACTTTCCAGCAAAAATAAGTAAATCTTTTTAAAAATGGAGGAGAAATACAATTTTTAAAAAATTGTTTTACCTGAAAACCAGTGGTATACACTTTTGGTTTGTGTTTTTCTCCATTGCTGGGAGCCAGCCTGATGGGGAACTTGGAGAATTCTCCTGCCAGGTCACAATATGGCTGGTATGCACAAGAGCTGGGGCTGCCTGGTGAATGTTATGAGCAGCTGAGCACACTGCTGAGCACACTGAGCACACTCCCACCCTTGTGGGAGGGAGACTCAGCAGGCTTCTGGGATGACCCCATCCTCGAGACCAGGGTTTTGGACCAGCAGAGGTACCTCTAGCCAGGTGGCCTGAGTTCTTATGGTTAAGGGCAAAGCACCATATGGGGGGTCTATGGGAGCCCCTGTCATGGTTAGAGTATGAACAGAGGAAGTGGCCCATCCCACTGCCCTGGATGCTTTTTAGGCAGCCGCTACCATCTTTATTCCATGGGGGACCAGTGCATCCATTGGGCACCGGGCTTTGTCCACTTCCACCCACTGGTTAGCTCTGGGTACCTGCGGGTAATGATACTTTGCCTGGGGACATCCATGGATATGGACACCATATGTGTAAGTGAGGAATGAATCCTGAGGGGAAACAATCAACAGGGCCACTGTACTGGCTGGAAAGTGAGAGGACTGAGACCCAGTGGTATAGAGAGAAGTGACTAAAAGATCTGTATGGGTCAGACTAATTCATCAGCCTGCATGGGAGTTCTGAGATGGGTTCGTTAGCACAGAGCATTACTAACCATCACACGCCATATCACACGAAAGCTACGGCTAGGGGCCTGTCTTGCAGACCTAGATCCAAGTAGCTGATTGAGTGTTGGAACAGGGGACAGGTCACTTTAGGCAGGGCCATGACACTAACCAGCACATGAGACAACCAGGACCAAGGGGTCGATTCTGTGGGGGATAAGTGGGCCTAACCCTATGGAAATATATGTGTCATTGGTTATCTCAAGAGTTGGGGTGGGGACTGGTTGAACTAGGAATGAACATGGAACACACCAACACTCACGAGAATCAGGTCTGGGATCACCTCAGATGAAGTTTCTTTGGGAATCCCCGCACCTGAACTGCTGGACCAGAATGCCCACCGTGGAAAGAACTGCAGGTTCCAAGGTCTGACCGTGGAGTGCATGTGTCAGAGCTGGGTCTCCTCAGTGGTTTAGATGGAGCAGTGGACAACTCATCCAGGTGCACATGTAGCATACGGCAATACATTGGACCCTGCAGAGGATGCCTGGTACTATACCAGAGGACAGAGGATGGAGCAAATTGATCAACTACTAAGCCAAGTGTTGGCAGTGAATATCCAGGGAAACGAATACACAAAGGTTGACTGTGTCAGCCAGTGGAGTCTGGAGAGGTTTCATCGTGCTTGGAGTGGGGAAATCAGCAGTAATTCAGAACTGTTGAATTATCTATCACAACTTCTTGAGCCGGACCCTCAGAGCATGCCCCACATTGGGAACCCTGGGATGGTGTCAGGTGGCTGCCCTCCATCACGGGGTACAGAGGCATTTGGGAGGCTGAGTGTGGCTTCTCCCCTTATCTCCCTCATTATCTCAGATACAGGAAGGAGAAAAGAGAATGTGGAAATACTGGCCTCACCCACCTTCCTGTGGCCTTTGACCCTTAAAATTCTAATCAACCATGTAATCATCATCAAAAATAAAGATAAAAAAAGCTTGTGGGTTTGGAGGAGGTCACAGCCTTTTGGGGGATGCACATCCAGGGCCTGTTAAGAGGACTGGTCTACAGTAGGAAATTAATCAATGCGTTGGACATCCTTCCCAACACTAGCATTCCAAAATGCATCATCCTGCAAGAACTGGGTGCCAGCAGGTGAATCTGTCTCTGGCCACAGCACTCTGCATCCATCTGCTGGCTGATTCTGGTGGTGCATGACAATGTTGCCATCCCCATCACCAGGGTCCCTGTAGGATCCCCTGGGGTTTGCTAGGCCATGGTGTCTAGTTTCCCAGCTGATGAAGACCCTGGAATGTCACAGCACCTACTTGTGTCATTGGCTGCGTGTTACTCACATGGAGGTTCTCTGTGGCACTGGGGCTTTGGCCACACCCAGGCTGTGCCTCAAACCAAAGACAAAAAACAGGAATAAAAGCTCTGCTAACTTGTCCACGTGATTTGAGAAAGCATATTTGTGTTGAACTTTGCAGACATATCACAGATATCAATCGCACTCGCTTTTCTTTTTCCAATCCAAGCTGCTATAGCTTGGATTGACACGTGGTCATGGTGCCAGTTAGTAAGGTATATCATGCTATTTCAGCACATGCCTGCAGTGTGCCAAACTCAGATCATAGCATCAGTATGTCTGCCTCAGATGCGTCTCATTTATCTGTATTGGGGACATGTAAATTGCCTTTTAAAATTATAAAGGAAATTTCATGCTTTAATTTTTCTCAAAACATTTATTTATTTCTACTTGAATGGCAGATTTACTGAAAGAGGAAAGACAGTGATTGCCCATTCACTGGTTCAACACCAAAACAGCTGTGACAACCAGAGCTTGGCCAGTCTGAAGCCAGGAGCCAGGGGCCAGGAAGCAGGAACCAGGGGCCAAGAGCCAAGAGCCAGGAGCCAGTGACCAGGAACCAGGAGCGAGGAGTCAGGAGCCAGGAGCAAGGAACGAGGGGCCAAGAGCCAGAAGTTAGGGGCCAGGAGCCTGGAGCCAGGAGCCAGGGGCCAGGGGCCAGGAGACAGGATTCAGAGGCCAGTACCCAAGGGCCAGGAGACAGGGGTCAGGGGCCAGGACACAGTAGGCAGGGGCCAGGAGTCAGGGGCCATGGGCCAGGCTCTGGTAACTTATCTTCATCCACTCACAAGCTGGCCCTCTAGCAGTGTCCATTTAAAACATGAAGCACAAGATAAGACAAGACACGACTCTTGCTTCCTACCACACTCTTCTCTGCTCTCATTTCAGCTCTCCTGCTTTACAGCACGACTCCAAAGAGCTTGTAATATTGCCCATCTCTGCCTCCCAATCTCTCACACATGCACAATGCAACATTCCACATCCTCCCCAAAGCATGCTGGATTGGGGCTACTGCAGTGGCTAAGCCTCTGCTTGCTTGTGGCCTCTGCATCCCATCTGGGTGCTGATTCTAGTCTAAGCTGCTCCACTTCTAATTCAGCTCCCTGTTTATGGGCTGGGAAAGCAGTGGAGCTTGGTTCAAGTTCTTGAGCACCTGCACCCATGTGGGAGACCCAGAGGAAGCTCCTGACTCTGGTTATCTCAGCTCTGGCCATTGCAGCCCCTTGGGGAGGGAGCGGGTGGAAGCAAGATCTTTTTTTTTCTGACTCTACTTCTCTCTGTAAATCTGCCTTTCCAAAAAATACATAAATATTTTTTAAAATGCCCTTAGTAAAATATATTCTTACACCATCTAATCACTTAAAATAATTTTTTAAGATTGATTTATTTTTATTACAAAGTCAGATATACAGAGAGGAGCAGAGACACAGACGAAGATATTCCCTCCAATGATTCACACCCCAAGTGAGCACAACGGCTGATGCTGTGCTGATCCGGAGCCAGGAGCCAGGAACCTCCTCCTGGTCTCCCACATGGGTACAGGGTCCCAAATCTTTGGGCCGTCCTCGACTGCTTTCCCAGGCCACAAGAAGGGAGCTGGATGGGAAGTGGAGCTGCAGAATTAGAACTGGAGCCCATATGGGATCCCGACACGTTCAAGGCGAGGACTTTAGCCACTAGTCCATGCTGCTGGGCCCATCATCACTTAAAATATTAAGTAAGCCATATTGACTCCACAATTAAAAAAAAATGCATCTTGGGTGGCGTGGTGTAATGACTAAAGTCCTCACCTTCAATGCGTTGGAATCCCACATGGGGGCCAGCTCTAATCACAGCAGTTCCACATCCCATTCAGCTCCCTGCTTGTGGCCTCAAAGAAGAAGAGCACAGGCCAAGGCCTTGATACCCTGCAACCTCGTGGGAGACCTGGAGGAAGTTCCTGGCTCCTGGCTTTGGATCAGTGCAGCATCAGCCGTTGCAGTCACTTGGGGAGTGAATCATCGGATGGAAGATCTTCTTCTCTGTCTCTCCTCCTCTCTGTCTATCTGACTTTGTAATGAAAATAAAATAAATTATCTAAAAAAAATGCCTCCTGTTACATTGCAAATACACACTTTTTGTTGTTGTTGTTTTAATAAGAAAATCCTGGGCCCCGGCGGCGTGTAGTTGTGGGGGAATTCTGCATTTGGAATTTTTGTTTTGAAGATTTTTTCCCCTTGTGACCTGTTTTCCTGTTAGATGATGGGTGGATTGTGTAGGTGAAAATGTGATGAGAATGTGCTACTGGTTGGCAAATGACCACATGTGCCTTGACCTTGGAGTCCTGGCTGTTGCTCCATAACTACTGTTAAAGAGTGAATAATGGCTTGCTCAGAATTATCTTTTGAGACGTCTGCTTAGCCTTGAAGTGCAGACAGAGTGACCAAATGATGTACATTCCCCCTGAGTCATAAAAACAAAATAATTAGTTGCTTGTGCAGAGGCTTGTGAAGTATCTGAGTAAATAAAAAGCCTTTTCTTGGGCTGTGTGTGAGAAAGCACCAAGTTTGCAAGAACGCACCCAGTGTGTGAGAATGTGCAAGAATGCACCAAGTGTCAGTGTCTGTGTCCTTCTTTATCGCCGACTCCATGCACCCTTCCCAAGCTCCGAACTCTCGGTTGGAGCTGGACTCCGGCGCTCCTCCCTGCCTAGTTCCTCTATATCATTACTAACATATAGTTCTTCATACAGTCATATGTCCATCATTGCGGGCATGGACAATGGCAGAGAGTCCAGCATCCTATTGTCAAGATATAATGAACATTTTCATTGCAAGTCCATCTTTGTCTGGAAATAGAGTTGCATACCACACTGCATCCTCACATCTGGATGTTAGTCTCCATTTCACAGCTACTGTACATCCCCTTAAATGGAAAACTATGATACAAAATCAACAATAGAGAGAAAGATAGAAATTTACAATGCCATGAAGTTAAATGACATGTTACTAGGTATGACAGTCTCCATTACACAACTACTGTACATCTCCTTAAATGAAAAGTCATGAAACAAAATCAACAATAGAAAGAAAATAGAGATTTACATGTCATGAAGATATATGGCATATTACTAGATATAACACTCTCCATTACACAGCTACTATACATCCCCTAAAATGAAGAGCCACAAAACAAAATCAATATTCAGGAGAAAAAAGAAATTAACAACACCAAGAAGTTAAATAACATGATATTAAATGACTAACATGTAGCTGAAGAAATGAAAATCAAGAACCTCCTTGAAAAACATGATGCTACTGTATGATCTACGAGTCATTGAATGATTTAATCAGAAGAAAGTGTTTTGAAGAGATGAAACCAACAGAAAACAACAAAACCCGTGTGATACATTTTCGGCTGATTTTTGTTGGTGAAGTGTGTCTCTTCTAGAGAATAAACAGATGGGTTTTGATTTTTAATCCAGTCTACTAGTCTATGACGCTTGATTGAGCTTAAGCCAGTTACATTCAGAGTTTAATGTACATGGGTGGTACTTTGGTCCTGTCATTTTAGGAATGGGCTGTTCATTGGTTTCGTCTTCTGTTGTCATTTTACTGGGATGTTCTTCCCACTTGCCTTTGGTTTTGTTGGGTGCTATTCCTCTTCTCTGTCAAGAGAACATCTTAAAGTATCCTTTGAAGGGCAGGTTTGGAAGAGGCAAATCCTTTTAACTTTTTTTTTTTACTGTGGAAGAATTTTATTCCATTTTCAAAGACGAAAGAAAGCTTTGCTGGATATGTTATCCTAAGCCGAAATTTTTTTTTTCTTTTAGAATCTGGAATATGTCACTCCATTCTCTTCTTACCTGTAGAGTTTCCAGTTAGAGGTCTCCTGTGAGTTTAATTGCCATTCCTTTATATGTCAATTGATTTTTTTCACATGCACATTTAAGGATCTTTTCCTTATGTTCGATTGAAGAGAGTTTGTTGATCATGTGTCTCAGTGAAGATCGCTTTTGATCAAGCCTGTTGAGAGTTCTGTGCCCCTCCTGGATCTTGTATTCCCAATTCTTTCCCCAGAGTAGGGAAATTTTCCTTTATTATTTCATTAAATACATTTGTAAACTCAGCTTCTCTTTCTGCACCTTCTGGGACTCCCATAATTCTTAGATTTGGCCTCTTAAGAGTGTCTTTCAATTCTTGAATACTTTTTTTGGCCTGATACAGCTCTGCTTTCAGCTTTTTGTTTGTTTCCCGCTGGTGACAGGAAATATTTTCCAATTCTGAGATTCTTTTTTTTTTTTTTTAAGATTTATTCATTTTTATTACAGCCAGATATACACAGAGGAGGAGAGGAGAGGAAGATCTTCCATCTGATGATTCACTCTCCAAGTGAGCCTCAACGGGCCGGTGCACGCCTGTCCGATGCCGGGAACCTGGAACCTCTTCCAGGTCTTCCACGTGGGTGCAGTGTCCCAATGCATTGGGCCATCCTCGACTGCTTTCCCAGGCCACAAGCAGGGAGCTGGATGGGAAGTGGAGCTGCCGGGATTAGAACCGGCACCCATATGGGATCCCAGGGCTTTCAAGGCAAGAACTTTAGCCGCTAGGCCACACCGCCGGGCCCCAATTCTGAGATTCTTTCTTCTGCTTGCTTCATTCTGTTTTAGAGACTCTCCATTGAACTTTTAATTTGCTCTACTGTGTTTTTAATTTCTGATATATATGCCTTGATTTGCTTTATTGCTTCCTTAAATTCTTTGAACTCTTGCATGAGCTTCTCATTTTTGATCAAATGCTTTAAAATGAGTTTTATGGATTCTATGTCCCCATTTTTTTCTCGATGTCTTCCTCAGTTAACTCTGAGGTTGGCATAGGGTTTCACTCCTTTACAGGGGAGTTTTCAGTAATATTCATTGTGCCTTTGTCTCTTCTTTTGCTCTTGGTCATTGTACTTTTGGTTAGCAGTTTTCTCATTGGGGCAGGTTTCTAAGCTGTGCCACCCACAGGTCTACAATGCAATTTTACTTATTGCAGTTGGTACACAACTTTTCTTGCAACCACTTGTGCCACAACCTCTAGCAAATTCCAGGTCTGGGTTCTTATGTCAGGTTTCCACTGTGGTCTCCACAGCCCCAGCTGCTGACTCACCACTCTCTACCTCCTGTGATATGGTGTTGAGGCTGCACTGTTGTCTCTGCAACCTTTCTCCCACTTCCGGTTGGAGCACATCCCAGGATTAGAGAGACACCAGGTGTCCTATATAATTAGGTTGTTGGTGTTGATCTTGTCAGAATCTGTTGGACATTAGGTCTGGGTGCCACACGGACCTATTTTGAACCATATGATGCCACAGTCGGTATTATTTTCCTGTGGGACCAGTGCAATCCATGGACCTCAGTGAGTTCTCGCGAGCTCAGCACATACACAGTTCATTGTTGTCCTATGTAGTCCTAAAGCTATTGCCACAGTGTACAAAATGGCTCCTGACACACCACTGGTAGAGTTCTTGATCTGCTGGCTGTCAGGTCTGAGGGTTACCCAGACCTGTCTTGGGTGGAACCTGTAGAATGCCACGTTGATGCAGTTCACTGAATCAGAAATGAGTTCACTCTCAGCTCAGCGTATGCTCAGTCCTTTCCCTTGCCTTTGCCTCCTTACACAAAATGGTGCCCAACTGAGCTCTAGCGGGCTGACTGGGCTATGAAATCCACCCTGTTCTCACACTGCCCACCTGTGATCTGCTGCTCTGTCTCTGCTTCTGATCAAATCAAACAGATCAGCAGGATCGACAGTTCTTTGTCTGGATTCACCTCCCAAGCTCCCAGTTAAAGTCACTTCCCACCTGGTTGCTGGTGGAGTTCCCACTGCTGGTGGGGTTCAAATCATCATTAGCTGAATGCTGCTGAAGTAGCATTCACTGCAACACCACATCGTTGTGTCCACTGTTTTTCTGTGTCTGTCAGTCTCCAGGAAACTCTCTGCTGTTGTTCTGTCCTTTCCTATTTCCTGACATATGTCCTCTCTGCTTCATCCTGATTAAATGGCTTTGCATCTGTTTAAATATGCCTTTACCCTATTCCGCCATCTTAATTCTCCCTCCATTGGCATTCTTGAGGCCTTTCAAGAATACCAAGTGAAGCCCTAGATTTTGAAACTTTTGAATTCTTGATGTCCTTTTTTTTAAGATTTATTTATTATTTTTATCTCAAAGTCAGATATACAGAGAGGAGGAGAAACACAGAGGAAGATCTTCTGTCCAATGATTCACTCCCTAAGTGAGTACAACGGCCGGTGCTGTGCTGATCTGAAGCCAGGAAACAGGAATCTCTTTGAGGTCTCCCACACGGGTGCAGGGTCCCAAATCTTTGGGCCATCCTCGGCTTTTTTCCCAGGCCACAAACAGGGAGCTGGATGGGAAGTGGAGCTGCTGGGATCAGAACCAGCTCCCATATGGGAACCCAGGGCGTCCTCAGCGAGGACTTTAGCCGCTAGGCCATGCTGCCGAATCCAGAATTCTTGATGTGCTTTTAAAGATTGCTAGAAATATCTTTGCTATAGAAATTCTGGGGGGTTTAATACAGTTCTGAAAGAGTTGAGATCCTAAATAGTTAAATGGAGAAACAAGTTGTATTTTTTCTGGGGCTATAGCTAATCTTGCCTCAACTGAAGGAAAAGACACTGAAGTTGCTGCTATAAATCTTTCACAGCTGCACCCAGATCTAATGGTGCTGATGGCACAGGCAGCCCAGAGGGCTCCATGCCTGGCCAAAAGAGATTTTGGCTTGGCACACGCTCTATGGGCACATGCTCTACAGGTGGAGGATCCTCTGTAAACTCACTTCTATCCTCTTCCCTTTCCTCCTCCTCAGAAGAGGACCAGAGATCTTCTTTGTGCAGTTTCTCCAGATGTTGTCTGGTCTGGGGTTCCTGCTACTTTTTTTTTTACCCTGGTTTGGGGTCCCCTCTGTCTTCTTACTCTGGTTTGGGGTGCTTTCTGTCTTCTTACTTTGGTTTTGGGTTCTTTCTTTCTTACCCTAGTTTGGGGTTCCCTTCCCCTTCTTATGGATAATTTTTCAAGGAAGGGTTGCACCACCACTTGAGGGGATGACAAAGCAATTTTTACCAACCACCAGAGGAAAAAGGTGGCTATAAGTAGAGCAAACCATGGGGATATATCGCAGACAATTTCAATGAACTTCTGCAAGGCCTTAAGCTTAGTGTCAGTGCTTTGTGACTGGAGCAGATCTCTGATTTCCTTAATCTGCACTTTTGTGAGTTGTTGCCTCATGATAAATTTTACTTGTGCCCTGCAAAATATTTCATTCTAAGTTTACCTCCAGATTTCCGCAGTCCCTCAGATTATCCCTCATGCTGCAGGATGGGGAGAGGGTCTGGGGATGAAATCATTAATGCCCTAGCAAAAATTTTTGAGCTTACGTTTTTAGGTACAAGGGACCCTCAGATTGTCCCTTGGGCTGGACTCCCATCAGGTGCCATTTGCTCTGGCCAGCAGCGCTAGTAACGTGGACAGGGAGAGGGTCTGGGAATGAAGCACCGACAGGAGACCAGTGATGGTAGAAGTCTCTGTGAAGTCTCTATTGCTCCTTCACCTCTCCTTACATACTCTCCCCCACCCCCGCCCCACATCCTCATTTAGCAGGATATTGGATACAGATGAGTCCACTAGTCCAGGTGTTTTAAGCCACAAGCCCAGTTCCTGTTCCTGCCCAAGGCAATGAGTGCTAATCAACTCCTTAGCCCACAACACTGATATGAAGCCAGGAACCAGCAGCCTTTGGCTCCTGGCTTCGCATCTGCTGAGCTCCAGCCATTGTGGTTGCTTGGAGAGTGAATCACTGGATGGAAGATTTTCCTCTCTCTGCTTCTCTCTGTATATCTGATTTGCAATAAAAATAAATACATCTTTTAAAGATTTATTTTTGTTGGAATTGGTGATTTATCGAAAGACACGGAGAGATCTTCAATCTGCTAGTTCAGTTCCCATGTGGCCTCAATAGTCGGAGCTGAGCTGAATTGATACCAACAGCCAGGAGCTTCTTCCAGGTCTCCCATGCACATGCAGGATCCCAAGGCTTTGGGCCACCCTCCACTTCTTTCCCAGCCCACAAACAGAGAACTGGATGGGAAGTGGAGCAGCTGGGACACAAACCGGCACCTGTATAGGATGCTGGCACCATAGGATAGAGGATCAGCTTACTGAACTGTCGTGCTGGTCCCAGAAAACAATTTTGTGAGAAAATACTATGTGAAAAACTGACTACAGGAATAAGTTTTTTTTTTTTTAATTGATTTTCATGGGAAAGGCAGATTCACGCAGGGATGGAAGATTTTTCCATATGTTGGTTCACTCCCTGGGTGGCCAAAAAAACAGTAACAGGAAGTTGGACTGAAAGTGAAGATTCCAGGACTTGAACTGGCACTCTGGCATTCTGGCAGCCACCACTGTGCCAGAATGCTGCTCCCCAGTAATAAGTCTCAGCTCTAACCAGGGATTCCTCAATTTTCAGCTGAGATACTCTGAATTTCAATGATTGACAAACACATATAAACCTGCTGTGTTTAAAAGCCTAAGTTATACATGTCTTTTTCACAAATATATATGTATACACATAATGGTATTTAACTGAATTATATATGCATATAAATATACATACTTATAAATATATATATGTATATGAATATATGTATGTAGGTATGTATTGATGCAGGTATATATGTAAAACTTGTAACCAAAAGCAGATTTGCAGAGCAAAGAGCTCAGGCAACGGATTGCTTGTTTCTAGATGTAAGTCTTCAGTTTGATGGCTGAGAAAATTTTGATTTTTCAGATAGAAGTGGAGTGAGGTCTGATGTGGCAGGTAGCTCAAAAGGCTAATTCCCCTTGCAGCGCCAGCATCCTGTATGGGCACTGGTTTCAGTGCCAGTTGCTCCACTCTGATCCAGTTGCCTGCTAATGGCCTGGGGAAGGAGCAGTTGAGGATGGCTCAAATCCATGAGACTCTGCACCCATAGGGAGACCTGGAAGAAGCTCCTGGTTCCTGGCTTCAGATTGGCTCAACTCAGTACCTGCCAAAATGGCCATCTGGGCAGTGAACCAGTGGATTGAAGATCTCTTTGTCTTCGCTTCTCTAACGCTTGCCTTTCAAATAAAAATAAGTAAATCTTTAACTTTTAAATTTATTTTTATCGCAAAGTCAGATGCATACAGAGAGAAGAGACAGAGAGGAAGATCTTTCATGCATGATTCACACCCCATGTGGCCGCAACTGCTGGAGCTGAGCATATCTGAAGCCAGGATCCTGTAGCCTCCTCAGGGTCTTCCACCAGGTGCAGGGTCTCAAGGCTTTGAGCCATGCTTGACTGCTTTCCCAGGCCACAAGCAGGGAGCTGGATAGGAAGCAGGGCTGCCGGGATTAGAATCAGTACCAATAGGACATCCTGGTGCATGGTAGGCAAGGATTTTAGCTGCTAGGCTGTTACGTTGGACCCAAATCTTTAATTAAAATAATTTTTTGAGCAGACTTTGATCATTTCAGTTAACTAAAATGAAGTTACAATAGATTGGATTTACTAGATATGAAAAATGACTAAACATATCAAACCAGTGAAACGGAAAATATGAAGGGGCATCAAAAATTCTTCTTTACAAGGAGCCTTTTAAATCGTAAAAAAAAAAAAAAAATCAATGTGGAATTATGCACTAAAGAACTTTCCAGCAAGCAATCAAAAAAATTGTCATTTTATAACAACAACTCAAATAATTTGTTTTACTTCCTCTGAAGTTTTATCATTCATGGAGCCAGCATGGCAGGTTGGGACTGTGTCTGAAGCGAACACATCTCATGCATGCTCTAGTTTGAGTCTTAGCTGTTCCACTTCAGAGCTAGCTCCCAGCTAACGCACCTGGGAAAACAGCAAAAGATGGCCCCAGTGTTTGGGCTCCTGAACCTACATGGGAGACCTGGAGGAATGGCTCAGCATGGCCAATTGAGCTACTCGGGGAATGAACCTATGGATAGAAGATGAATCTCTCTGTACTTTGCCTTTCAAATATGTTAATTAATAATCTTTTTGTAAAAAGCCTTTCAAAATAATCTTTACAAAACACATTTGTCATCAAAACGCTCTAACGCTTCCAGTTTGATTTGTGCAATTCATTGATTGTTGGTGTACAGACTCTAGATTTCTTCTTGTATTTCCATTTTGTCCTGCAAGTTGAAGAACCCTAAAAATAGTTGGGCTAATGGGATTTAGATCAATGAACCATTTTGGCAAGAGCCTTTATAAATTTGTGATTTTTAATTCATTTATTTTTAAAGATTTATTTATTTTTATTGCAAAGTCAGATACACAGAGAGGAGGAGAGACAGAGAGGAAGATCTTCCCTCCTATGGTTTACTTCCTTAGCAGCTGCAATGGCTAGAGCTGAGCAGATCAGAAGCCAAGAGCCTGGAGCTTCTTCCAGGTCTTCCATGTGGATGCAGGGTCCCAAGGCTTTGAGCCATCCTCAACTGCTTTTCCAGGCCACAAGCATGGAGCTGGATGGGAATAGGGTACAGTGACAATCGAACTGGTGCCCATAAGAATTCCCAGCGCATTCAAGGTGAGAACTTTATCCACTAGGATATTGCACCTAGTCCAAGTACCAATACTCTTCAAGCTAAAGGCCCACAGGTGGCAGCTGCCTTGACACTGGGGATTCAAGCCCTCACGCAGGCTGGTGACTCTGTAGTATACTCAGGAGCCTGCATCTGCCAGCATCAGTGGCTTTCAGTCTGTTCAAGGGCTGACACAGTGCTGCCTGTCCAGCTGCCCAGCAGCCCAGCTCTCCCTGCCTTGCCTCAGGGCCACTGTGAGGTGAGGAGTCTCCATGGTCTCCTATGGACCACTCCCTTCATATTCTCACTATTCCATACAGCTAGAGCCTGCTGAAACTCTACTCCTCACAACCACCACCCAGAAACCAAGTGTTTGGCACTTCCAGAGTCTTGCAGAAGAACCTGGTGCTGAAGTGTGAAGTGTGGTCAAGAGACACAGAGGAGAATGGGGTGACTCAGCAGTCCTGCACATCAGTGACAGCAGTCTGAGATGGGGTCCTTGACTGGGTGAATCAGAGGTTTGGAGCTGTCCTGTAAGGTCTTTTCTCCCAGGATGTTTCCCCAGGGTTGTCACTAAGCACTGAACAGGATGAGTGACATGTCCCCCTCGAGACTCGTACCCTTGGTGCAGAAGAGCCTGCTGGGTCATGAGGCCTTGGCCATCCTTAGTCTGGACCAGCTTCCCAGAGAGATGTCCCCTGCGCTCTTCGTGGAGGTCTTCAACAGGAGGCTCTTGGACACCTTGAAGGCCATGGTGAGGGTCTGGCCCTTCGACTTCATCCCATTGGGCACCCTCATGAAGAGTCCTCAAGTGGACATCCTGAAAGCTGTGTTGGATGGTCTCAACATGCGCCCAGAAATCTCACTCCAGGTGACTCAAACAGAGATCCAGGGAAGAGAGAGTTGGGTTCAGGAAGAGTGAAGGGCTCAAGGATGTTTCAGCAATTTCTTTGGATATCAAGGGAGGCAGCTGAGAGAGGTCAGGTCTCCTGAGTCCCTCTGGGGAAGGACTTCCTGAGGTGACAGAGGGGATATGTACTTTAATGTTCTCATGGGGTCCTTGAAGGCACTGGGTAGTGGGGACCAGACAGGAGCTCTGAGCAAATGGGGATGAGTGAAAGACAGACATAGAGGAGAGTGGAGTGCCCCTTCCCTCGCTGCAGACACAGGGCTGTCAGCCCTCCTCCCCTCCCTGAGCCTCTCCATCCTTACCAGAGGCCCACAAGAGTCTGTAGTCCCCCTCCCCTCAGCTCTGTAAGCATCAAGAAAAAGACTGAAGTCTAACTAAATAAACTAACTAAATGAATAAATAAATAAAATTCTGTGTCATAGCAAATGAGTCTGTCCCTTTGCCACCATCTTGCCTGTCCAGATGGAAATTCTCCTGTCTCTCCTCCTACATGTGTTAACCAACCATTCATTACAAAACAAAAACAAAAAAAAAACAAACAAAAAAATCACTACCACCAGAAACCCTACAAAAGGTGAATCCTATCAGCCACATTTCCCTCAGGCAGCATAGTTGACAGAATCAATGCAGACCGAGTCAAGGTCAATCAGGAGCAACTGGGTGGGTCAGGAAGCCTGAAGAGTCACCTAGTGATTGGAGGCAGCAATGGGTGTGGCAGCAAGGAGGGGCAGCAAGGAGATTATCAGACCCAATGGAATCCCCCACCTGGTGAAAGGTCCTACTCACAGCCAAGGGTCCCAGCACCTGTGCCTGCTCCTTCCAGAGCTCAGGGTGCGCTTCCAGTCTCACCCAGAGCAGGAAGTCACTGGCCTCCACAGGGCTCCCCAGAGGCCCAGGCTTCATCTCCACGGGGAACACAGCACCAGAAGGTAAGAGCCATTTCTCCCTTTGTTTCATTTGACCTTAATGCTACAGGTCTCTTTGAAGCATTCTCCCAAGATTCTCATGGATTTCAGCATGTGGTTGGGAGTGTTGGGGCTAGGAGGGCAATCTTAGGGTTGGACATCTTAGGGCTTAGATAAGTTGCCTGAGATAGGATGTGTTCTGCTTTTCCAATTCCTTAATAATTCATTCATGTATGTGAAAGGCCGAGTGAGAGAGAGAGACAGAAATCTTTCCATGTGCTGATTCAATCCTCACAGGGCCACAACAAGTGGGGCCGGGCCAGGCTGAAGCCTGCAGCCCAGGAATTGTGTCCCAGTCTTCTTCCCATGTGGGTACAGCAACCTGAGCACTTGGGCCACATTCCTCTGATTTCCCAGACACACTAGCAGGGAGCTTGCTGGCAAGTGGAGCAGTTAGGACCTGACAGCAGGTGGATCAGAGGGCTTGCTCATATTGCAGATGGTAGCCCATCCTGCTGCTGGACAACTTTAGCCTGCATTTAAAAATTTAAAAAAAAAAAATTGTAAAGATTTATTTTTATTAGAAAGTCAAAAATACTGAGAGGATGAGATTTATTCCCAAGCAGCTGCAAAGGCTCGAGCTGTGCATATATGAAGCCAGGAACCAGGAGCCTTTCTGTGTATCCTGTGTGGGTGCAGGGTTCCAAGGCTTAGGGCCGTCATTGACTCTCCTCCAAGGCCAGCATTAGGGAGCACGTTGGGAAGTGGGCCACTGCGATTAGAACCAGTGTCCATATGGGATCGTGGCACATGCAAGAGAATGAATTAGATTACTGCACTGCGTCTTGTATTTTTAAAATTTTAAAGAGAATCTTTGGTTAAGCCATAGCAAGTGGGCGCCTTTGTAGGCTTACAGTGTGTAGCATTTGAGCACGTGTGTACAGGATGGCCTGGTCAGGGTAATGAGAATTTCTCTGTGTTTGGAACCCTTGAACTCTTCTCTTGTGATGTTTAAGTACAGAGTCACTCACTCTGAACTTGAGGCATCCATTATGCTTTTGGACACTGTGACTCCTTCCCTCCTCTCACCCTCTCACTTTTAGCACTTGCTGCCCACCTCCTCCCTCACCCCTACAAACCTCAATCATTGCTCTCCCACACCTGGACTAACCTCCTTGAATCACAACAGCTGATTTCTGTGTCTGGCTCACTTTACTTTTCAAGTCCATATCTTAGATGTCTCCATTGTGTTACAAATAACAAGATTTCATTCCTTATCACCAAATAACACTCCATTGTGATTTTCTCCTTCCTTTTTCTTTAAAGATCCATTCATTTGGAAGGCAGTTACAGGGACAGAGAGACTTGTGTCCTTGCTGGTTCACTCCCCAAATGAGATGAGGGTGTTGCAAGGGAATCTGTGCCCTGGCCATATTTCAATTGGATTATTTGGTTGTAGTGTTGGGTCTCACCTGGTTAGAAAGTAGATAGTCACTCTTTGGTTTGCAAATGCTTTCTTCTTGTATGATCTTCACTCCAGTTCCTCAAATGACATTTTCCATCTTTCTCTAGTCCCATTGTCTATTTTTGCTTTTGTTGCCCGCGTTGGTGTGGTCTCATCCAGAAATTGCTGCCTAATCCCATGCCTTGAATTGTTTTCCCCGGGTTTAGCATTTCTGGTCTTATAAATGCAAGTGTTGGAGCATTATGTTATCTTTTTTTTTTTTTTTTTTAGTTTCCTTAACATTTGTATTTATTGGAAAGGTGGATTTACACAGAGGAGGACACACAGAAAGAATCACAGGTTCATTCTGCATTTGGCCCCTGTTAGATGATGACCCACAACCTCCCGCCCACTGGTGAATAATATCAGCAAGTTGTCCATAGTTGTAACAGAAACTTTATTGGAAAATCCGCTCCAGGTCGCCCTTCATGCAGAGTGAAGGGAAAAGAGGGCAATTGAAAGGGCCTTAAGGAGTTTTATACTCCTTAGAGTTTTATACTCCTTAAGGAGTTTTATACTCCTCTAGACATATGGGCTGGCAAAGGGCCAGTCTATGCCCTAGTTAAACAAGGAATATCCGTTAAGATTGTATCGTTGCTTGGCAGGAATCCTGTAAGGCTGGTGAATAACTGGCTCCTGTGTCCCCTTCTGTTCTGGACTGAAGCCTGGGAGACATTCTGAGTTGAAGCAGATTCAACCTCTCACCTCCAGTGTGCAGGTTAGCCATCAGCCACAATGGCCAGAGCTAGCCTATCTGAAGCCAGGAGCCAAGAGCTTCCTCAGGGTCTCTTACACAGGTTCAGGGTCCTAAGGGTGTGGGCCATCTTCTGCTTTCCCATGCTACGAGGAAGGAGCTGGATGAGAAGGGGAGCAGACTGGATACAGAGCAGTGCTCATATGGGATCTTGGTGTTTGCAAGGCAAGGGTATCGACACAGGTTACTGCTGCTGTTGTTGCTATTATTATTGATTGTTTCATTTGAAAGCCATAGAAAACAGTCAGATATTCAGCCCCTTACTCCCCACTAACTACCTGAACAGTTGGAATAGAACTGAATTCAAACCTTCCACGTGGGGGGCCAGGATCTCCTTAGTTGGTCTATATTCTGTAGCTTAACTGAATTCATTTATCCTTTGGCTGGAGTTCTTTAATTACTTAGCTGTAGCATTTTTGTTTGATTTATTCTTGAAGCACTATTAGGCTAATATTAGGTCTTCCTATTTCTTTTACAGACTTTTAAAAAGATTCATTCGTTTTTATTAGAAATTAAGACGTACATGGCCTAGTGCAGTCGCCAAATGATAAAATCCTTGCTTTGCAAGCTCCAAGACCCCACATGTTCAACGGTTTTAATCCCAGTGGGCCCTGCTTCTCACCTGTTCCCTGCTTGTGGTCTGGGAAGACAGTGGAGGACAGCCCAAAGCCTTGATACATTGATCCCATGTGAGAGACTCTGAAGAGGCTGCTGGCTCCTGGCTTTGAATCAGCACAGCTCTGGCTGTTGCAGCTGCTTGAGGAATGAATCATTGTATGGAAGATCTTTCTCTCTGTATCTCTTCCTCTCTGTATATACAATTTTCCAACATAAATAAATGTTTAAAAAAAGGAAGTAATATATGCAAAGAGGAGGAGGAGAGTCAGGAAGATCTTCTGCCAGCTGGTTCACTCCTCAGTTGACATCAATGTCCAGAGCAGAGCTTATCCAGAGCCAGGAGACAGGCATTTGCACAGGTCTGCCATGCAGATGTAGGGTCCCAAGGCTTTAGGCCATCCTTGACAGTTTTCCAAGCAACAAGCAGGGATCCGGATGGGAATTGGCGCACCCATTTGGGATTCAGCTGCCTGCGAAGGAAGGATTTTTCATCACTAGGCTACAGCGCTGGGCTGTAGACACTTTTTCTTATTGACTTCCCTCCTAGTCTTCTATGGACGAGACCGCGTGAGGCACTGCCTGTGCTCTGATGGGGAGAAAAATTTGTCCTTGGCCTTTCAGGCCTTAAAAATTAGTATTTGGAGCCCAATGTGGTGTCCAAGCGGCTAAAATCCTTTTATTGCTGGCTCCAGGATCCCATAGAATTGATGATTCTAATCCCAGGTGCACCAACTCCCATCCTGCTCCCTGCTTGTGCGATGTAAGAGCAGTGGAGGACAGGCAAAAGCCTTGGGACCCTAGACCTGCCTGGAAGACCAGGAAGAAGCTCAGAACCTGACATTGGGTCAGCTCTGCTATCGCTGTTAAAGCCACTTGTGGAGTGAATCAACGCACCGAAGATGTACCTCTCTGTTTCTCCTCCTGTCTGTTTATCTGACTTGTCAATTAAAATCATGATAAAGGAAGTTGGTAATCAGTTTGAATCAGACATATATAACATGCATGTTATGGGTATTGTGTCAGGTCTTCCACACATCCAGGTAATGAGTGGAAAACTGCTTATTTCATATTACCCCGGTACTAGATTCTTGCCTTTGTTTGTTTGTTTGTTTTTCAGTTAAGTTTTAAGTAGATTTTAAAATTTGATTTCAAGGTAACGGCATTGCATGGAGTCCCACGTCTATTTAAAGCTCAGCTTCCTGCTGGGGCACCTGGGAAAGAGCAGTTTACAGCCCAAGTGTCTCTTCCTCTCTGCCACTCTGCCTTTTCAAAAGTGTGCCTGAGTGGATTGGCAGTGTGGGCCACATGGCATGTCCGATTCTGTTGCTTTAGGGCCTTGAATGATGGTCAGACTAGTTCCTTCTAGGCTGAGGGCATTTGCAGGCTGCCTCACTGGTGCTCACCTTGGTAACATAGTGGTCAGTACAGATGGGCCACCAGCCCTCTTACAGCCACCTCAGGGCCTGAGGAGTGTCATGTGAGGCTGACATGTGAAGTGTGGTCAAGAGGCACAGAGGAGAATTGGGACGACTCAGCAGTCCTGTGCTTGTATGACAGCAGTCTGAGATAGGGTCCTTGACTGGGCAACTCAGGGCTTATTTGGAGCTCTTCTGAAAGGTCTTTTCTCCCCGGATGTTTCCCCAGAGTTGTCACTAAACACTTAGCAGGATGAGCGACATGTCCCCCCTGAGACTCCTGCACTTGGCGCAGAAGAGCCTGCTGGGTCATGAGGCCTTGACCATCCTTAGTCTGGACCAGCTTCCCAGAGAGATGTTCCCTTCGCTCTTTGTAGAGGCCTTCAACAGGAGGCTCCTGAGCATCCTGAAGGCCATGGTGAGAGTCTGGCCCTTTGAATTCCTCCCGTTGGGCGCCCTCACTAAATGGCCGCAAGTCGACATCCTGAATGCTGTGTTGGATGGGATCGATATGAAGTACGACCAGATCTCTGACTCCAGGTAACTGACACAGTGGTCTAGGGAAGAGAGTGATGAGTTCAGGCAAGGTAGAGGGCTGGAAGACATTCCAGAAACTACTTTGGAAAGCAAGGGAGTCAGGTGAGAGAGGTCAGGACCCATGAGTGCCCCTGGGAAAGGGCTTCCTGAGGTGACAGAGGGGGTACTTACCTGCCTCTTCCCATGGTTACTTCAAGGCTCTGGGAAGTGGGGACCAGGCAGGAGCTCTGCACAAATGGGAATGAATGAAAGACAGAAAGAGCAAAGGGCCCCTTCCCTCGCTGCAAACTCAGGGCTCTCAGCCCTCATCCCCTCACCTCTGTCAGGATCAAGAAATATATCAAAGGCAAGATAAATAAATAAATAAATAAACAAACAAATAAACAAATAAACAAACAAATAAATAAATCAAAGAATATAGGAGAAGAAAGCCAGCAGCAGGGTGTGAAGTGTGGGCTCCCCAGCTCAGAGTCCCATTTGCCTACTCGCTGAGTCTTCCCTCTTTTACCCCCAGGAGAGGGAAGCTGCACGTGCTGGATTTACGGGATGCTGGTGTGAATTTCTGGAATGTGTGGGCTGAGAGCATGGATGATGCCTGCTCTCCTGAACCCAAGCTGAGGAGACAGCCAGTGGAGCACAAGGGGCCCAAGTCAGCCTTGAAGGTTATAACAAACATCAACCTCACCGAGGACACCCATGATGAGTTCCTCACCCACCTGCTTCAGTGGGTGAAGGAGAGAGCCAGCCTGGTGCACCTGTGCTGTCACAACCTGATGATCTCGCCAAAGAACATCCACAGCTTGAGCAAAATCCTTGACAGTCTGGAGCTTGGCTGCATCCAGGGGATGCAAGTGGACTCTGACTGGCAACTCTCCATCCTGGCCAAGTTTGCTCCCTATCTGGGCCGGATGGGCAGCCTTCACAATTTGTGTCTCTCCTACCTCTGGCTCCCGACCCCCATCACCCCAGAGGACAAGGTAGAGTTCAACTCACATTTCAGCTCCAAGTTAGCCAAGATGCCCCACCTTCGCAGCCTTTACATGGACTCTGTCGACTTCCTGAAGGACAACCTGGATCAGGTGCTCAGGTGAGACACAAAGGCAAGCTGCTTGAAAGGACATAGTGGGCTTTGAGCATGGGGCAGCCACCAGCCATATGCCAGTGAGCCACACACGAGGTTTTCTACTTCATACTGAGCAACTGTTACTGAGGCAGAGGGCCCAGTGACAGAAAGCTAACAGCCTGGGGGAGGGAGCAGGTTCTGATCTTATGGGTGAGTTTGGTAATTCTTGAAGATCTGTCCCAAAAAATAGATCAGTGAAGAGGGTACCTTAAAATGTCAGCTGTTCCCCTCAGCACCTGTGTGGACAGGGTAAGCCTGTGTCTGGTGCCTGGAGCCCCAGGGAGGTGTGTGACCTGTGAGAAATGCATGTGAAAGGTGACAGGTGGTTCTGGGGTCCTGGACTGTGAGTGAGGCCTCCTGGGAGGGAACCCACAGGGCTGATGCTGCACCTGTCCAGGGTCTGAGCTTTATCCGTGTCTCCCCCTGGACACTCATAGTCCAGACAGGTAGCACTCTGCTGGACAGATGAGGAAAGGTACCTTGAGAGGTTTTGCGAACTTGACCCAGTCACTCCAGTTTCAGTGGGAGGCCTCAGCCTGAGAGTGGTTAACTCTAAAGAAGGGTCTCAGCTAGGGCTGGAGCACACTGGGTATGGGTGAGGGTGGGCTGAGTGGGATCCAGGGCTTTTGGGCTTGGCCCAAGCAGATGTCTCCCACCTTGGTGTCATGCTGCAGGAATCATGCTTGATGTCTCCCCAGGTGCCTGAAGAGCCCCCTGCCTGCTGTCTGAATCTGATATCCATTATCTGCCCCAGTGCCCAAAACTCAGCGAACTCAAGCACCTGCACCTGAGTGGTGTCAAACTGACCTACATCAGTCCTGAGCCCCTCAAAGTTCTGCTGGAGAGAGTGGCAGCCACACTCATGACCCTGGACTTGATGGACTGTGAGATCAATGACTCCCATCTCAGTGCTATCCTGCCCGTCCTGAGCCAGTGCTACCAGCTCACCACCTTAAGTTTTTTCAGGAACAGAATCTCCATGGCCATGATGCAGAAGCTGGTGGAGCACACAGGCAACCTCAGTGCTCTGAGAGTGGAGCGGTACCCAGCTCCATTGGAGAGTTATGATCCCCAGGGCGTTGCCCAACAGGAGAGGTTTGTCCATCTCTGTAGAGAGTTGATGGGTATGCTGAAAAGAATAAGAGCCCCTAGGAAGGTTATGTTTAGGACGCACCCCTGCGGGAATTCTGCAAAATGGATGGTGTTTTACCAATATGAACCTAATTTTTACAAGTGCTACCTGCTACACTAATTGTGTGCACATTTCCAGATCTTCCTTCTGGACACTTGCAGCAAAGACCTGGGATGGGGATGGGCAGGACGTTCAAAGATGCTAACTGCAGTGTGACAGGGGAAAAGCAGCCTGAGAAGCATGGCTTGAAGGGCCTAGGGAGTTGGGCTAATTGTGGAGGGTTGCAGCAAATTCAGAACGGAATAATAGTCTCACCAGAGCTCAGGTTCTTCTTGTGTTGTAATGTGAAGCAGGCTATCTACTGAATTCCATGTTCTGATCTCAACATTGCATTGTTCTCAATGCCAACAAATAAAGCATCATAACGCCAGTCTGACGTTGTGCATCTGGTCAACCTCCAGGATGATTCCAGCTGATTTTCCATTGGAAATGTCAGGATTCTCGGGCACAAGACAGCCAGATATCCCTGTCTTTGATGCAGTGCCAGTGCAAAGGGAGTGAGCTCAGGCCAGGAGACTCTGAGGTCCATGAACACAGTTGACACCTCAGGGCTGGCCTCCCTTTGACCAGATCAAACAAGGCAGGCCCCACTCAGCTTCAGACCCAGGCCACCTGGGTGCAGCTGTACTGTTCCAAAGAAAACACTGGCCGCTGTGTGACAAAGGAGGGTCTGTGAAGGAGCAGAGGCCCCCACAGGTGCCCATCCTGCACTTCTCCTCCCTGCCTTGGTACTGCGAGTCATCAGTCCCCTGGGCAGCTCAGGAATGCAGACAAGTGTCTATATAGGATCTTGGTGTGTGCAAGGTGAATAATTTAGCCACCAAGTTACTAAGTTGTACCCTGTTTTTTTTTTTAAGATTTATTTTTTTATTTTCATTACAAAGTCAGATATACAAAGAGGAAGAAAGAGAGAGGAAGATCTTCCATTCAAATATTCACTCCCCAAATCACCACAACAGCCAGTGTTGTGCTGATCCAAAGCCAGGAGCCAGGAGCTCTTCTAGGTCTACCATGTGGGTGCAGGGCCCTAAGGCTTTGGGCCATCCTCGACTGCTTCCCCTGGCCACAGGCAGGGAGCTGGATGGGACATGGAGCTGCCAGGATTAGAACCAGCGCCCATATGGGATCCTGGCTTGTTCAAGGTGAGGACATTAGCTGCTAGGCCATCGCACCATGCCCAAAATAACAAAAACTCTTAATAAATTAAGTACAGAACATTAAACCTAAGCATGACAAAGGTTTAGGGCTAGGATATGGCAGACCCACAGCCAACTCTGAAGGGAAAAGCTGCAAGAATTTTCTCAAGGGTCTGGAACAAGACATGCGTATCCCCTCTCTTCACTGTCACTATTTTTTTTTAAGATTTATTTATTTTTATTGGTAAAGCATATTTACAGAGCTGGACCAACCTTTCCAGGTCCTCCCTGCCTCACCCAATGGTTCATTCATTATCCCAAATCTGCTAGCACTGCCTGGAGTCCAGGTCATACACACCAGACCCTGTTCCCTCATGCACAGAGGCAGTGTTATAGCTTGAGGACAGGCTAAGGATAGAGCAGCTGGCTGAGGCAAAAAGATGTCCCATATCCTGGTTCACTCCCAAAGTGGCTGCATCATCTTGAGCTGAGCCGAATGAAGCCAGGAACCAGCAGCCTCTTCCAGGTCTCCCATGTGGGTACAGGGCCCCAACACTTTGAGCTATACTTGACTGCTTTCCCAGGCAACAACAGGGAGCTGGATGGGAAGTAGAGTAGCTGGGTAACGAACTGGCATCCAACTGGCATACATATGGGATACAAACCGGTATTGCTATGAGATACTCCATATGCAAGGCAAGGATTTAGCCACTGGACCATCATGCTGGGCCATCACTGTCACTCTTACACAGTGCAAGTTATAGTAGTAGCAGTTAGACATGAGAAAGAAGTAAAGGGCATTAAGAAAGAAATAAGAAGGAGAAAGAAAAGATATCCCTATTTGCAGATGATGGATTCTAATACAGAAAAAAATAAAGACTCTTCCAAAAGATGAAACTGATACATAAATTTAGTAAAATTATAGGATCATCAAATCATCATATAAAAATCAGTAGCATGGGGCTCAGCACGGTGGCCTAGTGGCTAAGGTCCTCGCCTTGAATGCACCAGAATCCATATGGGCGCCGGTTCTAATCCCAGCAGCTCCACTTCCATCCAGCTCCCTGTTGTGGCCTGGGAAAGCAGTTGAGGACAGTTCAAAGTCTTGGAACCTGCATCTGTGTGGGAGACCTGGAAGAAGTTCCTGGCTTTTGGCTTTTGGCTTTTGGCTTCAGATTGGCTCAGCAGCGGCCATTGTGGCGGCTGTGGGAATGAACCTTTGGACGGAAGATCTTCCTCTCTGTTTATCCTCCTCTCTGTATATCTGACTTTTCAATAAAAATAAATAAAATCTTTTTAAAAAAATCAGTAAAATTTTACATAGTAGTCATGAACTTGCTGAGAAAGAAATCACTAAAACAATTCCATTCATAAAAGTTGCCAAAATAACGACATCTAGAACAAATTCAGGAGGATTCCAAGACTTCTACCATTAAAACTAGAAAACCCTGATGAAAGAAATTAGGGATGTTCACAAAAAGTTGAAAGATCCCCTGCATTCATAAACTGGGAGAGATAGCATTAAAATGTTCCTGCTACTCAAAGCAATATACAGATTTAATGCAATGCCCATCAAATACCAATGAGCTGATAGAACTAGAAAAACAACCCTAAAAGTCATGTGCCAGCACAGAAAATCCTGCATGGCCAGAGTAATCTTGAGCAGAAAGAACACGTCTGGAGGCTAAGATAGTACTGGAGGTGTCACAACGCCTGATGTTAATGTACATTTCAGAGCTCTGTAGTAACCGAAAGAGCAAGGTATTGGTATAAAGATAGGTCAATGCAACAGAAGGGATATCCTAGAAACAACCCACTCAGCCTACAGCCAAACCATTCCTGCTGAATGCAGAGCAAACAGGCCAGCCTCTTTGGCAAGTGGGACATACGAAATTGATATACAGACACTGAAACTTGACCCTTTTTCCAACTCAAAATGGGTCAAAGGCCTCAGTACGGAGTGAATAAGATGCCAGGGGCACCGGAATGCTAGCCCTGGGGCAGAGCAGCCCCCCGAACCTTCCATTGCCATGGGTCACCCAACCAACAGAGGGGCCCAGGCCAGGTCTGCAGGGGTGCCTGGGGCCCGCCCTCAGTCTCCAGACACGGAGGGGCAGAGACAGTCATTCCTGCCCACAAGGTGCGCCCAGCAAACATCTCCTGTCTAATCCAAGTGAGTGTTTGTCATCCTCCTGGAGCTGGTAGCAGCTCTGAGCCTCCCGAAGGAGTCGGCCCACCAGGCTCATCTTCTCCCATTTCCCATTGGCACCGCTGAATCTCAGCAGCCTCACCACACCCTCCGCCTTCCACAGGTCCCTGTCAGAGCAAATCCTCTCCCAAGTGAGCTGTCTGTACCTGCGCGGGAGAAGCCATCCTTGGCCACGCCTCCCAAGTGGTCTCCACTCGGCCCTGACAGCGCCCACCTTTTTCTCTCCAGGGTTGCCTCCCGTCATTGTCCTTAGCCTGTACCCCCGGCTACTACACCGCCTCTGTGAACTGGGTCTGTGTTTGTATGGCCTGGGCTCCAGACAGTCCTAGACAGACACAGGATAATGAATGAACTAATGAATGAGTGAGGGAAGACCTGGAAGGCATTGTTCTAGCCTGGTATGGTTGCTCTGAGGCCCTCGCTTCCTGGCCCATGGCTTTTCAGTGGTGCTACATGGAAGTGGTGTTACCAGATGTCATGGACATCTCCAGGGCCCAGTGGCTCATGGAGTGGAAGAGCAGAGAACGGGGAGGTGGGCCTCATTTCCCAGACTGAGGAAAGCCCAGGAGGGACCTTGTGCTGCAGGTGTGTGGCACCTGGACCTGGCAGGACAGAGAAAGAGAGCAATGGGACTGTCCTGGTCCTGGGAAATGTGGGAGAACGAGTGAATGGGTAAATGAGTGATATGAGCATGCAGGCTGGCCTTTGGTGTGCTCTCTTGAAAACTTCATCGTCACAGAGAGTAAGGACTCTGGGGTCACCATCTGCTGCAGACCAGGCTGCCCAACTTTCTTACTGTAACTGGGCCACTCTGTTCCTCACTGTGACCAGGCCCCACTCTTCTTCCTCAACATGATTGTCCCCCACCTTCTCACCATGTGACTCTGGCCATGCAACTGTCTTCCCCAAGCCTCAGCTTCCTCTGCAACTTCGTGCAGATGCTGCATGAAGGATGACAACCTGTACTGCCACAGCTGCCCAGTCCCTGCGCCCTGTGCTGGGTCCCTTGAGGCTGCTGTACGGTCCCTGTGGGGACCCCTGAGGAGATGCTGGAATCTGTAGAACCCCTTTCCTGCCCTCATAGCTCACTCGTAGCTCACCCTGCCCCAACTCCCTCCCCATCTGCTCTGCCCACCCTCCCGCCGACTCTCTGGGTACCCTTTTATTGAGGTCACTGTGACCATAACAGGGAGATTTGCAGATTCTTTTCTATTAAAAAGATGTATTTATTTATTGGAAACTAGATCAGATTTTACAGAGAAAGGAGACAGAGAAAGATCTTCCATTTGCTGGTTCATTCCCGCAGTAGCCTCAATGGCTGGAGCTGAGCCAATCTGAAAGCAGGAACCAGGGGCTTCTTCCAGGTCTCCCATGCTAGTACAGGATCCCAAGGCTTTGGGCCATGCTTGACTGCTTTCCAAGTCCATTAATAGGGAGTTTCATGGGAAGTGGAGTAGCTGGGACATGAATCAGCACCCATATGGGATCCAGGCACTGAGGATTTAGCTATTGAGCTATCACATTGGGCCCTGCATATTTATTGGGTTGAAAATCAATAAGCCTGCTGTATGGCCACTGGTCGGGGCCAACAGGAGATGGCCCCAAGACAGTAGCTCACTTGCTCCTTACTGCCTGGGGAGTCTCTGAAGTTCACAGACTCCTCCACCCTCAGCCCACAATTTTTCGTCTTTGCTCCCCCTCCAACCCATCACTTCCCCAGATCCTCCTCAAGCCTGGAGCTCCAGCACTGGCACACATCACCAACATCTCAGCCACAACCCCAAGGCCAGGCCTGGGTGTAAAGGGGCCACTGTGGGACCTGCTCTTGCCTGCTCTGGCATTGTCCTTACCCGTGGCTGTGAATGTGCCAGTGACAACCGGATGCAGGGCCCGGCCTCACTGCCCAGTCTGAGCACTGATCATGCGAGGGCTGGTCCTGGGGTCCCAAATGAATCAGTGTGGTTCCTGAGCCTGTCTGTCCCGGGTCCCCTCCACCACTGCAATGTGCATGGTGGAAAATGGCCATGCATCTGTCCCACAGAGAAAACCAGCAGAGTGGAGGCTGGCCATGGTGGAATAGTCAGGGAGGACTGCTCCAAAGAACTATAACTGACACTGTAGCACACTTGGAGGAGGAGCACTGCCAATCCAGCAAGCTGCAAGGGATGGCAGGGGGAGGTGGACAGAAGGGGACATTCTGGTCCCCTGTCTGTCTTCTCTTCCACTCCTGGGACCCATGCAGCCTTGGCAGTCCTCTGCCGCAGCTCATGTGCCTCCAGCACAGGCAGGGTCACCCCAGGGAGAGAAGCCTCCTGTGTCCTGTTGGGAGATGCCATCATGTCCCCTGCAAGGTCCTGGCGCCCAAGTTGATATGGCTCCTAATCAACTCTCAGGCGGCAGCTGCAGCAGACCTGATGTGCATGTGGCCCAGCCAGCCAGCATGCATCTTGATTCAGGAAACAGAAAGTAATCAGAATGAGCGCTGACTTGGGGAGGAGAATTGCTGAGAAACTGCAAGAACCTGGCCAAAGCTGCGTACACAGGAGTGCTAAGTGGGGAACAAAACCCGAGCGAGACAAAGCCAGCTCAGCTGCCTGCTTGATTCACTTATCACACCCGCCCAGACCCAGTAAATAACAACACAGAATTTCAGTTCAGAGCTTCGGCAAGATGCAAAGCAAAGTGCCAGTCCAAGTCTCGTCCAAGGTCAAGGTCCCTTGAGAGTGTACATCCAAAGGGCTGCCTGTCCAGAACACAGACTTGGACCTGTAGATGCTTCAGAATTAAGCCAAAGGAAGATGGGGGAGGGGGAAGTTACATAGAGTACTTCACTAAAATTCTGAAGTCTACAATTTTCATCCTTGTTTCTTTCTGACCTTGGAAATGGCATGGGGTTCCCCAGAACATATTTTTCCCTTTTATCTCCCAGTGCAAGCCTGTCAGATAAAAGTTCATGGCACCTTCTTGATCTTTGCATCTCAATAGCTGAGGTTTGCTTCTTAGTCCTGTTGAACAGTTACCAACCCCATAAATGGTTAGGCTGTGCTTTATGCTAAGTCCAGGGGTGGACACAATTCAGGGACAGGAGTCGGTGTTGATAGTAGGGTGTGGTTATTTCATATCAGAGCATCTGGGTTCAGTAGCCAGCTCTGCCCTCCCTGCCTGCCCCAGGGAAGACTCCTGTGTGCTTGGCTCCAGCTCCTGCCAAAGCAGAGCCTGGGAGGCATTGCCCACAGGAGAGGGTCCCTGTCACCCACATAAGAGACTTGGCTTGTAGCTTGGCATATAAGGGGTGAGCTAGCAGATGGATTCTCCATCTCTCAGAGGGAGAGAGACAGAGAGAGATATACCATCTAATCTAAAACAGTAATTCATATCTCCTTTGTTTAAAGAAAAAACAAAGGAGAAAAGGTGGCTTTTTTTTTTTTTTAAGGTTTTATTGTTATTGGAAAGCTGGATATACAGAGAGGAGGATAGACAGAGAAGAAGATCTTCCATCCGATGTTTCACTCCCCAAGTGAGCCGCAACGGGCTGGTACGCGCCAATCCGATGCCGGGAACCTGGAACCTCTTCCGGGTCTCCCACGCAGGTACAGGGTCCCAAAGCTTTGGGCCATCCTCAACTGCTTTCCCAGGCCACAAGCCGGGAGCTGGATGGGAAGTGGAGCTGCCGGGATTAGAACTGGCGCCCATATGGGATCCCGGGGCTTTCAAGGCAAGGACTTTAGCCACTAGGCCATGCCGCCGGGCCAGGTGGCATGTTTTTAAAGAGTCCTTTTCCTTCCATTACTTCTTTTTTGGGGGAAAAATAAGGGGTTTTGGGAGATAGAAAAGCTTCTGGAAAAATACAGTGGGCAGGAGCCTCTCATTGAAGTCAGCCAGAGTAGCTGCCTTGCCGTCCACCCCTCGGGCAGGGAGAAGGGCCTGGAATTTCCAAGGAGGTGGAGCCTGTCTGTAACCACAGCAAAGTAGGTCACAGCTCTGCTCAGACAGACATGACTGTCACGCAGGAAGCATGCCAGCCCTGGCTAGGAGGGAAGTTCACAGAATATTCTGCACCCTGCAGCATTTGCGTTGCCCTGATGCTGGGGGTGTGGACCCGACCACAGTACTAAGTGGGAGAAAAAAATACCAGATTCTGACAGAGAGGAGAGGCCCGCTTATGAATATGCATGTGTTTGGAGAGCCACTGGGCGAGAAGCCAGGAACTCCGTACATTACTCATATATCTCTACACATCCCAGCTCCATCCGACAGACTGGGTGCCTAGGCCCTAAATCCTGCAGCCACATGGGCAATGGGCACTGCTATGGCATCCTTCATCCCGACAGCCTGGCATCTGGCCACTTGCTGATGCCCACTCCCCATGGGCAGCACTGGATATGGCTCCATTGTATAAACTTAAGCTAAACATTTATTATTATTAATATTGTCATCATTCAAGAGACAGAGAGAGACGTGATTTCTCATCCTTTCTGGTTCACACCCCACATCCTGACAGTGTGGGCAGCCAGGCCGGGCAGAAACCAGAAGCTACATGTGAAGGGCGGGGACCCAACAATCTGTGCCAGGCCTGCATTCACAGGAAGCTGAACTCAGGAGCTGGCGCTGGGAACACAGGAGGCTTACCTGCTATGCCCAGAATCTGACCTGAGCAACAGGGTAGATACATGCCCTGGATTGCCAGTGACCCATCCGGATGCCTGGTGCTGGGCACACTGCCCACACACCACTGTGGCTTGCCAGCGCCTCTGAGTTGCTTACTTCCCTGGGAAAGCACCTGGCTGGGGGTGGTGCAAATACCCTCTACCCTGGGAAAAGTGGTGATTTCAGGGGTGTACACAAGCTTTACAATGTACCAAAACCCTAGGGTGGTGTATAAGGTTAGTCCTCTGTCTGTGGCACTGACATTCCATGTGGGCATTGGTTCATGTACTGGCTACTCCACTTCCCATCCAACTCCATTTTTATGACCTGGGAAAGCAGCAGAGCATAGCCCAAAGCCTTGAGACTCTGTACCTGCGTGGGAGACCTAGAAGAAGCTCCTGGCTCATGGCTTCAAATCAACTCAGCTCTGGCCATTGAAGGTGTTTTGTTAATGAACCATAGGATGAAAGATCTTTGTCTCTTCTACTCTCTGTAAACCTGCCCTTTCCAATAAAAAAAAAAAAAAAAAAATCTTAAAAGACAAAAAAAAAAAAAAAGTGTAGGGGGAAGGGAGGCAGTGCCATGGTTCATGGCTAATCTTCCACTTGCAAGTGCCAGGATCCCATATAGATGATTGTGTCCCAGCTGCTCCATTTCTCATCCAGCTCCCTCCTTATGGCCTGGAAAAGCAGCAGATAATGATGCAACACCACAGGACTCTGCCACCCACGTGGGAGACTTGGAAGAGGCTCCTGGCTGCAGACCTGCTATTGTGGCCATTTGGGGAGTGAACCAGAGAATGGAAGCTCTTTCTGTCTCTCCTTCTGCATGTAAATCTGCATCTCAAAAAATAAATAAATAAATCTTTAAAAAAAACATGCAAGTTTTAAGAGATGCAACAAGACTTGCATGCCCTTGTAAGGTGTAATTTATCTCTCAAAGTCGAATCCGCAGGGTCCAGTAAGTGTGAGCCACTGGGTGGGCATTTAGAGATGACCACTACAACGACATTGTCATAGCAGGCACACCCATTGGAATGCTTCTATTTCCATCCAGATGAAACTACCGGTACAACAAACTCTTGCAAACCTACCAGTGGGCCTGAAACCCACAGGAAGCTCTGTAATGCAAATCTCAGGTAATGCTGAGCAGGTAGCCTGCAAGCATCGGGGAAAGACAGTTGATGGCTAGGAGTTTGAATGAAGTGACCCATGGCAAACAATGCCAATTGCACCTGCTATGAAAACTGAGGACTGCAAGTGGTTAGATGCACCCAAATACCATCTGCATTTTAATGGTATAAGAAGATTTGATATGCTCTTCTTTGTATCCCTATGGAAGAGGTGGTGACATATACACTGTGTGGCGTATTGTTGAAACATAAACCCATTCCAAATGCAGGGGTTAAAGTGTCATTCTTGGGACCAGCCTTTTGTTTTAGCCAGTCAAGTCATTGCCTGTAGTGTGGGCATCTTATATGTGCGTCAGTCTGAGTCCCAGCTGCTCTACTTTCAGTCCAACTTGTGCTAGTGGTCTAGCAAAACAGCAGAGACTGGCCCAAGTGCTTAGACCCTGTCACCCAAGTGGGAGATCCAGAAGAAGCTCCTGACTTGTGGCTGCAGACTGGCCCAGCTCAGTCATTACAGCCATTTGGGGAGTGAACTCGGCATTTAATGTAAACAAATAATCCTTTGTTAAATTTTTTTTTCTCCATATTCTCTCCAACAATTGTTATTTTTCTCTCTCTCTTTTAAGATTTATGTATTTATATTGGAAAGGCAAATTTGGAGAGACAGAAAGTTCTGCTCAGAGGCAAGTTTTACCTTCCTGTACAAACCACACACAAAGTGGCATTGCCAAGGGAATGGGAGGGGACTTGGCAGGTGATGGGTGTGTTTGTCAGGGATCTTGACAGTCCAACTCTGTCACTCTGTAATTGTTAAATATTTAAGAAGAATTTATTATTAGTAGTAGTATTTAATTTGAAAGGCAAGATTTACACAGAGATAAGAGATAGGAGGCAAGTTCTACCCAGATGGCCACAGCAGCTGAAGCTGTGCTGATCCAAAGCCAGGAGCTTCTCCCAGGTCTCTCATGTAGTTGCAGGGTCCCAAGGCTTTGGGCCATCCTCTGCTACTTTCCCAGGCTACAAGCAGGAAGCTCGATGGGAAGTGGAACAGCCAGGATTTGAACTGGTACCCCTATGAGCTGCTGACACTATAGGCAGAGGCATAACATTCGACTTCACAGTACTGGCCCCCACATTTATTTTCTTTTAATTCATTTTATTATTATTATTATTATTATTATTATTATTATTATTATTTTATAGTACAGTTTCATATTCCCTTATCCCCTCCCCAGTTCCCTCCCCCCCACCTAGTTCCTCTATATCATTACTAACATATAGTTCTTCATACTCAGTCATATGTCCATCATTGTGGGCCTGGATAATGGCAGAGAGTCCAGAATCCTATTGTCAAGAAATAGTGAACAGTTTCATTGTAAGTCCATCTTTGTCTGAAAGCAGAAATGCATACCACACTACATCCTCACATCTGAATGTTAGTCTCCATTTCACAGCTACTGTACATCCCCTTAAATGAAAAGTTGTGATACAAAATCAATAAATAGAAATTTACAATGTCTGAAATTAAATAACATGTTACTAGATATGCCAGTCTCCATTACACAGCTACTATACATCCCCCTAAATGAAGAGCCACAAAACAAAATCAAAAACAGGAAGAAAAAAGAAATTAACATCAAGAAGTTAAATAACTTGCTATTAAATGACTAATGTGTAGCTGAAGAAATGAAAATCAAGAACCTTCTTGAAGAAAATGATGCTACCATATGATATACGAGTCATTGAATGATTTAATCAGAATGAAGTGTTTTGAAGAGATAAAACTAACAGAGAATAACAACAAAACCCATGTGATACAATTTCCGCTAATCTTTGTTGAAGTGTGTCTCCTCCAGACAATAAGCAGATGGGTTTTGTTTTATAATCCAGTCTACTACTCTATGATGTTTGATTAAGCTTAAGCCATTTACATTCAGAGTTTAATATACGTGGGTGTTACGTTGGTCCTGTCATTTTAGGAATGGGTTGTTCATTGGTTTAGTCTTCTGTTGTCATTTTACTGGGATATTCTTCACATTTGCCTTTGGTTTTGGTAGGTGTTATTCCTCTTCTCTGCCAAGAGAACATCTTGAAGTATCATTTGTAGGGCAGGTTTTGAAGAGGCAAATTCTTTTAGCTTTTTTTTACTGTGGAAGAATTTTATTTCATTTTCAAAGACGAAACAAAGCTTTGCTGGATATGTTATCCTAGGCCGAATTTTTTTTACTTTTAGAATCTGGAATATGCCACTCCATTCTCTTCTTGCCTGTAGATTTTCCTGTGAGAGATCTCCTGTGAGCTGAATTGGCATTCCTTTAAGTGTCAATTGGTTTTTTTTCACATGCACATTTAAGGATCTTTTCCTTATGTTCAATTGAAGAGAGCTTGATCATCATATGACGTGGTGAAGATTGCTTTTGGTCAAGCCTGTTGGGAACTTGTGCCCCTCCTGGAACTTGTTTTCCAATTCTTCCTCTAGATTAGGGAAATTTTCCTGTATTATTTCATTAAATACATTTGCAAACTCAGCTTCTCTTTCTGCACCTTCTGGGACTCCCATAACTCTTAGATTTGGCCTCTTAATAGTGTCTTTCAATTCTTGAATATTTTTTTTGGCCTGACCCAGCTCTGCTTCCAGCTTTTTGTTTGCTTCCCCCTGGTGACAGGAAATATCTTCCAATTCTGAGATTCTTTCTTCTGCTTGCTTCATTCTATTTTGGAGACTCTCTGCTGTACTCTTAATTTGCTCTTCTGTGTTATTAATTTCTGATATACCAGCCTTGATTTGCTTTATTGCTTTCTTAAATTCTTTGAACTCTTGCATGAGCTTCTCATTTTTTATCAGAATCTTTAAAATGCTAAGGGAAATGAGCCAATCCCAAAAGGTTAAATACCACATGTTTGCCTTAATTTAAGATGATATGATGTTATGTATAACATGTTATGTTTTGAATGTTATATGTTGTGTATAAACTAAAATTGAAGTATAGGTGAGGTGGTCACAGAAGGTGGCTGGGAACCCGCATTTACTTTTAACATATTGGTTACTCATTACTATGTCAATTAATTCCATAATGATGTAAATTTTTGCTGATGGTATGTTGGAGCTTTCAATTGACTGGGATGATACTCTGCTGGCTCTGTCATCAGACCAGAGAGGGTATACCTAAGAAGCCGTTGAACTTGACTGGACAATAAGATGCTGGACTCTATGTTTGGTATACGCTTGCAATGGGGAAATCTCAACTGAACTTGAGCTGTGGTTATGCAACAAGGTGGAGGAATCCACCATGGTGGGAGGGTTTGGGGAGGGGTGGGAAGAACCCAAGTATCTATGTAACTGTGTCACATAATACAATGTAATTACTGAAGTTAAATAATAAATAATTAAAAAAAAATGAGTCTTATGGATTCTGTGTGCCCCATTTTCGCGATGTCTTCCTCAGTTAACTCTGAGATTGGCATAGGGTTTTGCTCCCTTGCAGGAGAGTTTTTCAGTAATATTCATTGTGCCTTTGTCTCTTCTTTTGCTCTTTATCGTTGTATTTCTGGTTAGCAGAATCTTCTCCTTGGGGCAAGTTTCTAAGCTGTGTCACCCACAGGTCTACAATGTGATTTTACTTATTGTGGTTGGTACACAACTTTTCTTGCAGCCGCTTGTGCCACAACCTCCAGCAAGTTCCAGTTCTGGGTTCTTATGTCAGATTTCCACCGTGGTCTCCACAGCCCCAGCTCTTGGCTCACCACTCTCCACTTCCTGTGTTACCACACTGAGGCTGCACCGTTGTCTCTGCAACCTTTCTCCCACTTCCGGTTGGAGCAGGTCCCAGGATTAGAGAGACACCAGGTGTCCTATATAACTAGTTGTTGATGGCGCTGATCTTGCAGGAACCTGTTGGACATTAGATCTGGGTGCCACACGGACCTATTTTGACCCGTACAATGCCACAGTCAGTCTTATTTTCCTGTGGGACCAATGCAATCTCGGACCTCAGCAAGTTCTCGCTAGATCAGCACATTCACAGTTCACTGTTGTCCCCTATAGTCCTAAAGCTATTGCCACAGTGTACAAAATGGCACCTGATGCACCACTACTAGAATCCTTGATCTGCTGGCCATCAGGTCTGAGGGCTACCTAGGCCTGTCTTGGGTGGAACCTGTAGAATGCCACGTTGCTGTAGTTCACTGAGTCAGAAATGAGCTCACTCCCAGCTCAGCGCATGCTCAGTCCTCTCCCTCGCCCTTTCCTCCTTACACAAAATGGTGCCCAATTCAGCTCTAGGGGGCTAACTGGACTGTGAAATCCACTCTGTTCTCACACTGCCCACCTGTGATCTGCTGCTCTGTCTCTGCTCCTGGTCAAATCAAACGGACTAGCAGAATGGACATTTCTTTGTCCGGGTTCACCACCCAAGCTCTCAGTGAAAGTCTTTTCCCACCTGATTGCTGGTGGAGTTCTGGCTGCTGTGGAGTTCAGATCGCCGTGCTGGAATATCAGTCTCTGCAACACCACACCGTTGTGTCCACTTCTTTTTGTGTCTGTCAGTCTCCAGGTACCACTCTGCTGTTGTTCTGTCCTTTCCTATTTCCTGAAATATGTCCTTTCTGCTTCATCCTGGTTAAATGTTTTTCCATCTGTATAAACGTGTCCTTACCCTCTTCCCGGCCCCCACATTTAAACATAAAAATAAAATCTTGAATAGGAGGAAGAAGAAATAAGTCACTATGGAGACAGCCTGGGGTCACATCACCAGGTCCCTCGCCACCCTGGGGTTGTTTGAAGGAAGTGGCCTCCGAAGCCAGCCGGGTTGAAATTCAGAGGACAATGATGGTGATGGTTGGCAGAGACTCTCTCGTCAGGTGTCTGTGGACATTTTGCAGACTGCCAGGCTAGACAGTGATGACAGTCCCTGCTTGTCCCTCAGGGAACACTGGTGGGGCTCAGATGGGAAGCCAGGTGCCAGGGAGGTGCAGCCAGCCGGCAGCTGTGTCTGCCTTCATACACCCCTCACCATGCCCACACTAACCCCCAGAGCTGTCAGAAGCCAGGAACACCTGCCTAGTATGCTCAGGAAGCCACACATGGGTTTGTGGAACAATGGAACCCAAAGTGTGACTTAAAAAAAAAATAAAACCCTCGGCGTAGCTTTTTATACTGCACATTTTCAGTACACTTTGACACAAGTTTTCGGTAGGAAATGGTTCCAGGCTCCCCTGCAAGTAACCAAGTTCCCTTCATATCACGCTATAGAAGCTACATCCATCCTCCTATACAAATGATTCTTAAAGTTTGAGTTTTTATGTATTTTATATATTTGAAAGACAGAGTGACAGACAGAGGGAGAGATTTTCTATCCGCTAGTTCACTCAGTTGGAGCTGAGCCAGGACAAAGCCTGGAGCCAGGGGCCCCATCTGGGTCGTCCACATGTGTGGCAGGGGTCCAAGCACTTGGGCCATTTTCTTTTGCTTTTCCAGGTCCTCAACGAGGAGCTGGATGGGGCCTGCTCAGGGTGGGCCAGTCCATAAGACACACTGCCATGAGCAAGAGCCAAGATGGGGTGTAGGCCAGGCCAGTTTGGGCCACAACAACTGTCAATTACATGCGGATTGTAGATGTGAGTGGACAAGGCAGGATAGGCTGCCATACCCACTGGCAAGACCTGGGACTGAGAGCTGGCTAGGGTGAGCCAGACTGTAGCACTTGCTGGCAAACGCTGAGTCTGGGGGTGGGCCATCTCAGAGTGGGTCACAGCACCCGCTGGCACATACAAGACAGGGTTGGAAATGGGTCTGGTTGGAAAAACTTGGGGATTCCCCTGCTAGGCCACTTCTTCTGCTAATGAGCATGACAGCTGGGACAGCTGGGACTGGCTGTAGGTGAACCAGGCTGGGCTAGGCTGCTGTACCTGCTGGCATAACAGAGAGCCAGAACAAGTATGTTCCAGCCAGGCTGGGCTGCGCTACCCACTGGCAAATGCTGGGACTAGAGTCATGTCGGATTGGACCACAGCACCCCATGGCAGGAGCAAGTTCTAGGGGTGGAGGCATGCCTGGTAAGGGGAACTGTGGGCACTCTGTTGTTGGGCTGCCACTCATCCTGGTGAACGTGAGAGTCAGAACTGGGAGCAGGCCAGGCTGGCAAAGATGGACAAATCTGTTGGCATATGCATGGGCCAGCTCTGGGGGTGGGTCAGTCTGAGCTAAGCTGCAGCACCCATAGGTGGTGTGCCAGGCTAGGATAAGACAGAGAGCCATATGGGTTATGGGGTGTTCAGGCTAGGCTTCAGCATATTTTGGCAGATGCAAAAACCGGGGCTGGGGCGGACCTGGTAGGGATTATTGGGGGTCACCCTGGCTAGGCCTGGCAACTGCTGGTATGTGTGAAGACCAGGTCTGTGGCAAGATGGCTGGGCTGTGCCACACTACCCATTAATTCTCATGAGATATGGGTCTTGAGCAGAGCTGACCAGGCATCCAACTGGTTGCATCCACCAGTATGTGCATTGGCTGGTGTAGGTAACAGATAAAATCTGACCCTGTACTGGTTGGTGCACACAAAAGTCAAGTCTGAAGTCACTCCAGGTGAGGTTTCTTGGGAGGACTCCCTAATCCGATTGCTGGATTCAAACCCCAGCCACAGGAAAAATCACAGGATTTGTAGTGTGATCTTGGAGTACATATATCAGGACTGGACCTCCTCAGTTTGCTGATGCCTGTGCAGTGGACAGCATGACCAGATGCACACGGGGGACATGACAGCTCATCTAGGCCAGCAAAGGACATGGAGTTCTGTGTCAGAGGATAGAAAGCCGAACAGGTTGGATCACTCTCCTGGCTAAGCTTTGGCGGTAAGTGTCTGGGCCTGTGGATGCACATTGACATGGATTTGTTCAGCCACTAGACCTTGGAAAGATTTCCTTCACACTGCTGCAATGTAGCCGATGGCATGTGAGAACTATCAAAACTACTCAAACAACACCCTCAGAGCATTCTTTTTATGTGCCGTATCCAAGGCATCATCAAATGACCATCTCTCATTCTCAGGTGACAGCAAGGCGCGGTCCCCTCCCTTCTGTCCTCCCACACAAGCAGACCAGATGAATAAAAGGGGGGAAAAAACTGAAAAAAAAAAAAAAACCCTGACCATTGTGATCCAACAACACACGAGTACAATGTCCCACCTCATTCTCGAAGTGACATCCCAAGACTCCCATGGATGCTTAAAAATGTAATAGAACTGAACTCCAGTCTCTCTCTCTCTCTCTCCCTTTAATTATTTAAATGGCAGAGTGATACACACACACACACAGAAAGAGAGAGAGAATATTTTCCATCTTCTGGATCACTTCCCAAATGGCCACAATATCTAGGACTGGGACCAAGCTGAAATTAGGAGTCAGGAGCTCCTTCTGGGTCTCCCACACAGGAGTCAGAGTCTAGGCACTTGAACCAGCCTCTCCTGCTTTCCAAGACACTTTAGCAGGACACCAAAGTAGAGCAGCTGGGACTCGAACCAGTTCTCAGGTATGGAATACCAGTGTTGCCAAGTGGTAGCTTAATTCACTGAACCACAAAGCCAGTCCAAGAAAAAAAAAGGGGGGGGGCGCTACAAGAATCTCTGCCTGGCATTTTTCTGTTTACACTCAGACCAATGTCACTCTGTTAGGAATGACTGCTTTGAAAACAGTTCATGTCATTCTGCCACTTTTGCCTTCCAAAATTGTCTCCAGCCCCAAGCTCGGTAAACATACCTGGGGTTCATCCATGTATCACCCATGTATTCCCACTCCTGTGCTTTGCTCTGGTCCTGGCAATGCTCTGAGTAAGAAACAAACCCAAGCCATTGTTGTTGGGAGATCCTGTTGCCTGACTCTTGCCTGGCTTAGCCTAATGCCAAGCCCCGAGGGCTTCCGGCCATCCCTCATTGTGTCTACTGCCCTCCTGTATTTGTCCTCTCTGAATGGCTACCTCTCCCAGCACAGGGCAGATGCTGAGGGAATGAATGAATGAGTTCTGAGTATAGAGGCATGGCAGATGAAGAGGATTTAGGGACGAAATACAGTAAGTGGAAGAAACACAAAACTAAAAAACCTCTATGTCCCATACCTGTTTCCTTGAACTACAGGTAGAGTGGGAATGGGTACCCATGAGCATCACGTGATGGGGTGACAACGGGACCCCACTCAGACTCCTTTACCTGGGCTGGGCTGCTCCATTCTGGCCTCTTCTTGCTCCTGGGAGTTGGAGTCAGGACCACCTACAGCCGAAGCAGTTAACTCCACATGGCACTGGTGACAGCAAGCTCTCTTCTCGCTCCCTCTCCTCCTGTCACATTTGTTTGCCCAACAAACAATCAGTCTCTCTGACAATCCAGGATTAGTCTGAGAAGAGGCTCTTGGATGCAGCCCATCAAAATGACAGACTGACCTCCACCATGGCTCCGGACATGCATGAGGACGAAGCTTGGGGCACCTGGGCAATCTGAGTGACACACGGTGTTCTCTCTCAAGAGGCAGGTGGCGGACAAGGGCAGATAAAGGACGTCTGTTTACAATGCCCCTGGGTGCTAAGCCTTCCTTGCACAGCCAACCTGTCCAAGTAATTAATGCAAGTAATTAGGGGTCAGATGGTCATAAATGGAAATCACTCAATGTCCAGGCGCTGATGCCAAGACTGGCGGTGCCAAGCAGGCGTGATGGTTCAAAGAGGGTTGGAGATGGCTGCTGCTGCCAATGGAACACTACCATCTGACTTTTGGCCTCGTGGTCCTGGACTCGCAGGGGGAGGGCAAGATGTGAAGTCTGGGGAACTGCACCCAGAATCAGCAGCCCGAGCTGCACACTGCCAAGAAAGGATGCTACAGTGGTTCTGAGGTCACTGTAGCCCTAGGCTCAGGACTTCGTGCTGTGAGGCCAAGAACTATGTGCTTTGATGTACTTGGTGTGAGTCGTGTAAATCCTCCTTTAGCTGCATGTGTGTGGCTTTCAAGTTCTTGGAAAGGATAGGAAATTAATCACCATCCACTCAGTGACTTATTCATCTACTTACCCATCTACACATCCATCATCCACTTACCCATCCACCATCTACCCACCTTCCCACCCACCTACTCATCCACCCACTTACCCACCCCCTACTTCTGCATCTATCTACCCACTCACCTAGTTAACCATATATACATCCACCCACTCATCTACCCATCCATTCATCCACTGTTCCATTCACTTGCCCAATCACACATCCACAATCCACCTTTCCCCCATCTGTCCACGTCACAAATATTTATTGAGCTTTTTTCCAGGCTAGGGGAAAGTAGGCTTGATAAGGAAGGCAAGTGAGGACTTTGCTCCTGGGTTTCTCATCTCATGAGTGGAGATGGCACATGAGGAAACAAGGCAGAGTCCAGCAGCCCACAGAGCCATGAGTGCCTGCGTGAGGATGATCCAGCAGCATGACTGTGATTTAGAGGCTGTATTAGGGTTTTCCAGAGAAAGGCAACAACTCACAAATAAAGACACAAAGACCTAGGCATACATGCAGATACATCAGAGGGAATTATTAGGGAATTGCTGCATGTCACTATGGAAACCGAGAAACCCCACAGTTGGCTATTGGGTGACACCCACCAGCCTGAATTGGGGTGAGCTTCTCTGGGGCCACTAGGAAGAGGCACAGGCCTCCAGAGGAGGAGACCATACATTAAAAAAAAAAAAAAAAAGATTTATTTATTTGAAAGGTAGAGCTACACAAAGAAGGAGAGCTTTCCATTTGCTGGTTCACTCTCCAAATAGCTGCATGGCCAGGGCTGGGCCAGGCTGAAACCAGGCCCCTGGAACTCCATCTGGGTCTCCCACATGAGTGGCAGGGACCCAAATGCTTGAGCCATCCTTTCCTTCTTTCCTAGGTGCATTAACAGGGAGCTGGACCAAAAGCAGAGCATCTGGCACTTAAATTAGTGCCCGTATGGTATGTCAACAATGTAGTTGCTGGCTTAATCTGCTATATCACCACGCCAGCCCCCTCTGCATTTTTTTTGCTTTCCCAGGATGCTGCACGAAGGGCCCGGAACACACCTCTGGCTCCCTGGATGTAGGTGTCTGGAACATGGGATGGGGTGGAGGAGACGTACACTGGGGGTGAGATCTCACTTGCCAGGCAAGTGGATGAGTTGGCAGTGGGGTCTGGATGTTCACAAGATGCCATTTGCATTCCTAGGTGGGTGGGCTGTGTGAATAGGAGGATCGCAGGCCAGAAGGCAGCCTCTGAGCTCAAGGAAGTTTTTAAACTTGAAGGGCTGTTGGACCATTCACCGACAGCCGGGGCTGGGCTGACCACTCAGAGGTGAGCATGAGAACTGGGATCTGCCAGCACTTGGTGGGGGTCTGATGTTGGGACCAGCCCTAATTCCAGGCTCCCTTGGGACTGCCCCTCTTCTGTTGCACCTGTGAGCACTCCCCGGGGGCATCACTGGGATTCTGAGGTATGAGAAAGTCAGCTGTGTCTGCAGGGAGATCCCTGAACTACAGTCACAACCATAAAGTTAGTGTCACGTAGTTCTCTGCCCCACCTGTGTCACCTGGTATGTAGCAGTGCTGTGTCTGCCCATTTTCTGTTACTGACAACACAATATCATAGGGCAGGCTTTGGTGGTGTGTCCACTTTCAGGAGAATCCACCAACCCATGTATCACGCAAATGGATATCATGAAGTTGCCAATGAGGACAGAGCCTCAAGAGCCTCTGAAAGGTGCCATGTCTCTGTTTTTCAGAGATTTATTTTTTTATGCAACAAGCAGAATTACAGAGAGAAGGAGAGAGAGAGCTTTACTCATTGGTTCACTCTCTAAGTGGTTCCAACAGCCTAAGAGAATTCAGTCCAAAGCCATGAACACTATCTGGGTTTCCCATGAGGGTGGCAGGAATCCAAGTCACTTGGGCCATCCTCCACTGCTGTCCCAGGTGCGTTAGCAGGGAACTGGACTGGAAGCAGAACAGTCAGGACTTGAAGCAGTTCTTAGGGGAGCTAGTGTTGCAAATAGTGATTTAACTTACCCCCCTGGCCCCAGAGTTCCACATTGTAGTGTCTTACACTGGAGACAGCAGTTCCCACAAGAGATTAGGAGGCAAGAAGCCAAACCATGCAAGGTCCGTGATGTGTCCAAGGCTGCTTGACAGCGAGGACAGAGTGGCATGTCTATAGGAGGGCTGGCCCTTCCCTGCGGGCAGGCTCCCATGGAGCCCCTTTCCATGAGTTTGCAGTTACTTCACTTTGGGGTCCTGTGCAGAGCAGACTCCGGGGCAGGGGATGGTTTGTGTTGGGGTCACACTCTGGTCATTGATCGCCACACCAGCCTCCAGCTCTAGCTGCAGCCGGCCTCCAGAGAGGGAAGGAGCTTCCAGCTGAACCTGGGCTGGCACTGAGCAGAACAGGACGTGCTGTGTATTTTCCTGGGCTGCACTGGCACAGCCACTCACATCCTACAGAGGAGCATTTGCAACCAGCAAGAACAGCTCTTTTTTTCATGCAGAAAAAGCTGTTTTCCATGAGAAAACAAAGTTTGGAGGAGATGTGGTTGGTGGTTGTCACCCTGGGGGTTTGAGAACACAGGAGAGCTTACCTTGCTGGCTGGGAGTGGGTGGAGGGAGCAAAGGAAATCCAGGGAAGGGGCTTTGCTCAGGGAGGTTTTGTTGTACAGTGTGGGGAGTATAAATAAATATCCGGAAGACACAGTATAAATGAAACATTCCCTAGTTCCCAAGGCTGCGAGAGGCCTCTGGAAAGGATCACGGCCAAGGCTGGAAGCTGTTACATATGTGAGACTGAGCTGCATGCAATGGAGTTGGGAAAACCTCCCTCCCAAGTCAGGGGCTGCAAATGGGATCCATGTCTGGGACTTGGGCCACCTGAGCCTGTAAGGACACTGGGGGAAGAGGCGGAGGGGGAGGCAGAGGGGTGGGCTCAGAGTTTGAAGGCAAAGTTCTGCTGTCACAGGGAAGCAAGTAGAGCACCTTTTCTATCTTTCAGTATGGAGGCCCACGGGGCTGGCCTTGAGAGCAGAAGCAGGACAGGTCCCCAGGCACATGGCTGCCCTTTGAGCCCTGCTGTGCACCCAGGCTCACCTGTGAAGCCAGGTCAGGGGTATACTACCCTGTGTGCACCTGCATCAGAACACAAAAGATTAACTACTAAGGCAAGGTTGCATCCAGCTACTGCAGCACGATTGCCTTCCTAACCACATGGGTCAGTGACAAGTCCTTGGAGTCCTGCAAATCAGCCTACTGACCCACTCTTTCTGCCTGCAGCTGCTTGCTGCAACTCCAGGGTTTGGGGCACCTCTGTGTGGCCATCCCACGCTGTGGGATCCCAAGCTATGCTGCACTCCCAGGCAACACTTCCCTCCTGGCCACTCCAAGGCTGTCCTGGGAGGGCAGCTGCTAGGAAAAGGGCCTCAGCCAAGCTCAGGACTATTGGCATAGGGAGTTCTGAATATGCACCTGACATCCCCAGGGTACTTCTCCAGGTGCACAGCTCACAGCCCCCATAGATAGTTCACTCCATGCTGTCCCTGCCGGGCCTGCTCCTGCTGGGAGTACAGAGAGGCAGTGCAGGGCAGTGGTTAGAGCATCTATGGCCCAACCCTGTCCTGTCACTGTCTGGCTGGGTCCCAGCAGGCAGGCTACTTCCAGGCCTGATGTCACCAGATGGAGGTGACAGAACTGCACACAGGCGATAACAACAGCACCTGCCTTGCAGGTGTGCAAGTAGCTGAGGGGAAGACATTTAAGTTGTGGGCCAAGAGCACCACAACTTGGAGCCTGACGTGGCAAGGCTGCTTGGTGCTGCCACCTTCTGCACCCTACTTACCTTTTCTGAGCCATGGTTCTGGCGAAGCTGAAGTAGGGCAGCTTCGTCAGTGCCTGGAATTCATTGGTTGGTTCATCTAGCCAACATGTACACTGGCTGTGCCATGCTGGGGACATCACAGCCCAAGTACCCAACCTTGGGGCATCCAAATCCAGTCCACACAAGACATGTCAGATGATGGCCATGGTATGCAGAAAAATCACAGGAGACAGTGCAATGAGATAGATTCTGGGAGGTGACATCTGACCTGGTAGCCAAGAAACCCCTATGGAGATGCAGAAAGGGGGCATCCTGATACAGAAGAGGCCCTCTGTCAGTAGGGAGCATGGTCACCATGGTTGATCATGACAACCTACAGGTTGCATTGTCACCATGGTTGACCACCAGAGCCCTGGGGCAATCTTTGTTCATCATCTATACCATGTCACGCACAGCAGGCATTTTCCCAACTGAGCTGTGGCTCCTGACACATTTATTTTCTTGAGTCTGAGTGCAGATGCCCCCCTGTATGCCCCGCAACTCCAGTATTTCAAGGAAATTTTATATGCAGGCAGCAAATGGCTGCTTCAAACTGCAATATTTCAAAGATCTTCTTCCCCAGAATCATGTTCCTTCCAGAATTCAAGTGCATTGGGCAGAAATGATTGCCTTTCTCCAGCCCACAAATCCGTTCTGAGAGTGACAGCCGGCCCCTGCACTGCACTGCACGGGGATAGTAGCTTCTGGGGAAACAGTCCCGCTCACTTGCTGTAGCCTGAAAGCTTCATGCAGACTCTGGTTGACCAGAATCCCCTAGAACAAAGGGCTGGTGCCAATCCCACAGCTGGGTGCCATCTCCTGCGGATTCTGGGAGAAACACCTTAGTTCTGGCAGGACCCAGCGGGGTTTAGGCTTTTGGGTCCTGCTGGGGTGCTGCCGCTGGGGTTGGGGAGTAGATGAATGGCAGCCGTTCCAACCCCACACAGGTCCCGGCTGAATGCACAAGTGGGACTAGCAGGTGGCTGGGGAGGTGTTGTTGAGATGAGAGTTTGTGTCCCTAACTCCCAGCTCCTGACTCCTTTGAGTAGCCCTCAGCGATCTCTTCTGGAATCTTCTCTCGTACTGCCCTGTGTTACCCAGGAAGCTCCATTCATATTCAGGTACCAGTGATGGCTAGGGCCTTCAGACAGGGATTCAAGTGACTGGTGCATCTAGATTGTTTCTCCAAAGAAGCCAAGTTATACCTGCCCAGAGGGCCAGGACGGGGCTCAAGGTCCCCACAGATGATGAAGCTGCATGAAACCTGAGAAGATGCTGCTCATGACTTCTCTTCCCCAGGCCACCTGCCTGGCCCTCCACCTTCCTGGCCCTCCTGCCCAGGCCTCCACTTGCCCAGGCCTCCACCTGCCTGGCCCTCCACCTGCCTAGGCTTCATGCATGGCCCCCCACCTTCCTGGCTCTCCACCTGCCCAGGCATCCACCTGCCCAGGCCTCCACTTGCCTAGGCCTCTACGTGCCCAGGCCTCTACCTGCCCAGGCCTCCACCTGCCTGGCCCTCCACCTGCCTAGGCTCTACTTGCTTAGGACTGTGAAAAGACAGCCCCCTTGGAGCCAGAGGTCTCCTTCACTGGAGCTCATTCTTCCAGGAACAGAAGTAGTGAGCTAGAGCCTCTTCAAATTTGAGAGAGGAACAAGAGCAGATAAAGAGAGTGGGAGGAAGGGAACAGGAGGTGAGAAAAGGGGGAGGCAGGACCCAGCATGGACGACTCCTAGTCCAAGGTCTTTGGAGATCTTGGTGATTGGTTGTGTCAAATAGCAGAGGTGCCCCATTATTTGATCCAGTGTTATTTCTGCGTGTGTCTGTGCTGGTGGTTTGGGGATGGCGTTGGCATGGGTAGACTGAGTAAAGCAGATGGCTTTCCCCTATGCCTTGGGCATCATCCAATGCAGGTGAGCCTGAATGTGACAAAAGGGTGGGGCGGGATCTCTTTGTGGCCTAGGACTGCACCCTTGGGGGCAGGGTCTCCTGCCCCGGCTCACCCACAACAGATCCTGGGACTTCTCAGCCTCCACAACTGCATGCATCAACTCCTCATAGTCCATCTTCTTACCTCCTTCCTTTGGTTCTGTTTTGCAGCACAGCCTGGACATCCCCTGCCTTGACCCCCAGTGGAGCAGCTCCCAGGAGTTACTGCCTGTCCTGGGTTCTCTTTTATTGCCTTACACAGCTGGCCACCAGCTGCAAGCAATGGCTTTGCGTCCTTGGTTCTGTTTTATCCATTAGGAAGGAATGTTCTGGGGATACATGAGCCCTATTTTTGAACTCCAGTGCAGGGTGCTTGGATCAGGACCTGGGTCCTGAGCAAGCACTTGGGAATGATCAAGGGAGCATGTGCTCAATGGGGGAAGGAAACCGAAACAATATTTTTACAAGAAATAACGGCTATCCCCTTCCCAGGATCTCAGAAGCTTGTTAGGATCCCTTTTTGTCCCCATCTCAGCCCCAGCCTGGGCCAACGCTGCCAACACAAGTCACCTTGCATTAACTGGCTGGTGCGTGACTTGCATGTCTCACATTGTCCTGAGCCAGGACGCTGTGCTCCACACCCCAGGAACCACTGCAGCTCACAGTGTTGGCTACAAAGGCAGGTCACGCACACCCTCCGGCCACCGCCCAGTTGTTTGTGGCTGTTTTGGGGGATGGGGATGATTTGGCTGTTTCGGAGCAACCTGATTGCTGGAATCCTGGCCACCAGGAAAGCTGAGCTCAAGTCCTGGAGACGCTGCATCTGAAACTGTTGCCAGCTTTTAGCATCGCATGGGTGACGAGGGACTCAGGAAGGGGTGGGTGTGAAAGATACCCTCAATGTCCTTCACAGGGAAAAGCGGGTCTGAGCAATGTGACCCCACACTTGGGCCACACCACCGCCCCTCCTCTACAGCAGCCAATACTTAGGATGAGGAACAAGTGTAACAACATCCACCCACTCACCACCACACAACAGCACAACAGCACACAACAGCACACACCCTCCAGCCAGCTCTTGGCTCGTCTTTGGCACCATTTTAGCTAAACAAGGTTCTTGTTCTGCTTGGCTGCCACAGAGCACACCAGACACTGGATGACTTCTCCACAGTTGACATTTATTCCCCCCACTTCTGCAGGCTGACAGATGGACACCAGGGGTCAGCACGGCTGGGCTCTGGTCAGGGCCTGTGTCTGCTTCACAGATGACAGGCTTCTCACCACGCCCTCCATGGCAGGAGGGACCACAGGGCAATCCAGGGCTCTTCTCGTGCTCCACTCTCAGGACCCAGTCACACCTGGGACAGTTCTGGTAGGGGCAGGGCACAATGCAGCCCCCACACTCAGGTTCACTCATCCCCAGGGACAGCCTGAGCTGGGGTGGTGAGGGGGAGCCTAAGACACCAGCACAAGAGCTCTTGTCCTCAACGACAGTGACCGAGCTGTGTCCACCACCAGTACCGGTGCTTCCTGAAGGAAGTGGAGGGAGGATGCTTCTGGTCACTGTGCCCCCTGCCCACTCTGCCTCCTGCACCAGGCATCCTAAGTCAGCACGAAGTCACTTGTGTGGTTTAGGGCCTCCATGAGCCCACACATTTCTGTGAGAGGCTCCTTGCTGTCCTCTGGGAAGCCTGACTCGTTCACATACCTCACCAGGCTCTGCTCCACACGCCATCCCCTCAACACCTGCCCTGGCTCCTCCGAGCTGCTGCTTTGGAACTCTGTCATGAGTCATCCCCACTTCTGCCAGGGGCATCCAGAGTGCCCACCATGCAGACGCTGTGTTCTGGTCCCCCACCTAGTGCACAGCGGTGGAGGCTTTCATTTTATAGCAGACGCCTCTCTCCTCGGAGAGGAGCAACTGGTTTGGCGCTGGCCTGCGGGGCCAGTGGGGGAGGCGGCTCAGTCGTCTTCATCCTCCTCATCGTCCTCCGCATCTTTGTTGGGGGCACACCTCTGGAAGCACTGCACCACCGTGGCCAGGAAGAAGCTGGAGATGATAGCGGCAATAGAGACAGCCAAGCCTGAAAAGATGATGACGAACAGGTCAGTGAGCGACAGGCTGAACTTGCACTCGCTGAAGCTGGCTTCTGACAGCTCGCACAGTGATACCCTCTGGTTCTCCATGGGCAGGGAGCACTGGATGGCATCCAAACCTGTGGAGAGGCAGGTGGAATGACAGAGAAGTTTAGGGATGGCCTGGCATAGCCAGAACAGCAGCAGCAGCCACCTCCCCTCCCCTGCTTGTTTCAGCAGCTTCAGGGAAAAGTTGCTGCATGCCCTCCCTGTTACAGCCTGGCATTTGTGAGCATGAATGATATGGGGGGGGTACAGATGGAGGAGCAACACACAGGTTTAGGGCTCAGGATGCAAAGTTGGGTTACAAAGCACCATGGGAGGGGAATATGGGGACACACAGTGAGCAGGGATGGTGCCACCCAGAGGCTGCCATCTCTAGCCACATGCCATCCTTCTCTCTGCCCAATCCTGGGGCAGAAACAAGTACAGGGTCTGTGAGACACTACAGGAAGCCAGCTGCCCTCTAGAGGCTTTCTCTGGAGGCCTGCAGCCAGGGAGGACAGAGCTGCACGTGGACTCCAAGGAGTACCTGCTGCTTTGGAGCTTGGCTGGGGACTGGGGAAGATCCCTAGGTGTGAGAAGCAGCTGCGGGCTCTGTCCAGTGCAGCTGGCCAGGCACTCACCTGGAGGGTCAGCTCAGGCCAGTACAGAGCAGGAGCCCCAACTCTGAAGTTTGTTTCGTTATTTACTTTATTTGAAAAGCAGAAAGAGAAAGATGGCAGTCTTCCATCTGTTGGCTACTTTCCCTCCAGTACCCACAACAGCTAGGACTGGGTCAGGCCGAAGCCAGGAGTCCAGAACTCCATCTGGGTCCCCCAAACTGGTGGTTTGGGTGACAGAGACCCAAGTCTCCCAGGGTGTGCATGAGCAGGAAGCTGGGTTGGAAACTGGGGAGCCAGGATTCCAACCAGACACTGCGATATGGCTGGCACATGCACACCCCAAGTGGCAACTTCAGTGGCTAGGTCCAACACCCACCTCCCATTTTCACTAGGTGACTCAATGCCACACAAGTTGTCATTGGCCGAAAGCTCTGGGACTTTTCCCCTCCCATGACTGCTGCTGCCAGTATGAATTCACCGGAGAGTGACAAAAGAGGCAGCACCACACCCTCCCGGATAGACAGAGACCACAGCCAAGGGTGCAGGGTCAGAACTTGACAAGAGCAACGGCAGGTGACATGGCCCAGAATACCGCGCAGGCCAGGAGCTGCTCTCAGTCCCAAGCTTGGCTCAACTTACAGACACCTTCCAACAGCTCGCTGAGCCTCCCGACTTCACAGATGGGGGACCAGAGATGTCACATAACTGGCTTAGAGCTGCACAGCAAGTACCTGGCCAATCCTGGACTCCAACACCAGCAGTATGGCTCCAGGGACCTGACCCATAGCTGTCACATGCCTGAATAAAGGAGAGTGGGGGGAGGCTGCTGGCGTGCAGGGGATGGTGACGCAGAAAGCGGATGCCTTCTTCCTATGGGTGCCTTCATGGGAGAGGGACAGATGCTGACAGTCCTGAGGGTGAGGACGGAGCTACTAGTGCAATGATTAGAGCAACTTGGAGACACCTCCTAATGGCTGTTCCCCAATCCGTGAGCTGCTCTTTTTGGGGTACCCAGTGAAGTGGGGAGCTCTGAGAATTGCTGTGTCCTCCGTCTACTCCCAGAAGTCCCAAGGGAGGGTTGCCTGACAAGAGAGAAACAGCATCGCGTATGCTTACACATTCACTCAACAAACACCCACTGGGCACTTTACCTGTGCCAAGGGGTTGGCAACAACAGGCCAAAGAAGGCCACTAAGTCCAGACAGTGTAATTGCCAGGAGGAGAGAGAAACTTGTTCACCTAGTCCACAGACATTATCGGAGTATTTAGTACACAGCAGGCTTCAGTAGCCAGTGCTTTTTAGACACCTGCTTTTAGACACATGAAACTTTTGGGAGGAAGATGACCAGTCTCCGGGAAGGTGGGAGTGGGGGTGACCATCTCACGAAGCTCTAAATGCCCACGAGAACTTCCCAGGCAGACAAGAAGGTGGACATCTGGGAGACAGCATGGCCAGGAACACAGGCGTGAACAACGGAAGACAACGCAAGCAGACATGGGCCTGGGCTGCGAGGAAGCCCCCGATAGCCAAGGCCTCCAAGCACATGGCAGCCAGGCAGTCCCCGGCCCCCCACTGGCCCTCGCTGGACACAGAGCAACCCCACAGACATGTGTGGAAGAGGCTAGCGCCAGCCCACCCAGCGGGGGTAGCAGTCTGGGTTCACTTCTCAGCTCCCACCCCAACGCCCATGCCCCACCAGTGAGGACCTGGGGAGGCGACTATGACTGGTCACCTGCAACCCACATGGGAAACCTGTTCCCAATCCCAGTCCCTATGGATATCTGAGAAATGAATGGGTGAATGGGAATGCATTTATTTCTCTCCATCTCTCCAATAAGTAATTTTTAACAAAATTCTAAATAAAAAATAAACAGGTGTTTTGTCAAGCCACTGGACTGTTCATTACTAAGTACAACCTATCCCTCCTGAACTACACTCCGACACGGTGACGAGTCCACGCAGGCTCCCAGAGCCACTGACATCTGCCATACACCCCTCATGTCAGGCGGACCCTGTGCTGAGCACACATGCATGGTGATCCTTACTTCTCACAGCACCCTGTTGAGGCAGGTATGAGTAGGAGGCCCATTTTATAGATGGGAAGATTGAGGCCCAGCAACTGCTATAGTGTCCTTTGATGACACAGCCTCATAGTGGCCAGATTAGGAGTGCAGCCTGGGCATCCAGCTCTGGAGTCTGGCACTGGTCCATCGGTTGTGAGGCACCCTGAGCTCAGCCACCACCATCTTGGCTCATTTCGGCTTCCTCTGTGGCCCTCAGCATTACTTATCCTGGCTCTCTCCACAAGTGCTACCTGCTTGTGTCAGACAGCTGACCCTCCATCCTCTTCCAGTGTCTCTCAAAGTCAAGTTGCCTTCTTCACACTTGCTAATGGGCTATATTTCATGTTGCCAAAGAAGCCCTGGACCCCGTGGGCCTTTCCTTCCCCAGCTCCCCAACAGAAGATAGGGGACAAGCCTGCAGGCTTCCCCCTGCCTTCTGTCCTGGCCCCACTCAGCTAGTCTACACCCCAATTACCAGGCTGACTGCCCCATGGGAACTGTTGCCTAGCAACCAGACTCCCTGCTCCTTGCTCTCCTTGAATCAGCACTTGCTTTAAAGACCCTGGAGGTAAGCTGGACCAGTCTTCAGTAGCCATCCCCTCTCTACCCCTGGCTAGAGCTTGTGACGGCTTCTTTTCTTTTAAATGATCAGCTGTTTGATCAATGTGAAAGGCAGAGGGAGGGAGAGGAAGAGAAGGGAGAAAGATTTTGCATCTAGTGGTTCACGCTTCAAATAACAGCCAGACCAGAGGTAGGGTCCAGGAACGCCATCCTTGTCTCCCACATGGTGGCAGGGGCTCCTTTGGGTCCCCAGCAGCTGCCCTCCCAGGTGCAGGGAGCTGGATGAGAAGAGGGGCAGCTGGACTCCTACCCGTGTTCATACGGGATGTTGAGGTTGCAATCAGTGGCTTAACATGCGGTGCCACAATGCCAGCCCCGTCTCTTAAGAGGCCATACCTGCAGCTGTTTCACAGCCTGCTACGTGCATGTGACTAAAGCTGGAATGCTTTGAGACACCACAATGTTGGGGTTGCCTGGTAGACTCCAGTTTCTTCAGTGCAGTGGAGTGAAGTCAGTCCAGCCACCTCCCATCCCATCCTACGCCAGCCAAAGATGTCGCGAGAAACAGAAGACATAAGGCCATGTGAAACAAGGCAGGGTCAAAGCTGGGGGCAGGGGGTCAAGCTCCCACCACATCCCTCTCAGGATGAAGAATTCTGTGTTGTGGGCTAAGCTGAGCACTCAGGAATTGGGCCTGCGGCTAAAAGCACCTGGTCTAATCAAACTCATTGGCATCCTATTGTTCTGTTAAAGGGCTTGGGGGAAAGAATATATAAGGGGTAATAAAGAGAGGCTTGAGAGAGACTTCCACCATCTCTGGTCTCTGTGTTGGTGCTTGATCCCCGGACCTTCGCCCGTGTCCACGTTACCGGTGCAGCTGGCTGCGACAATTCTGGAAATTCTGTCTCCTGTGAGTGGCATCAGCAAGAACTAGCCTGCCTCGAGCTGCACAGCCCCTGCTGCTCACAGCCACCCCACCCGCTGCAACGGTTCTTGTCCATCCTGACTTCCACCAGTGCCTCATGCCTGGAGATTAGACTTGGCACTTTCACAAAGCCAGGGGTTCAGGGAATGGCAACTCGGCTTTCTCTCGGGCTGCAAGGAACAGGGACTTATTTGAAAACAAAGCCCGTGAGGGGGTGGGTGCCTGGTGGGAATATCCTGATAAGCCACAGGGATTGAATGATGTTTGTAGCTCACAAAGGCAGAGAAATGAACAGGACAAAGCGCATGGGCCAGGCAGGGGGTGGGGGTTTGCTACTGCAGGGACCTGCAGAGAAACCAGAGGCTACCTGGAGGACTCTGAACTTGGGGTTCCTGATTTGGGCTCCCTTCGTCTCTCCTGTGGAACCTTACTCGGGTTTTCCTCAACTTTGCCACAACTGATACTTGGAGCTGGGTAGCTTTCTGTGAGCAAGGGGCTATCCTGTGTACCCTATGATGTTTTTCAGCCTCCCACATGAGGCCAGCAGCGCCATACCCCCCGTTAATCAACCATGTACCCAGGCCTGACATTCCCTGCATGGGAGCCCCTGTTTTCGACAACCATGCCTGCTAAGCAGGTGGCTGCTACAGACTGAATCCCCATATCCCCTAAATCCCAATGTTGCAGCCCTAACCCTTGGTGGGAAGAACTTAGTGACATAGGAAGATATAAGGGCGGGGCCCCCGGAAACAGGCCATGGAAGTCTGCCCCATATCTGCCTGCTCTGGAGACACTGCAGGCAGGCAGGCAGGCAGGCAGGCAGGCAGCGGTGGGCCAGCCAGGAAAAGAGCGCTCCCCAGAACCCCTGGTGCTGGTGCCCTGACCACAGTCAGACTTCAGCTCCTGGACAGTGCAGAGACAAATGTGCTGCTTGAGCCGCCTGGCCAAAGGTGTTTTTTGGTGGTGGCCTGGGGTGACTGAGACTGTCACTAATCCAGGGCAGACATCGACTGGGACACTGGCATCCTGCTTTCAGGTGACTAGGTTTGGGTCCTGGCTGTCTTCCCGATGTCGGCTTCTGGCTGCTGCTCAGCCTGGGAAGCAGCATGGGACAGCCCAAGTCCTTGGGTCCCTGTCCCCCACAAGAGAGGGCCCCATGGAGCTGCGGCCTCCTGGTTTCAACCTGGTCCAGTCCTGGCTGTTGCAGGCATCTTGGGTACAGACCAGTGGGTGAGAGCTTTCTCTTGGTTTGTCTCTGTCTCCTCATCTTTCAAATAAATAAAACACAGCAAACAAAACAGTTTTTAAAAGACAGCTTTTTTCCCCAGGAGCGGACCTCTCAGGGGGAACTCTCTGAGCTTTGTTAGGTAGGTCTGGCCCCACCTACTGTTCGCTTTGGCTTGAGCTGGGGAGGGGACTAGTAGGGGGCAGGTGCTTGAGTCCAGGGATCTTAACCTCCAGTAGTCACCTGGCTGTGGAGGCCTCCAGGCAAGACAGTCACCTCATGCCTACTTTATACCAGCCAGCCACCACATGCACGTGGTGAGCTGCTCCCAGGTGGCCAGTGCGCCATTTGGCGCCAGGCTGCATCTGCTGGCCGCCCGGCAGGGGAGCGCTGGGATTTTGGCCATTTGATTTGCTGCTTAGGTAGCTCCATGCTGAACCCACACTGATTTGGGGCTGTGAATCAATCTTAAAGATTCCCAATGACTGTAAATCTTCCTCTGAAGAACTTGTAATTACTTAATAATGCTGAATACCGAACACCAATTCATTCAAAAGCAAAGACTCCGGACATGCCCAGCAGGATGTCTCCATTACCTGCCATGATGATGGATCAGCAGAGGGGTCATAGTAGGCAGGGCCAAGATATTAACCAGCACTCGAGAACCACATCTGGGGGTAGATTGTGTGGGGGATGTGTGGGCCACAACCTGTGGAAATTCCAACCTCACTGGATGGCTTAGGAGTGGGGATGGTGTTGGTCTAAGCTGGGTGAGACCAAGGAGCTTAACAACAACCACAGATGAAAGAACCCTCAACAGTCTGGACAGGTCAGGGCAACAGCACCTAAATGTCCATCCTGAATGGGATGTGGGGTGTGCCAGGCTGCTGCGTACGTCAACCCATGCAAGGCCAAAAGGAAGGCTGGTCTGCGCCGGGCACTGGCCCAAAACTTAACAGTAGGTGTGAGGATTCGGTCTGAGAGGGGATAAAGGGGACAAACTTGGGAATTTTTCTGGTGATCCATAGCTCCCACTGGTGAACAGGAGGTCCAGACCGGGGGTCGGGCAGGCTGGGCAAAGTAGCTCCGATTGCTTGTCACTGCACGGAAAGGAGATGAATTGGGCACCCTGGGCAGTACTGAGCAAACCTTAGCCCACAAGTTAAATTGGAAACCAGGATGTACCGCAAGACATGCCCAGCTAGGTTCTTGACCAATTGGTCTGTGTGAGACAAGGACGATGAGCCACAGTGTCTAGGGCAGGGATTGCGACAGGCGATGGGCTATGCCGAGTTGAGCCAGAGCAACCCCTGGCACACTTAACACTGGCTGGAAATAGGACCAGTTGGGGAGTTAGTGGGAGACCCTGGCTGGGTGGGGGTTCCCACCAAGGGTCGCACAGGCTGGAATGGGGCAGCGTTCTGGTTGGGATACAGTTGTAGCCTCCCTTGGCACAAGTGTGGACTGGGACTTGGTGCACCGGGCCAGGTCAGACTGCAACACCTTCTGGTGTTCTGGAGGACCAGGGTAGATGCGGGACAGACTGGGCTGGGTCTCAACCCCTACTGAGCCATGTATGCGCTATATGTGGGTAGGGACGAGCCGTGGCTGGGCTGAAACATCCAACAGCAAGAACCAGAATGGGTTGAAAATGAGTCAAGAGTAGCCACTGCTTCTGCTAGGACAGTAGGTGAACGGAGTAGTGCTGGCACATGGACCCACTGGTAAGCGTGAAACCTGGCATCAGGAGGGGTTCTGATGGAGGAGACTTAGCAACTCCTCTGACAGGACACAGATCCTACAAAAAAGTGCAAGAAGCATGGAAGGAAACAGCCCAGAAGAGGTTATGGAAATTGTCCCACTGGCATACAGTTGGCATGGGTTGGGGGCGGACCTGGCTGAATTGGTTCGAGTTGTCCACTGGCAAATCAGAATGCCAGAGCAGAGTGTGGGTCGGGGCAGGTTCAGTGGCAACAAAAGCAGTGCACAACACAGAATGCCAAGGTGAGGCTGCCTGTGCCAGATGAGACCACAGCACCCAACCAGCACACGTGAGAATCTGGAAGGGAGGGGCAGAGCCAACAGGGGAATAAGGGGTGTGGTTCCCTTGCTGGATAACTACTCCCACTGGAGAGCCTGAGCTGGAAGGGGGGTGGACCAGACCAGGCAGGGCTGCAGCACCTGTGCACCTCATGTGGACCAGATCAGGGAAGAGCCAGGATGGGCAGACTATTCCTACTAGTGCTAACAAAACTAGAGGGGATGAGAGCTGTTGGGAATTAACCATAGCAGAAGCTGGCACTAGGAGCTAATACAGTCAAATCCAACCACAGGGCTACCTGGAGAGAGCATAATCCGGAAGTGAGAGTGATCTGGGAGGGAAATAGTGGGCTCCTTCCTCTTGGGTCACCACTTCCACAGGAGGGCACAAAATAACTACCACAGGGGTTGGGGTGGCTAGATAGAGAGGAACTCAACAACATCCGTGAGGGCTGGACAGCTGAGCTGGTTGGATGGAACTAAGCTACAGTACCCTTCGACATTTATGAGAGCCCAATGGGATATGGGGCAGACTGAACTAGTCTGCTACACATGCTGGCAAATTAGGGCAGGGATGGGACTGGTGGGGGTTATTGGGGGTTGCTCTGACTAGGCTGCAGCTCCCACTGGTTGGTGTGATGACCGAGTATGTGATGAGCAGAACCAGGATGGACTGCAACACCCATTGGTTCCAGTGGAAGTCGGAGCTGAAGACGGAACCAACCCAGCAATTGCAACCACCAGCTGATCGGGGGGATGGACTGTGCCGGGTCCTGTATTTGCTAGTACATATAGGATTCTGGTCTGGCAACACCTCAGAGTTTCTTTAGGGTTCCCCTCAACCGAAATGGCAGACTTAGAACCTTAACCAAGAAAAGACGGAAGATAGAACAGGTCAGTCAACCACCACAGCTATATGTTGGCAGCGAAACACTGGACAAGGGGAGACTCTATGATGGACTATGTCAATCAGTAGATTATTCAACAGCCTCATCATGTCTGGAGTGGCGAGATTGGCAGCAATGCATAACTGGTTAACTACCGGGACCACTTGTGCAAGGATCTCAGAGCATGCCCTACATCTGGGACCTGGGGTTGGTGGGAGACTGGGTGGGGTTTCTCCTCAATATTCCCTTATTCCCTTCAGCCCTTGTAACTTTTTACCCTAATCAACAATGTAAAGATTGTAAAAAAAAAAAAAAAAAGCTGTCTTTTTTTTTTTTTTTTTAAGCAAAGCCTGCTTTTAGTTACCAAGTAGAGCTATTAAATCTCCTTGCTTTATCCAGGCACTTAGTTAATACAGATGGAAGAATAGAGGGGACAGAGGGAGGAAGAGGAGGAGGAAGGGGGAGAGGAGGAGGGGAGGGAGGTGTTCTTGAAAGAGCTGAGCTCTGACACCAGAGGCAGCAGGGCCTGGGGAGCACCTGGTGAAAGGTGGGAGCAGAAAGTGAGAAGCTGCAAGAAGACTCAGGGGGCTAGGGTGGCTGTGAGACAGCAGGGCAGTGGAGGCATGGGGGAGTCCCTGAGGGGGGTCCCCCACTGCTTTGGAAGTTCCCCTCCACCACCACTTCCCTGAGGCAGCTCTTCAGAAACCTCAATCTCATACAGTGCCAGACAACCCACTCACTTAACACTTTTGCATTTTTTTGAAAAGCTAGTAAGTTTATTTGAATAACGAGATAAGTGCATCTCAATTGCTTTTAATGAAAAACGCAAAAGATAGTGCCCCCTGATGGCCGGTGCTCGCTACAGTACCACACTCAAGCCAGAGTGGGCAGCCTGAGTGGCTAGCATGCCTGGCCATCACATGACCAGCATCATCCTCTCCACTTTACAGATGTACACACTGGGGCCCAGAGTGAGCGGTGTGTCCAAAGCGACACAGGAAAAAGATGGCCACACAAGGCTTCATCCCACCTGTCTGGCTCAAGTGACACTGCTGTCTGGGAACCACCCCTGCCCAGGTGATGACACCCAGGGTGGCCTCAACTCAGCGGACCCCAAGAATAGACTCCTGTGGAACTGTGCAGCAATGTTGCTGGGCCCTACGCCAGATGCAGCACCCACTGAGCCACCCGTAGAGTGCCTGGACACCTTTGGCAGAGAGACTTCGGCTGCAAGTGTCAGACAGACCCGTGGGTGGGACTGCTCCTCCCCACTGGTGCCTGTGCACATGGTCAGGCCCAGCCCCCTGAGGGATGATGCTGTGTGCAGAGGTGAGGGTTGGTCGAAAAGCTTGCTGCCTGGCCAGTGCCCGTGCTCTGCAACCTGCCCTTGAACAGCTCCAGGTTTTGACTGGTGCCTGTCCCTGAGGCAGGAACCTGTCTCAGCGAGGCTTCTGAGAGTGACAGAACCAGAAAGATGCGTGCATGTGAGCACGAACTTCTTATGGGCTAAACATTCCTAAGCCCCAAATCCAAGGCCAGAAACATCAAATCTGGAAAATGCCACACCTGACCTCGCATGACAGGTCAGGGTCAAATGCAGGGGCTGTTGAAACGTGGCACCAAACCACCTTCTGGGCCTGGTGCCATGACATAGTGGTCGACTGCTTGAGATGCCAGCATCCACGACAGAGCACTGGTTCAAGTCCTGGCTGCTCCACTTACCATCCAGCTTCCTGATAATGCCCTGAGAGGAAGGCCCACGTTCTTGGACCCAGGACAGAGTCCCCAGCTTCTCCTTTCTGCCTGGCTTAGCCCTGGCTACTGCAGCCATTTGGGAATATACTAAGGCTGGAAGATTGCTCTTCCTTGCTTCTGTCTCTCTGTTATCCTGCCTTTCAAATAGACAAATTTTTAAAAGAGATTTTCATTTACTTATTTTTATTAGAAAGGTAGATTTACCATAAAAGAGGAGAGAGACATCTTCCATCTTCTGGGTCACTCCCCAAATGGCCACAATGGTTGAGCTGAGCTGATCTGAAGCCAAGAGCCAGGAGCCCCTCTCTATGTTTCCCACGCAGATGCAGGGTTCCAAGGACTTGGGCCATTCTCCATTGCCTTCCCAGGCTATAAGAAGGGAGCTGGTTGGGAAGTGGAGCAGCCAAGCTTTGAACTGGCACTCTGATATGGAAGCAGAGCTTGCAGATGGTGGCTTGAGCTACTGTGACACAACAATTAGTTCCCCAGTATATTTTTGCAAATGAAGTCTTACTTGTCCACTGGCTTCCATACCACTTGAAGCTTGCTACAGCCACAGCACCAGAGCTGAATAATTGCTACAGACACCATGTAACCTACAAGTCAAGTTCGCCAGCTCCTCCTATTCAACATCCTACCCAGAGAACACCTCCTCCAGAAAGCCCACCCAGAATGCTTCCTGGCCCCCAACACTTCCTACCCATGGATCTCTGTGTTTCCCTGCTCAGGGCCTATGCACATCAAGTGTGAACCACACACATTGGGAAAAGTGGGTGGGAACAAGTTAGAACTGTCCAAATGAGAACCCTGGGGACTCTTCCCATGGTGGGGGAGGAGGCCAAGAGACTGTAAGTGAAGTCTAGTTTGTCAAAAGCCAATCAGAAGACCAGTGCTGTGGTGCATGGGTAAGACCCCTGCCTGTGGTGCTGACATCCCATACGGGCTCCAGTTTGTCAAATCCCAGCTGCTCCACTTCCCATCCAGCTCCCTGATAATGTGTCTGGGAAACTAGTGCAGGATGTCCAGGTCTTTGGGACCCTGCACCCATGTATGAGACCCAGATGAAGCTCCAAGCCCCTGGCTTTGACCTGACCCACACCTGGCTGCTGCTTCCCTTTGCAGAGTGACTCAGCGGATAAAAAGATCTCTCTTGGGGTCTGACACAATTGGCTAATCCTCCACCTCCAAGCACCAGGATCCCATATGGGTACCAGTTTGAGCCCCCATGGCCCTGCTTCACATCCAGCTCCCTGCCTGTGGCCTGGGAAAGCAGTAGAGGATGGCGCAAAGCCTTGGGACCCTGTATCCATGTGGGAGACCTGGATGAAGCTCCTGGCTCCTAGCTTCAGATCAGCTCAGCTCCAGCTGTTGCAGCCATCTGGGGAGTGAACCTGCAGATGCAAGATCCTTCTTTCTGTCTCTCCTTCTCTCTGTCCTTCCACTAAGAATAAATAAATCTTAAATTTCTCTTTCTCTCCCTGTAATGCTTCCAAATAAATGCATTAATCTTTACCAACATCAAAGCTGCGGTCTGCTGACCTTGACCCCCAGCTGTTCTTTGTGACCAACAAGCTGGGAGCCAAGGATCTACACCGCTCCTTCTTGGAGGTTCATCCCAACCTGAGAAGGCCTGCTTGCTGATACATACAATGGGACAAGTGCCAATGGGACCAGTTGGAGGGGCGAACAGACAGCACATTTCCCTCCCTGGGCTTCGGGACGAATGCATGAGACAGAGGTCTGAAGAGGACTCAAGGAACCTGACAGCTTCCTTACCCAGGAGCCTCCTGACCATCTTCATGTGAAATCACATGTTGATTTTATATCCCACCCGTCCTCTGCTCACCCCACAATCCCCAGAGCTTTCCTCAAATGACACCCCGGTCCCTATCCCATCTTCATGTGTACCTTGTTGGCTGCCCCTCAAGCACGCCAGCAGAGCCTGCCTCGGGGCCTTAGTGCCCGTGCCCCGGCCTGACCCATTCCTCACTTTCTCCAGGTCTCTGCTCAGATGTCCCCTAATTCAGAGAGGCCTCTCTGACTCCCGACCAGAGGCAGCCACTGTCCACCTTCCCCCTCTGCATCTATAGCCCCCACCCAACAGGTGACACACATACTTCCTGCCCCTCCCAAGTCTTCCTTGTTGTGCGGAGAACTGCAAACAACACATATGAATGAATACATGAATAAAGACACAATCGGGGAACACGGCTTAGATGTGGGCCATGCACGGCTTCTGAAATTGTCTCCCCTAAGAGACAGGCCAACCATTACAGCTCGTTGATGGTGCCGGGTGGACACAGGCCCCTGCTCTGCAGGACAGACTCCTCCACATTGCCCTTTCCCCACAACCCTACTTATCAGTGGGCAATTCCTGAGTCTTGGAGATGAGAAGGGAGCTTAGGAGGTTTGTCCTGCGCCTTTCTCTCATGGAAGGGGAAATTCTCATTGCTTTCAGAAAAGAAAACCAAATCCCTACTTATTGTATTTATTTGAAATCCAGACTAACAGAGAGAGAGAGAGAGACAGAGAGAGAGAGAGAGAGAGAGAGAGAGAGAGAGAGAGAGGAGTGGGGCTAGAGACAGATACCTTCCATTCATTGGTTCACTCTAAATGGCTAAGGCTGGTCTAGGCTAAGACCAGGAACCTGGAACTCCATCCGGGTCTCCTGTGTGGGTTGACAGGCATCCAGGGACTTGAGCCATTACCTACAGTTTTCCCAGGGGCATTAACAGGGAGCTAGACCAGAAGCAGAACAGCCAGGGTTTGAACCTCCATTCTGACATGGGATGCCAGTGTTACAGACAGTGGATTAACTCACTGTGCCATGAGCCCAGCCCCTCTCATTGCTCTTAGCAAACAGGCAGAGAGGAGTTAACCATCAGTTAACACCCCTCCTTAGCCTTCCCATGTGCCAGATATTTCGAGCAGTCTGTACAGCCTATGTCCCATCAACCCCCAGCCACACTCTGGCCCTCGTGGAAACTAGAAGGTGTATTACATATAGAATCAGCTCAGAATGGTGGCACTGGGACCAGGAGAAACTAGGCAGTCTGACCTTGGAGCACACACCATTAGCCTCAGAGTCCCCAGGGCCTTATCAAAGCTGGCACAAGTTCCTGCTGGGACGCTAAGACCAAGAGAACCACATGATTACACCAAAGCTGTACAGTTGACTGGCAGACTTGATTAGGAATTCACACCATCTTCCTCCTGCACTGGGCTGAGTAGCAGGAAGCTCTGGCGAGAAGATGAAAGGGTCCTTTCAAAGGGTCCAGTGCTGAATCCGTTTCTTTGAGCTACTCGAACACATTTCCATCCAAGCCGTGTGGCTGCACACAAGCCTGCTGCCTTGCCATTCCCTTGCAGGAATTCTGGCATGCAGGCAGCAACCAGGCTGGCTGCCCCCTGTAACTCCCAGAAACTGTCCAAGCCTCTTCCAGCCCTTGAGGCTCCAATATTTCTTTGCCTGTAGCTGTATCACTGTGGTTTCCACCTCTGTCATCACCTGGTGCCTTTTCAACTGGTTCACTCCCCAGATGGTCATCGGAATGAAGCCAGGGACCAGGAACGCCATCAGGATCTCCTGCATGGGTGGCAAGGATCCCAAGCATTTGGGCCATCTTCCATGTCCTCCCAGGCACGCTAGCAGGAGGCTGTACCCTAAGCGGCACAGCCAGAACTGAAGCCAGCACTTTGATATGGAAAGCTGGCAACAGAAGTGGTGGCTTGACCTGATGTGCCAGTGCCAGCCCCGTGCACTGTCCTCCCCAATCTCCCTCAGCCTTTCTCTTACAAGGACACCAGACAATGTCACTAGGGCCATTCAACCCTCCAAGCAGAGTGAGCTCATTTTCAGTCCCTTCTTTTTCATTCCATCTACACAGGCTCTCCAAATGAGGCCACGTTCCCAGGGCCCAGGGCTTAGGACCTGGACAGATCTGGGGGTGGGTGGGGACAGATGCACTTCCACACTTTCACCTTTGCCCATTGACTGCCGGTCCTGTCCTGCATGGGCAAGGACTATCGCTTCCCACCCACTGAGCCTGCCTGGGTGCAGCTCTTCTAAGACGCACAAACCTGTGCTAGCCAAAGGGGCTGTACAGGACCCACCCGGGCCAGCGTCTCCCTGTGCCCCGAAACTCAAGTCTTGGTGCAGCAAGCACACAGACAGCTAGAGTCCACTCGGTTTGGCAGCCATGTCAACTCACCAGCTGCAACTCCGTGCACTGCCTGACAACCCTGTGTGGTTGGCCTGTGCACAAGTTGGCTCCTGCTGTTTACACCCCAAAGGATGGAATATGGAGTCCGTGGATGAGGCTGACCTGCCCCACTGCCCCAGGTCAGCTAACTCCACCAGAGACCCTACAGAGGCAGTGGGGGTGCACCCCAGTTCTCTCCCTTCTTAGACTCACAGGCAGGCCTCAGGCACAGGGAGTTCACTTTCAACATTGCTTCTGCCAAAGGTCATCATGCACCTGTTCTTCCCTCCACCCCCCCAAACCAAAGAGGCCCAGACCACACCAGGCTGAAGCTCCTCCTCTGTTCACGGCTGCTTTTGCTTCTCCAGTAGGGAGCCTGCTCCAGAGTCCCACCCTGCCCCTGGCCTGCTGGCTTCTCTCCCCAGAAGCTGACACCTGAGCCTGCCAGGGAGCGGAGCTGCCCCTCTGGAAATAGACGGTGGTGACACAGCAGATGATGGAGAGAGACTCATCTCTCCTGTTGTGCTGAGCCCCCCCTGCAACAAATGGGCCTGGCCTGTAGCCTCCCTGTGTAGGGGACTTTCCTCTACACTGGACCCTGCAGGGATAGATCCAATCAAGCTACGGACAGGGTCTGCAAAGCGCTTTGTGCCAAGTTTGTTACTCTAAATGTGCTAGCTGGGCAAAGCCTGCATACACGTGTGGATGAGAGAAACAAACTGAAGATGGTAGAAGGCTCTTAGATGTGAAGTTACCAACACGTGGGCTGGTGCTGGCCTGGGTGTGTTTTTCTGTGCACATGGACCAGCTCCTCGTGCTCTCCACATGACCACAGTGGAAGCATCTTCATGTCCAATCAGGATACTCACACCCCCTATTCTGAACAGCTATGGGGTGTTCCATGCTGGGGTAGCTGCAGGTTCTCACCCTAGGCCCAGGCTGTTTTCAAAGCAAAGTCACTATAATGCTTCATCTGGCTCCCTAAGATGTACCCTGAGACCTTGAACTGAGGTCAATTGTGACTTGCTGGGGTCCGTGCAGTAGGTGTGGATGACAGGAAGGTGTGAAGAGAACAGCTCCCCTGTTTGGCAGGGCCCAGGGGAGCTTCCAGCTGTTTAGCAGGGCATGGCTGATTTCTCTCTGACCACCTTGACACAGTTTCACCCCCTTTTTGCATGGACACTCAACCACCCCATTAAGAATTCTGTAATCTATTGAGGCATTGTTTGCCCCTCTGAGATGGCTTTTGCAACCAACGTAAGCTTGAGAGTTAATGTTATTGATAATGTCTTGGTGAGTGGGCCTTTAACTGCACACGGGTATACAATTAAGCCTATCACATTTTTGGACACCTTATTGTGTGCCTACCTATTGCCCTGAAATCTGGCCCAGACATAGAGCATGCCTTCTGAGAAATGGCTTGATAAGAATTTTATAAATTAGTGGAAGTGATGGGAGTATGAGCAGAAACTGCTATGGCAAAAAATATAGTTACAGCAACCTTAAAGGTTAGCCTGGCCTTGCAACTCTTTAGAACATAGAAAATGTAGTTGTTTCAGCCACTTTTATAATTTTTTAACTAGAGAAAATATAGGGTGATTTTATTAACACCATAGAGATATACTTTGGATTATTGTTTGCCTGTTTATGAGGTTATAGAGCCTGCAGGTGTAGGGGGATTTAATGTTTGAAACATTTTGTCTTGGATCTTTATGTTTTTTTTTTTCTCTTTTGTTGTATTTCTCCCACTAAGTGATAAACAAGTCGTGAAAATTAAATGTAGTAGGAATGTTTTACTGATTAGTAAGTAACCATCTGTGCTTTGGCCTTGGAGTTCTGGCTGTCATCTAATGGATACTTCTGAAAAATGAATAACAGCTTGCTTTAAAGAAACTGATTATGCTAACTCACAGAATTATCTTTAAGAGCATCTGGTTGACCATGAAATAAAAAATAATGAAACATTTATGCATAGCCACTTAGTCACAAAGTAAAAATAGAACAATCAAATGATTGTACAGAGGCTTGTGATGTGTCTGAGTAAATAAAAAGGACAGCTTCTTCTTGAGCTGTAGCAAGAGGGCACCAAGTGACAGTGTCTGGGTCTTTATCACCAACTCCACGCACCCTTCCCGAACTCCAAGCTCGGCTGGAGCTGGTCTCCAGCACTGACTCCCATCATGCTTTTTTTACTGTTGATCTGAATGGCCACAACAAGGATTGCTGCTGATTTCATTTACTGTTGGACTCCATTACACCCCAGAGCCCAGCCCTGCCGCACATCCTCCTTGGCCCCTAGATTGTGCTTCTGCAGCCGGCTGTCCAAGACTTGGGGCATGAGCTTTACAAGTCTCCTCTACTGCTAGAAGGCCTTGTGGGACAGAAGGCTAGTGGCTGAACCAGCCAGGCCCCAGCCTAGCTCCTTGCAGCACGCAGCACACCCATGGAAGGCACACTCTCACTCCCACATCCTGGGGGACAGACCCATAATGGAAGGTGCTGGAGGGACCCTGGGTGCTGGCCTTATTGCCTGTGCCCAGCACTTCCTCCTCCCAGTCACTCCTTCTCACTAAGCAAAGGAAGGCTGCCCTGGGCCCCTGAAACATCCTTCCCTGCCCTTCAGGTAGCCTCTTCGGACCCCAGGCCCAAAGGACTAGGAAGAAGCAGCTGCCTTTGGCCTTGCATCTGCTTGGCCGAGCTTGCCACCCCAGTATCCTGACCTCATAGTCCCACAGGACAACAGGAGGTTGTCTGTGACACCACCAGGCTTTCTTCAGCATCCCAGAGTCGGGCAGTTGAGGTCAGCTGGAGTGGGGCCTAGAACTCAGGTCTCCCGATGCCCAGCTAGGTGTTCTTCCCAGGTAGCAGGGCCAGAAGCCCTGTGAGCTGTGGCCACTGTCACAAGCCCTTGGTGGCACAGGAGGGATGCAGCGCCAGGACATGCATGACCCTGCCTTTGCAGCAGCCAGGCATGCAGGCCAGCAGGTTCTAATCTCTTAATAGTGTTGACCTTTGTTCTCCACCACCACTTTCGTTAAAAGCCATTGGCCATGGAGGGGAGAAGGCCTGCTTCCCCTCCCTGTCTCACAGACACTCAGCTGATGAAGCAAAAAGCTGACTTCTACAGACAGCAAGGAGAGCAAGAGCTCCTCCTCACTTGTCCTGGTCCCACCCGGTGTGTCCTGCGGAAGGGGTGGCACGAGAGCAAGGGTCCCATCTCTCCAGCCTGCCTCCCAGCTCCAACCACAGGACACAGGGGCATGGCGAAGCGCCTGGCCTTGATGTGGATTCTCCATCCTGCCTTCCTCCGGGAAGAGATGAGTGGAGGCTGAGTGAGGACAGCTGGAATGCTAGCAATGGCAGGCAGGAGTTTGGGCTGTCATTGTCACTGCCTCTACCCAAGTCATCACTGCCATCGCTTCTCCTACCACCCCCACCATGACCACCAGGCCCAGGCTGTGTACCTGCACCATGCTCACCTCTACAATTCAGAATCCTCACCCCCAGCTCCATCTCCATGCCCTCTTCCATCCTCAGTAACAGGCACGTGTGGGGAGCAGCTCCTGGAATTGGTAGGGGTTGTTGCAAGATGGCAGCTGGACCAGGGCCAGGAGGTGGAGTTGGTCTAGCCAGCAGGTAAACAGGAAGTCACAGGGATAGGCTAATGACCTCACTGTGATTATGTCATTGCTACTGGCATATCACGTAGTGCCAAGTGGACCCACGGGGAGAAGCGATTGGTGGAGAACGATATAAAAGTAGCCGGTAAAAGCTAGGGGACGTCGATGATGACAACTACGACGAGAAAGACGGGAAAGGAATGAGGGCTGGAGCAAGAGAGGGACAAAGAAGAAAGATGCAGAAGAAGGATGGGAGGGAAGAAGGGGGGCAGAGAGAGGGCTGGAGAAGCAGGGAGGAAAGCTAAGACCAATGGGGACAGGGGCAGTGGAGAGAAGGATTTAAACGTGGCCACTTTCGGCAGTGGAGGGTCCGGATGCGGTTCCGGCTTTTCCCAGACCCTCAGAGTATGCCTCATCATTTTAGTGTCGCTGCTGGGCGGCAACAGGCACCTGTTGCATACTGAGCACCAGTGTGTGGTGGGATTCCAGTATGTGACAAATTGTCAGTGACCTGCTTAGAAAGAACCTTCTAGAATGACCAGCAGAAGGTGGCAAAGGCAGCACTGAGACCTCGCAACAGCTCATGACGGGAGCAGGCACTCTGGCCCCATTCTGTGGTCTCCACTCTCCACTCTCCTTAGCACCCAGTGTCCCCTATTACTCTGAGGGTGGGATCACTGGCCAGGCTGTGTGTGCCGGGAGGAGGCGGGGCTTGTGTGTTACTGAGATCTCTCCCAGGACACTGTCAAGGTGACATTCCAGTGGGCATTGATAATTCCTGAGACTCGCCACACCCACCAGGATGCCCAATCACCATGTCACTCAGTCCATTTCATCAACAAGCCTCGGCACAGGGGTTTTCATCCAGGGTCGACCTTCACCCCTCCTGGCCTTGGTCCATGTCTGCAAACAGAGCTCTCACACCGGAGGGCGGGCTGCGACTGGTAACTGTGAAGAAGAGAAGGGGGCTGCCAAGGGCCTTGCATAGACCAGCAGGGCCGAGGGAGGGACACCTTGTGTTATCACATTTCACTGTTAGCCTGACACTTTTTAAAGAATTACATTCAGGTAAAATACGCATAAACATAATTTACCACCTTAACCATTTTGATGCACACACACACGCACATACAATCTGCCATCATTGCCACTGTTCAGGGGACAGTTCAGGGACACTAAGAACATCTGTGATGTTCAGAGTCTGTCACCGCCCCCAGCCCCTGGAACTCTGCTCATCACAAAGGGAGCCTCTGTCCAGCCCTGCCCGCTGTGGACACCACCAACCCACGTCCTGTCTGGACACCTCCTGTAAGTGGGATGATGCAGCACGCACCCTCTTGCATCTGATTCTTTCAAATAGCATAATATTTTCATGGTTCTTTGATGTGTTAGAATTGCATTTTTTGAAAAGATTTAGTTTTTCTTTTTACTGGAAAGGCAGATTTACAGAGATAAGGAGAAACATAGAGAAGGATCTTCCAGCTGTTGGTTCACTCTCCAAATGGCTGCAACAGCTAGAGCTGAGCCAATCTGAAGCCAGGAGCCAGGAGTTTCTTCCAGGTCTCTCAGGCAGATGCAGGGTTCTAAGGCTTTGGACCATCCTCTGCTGCTTTTCCAGTCCACAAGCAGGGAGCTGGATGGGAAGTGGAGTAGCCAGGACACAAACTGATGCCCATATGGAATGCCAGCACTTGCAAGGGGAAGATTAGCCAATTGAGTCATTTGTGTCAGAAGCAGAATTGTCTTTTTTTAATATTTATTTATTTTTCTTGGAAAGTTAGATATACAGAGAGGAGAGACAGAGAGGAAGATCTTCCATCCACTGATTCATTCCCCAAGAGGCGCAAAGGTCAGAACTGAGTTGATCTGAAGCCAGGAGCGTCTTCCAGGTCTCCCACGTAGGTGCAGGGTCCCAAGGCTTTGGGCTGTCCTTCACTGCTTTTCCAGGCCACAAGCAGGGAGCTGGATGGGAAGTAGAGTAGCCAGGACATGAACTGGTGCCCATATGGGATCCTGGCACTTGCAAGCTGCTAGGCTATTACACTGGGCCCATGTCATTTTTTTTAAGTATTCATTTTCATCTACTTGGGAAAAAAAAGCAAGAATGAATGAATGAATGAGAGAGAGACAGAGAGATCCTCCATCTGCTGGTTTACTCCCAAACACCTGCAGTAGCCAAGGCTGGCCCAGGCTGAAGCTACAAGCCAGGAACTCCATGTAGATCTCCCACATGGGCTGAAGTACTTGGTCCATTACTGGCTGCCTCCCAGATGCATAAGCAGGGAGCTGGAACCAGCACTATGACATGGAACGCAGGCATTCCAGGCACTGATGGACCTTGCTGGGCCACACCTATCCTGCCTGTCTCCGCCAGGCAGAACAACGGTGCCTTGTGTGGCTGACCACAGCTGATCATCCCTAAAGTAGACATGAACACTTGGGGGCTTCACCACCTGGCTGCTGTGGGCACACAGTTGTGTATCACTGCTATGGTGCAGGTGTGGGATCTGTGGGGTCTTTCTCCCACAAAGGAGTCAGCAGTGAGTGTCTGGACCAGCAACGCCCTGGTGCTGTCAGGTTGGGCGGCCACATCTCAGATGAGTCCAACTTTGTTGCATCCTTTTCAGTCTCTGCTCAGCGCTGCCTCCTCCCTCTAATGCAGCCCCGTACTGCCTGCTGTTCCACACAAGGACACAGTGCCCAGAAGGGCTGGGGGGCTGGCCTCTTGTTTCTCTTTCTGTATGGCTTTGGGCAAATCAGTCTCTCTGAGCCACAGCTGCTTTTTGGAAGCATGGAGGCTATGTTTTGCTGAGACCTCCTGGATGTCCTGTCCAGCATGAGAGTCCCCACTGCGTTCTGAAGGCAGAATTTGGGTAGATGGTTAGTCTACTCCAGCCTGTTCAAGTTCCCTCGGGCTTAACCCTTCCACCACTAAGCTGAGATGCTCTAGGTTTCTGTGCCTGGCACAGGGGCATCAGACACTAGAGGGCAGACTTGTGGCTAAGATGCCATCCTTTCTGCAGCACTGTCCATGGCAGACACAAGAATTTTCCAGGGCAGTGGGGCAGAAGCACGACAAGTATGCATGCGTGAATGACCGGGGCTGGTGTCACGCTTGGTGGGATGGCCCTCTATGTCTAGAAGTCCGATGACACGGGCTCGTTGTGGGGGCAGTGGGGAGCGGAGTCACAGAAGGTCACTGTCCTGGCACAAGGACAGCTGGACACACGCTAGACAAGCATGCTCCGTATTTAGAAACCGATTCTGGTTGCTGGCAGATGATCTGATTTCCAGCGATGACTGGGTGTGAGCCGAGCGAGAGCCGAGATGTGCAAGAGGCCCCCTTGGGTTAACATTTCTGTCTCAGCTGTGTGGCTTAAGAACATGTAGACATCAGAGAGAAGCCTGGTGGAGGGAGGGGCTGAGAAGGAGGGCCGGAAGGCGGCTGCTGCTGGCCTCCGGCCTGGCAGGCCCAGTCCCTGGGTTAGGATCACGCTAGAATCACAACCAGGACAGGCTGAAGGAGCCCTAGGCAGCCAGAGGATAGGACCCAAGCTTCCTGGGACAGAAATCCCATCCAGGACCCAATGCTCCAGTCAGCACCACTGAAAAGTGATCACCAATCCTTGAATACCACTCATGATGGGAGCCTCACTACCTCTCTTGGCTAAATGTTCTTCCTCCTGGTACATCCAAATCAGATTCCCTGTGGTCCTCAACCGCGGGTCTACCTTCTGAGGTCAGAATAAGTCTCTGGGGCTTAATGATAGCTCCTGTGACATCACCAGTCCAACATCAGGCCTCAGAAACACCAGCCTCAAAGCTCTCATTCAACAAATACTGAGACTATCTGGTACATCCCGGTAGTGAGCCCAGGGATCTAACAGGGAGCCCAGGAGACACAACCTCAGCCTCAGTTCCCCAGGCCCCATCTGAGCAACACCAAGCCAGAGTCCACGCAGGCTCATGCTCCTGAGGCCACAGCTCTGCCTTCCTTCTGCCATTGTCGCTTCCATTCCTGGCCAACCCTCCAGTCACCAATGCTTGGATGAGAGCTACTCAGCCGTATGTGTTTCTCTAAGCCAAGGGTGTGCTCAGGTCTCCGTTCTGTTCTTCTCCTTTGGCTCTGCCTTAGCATCTACTGTGTATTGAGCCATTGACTCACTCAACAAACCTGGTCCCAGTTTCAACACTGGAGGAACGTCAGACCACTCAGCCACAAGACAGACTAAGAGGACACCAGGAAAGTGTCAGCCAGCAGCAGATGCTGCAGGGCCACGAGAAGCCACAGGGACGGGAGGGAAAGGTTTCAGAGTTCAAAGGCATGGGAGGGTAGGAGGTGCAGGGACAGGTTGGCTAAACCCCAGAGAAACTGGCAACCTGCCTGGGTCCAGCAGGTGGCTGCAGAGAGCAGTAGGGCGTCTTGACCTTCAACCCCAAGGGTTTGCCCCTCCTTGCAGCCTGCATTTTCACATGTGACACAGAGAGCCATACGTGATGCTTCTGCATGCAGTGTCATGGCCTCTCCTGGACGTCTCGGAAGAAGCAGTGATGGGCCACCCACTAACTGGGGGAGGGGCAAAGTTGGCCTGACACTATTGCACCTTGAGTGCAGAACCCCCATGCGGGGAGACCTTTGTGGGCAGCCAGGGCGTGGGGCTCTCTGAGCCACTCAGGCTGTGCCCTGGAGGGAGCTGGAGCCGGCGTCAGGGCCCAAGCTGAAGTCAGAGCTAGAAGGGCTGTCTGTGACCCCCTGGTCTGGGGCTCTAATGCTGTGATAAGTAGCAGGGATAGATTTTGGGGAACTTTAGCTAGCCTGCTGCCATCGAGCACGTGTGCCACATTCTCTCTCCATTGGCTGTTTTCTAATTAGCCTTACCCAGTTGGTCCTGGGATCATCTGGGGTCACAGCTCCTGGTCTGAGGCAAACCCATCCTCTAGGGGCTGTGAAGGCTGAGGTCAGGAGAAGGAAAAGATTCCCAGGTCTCACTGGGAGTCAGAACTGACTCTGATCTCTCACCTCTCAGGACTGGGGGCTTTGAGAAGTGGTCCCTCCATCCTGAACAGCTCATGGCTCCCCTCGGGTTCCAACTCCTTGACCCTGGGAGCTGGCACGCGGCCAGTGAGGAGGACAGGTGGCTGCACAGCGGGGCCACCAAGAGGATGTCTTGGGAAGATACGATGCAGCCTCACCCACCTCACCCACGGGACTCACTGGAACATTGGGCCTGCCGTCCCCGTTCCCTCTCATTCAGTGGAACAGGGAACGTCCAGCATCCAGCCACATTCTATCTTCTAGACAGGGAACAAACAGGAGCAGCTCCCTGGGGCCAAGGTGGGGAAGCTGCATTTTTAGCTGCTCCATGGACTATCACTACACATCAAAGTTCAGCTCTCATCACCTGCACCTGGCCCCCAGCACCCTGTGACCCTGGAACACTGGGGAACCTATTCACCCCAAACAGCTATGGTCATGGTCACCTGCTAGGTGCTCTGCCCAGCCCCTCCCCAACACCGCAACCCTCACCAGGGTGCTCTGAGATGCTCCCAGCAGCCAGCAGGCACCAGGTCACCCCACACATCTTCCTGATGGGACAAGCCTATCAGAGCCAAACACAGCCTCATTCCAGGACCTACTGTCTGGGATGGAGAGAGAAGCCTGGCCTAGCCTCAGCCACTCTTGCGAGTGAGTAGCTGGGGCATGGTGGGCACGTGTGTGGGGGCAGGGAAGCAGGTGTCCTTTGCCAGGTGGATGAGACAGCAGAGAAGGCCCATTTGCACATGGAGAGAATAAAACAGCGTGAGATGCAGGGATGAGAGTGAGTATGAGAAAGAGGGGTACAGGGCTGGCTCCCCGTGCCCCAGGGCTTGCCCCCAAGACTCCCTGGGGCTGACTGATTAGAACAAGAGCCCCAGTGGCAGTCCCACCTCTCGCAGAAGTCCCCCCTCCCCATGCTGCTGCTGTTGCTGACACAGAGGAAGGTGCTCTGGGCAGCCAAGGTGTCCAGGCAGTTTAACAGACCTGCAGACTCCGTGTCTGCACCAACTCCCCCAGGCACTGGCGCTCTGCTTCATGGGAGATGCTGTACCCTCATATCTTCACCACTGAGCTGAGGCTTGGCAGGGTATGAGTGCTGTTGTCTCCCCCAGGGATGTCACACACACAGTGGTGAGGCTCTTGGCTGAGCCTGCTTCCAGCCTGGCCAGTGCTCGGGCCCATCATCATCCACTCCGCAGACCGGGACCAGGGAGGGGAGGCTGGGTGAGGACAGGTGCAAAGGCCGGTGGCCTCCTGAGTACACATTCTCACTCATTCTCAGGGTTCCCGCCCCTGGAGCCCTCCTGGAGCTTTAACCCCCAGCAGCAATAGAGTGTTAACGCTGTGACCGCAACACGGATGAAGAGTGGTGGGGTGGGGTGATGAAGGGAGGCCTGCTGGAGGCCTGTTGGAGGCCTGCTGGAGAAACTAACACCTGCTGATGAGGTAGCCACAGCCACTGGGAGCAGCATTTTGCCAGGCAGAGGCCCTGGTTGGACCCTGGCACTTGCAAGTGCTTGACCAGGCCAAGGCTTGGTGTGGCCAGAATGGGGGACAAGAGAAGAGAAATGGACACAGGGAAGGAGAACTGAACTCATTCTAAAGCATAATGGAAGATTTCCAAACATACCACGCATTATGTCGGCTCCTGGGGACTCTAGGAGGAGCAAGATGCAATGTGCATCCTATGCAAGGCGGTATCGGTGTGACTGGCAAGGTCCAGCCGGGTGCCTGGAGGACAAGCCACAGAGGTTCCACGGGAGCCAGGGTCACAGAGGAGGAACAGGAATGCACAGAGGTCAGGGAGGAAACAAGAAGGGGGAAGAGATCAGATGGAGACAGCTAATGGCGCTCCTGTGGCCTCTAAATCAACTCTGGCTCTGGTCCCCTGGGGCTGTGCGGCCGCTGTCCATTGTCCAGCAGTGACTTCCTGCCCAGAGCTAACTGACAGAGCCACATGGCATTTTCAGGGAGCAAGCTGGGATAAGGAGAGGGGATGGTTCTTATGGAGATCCCCATGGGGGCACACAAAGGGCCAAGAAGACCTCCTGAAGCCCTGTCGGCTGCTGGCTTTGCCTCTCTGCTCCCTCAGTCCCAGAACTCTCTCGGACAGGTCAGGGCGTGAAAAGTCAAACTCCAGGAACTTGATACTAAGAGACAATTTAAAACCGCAGTAGCCTGTGGCACATACACTGTGCACAGCCATGCTGGAGACAGAAGAAAAAGCCACCTGTGAGAGCAGGTAAGACCTTAATCAACCCAGCTTAGGAATTGAAATACACACAGAATGCACACCGCCTCGGAGCCAGCAGCATCGTTTTGCCTACCACACAGGAAATCTCCCTTTCTTTCTTTTTTTAAAATCATAACACACAGAGCAAGACCCAGACTCAGCTAACAGAACCAGCTTTCCAGTTAAAATGTGTGTGTGGTGGGGAGCGGGTGTGGGGGGACATTGTGCAGCAGCAAAGTGCCCTAATTGCCTGCCTGCAGCACAGCCATCCACATGGACATTAGTTCAAGTCCTGGCTGCCTCACTTCCGCTCCAGTTCCCTGCTTATGACCTGGGAGAGCAGTGGAAGATGACTCAAATCCTTAGGCCCCTGAACTCTCCTTTTTATGTTTAAAGATCTATTTATTATTTATTACAAAGTCAGATATACAGAGAGGAGGAGAGACAGAGAGGAAGATCTTTCATCCAGTGTTTCACTCCCCAAGTGGCAGGAAGCTGGATGGGAAACAGGACCACTGGGATTAGAACCAGCGCCCATATGGGATCCCAGTGCATGCAAGGCAAGGACTTTTGCCACTGAGCTACTGCACTGGGCCAGGCCCCTGAACTCTTGATGGAGACCCAGAAGAAGTTCCGGACTCCAGCTTTGGATTGGTTTGGCTCTGGCTCTTGCAGCCAGGAAGTAAACCAGTGGATGGGAAATTACTCCTTGTGTGTCTCCTCCTCTCATTTCTTCTGCATTGTAATTGCTTCTTTTCTATTACAGGGTTTGGTTTTTCTCTCTTTAAGACATATATTTAGCTTATTAATTTCAGTAGTGTGAATCATTTATATCTTCACCCAGATACTTTTTCTAAGTTGACTATGTTTTTTATCCAAACAGCAAAAAAATTCTGATTATTTCAAAATTATCTATTTTACAAAAAACTAGGCTTAGTTGTCCAGTAAAACTTTATATTTACAAATCAAGATCAATATAGAGGAATTTCATGTAGTTCTTTCTCATCATGTAATGTGTGCAAACTACTATTTCTTACACTATTATGTAATATGTGTCATGGTTGATGAATTGATATAGAGACACCATTATAACACATGTACGTGCAAGTACAGATTTTGTTAGTTCTATCTCATGATCCAATCTTTGATGCACTTGACATTTACTAATCTTGTCACCCCTGCTTACTCTTGGGAAGCACTGTTTCACAGGCTTTCCTTGTTTTAACAACCTTCACAGTTCTGGAGAGTCATACCAAGGTTTATCATTGGACCAGGAAGTTTCTGATATTCCTATGTATTTAAGCTGAGTTGGGAACTTTGCAGAGGACTTCACAATGGTCAGTACTTCCCTGAACTATGTTGCCTGAAGGCTAGATGCTGTCCAGATGGTGTGTGACTGCTGATGTGGACACTGGCCACCTGATGCAACAAGGCCAGCACAAGCATCCGCAATGTGGTTGTCTCCTCCTACCTTTCCCACATTAAATTACTTGGAGTAAAGTCACTTTGTACAACCTACATTTAGCCAATAAATTACATATCTTTAAAATTATAACATTATGTCATAAGAGTGTCATTTCAGCCTGTGATGTTCTTCTCATAGACTATAATCCCAGTCTGGTAATGACTTCAGATTCCATTCTGGAACACTCTACAAAGTATCTAGCCAGTTGTCATGCAGACAAAGAATAAAAAAGAATAAAAGCATCCTGGCCCAGAAGGATCTAAGGAGACATGACAAATTTTTGTAATTACATAACTCAAATGCAATCTTGGAAAAGCAACAACACATTATGGGTAAATATGGGAACTGGAGTCAGTACTTGACATCATTAGCACTGGATCATTAATTCTAATCAATGTACCATTCTAATATGAGAGGCAGCCTGGCAATGTGGTGTTTGAGATCTCTCTGTACTATCATTACAAGCTGTCTGTAAGTCTGAAGCTCTTAAAAAAAAAAGAAAAACAGCTTATTTGTAGAATTCTGCTTTTCTCGTTGTCCCTATTCCCAAGATTCATACTGGTAACTATGGAGTTACACTGATCATTGTTGACAACTGATTCCTGATAATTGCTCTGCAAGAATTAGAAACAGAATAAAGAAATTTTCTTTGTGCTTTTTCTCTCCTCACTTTCCTCATACGTTAAATGCACATTAAAAGTCCACCGGTCATGAGGTAATGAAGAACTTGCAACCAGGTAATGTTAAATGTGTGACCTAGGATACAGTTATACTCAAAGGGCTTAACTGCTAGCATCTAATAAACAACTCAATTACTTAAGCCATTAGTGGTTAGCTTTTCTGGTACAACCAAAATGAATCATAAAATAAACTATCAGGGTATTAGTTGAGTGAGATAATATATGATGCATTTACTATTCAGTAAGGAACATGTAACATTTTGGATGTCACTTATGGTTTGTGGAATTATTTTTTCCTGTCCAGAAAAAAACTGATTCTGATAACAGAGAACAGATAAGAAAGAAACACCAACATATTAGGACTGGCATTCTAGTGTGTGTTTTAGTTGAATAGCTGAGGACTGTGGAGTTTTTGGTTGAGGCTTAAGTACCATCCATTTCTGTGCCCTTTCTTTTTTAAAAAGATTTATTTATTTTTATTGTGTTAGGGATTTGTGGTGCTATCTCCATTTCCTTTCCTCCCATGATATGGCTGTATACAGAAACCTCCCTGGCAGAGGCTACACATTCACTCACAGTCTACTGTTGATTGCAGGATAGAAAGGATACATTTTTAAAGATTCATTTATTTTTATTGGAGAGTCAGATATACAGAGAGAAGAGACAGAGAGGAAGATCTTCCGTCCATTGATTCACTCCCCAAGCAGCCGCAACTGCTGGAGCTGCACCGATCCAAAGCTAGGAGCCCAGATGCCCTTCTGGGTCTCCCACACAGGTGCCGGCTCCCAAGTGCTTGAGCCATCAAAACTAACTTTCTAGGCTACATGCAGGGAACTGGATAGGAAACAGGGCGCCAGGATTAGAATCGGCATGCATATGGGATCCCGGTGTGTTCAAGGTGAGATGTTAGCTGCTAGGCCATCAAGCTAGGCCCTGTGCCATTTCTAGAACTCCCTAAAGTATAAGGACATCAAGGGCATGATGGAGATGAAAGTGCCAACCAAAGAAATTTTATTATGAGATAATTACCTAAATATCACTGCTGAAAGGCAGGCTGCAATCATGCTGTGTACGTCCAGTTGAGGTTGGTTCTGAATTTGCAACATTGCCAAGCTTATGGTTTCCTCTACACTGAAGGGAAGAGGGGAACATGATGGTGCACAGAAGGCAGGTATGGCAGTTCACAGAAAAAGGCTTGAGTGGTGCAGCATGACCTGAATGGTGGCATATGCCAGGGCCTTAGGCAGGCACTGTCCATGCCTGCCACACCACACTGCAGGGGTTTTGCATCGCCCATTTGGAGCTGTCATACTGTGGGCAGATCTTTCACATAGACCATCTGGGCTTGTTACATGAAAGTTGGCAGCCCTGGTCAACTCCCCTCTGTTAGCAACCCAGGCAGCCACCTCAAGAGCACTCATCTGTAGAATTTTGTGAAATACAAGAAGGATGTGATATATGTGAAGCACTCATTATGTTGAGGGTAATGAGAGCTACCTAGAAAATGCTTATTTCCTCTCATTTTTTGTCCCAAATCCTTTAACAAATGGCTGCACCTTAATCAGGCATCAATAGTGCTTCATAGGCTACTAAAATGGGAAGTGAATAGCACAACTTTTGTTAGTAATAGTGACATATAGCCAAGTTTTTGTAGCCAAATTCCATGTGCCTGTTTCCTTGCTGGAAACATCTATGCCAGCAATAAACTGCAACTAACATGCAAAACATATTTCCATAGATTCTATTGTTCTCTTTTTATGTTCGGGAATTGAATCCCAGAGTGGTTTGGAAACTGCAAAAGCCTATAGTGAAGTAAATGACAAGTAAGAGATTAAATTGCAGGTTCACAATTTCAAGTCAATTTTCTGGTTTATTTTCTGTATTTCATCTGAATTATCCCAGTAAGAACACAAGCAAAATATTTTTAAAAATCAAATTAGCAATTCAGCAATAGGATTTTTTACAACTGGCAATGGCTTCTGTTTCATTAGCATTCCTATTATAAAGGAATGCTAACTCATATTTATTCCAGACTTACTGAAACATCCGATATCCTTTAATGAAGGTGAACATTATGTTGACATATCTACATTTCCAGAAAAGAAACCTGTAATTTATGAAGCATTTAGGTTTTACAGCCAGTGAATGGCAGGGCTAAGACCTTGGCATTACATATGCCTTAAATATCTTTGCTTTCCTACACTCCCAAAAGGGGAATGAGAAAGAGAGAGAGAGAGAGAGAGAGAGAGAGAGAGAGAGAGAGAGAGAGAGTCTTCCATCTGTTGGTTCACACTCAAAAAATGCTGTGACTGGACCAGGAAGATGGAAAGAGCCAGGAACTTCATCTAGGTTGCCTAAGTGGGTACAGAAGGCCAAGGGGTTGAGCTACCCTTTGCTTCTTTCAATAGCAAGTAACTGGATCAGAACTGGAGCAGCTAGTACTCAAATTTACACTCATAAATGGGATGACAGCATTCCAGGCAGTGACTTAAGGTGTCATTTCTCTTCCTTAACATTTTACACTACGTTGTCCATCACTGTAGGCTTTCACACATTACAAATGACAAGTGCCTCATCTTCCAGAAATGTCTTCATGAAAACAGTAAGCAAAGTGATGTATATTATATCCAAAAAGCACAAAAGCCTTCAAAATAATTCCATTTAAAGCACTAAATCATAGCAAATAATATAGAATATAATATGGAATATTCCCATCTCAATTTGATTTCAGAATACTAAAGACTCTAGTCCAGTGCAATCATTACATATCTAAATTCAGTGTTTTCCTTGTCCTTGGCCACTTCTTTACTAAAGTTCCTGCATACCTAGCTGCCAATTCATTGCCTGTAGCACATACATTTGATGTGTTGGTCACCACACGTCACCACACTGAAAGCAAACCTTCCACTTCTTTAGGCTGACTGTGCCAACAATGTATATCTCTATGTCCCCTAAATTCTATTTTTCATTTTTTAGGGCAATACTCCAGATGATTCTGTGTCATGGAATAGTAACTGGTTTTAAATGAACAACAGTCACAAATTATCACTCCATTTTTACATCATGTAGCACATATATTGTTACAAACATTGGCCAACAGACCAGTTATTGTCAACCCATGATATAAGATGATAGTATATTGTAGGTACATGAATGGGTACACATAAACATTTTTTTTTTAAATTTTGGATTTAATTCCAAGGAGAGAACTCCATCTGCCCCTACACCTCAGCACTGGGTAGACTGAGTCCCAGAATAACATTCTAGCCTTAGCATTGTCCTCACCACCAGGACACACAACCATTAAAACTGTGGGGTGGCATTTGGGTACTGCTTGTAACTCATACGACAGCAATCCTTCACTTCTGAGGTATAGATGGCACTTAATTTTGTTTCTGCCTCTCAGCAGCTGTGCTATCTCTACTTCTTGCTGGCTTAATTGTTCTCTCTCTAGAATCTCTTAGTTGTCCTCATGTACCAGCAGCTGTATCATTTTCTACTTCAGCTGTGTGATTATTTGAGTTTTAATATTATGTCCCTGAAATCTTACATCACCTTACAAGGTGTGAGGAAGACGGGAAGTATAACCTATGAGGATCAAAACTGGTAACTCATAGAGAACAGACTCGAATCAGCATTAGACAATAGCAAAACTACAAAGGCATATGGGGTAATCAGGAGACATCCTAACAACCTCTTAACAAGAGGTCATATGCACAGAGCGGGTGGGGGGGAACCCTAGAGTGGAGCAGGTGGACAGGAAGAGGCTTGGATCACAACCCTGAAGACTCCCAGATCCTCACCAAGGACTATCAGTATGAGCACCAAGGACTACATCCCAACAGACAAGGAGACGATGGGGAATTGGAGTGCCTTTGGAGGCCGACAACTCTGAGCTCACCCACCCCCATTTGGATCTAACACATGGGATGGAAGAAGCCCAAGTCCTGCCTTGCAGGATCCATGGTCATCAGAATGACAACCAGGAGCACTGGGCGGTCCACAGAAACAGAAGAGCAGTAAACTTCCTTCGGGACTAGGGAAGGGAGCTTTCTCTGTTCCTTGCCTGGTTCCGACTTTCGGTCCCCACCCTCTCTCGTAATGACCATCAGGATCACTCCAGAAACCCCTCAAAACAAACAAACAAAAAACTAGTATAGACAGAGAAGAACAAGGAAAGCTTAGAAACAGACAGGAAAATGTCAGCAGGGATGCACTTATAACTCATTGGGTGGGACACAAAGATTAGCTACTCCTCACTAGGGTATTGAAGATTTCTCGGCACACCCCTCCTAAAACTGTTCACCTAAACTGTTGACATAGTCTTGTTAGAGTTATCAAGTTAGACTATGCGAAAAACAGCCAGGTTCAGCAAAATCATGCTTCAAGGCTATAAACTGCTAAATACTAAAATTAAAATAGACATGAGACAGCTGAATAGTAATCCAGAGCAATTTTAAGGTGTATATAACCCTGTTGTATATAAACTAATAATTGAAATGTCAATGTAGAAGTCACAGGATGTGGTTCAGAACTTGCATTCTTTTTTTTTTTTTCTCTTATAACATATTGGTTACTCAATACCATGTCAACTAATTCCATAACGTTATAAATTGTTACTGATGTAATGTTGGGGCTTTTAATTGATCAGGATGATACTCTGCCGGTTCTACCTTCAGACCAGAGATGGTCTCCCCAAGAAACCGTTGAACTTATCTAGACAATAAGATGCTGGACTTTATGCTTGGTAGATGCTTGCAATGAAAGAATCTCAACTGAATTTGAACTGTGGTAATGCAACAAGGTGGAGGAATCCACCATGGGTTGGGTTTTGGGAGGGGAGAAATCCCAGTGCCTATAAAACTGTGTCACATAATGCAATGTAATCAATAATATATATATATGCAATATATATATGTAATATATATATATATATATATATATATATATATATGTATGTATATGTATAATGTCCCTGAGTGTCCTAACTCACTGCTTGTATTCATGCCAACAATGGGAAATGGATAATGAACAACCAGTATGAACACAAAGTGGTGAGATCACATAAGATATTCTCCCTTGGTTCCATGGTGTTGGTCACACATGCACACACATATAGATATACTTACATACATCCATACATAGTTACACATAAACACAGAGCTGTATCCACTATTAGCCTCATCCACTAACAGCTGTGCCTACCTATCCCCTCAGTTCCTTATATCAGCCTTACAGTTTACAGCAGGTCAAAGGAAAGCCATTATGTAACAGTTGCAGGCAGGTGGCCAAGCAGGTGGGCTTGGTTACATGACAACGGTTACCATTTACGCACATAAAAAAAAGGGCAAGAATATAAACAGTTGAGAGCTTTTAATCTTCAATTTCCCAAGCTGATTTTCATAAGAGAGTTTGGCAAGGCAGCAGGATACAAAATCAATGACTATAAATTGATGCCTTGAGTATACACAAACAATGCTATAATTGAGAAAGAACTGCTAATATCTATCCTCTTCAAAATAATGGAAAATAGAGCTAGCAGAGTATTATCCCAGTCAATTGAAAGCTCCATCATACCATCAGCAAAAATTTACATCATTATGGAATTAATTGACATAGTAATGAGTAACCAACATGTTGAAAGTAAATACGAGTTCCCAGCCACCTTCTGTGACCACCTCACCTATACTTCAATTTAGTTTATACACAACATATAACATTCAAAACATAACATGTTATACATAACATCATATCATCTTAAATTAAGGCAAACATGTGGGGTATACCTAAGAAGACGTTGAACTTGACTGGACAATAAGATGCTGGACTCTATGTTTGGTGTATGCTTGCAATGGGGGAATCTCAACTGAACTTGAGCTGTGGTTATGCAACAAGGTGGAGGAATCCACCATGGTGGGAGGGTTTGGGCAGGGGTGGGAGAACCCAAGTATCTATGTAACTGTGTCACATAATACAATGTAATTAATGAAGTTAAATAAAAAAAAATAATGGAAAATAACTTTAAACTTATATACCTTTGCATAAAACTTAACCAAAACTGAAACAGACCTCTATGGTCTATGTTGAAAATTATAAATAATTAAACAAAGATATAAAAGAAGAAATTAGAGGATGCAAAATTCTGCCATGTTAATGGATTGGCAGAAAAACTTTATCAAAATGTCCATATCACCAATAGTAATTCTACAGATTCGACATGATCCCCAAATGCCAATATTCTTCTTAGAAATATGAAAGCTGATGGAAAAATGTGTATGGAAACACAGGAGGCCCCAAATAGGCAACACTGTTTTAACAATAAAAACATAGTTGGTGGAATCACAACACCAAATTTCAAGATGCCCTAGAGAGCAGTAGTAATCAAAAGTCTGGTCCTGGTACAAAATCAGGGAAGATGATCAGTGGAATATAATAGCAAACACAGATGTGATCACACACATCTATAGAGAATTAAGCTTCAGTGAGAGAAATAGAAACAACCAAGGAAAAAGGATATTCTGTTCAACGAATGCTGTTTGGACAATTGGATATCATCCTGCAAAAGTCAGAAGCTAGACCCTTATCTTTCACCTTATAAAAAACCAGCTCTAAGTGGATCATAGATCTAACCTACAATCAAATACCAACAAACTACTAGAGCAAAATACAGGGAATGTCCTACAAGGAATAGGTGTAAGCAAAGATTTATTAGAAAAGACATACTATGCTCACACAGATAAAGCCAAAATAAACAAATAGGATCACATCAAACCAAGGAAGCTTCTTTACAGCAAGGGAAATTGTCACTGGCATGAGGATGTAACTAACAGAATGGGAGAAAGTATTTGCACTCTACACAACAAAAAGGGGACAGACATTTTTCAAAAGATGAAATGCTAAAGAATAATAACCAGATGAAAAACTGTTCAGGTTTCCTAGTTATTAGGGAGATTCAAACTAAAACTACAGTAAAGTTTGACCTAACTCAGTGGGCAATGCTCTTCTTAAAGAGATTGGCAAACAATAATTGTTGGCAAGCATATGTAAAGAAAAGCACAGTGATGTCAGGAATGTAAACCAGTATAACCACTATGGAGAGTGCTCATACAACTGAAAATTTATCTACCACATGACTCAGTTATCCCACTCCTGGGAATATATCTTAAGGAAACGGTTGCTTTTATTCAAGAGAGTGATCTGCTATCCTATATTTATATTAGTACAATTCACAATAGTGAACACATGGGATCAACCCAGATGCCTGTCAAAAGAGGGATGGATAAGGAAAATGTGGTACATTTGCATGCTGGAATACTACATGAAATTCTGCCATTTGCAACAATATGGTCCCAACTGCAGACCATTGTGCTCAATGCAAAACAAAAACAAAAACAAAAACAAAAAGCAAAACACAAAACACATCATTTGTCCTCTGATATATAAGAAAACTGTCACACAAATTACAAAATGAACAGAATATACTAAACAAGTATATACTTGCATTCTGATAAGCATACCGTGTAATGGAGCCCAGAGTATTAGCAAAGAATGGCAGCATGCACCTCTCCTCCCGAATAAAAGTAGGCCCCCAATAAAACTGCTAAATATACATTGATGATGAGATGTTAGACTCTCTACATTGCTTATACCTACAGTGTCATGACACGCACAAAAAGCAGGACACTGAGATGAAACTACAGCTGAAAGACTATATAACTAGCATAGCATGGATAGTGGGGGTGGTGGGAAGGAGAAGGGAGGGAAGAGAAGGAATGGATGGAAACCTTATAACCTACAATTTGTAACAAAGAAAATAGGAATAACAAATGGGTCGGGTTGGATGAACCTTTCAATTTGCAACCAAATGGTCCCCGCTGGAAACCATTTTGCTTAGTGAACTAGATGTCACAAAAAGACAAATATTATGTTCTAAGACAATCAATATGAAAATTATGTGTATTACATACACGTAAGAATATATAACATGTGTGTACATAATCCCATATTAATATATTAACCAAATGCTTTATATATTAATAAACATGCACTACATGAGACTAGCACAGCAGGAAGTAAAGGAGCTATGCAGTATGCATCTCTATTTCCAAATGAAAGGAGGGCTCCCAATGAAAATTTAAAATATTCCTTTAAATTATGACACCAGACTTATTACCTTTGGCTGTAATTCTCATGTCATGATACAATTAACTTACAAATTGCACAAAGATATTATACTATTGTAATAATACAGCGAAAATGGTGGGAAAAGGAGATGGGGAGGAAGGAAGGGTGGGGGGAGGGAGGAATCCTTATACCTACAAAAATGTAGTGTGGAAAACAGTACAAATATTTTCAGAAGACTGTGATGACAGAGAAAAAATTAATGTACTTTGACATAATATGAGGTTAAATTTATATTTTTGTGATCTTAAACATCTATCAGATATAATCAACCATACTGGTTTGATAGAATCAAACCAGGCATAAACATCTGTCAGCAAATTTAAAGACACTTTTACTTTATCAACATTTATATAAGTGAGCTAAAACACAAAATATCACTTTAATATTTTTTCATTTACATGAGTGTTTAATGTAAGTCAATTAAAATACAGTTGTTAAGCAATTGTTAATATGTAGACCCAATGCAACATAGACACACATATTTATAACACATGTTTAGGCAACATATCACAAGGAAAAAAAGCAGTCTGTAACAGCATCCTTTAAATTACTTTCCTTTTTACTTAACCATGATTTTTGGTGAAAAACCTAATAAGCTATTTTAAACTGTCATGTCTCAACATCTCATCTAGGATCTGCAAATTAGAAACTACAACTTGAAAAAAATCACAACACAAAACAATTTTACTGCCTGAGAAAGAACTGAATATTTGCTATGTAAAGTAAACTACATCTGAATTTCAGAATCCTTCACTAGCACTCTATTAGAAAGGTATTTCATTGATATTACAATAAATCTTGCATCCCCTATCACTTCTGTAAGATGGCATAACTAGCTTTAAGAGATCCCGGCAACCTCATTCATTGGAACCTAATGCCTATATAGGTCATGTTGGCTTTCAGTCACAGGACCATAACTATAGGCTGCCCTAATTATTGTTGGATGACATCTGAGTTCCCCATGTTTAATTCTCTTTTTTTGTTTTATTCATTGATTACATTGTATTATGTGATACAGTTTCATAGGTACTGGGATTCTCCCCACCCCTCCCTACACCCTCCCCCCATGGTGGATTACTCCACCTTGTTGCATAACCGCAGTTCAAGAGATTCCCTCTTTGAAAGCATAACCCATGTTTAATTCTCACTCAGAATACTCATCAACCCAAAGTGTCCTTATGAAAGGCCTGGGATAGCATTCTTAGAATCTTCTATCCCACCTGCTATTACTGCAATAAATGACATAAGGGAGTTATGGACGGCAGTTCAACAGACCAGTCCTAGGAGCCCACTAACTGCCAAAAAGCACATCCCCTTGCAGCAACAAAGTGTTTTATGCAGCTGATGCCACAGCGGGGGCACAGGGGACAGTGTCCAACCAGACTCTGAGCTCGCCACAAGAAACATGTGAGTCCGAATCACTCATCCTCTGCCCCAGTCACAGCCGTCCCGCCCTTCAGGCTGTCTCCACCCATGCTAGAAGAAATGGCTTATTCTGACTATGTGCCCCAAGATGAGACAATGCTGACTGTGCTGCATAGTTATATAGATGTTCATTCACCAACAACTCTTGGACTCCAACCCTTGATACCCCATTCAGTGACACAACTGCCAATAAGTCATATCTAATTCCTTTTCCTTCAGGGATAGAAACAAATGATTAAGGATATAAACTTCTCATTTATTATGTATAAAATATCACTAAAATATATTAATGTTAATTTTTTTTATTTAACACCCAAAGCATTTCCAACATCACTTTGCTGCCCAGATATGTATCTATAGTTGGCCTGCAAGACACTTTTATCAATTATTCATTTTTTTTGTAAAGCTCATGTTTACAAGAAAAAAAATCAAAACCTTTTCTTTTGTATTGTCTGGAAATAGTTCACTCTAGTATGTATCTGTTAATTTTTTCGTCATCAAAAGAGCACTTTGCCTAAGAGAAAGGACTGACAAGTGTGCAAAATGTTTACAATATTTTGTGAACTTGTAGTTTATCATCAGTTTGTATCTGTGAGTTATTGTTATAAATATTACTTGTATTTTTGTTATATACAACTTTATACTTTGAAGCTTGTATCTGTAAATTTGCAATTGAAATTTATTTTGCCAATGTTTTCTGAATGAATAAAACTTCTGTTGTAGCATGCCATGAAAATACATTATTATGTTTGTCATTGATGTATTATGGCTGTAAATAACACTATAGTTTAATAAACCCACCATTCTAAGTTTATTAAACATTTCTTTTTCTTTTTTGGCAGTTTGTTTATGAAATTTATTTTCTTATATGAATTATGTATTTCTCTGGGCAGACAGCCTTTACCTTATTGCACTAATAGCACATCTGTAATACCAAGCTACAGGACAGGTCTCTCTTTTTTTTTTAAAGATTTATTATTATTGGAAAGCCGGATATACAGAGAGGAAGAGAGACAGAGAGGAAGATCTTCCATCCGATGTTTCACTCCCCAAGTGAGCCACAACAGGCCAGTGCGCATGATCCGATGCCAGGAACCAGGAACCTCTTCCAGGTCTCCCACAGGGGTGCAGGGTCCCAAAGCTTTGGGCCGTCCTTGACTGCCTTCCCAGGCCACAAGCAGGGAGCTGGATGGGAAGTGGAGCAGCCGGGATTAGAACCGGCATCCATATGGGATCCTGGGGCATTCAAGGCGAGGACTTTAGCAGCTAGGCCACGCCGCCGGGCCCTACAGGACAGGTCTTAACAGAGGTTTGTATTCTTCAGTATAGCACTTGTCTACCAGGCACTGTGGAGAGGGATGGGGAAAAGCTAGGATTTGGTCAGGAGGTGAAGGATGGAGCTGGGGAGGGAACAACTGATAGCCTCTGACAGCTTTTTTCCTGGGAAGGGGAACATGCAAAGGTTACACCTGGACCTTAGTTGTGGGGTCCAGTTGGAAGGCAACACTGCAGCTTGGCTCCCTTTGTTTCTCAGTTCTGAGTGAGGTGGAGACTCATTATCCATTTAATTTCAAGAAATCACTGTGGCCTTTCTGTTGCTTTGGGGACATCAATGGGATAAGAGTCATCAGAATTAGAATTAGCAGCAATTAAAAACAGGCCATACACTGCCATAGTGAGGTGGGTGTCACCCTGTGTGTCCGAGGAAGAGCTACCATTTCAAGACCCAGCACTGGTGCCACAAGTCTCTAACCAAAAGGTGCTAGCACTGCAGCCTGCTCATTAGGCCCAGGCGATCCATGACCATGCTGAGGAACAAAGTTCTAACATTTCTGATGTTGGGTGTTCCAACCATTGGTCAAAGCTGTAATGAGACAGTCTGTTGGAAAAGTGTAAGGGGGCTGCCTGAATAGGACAGGGGAGTCGGTGGGCGGTGATCGTAACATGATTAGGCCCTCCTAGCAGATGGAGGCTGGGTTGGACAAGGCATGGGGTTAGAAGGAGCTGCAAGCCACTGGAAGTCCCCTTACTCTGCCCTTGTACTACACTGAAGACCAGTTGCTCACATACTCTAAAGCACATTCTTGCCACAGGATGAGGGGCTTGGGGAAAGTGGCGATTTGGTATTGGACAAGAGCCAATATTAAGCCTTCATGAAGGCCTTGGCGTTTAGACTGCGTAGGTCACAGTAGGTCTGGCCAATGCCCACAAAGACGATGGATTTTCTTGTGATGTATGTCAGAGAAATAGCAGCTCCCACCTTGTCATCAGTGGTGTCAAATTTGGTGAGGACAATGCCATCAATTAGCCGAGGTGTTTGAGCCATTGAATGGTCAGCCAAAGCTCTGTTGAACTTCACCAGCTGGTCCACGGCTTCATTGCCTACTAAGGCCTCCCCCACAAACAGCACCAGGTCAGGTGTATTGACAGTTATGAATTTGGCCATGGCAGTCATCAGAGGGGCATTGTCTTGCATGCGGCCAGCCGTGTCCACCAGCACCACATCAAAGCCTAGGTTACGTGCAAAGGCAATGGCTTCCATGGCAATGCCAGCAGCATCCTTGCCATAACCCTTTTCAAACAACTGCACCATAGTGCGACCACTATGCTTCTCCGGGTGGTGTAGGGCACTCAGATGCCAAGTATGTGTATGCAGCTGCTCTACAGCCCCAGCAAGAAATGTGTCACAGGCAGCTATAAGCACACTGAAGCCATTTTCTAATAGCCAGAAAGAAATCTTGGCAAGACTGGTAGACTTCTCCACTCTGCTCACACCACAGAAATTCACAACTTAAGGGCGCTGGCAACCCTGGGCATCCATTATGTCCCTCAGCATGTCCATGCGGTGCTGTGGCTGCAGGATCTGCACCAGGGACTCCTGTAATGCTTGCTTTACTGTGGAAGTCACCGTGCTGAATGTCCCCATCATCTTCCCTTCCAGCTTGTTGGCAACAGATTCACAGAGCTGGACAGCAATGTCTGCAGCCACATTCTTAGCAATAAGATGGTCACGAATCTTGTCCAGTACAGATTCCATGTCTTTGCGACTCAAGCTCTTGGAACCCACAAGGCCCTTCAGCATCCCAAACATGCCACCCAGAGTCCCCTTGGTAGCACTCAGTTTGGTGGAGTTCTGAGAGACCCCTTCATCATCTGAGCTGCTGCAGTCCAGATCCTGAAGCTGCCCCCCCAGGCCCAGTCCCTCCAATCAAGTTGATGTCCTCAGACAAGGGGGCAGCCTCAGGGGTTCCGTTGTTGTTAGGAGGACTGTAATCCAGGACTTCCTTGTTAACATAGCCACCAAGTTCCCACACCTTGGGTGCCTTTTGGCCCTTCTCCTTTGGAGCATCTGACTTGGACTTGCTCGACTTCTCCATACCCCTCCCATGCTTCTGGATGAAATCCTCTCTCTTCCTGCTTATCAGTTCCTCTTTGGAAAGTTCCACTCCATTCTCTGGCCCCACTGGGAGACCCGACTTGTCCACTGGGACTGCTTTATTGGTGGCCAAAGAGCCATCAGAACCTTCCTTTTAGGTCCCATATTTTGTTGTTCTTTACTTTCTCTTTGGGCTTCTCCCCCCGTGTCTCAATCATGGATCTCACAGGTTTTTGGGCCTTTTCAGAATCTTCAAATTTCTTCTTGGTAGCAGGAACGCGGATCTTACTGCTGTCCTCCACTTCCCGAAGAAGCCACAGAAAGTCATTCTGGAAGTCAAAGGTGCCATTCAGTAGACTCGGGCCACTGTGCTGCTGGATCTCCCTGTGGTCCTTGTCTCGGAAAAGCCAGTGCACATCACCAATCAGTTTGTCTACAAACGTCAGCGTTAGGATCTTCTGAAAACCAACCACAAACACCAGCTCAAATTGGTTGTCTAGTTTATACTTGAGAGTGAGTGCCTCATGGGTGAAAGAATTGTCACCTCCCCGTTCCTGCAGCAGGACCCAGCGAATCAGCGCATTCATGGGTCCAGTGCATGAGTCGCTCACGCCCTGGAAGCAGCAGAGCACAAGCCCGCCCTTGGAGAAGATAGTGAAGAAGTCGAGCATGGCTGTGACGGGCAGGGAGCCCGGCCGGCGTAGGGAACTCGGCCATGAATGTTGCTGCTTCCTCCTGTGCCAGGCGCGGTTTTATTTTTTTATTTTATTTATTTATTTATTTGGACAGTAACAAACAAACTTTCAATTGCTGTCGGATAATAAATAAATAACTGATAATAATAAATAACTGAAACTTTTTCTTAAGTTTTGAATCCATCTGTGCCACCACAGGACTGGGCCACTACTGAATTTTCTTCCCGTGGTCGCTGCTTCTGTGAGCCGTGTTTGCACGTGCGGGGTTTATTGATTTCCCTGACCCCGCCCAGTGGACACGGTCTTTTCGGGGTGGCATTCGCTCATTGATTCAGTCTAGACCTCAGGCTTCTTCAAAACTCCCGACCTTGTACGAGAGCCCTTGGATGGCTTCCTGGGCCTCTACCGCTTCTACTGTGGCCGTCTGAAGGGTTTGCTTTCCTCCAGAGAAGACAACCAGGGGGAGGGTACCTGTCCAGGAAAAGCCCTTGAGGGTCAGCACACTCTCACTCTCTCTTTTTTTTTTTAATTAAAAAAAGGATTAAACTTTATTGACAAACTGCTGCAGACATTTTGGCAGAAGTTTAAGCTACCTATTTAGGCAGACTTACACATGTAGCATTTAATCTTCCAAGAACAAAATGGGAGGACAGCACAAATCCAATTAGGACTTTAACTTATGCACAAAGTGAATTTTGGTTCCTTTTTCGTTCAGCTGCAGTGTCACTTTTTATATCATGCTAGTGCTGAGACATACTTGACTGGCTACTTTGGAAACAGCTGAAAATGGAAAATTGTCAACTCAAAAAAATCATTGCCTTTTGACCCCAATGTCCAAGTGAGTTTTTCATGGAGTGCAGAATCTCAGATGGACAAAACACTTTGTCTTTTTAAATACTGAAATTTTAGTAGCTGGTACTATGTCTGGGGCTAGATTTCAAAACCCACATAATGAAAAAGTCAGTTTTACAAACCGAATTTGCTGTTGGTGTTTTAATCAATTAACATTAAAAATTGCCATCAACTATTTAATTCAAGAGGATCTTTCATATTAAAATTTAACTTTAAGGTTCAACTGCCATGTGCTTTTAAAGAAAACATTTTTAGAGACGTCTGAGCTCACATTTGCATGGTGGCACCTACTGCCATTAACGTTTGTGATTTTTAAATCTTAAACAGCCCTGAATTTTGAAATGTAGCCTAGTTTGGGATTCTGCAACTACAATTTTACAGGATGCCTCAAATCAAAACTAAGAGAAAGTTAACAAACCTTTACTTCAGAACCTTTAAGCAAGCAATGTCACTACTGAAACTAACAGGCTTGTGTTTTTTTTTCTCAACTTTTTTATTATAAAAGGTACACTTCTGTTTATATTTAAGCAACAAAGAAAAAAGCATCTACACACTTAAAAAAATTAATTCGATATTCCTAAATCTATTTTAACTCATTTAAAAACACTACATAAAGAAGCCAGAATGCAGAGTTAAGAATGGAGTAAGGTGGGAAGAAAGGGATCACGAAGAAAAACACTTAGACAATTACTTGTCTGTTGTGGGTAAAGCAACAGGAATCCTGGGAGATACAAGAAATCAGTAACAAATTTGCTCATAATTGCTATTTTCCCCTCCTGTTTGTTTTTAATAACGTCCATATGGATATTCTCTGTATGCGCCCTTCACTGGCCTAGCTAGAGGGGCCTTCAGAGATGGCCTGGTCCCATTCCTATAGTCAGTGCTGCAGGGCACAGCCTGGAGGAGCATGGACCAGCCTGCAGGAACAAAACATGGTTTACTTCCGTTTTGGACTGGGACACGCAGGTGGCACTGGCTGCCACAGAGGCTGCGCACAGCTGCCACGGCATGGTGTCATGTCTCGGGTAAAGGTGGCTCTGCAATTACTTCCGTTACAGTCTGGGCTCAGGGAGCTGGAAAGTGCTCTTCATAAAAAGTACTTGCATCATTTTTCTGTTGAGTCTTAGAATAAATAGTTCCCCACATCCCCTTTGTTGTTGTTTTCCTAAGAACTAAAGCTTGGCTGGACCTAGCTGAATGAAAGTTCCCTCCTTTCATCAAAGAGCCCCTTGGAGAAGCCTGACAAGACGGCAGGACCATCAACAAGGCTGGGGTCCCAAGAAGAGGGACAGGCTGGTGGAGGGCACAGCTGTTCTCAATGTCCAGAGCAGCCAGAGGCCCAAGCTGCAAATCCTTAGTCTTGTTCTTATCAGCACATCTCCTGGGAGTTGGAAGGACAGAAAGGCCTTTCCAAATGCTGCAAATTGTATTGGTTGTGGGGCTTTCCAGATTAGCAGGCACCGCAGCTCCTGCTATGATGCTGGTGACAAGACCCGATGTAGAGAAGTTGTGGCAACACTTTTGTCACCTGGGAGCAGTGGTGTATTATATCATGTCAGTGTCAAAGAGCCTGTTTCTGCTACCAATCAACTGGGAAGAACAGTGCCATGGGCAGGTTAAAAAAACGAACAAACAAACAAACAAACAAAAAACTAGAGAGCCAGTTCACAAGGAGCAGCCTGGTAGATGCCAGCAGGGGCAGCTTGCCCAGTGAGAGAACCACATTGCCTGGAGACTACAAAGCTACCTCGGGCTGGCTTGCCATTTTGTTACCAGCCAAAACTAGACCCTGGCTGCTCCCAGCTGAACAGCCAACTCAGCAGAGATGACAGCTGAAGCAAGCAGACACTTGTATTTAATTAAAAAGCCAACATCTATCTGCTAAGAAAGCAACAGACCTCTTTGATTATAAACATGGCCGTTCCCAAACAGGCTGGCTTCTTAGAGAAACCTGTTCTTTCCCCAGCTCTCTTCCTTGGGATCTGGCTGTCCAGTGGTGAGCAAACAAGATCTCAATGTGATGTGTAATTCTCAGGTACTCTGATATAACTTGTAGAATTCCAAACAGTGGCTTAACTGCTGCGCCAAGTGTCTACTGCTGTTATTAGTAAAGGTTAAGCAGCTTTACTGAGATCTCTGCACTCAGAGAGAAATCCTATTATCTGAAAGATATTTTCAATTATTCTATGCATTTATTACTTCAGGAAGAAGGGGATCATTTAATTGAAAATGTTAGTTCAAAAAAGATGTAGGAGGATGCAGGACTTCAGGGAGCCATGTGGAAACCTTCCCATTTTGTTTGGGAAGCCGAGGTACACACCTCAATCTGCTTGCCACTTGCTGAAGTAAACTGATAGAATGATGGGTGGCCCCAGGAATTCCACACACTGTACCTCACAAAGACTCACTATAGATATTTAAAGTGTATTTTGTTCACAGTGACTCCTAGATCTAACATTCTTTTAATATCACCAAGAAATTTCTTAAAACACTGACACATGACACATGAGTGTCTGCACTATCAATTTCAGTAAATCCTCATCCATTTCACACTCCTGGCACTTCACAAATTCTCACATTTAAAATCCCCACAAGAATGATAAAAGTACGAATAAGACCCAAAATAACTCACGTGAGTCTCAAGTTCCCGTCAGCACCTGGTGACACTGTGAATCAAACCTCGGTTTCTAATTACCAGTTCCTCCGCATGTGACACAAGTGCACCAAAGGTAAGTCCTTCAAGTTTCTCAGGAAACTCTAAACTTCCTCAGATCAGGGCTTTCAGGGAGTCTCTCTTCGCCCTTCTGGAATCGCACTGCGCATTACTCCGGCAATAAATGTGCTAAATAAACATTTTAAACTGTGGAACCATCAGGGCAGAAAAGCAGCCGTACATTCCCTTTTCTGTAAAGTATCCTTCATTCTGGACAAGTGGTGCTACTCGGTGAAAAGTTGAGGTTTTCCTCTCCAAGGTTGAAAGGAGAGGAGACCCCCTCCCCCATCTACGCTCAGGTGTGGCCCCCAACTTTCACACAGCACAGCTCCACCTTTCTCTCCCAGCCTGGCCCTGCTGACTTGCAGGATGGAGCAGGCTGTGCCCCGGGAACCCACTGGAGAAGGGGGACTGACCTGAGGAGCGTCTTTCTCATCAGGCGCCTGCAGAGGGAACATCCAGTCACTCAGGCAGCAGGTGTCAGCCCCGCCCCACAGCGCAGCCACGCCCCACAGTGTCGGCCCCGCCCCTTCGGCGTGGTCCCGCCCCCGAAATACGGAACTGGACTCAACAGAGATGGCCCCGCCCCAGAGTGCATACCGCACTCCCATGCAGCAGGCCCAATGCCCACGCAGCAGGTCCCGCCCCCAGGGCGTAGACACCGCCCCCCTACCGGCCCCGCCCACAGCACAGGCCCCACAGGTACCCCCCACAGGTAATGCCTGTCTGCACTAGCAGAGCATGGCGGCGATGGGCGGAGCCGTGAGGGCAGCAGCCAATCCCCGCGGGAGAAAAACCCTCGGGTCTTGTGACGCATTGAGCGAGCGTCAGCGCGCAGAGAGAGACGCTACGAAAAGGGTGGGCGTTGATACTCCTGTGCCCCAAGCTTCCTAAAGGTCCGGGTCTCAGGCTCAACCATGTTTTCCTGGAGGTGGATGGCAGAAATAAGGTAGGATGCAGGTAGAGATAAGCTGAGGGAAGTCGAGTCCAAAGCTGACTCCTATCCATTGCTTTTACTGGAAAGTAGAATAGCTCTCATCTTGCCTAATTTTTTTCCTTTTTCAGTTCCGTAAAGGACTTCTTCACTTAAAGAAGTATATATTTTTTTTCAAAGGCAGATTAACACAGAGAAGGAGCCGCAAAAACGATCCTCCGTCCTAAGATTCATTCAACAAGCAGGTGCAGTGGCCAGAGAGCCAGTAGGAAGCCAGGAGACTGGAGTTTCTTCAGAGATCCCACATGTGGACAGGATTCAAAATATTTGCACCATCATTTCCACTTTTCCCAGGCCACAGCAGGGTAATAGATGGAACGTGAAGCAGCCAGGCCATTAACCATGGCCAGTAAGGAACCCTGAGTAAATCTAAGCCCTAACCCTAACACTAACCCATCTTTCTGAAATCATCTACACATTTCCTAGACCACAGCAGGGTGATATATGGAAAGTGGAGTAGCCAGGTCATTAACCAGGGCCTGTAAGGACCCTGAGAAAATGTACCCCATAAACACAAGCCTAACATTAACACTAACCATATACCTAATCCTAAATGTAACACTACCGCATATTTGTGCTGTTATCTACAGCTTTACCAGATCACAGCAGGACGATACATGGGGGTTGGAGAGCCAGGCCATTGACTAGGTCCTACATACGACCCTGAGCACATGTAGGCCCTAAACCTAAATGAAACCTATCCCTAAATCTAAACCTAAATCAACACTAACCCTAAAACTAATCCACCTTTTTGTCATCATCTACAGCTTTCCCAGACCACAGCAAGCTGATATATGGGAAGTGGAACATCCAGGCCATTAACCAGGGATTATATGGGACCCTGAGCAAATGTAAGAACTACTCCTAACCCTAACCATAAGAAAAACCAATCTGTGTGCCAACAACCACTGCTTTTCCAGACCACAGCAGGAGGATTTTTCAGAAGTAGAGCAGCAAGGCCATTAACCAGGGCCTATATAGGTCCCTGAGCAAATGTAACCCATAAATCTAACAGTAACCCCAACACTAACCCTAGCGATAACAATAACCCTAACCCTAACGCATCTTTGTGCCATCATCTGCAGCATTCCCAGACCACAACATGGCAATTATGTGAAGTTGTTCAACCAGGCCATTAGCCAGGGCCTATATGAGACCCTGAGTACATGTAAACATTAACCCTAACACTAACCATAACATTAATCGGACCTTAAGCCTAACCCGCACTTAACTCTAAGCCTAAACCTAACAATAACCATCTTTGTACCATATTCTACAGTGTGTCCAGACCAAAACAGGGTGATACACAAATTGGAGAAGCCATGGTTTTAGCCAGTGCACATAAGGGACCCTGAGCATATGTAACCACTAACCTGAACGCTAATCCTAATACTAAATTTAACCCTAACCATAATGTTAACCTTAAGCCTAACCCTAATCTCAAACTGAACACTAACCCATCTTTGCGCCATCAAGAGCAGATTTCTAGACCACAGCAGAGCGTTGCGTGGGATGTGGAGCAGCCAAACCAAAAATAAAGCCTTGTGGGACCCTGAGGAAATGCAACCCCAACCCTGACCCAAAACTAACCCTAACAATAAACTTAACCCTACCCAAAACCCATATTTGTGAATTCATAAACAGCGTTCCCACACCACAGAAAGACGATATGTAATAAGCAGGTAAACCATGCCATTAACCAGAGGCTGTATGGGACTCTGAGCAATATAAGGCATAACCCTAAACCATCACCTACAGCTTTCCCATATCACAGCAGGGAGATACATGGGAAGTGGAACAACCAGACCATTAATCAGGGCCTATAGGGACCCTGAGCAAATGTAAGCCCTACCCCTAAGCTTAACAGTAAGCCTAACACTATCAATAATGCTGAGCCTAACCCTACTCCATGTTTGTGCCATCATCTACAGCGTTCCCAGATGAGAGCAGAGTAACATCTGGGAGGTTGAGCAGCCCCACCATTGATCAGAGCCTATATGGTACCCTGAGCACATGTAAGACCTAACCACAACCCTAACCCTAAAACATAAGCCTTACCCTAACCCTAACACTAACCCATCTTCGTGCCATCATCTACAGCTTTCACAGAACACAGCAGGGCAATATATGGGAGGAGGAGCAGCCAGGACATTAACCAGCCATATATCATTAACCAGGGCTTGTATGGGACCCTGAGCAAATGAAAGCCTGAACACTAAACGCAACCCTAAAACTAATCCTAACCAAAACCCTAAGCCTAACCCAAAACCATCTATTTGCCATCATCTACAGCTTTCCCAGTCCATTGCAAGGCAATATATGGGATGAGGAGTAGCCAGGCCATGAACCAAAACCTTTATGGGACACTGAACAAATGAAAGTCTCACCCAAACCCTGACCTAACCCTAACAGTAACAAAACCTAATCCCTTCCCTAAGAAAAAGAAATTTTTTTACCATAATGTACACCACTCCCAAACTACAGTAGGGCGTTATATGGAAAGTGGAACAGCCAGGCCATTAGCCAAGGCCTATAAGGGACCCAGAGCAAATGTCACCCTTAACCCTAACCTTAAACGTAAGCCCAACCCTTACCCTAACCCTAACACAACTTTGTGCCAATATCTACAGCTTTCCCAGATGACAGCACTGCCGTGTATGGGAAATGGAGCAGCCAGGCCATTAACTGGGGCCTATATGGGACCCTGAGCAAATGTAAGCCCTAACACTAACCCTAACCCTAAAACTAATCCTAACCATAACCCTAAGCCTAATCCTAACCCAAACCCATCTATTTGCCATCATCTACAGCTTTCCCAGTCCACTGCAAGGCAATATATGGAAGGAGGAGCAGTCATGGCCATTAACCAGCCCTATATGGGACCCTGAACAAAGGTAAGCAATAACCGTATCCTTCCTTAACCCTAACTCATCTTTTTCCATCACCTTTTTTTCTTTTTTCTCCCTTTTTCGAATATATATTTTTTATTGCATGTCATTTTGTTATAACATTTCAGAGGCTCTGAGGTTGCCCCTTCCCCTCCCCGTATCCTCCCCGCATGGTGGATTACTCCACCTTAATTCGTTATTACAGTTCACATCTCGTCTTGTTTCTTTCAATGCAAGCATGCACCATGCTTTGTGTCCAGTATCCCATTATCCAGCTCAGTTCAACAGTTTCTTTGGGTGACCAACTCTGGTCTGAAGACATAGCTGGCTGAATATCGTTCCGACCTCTTTAATGCTGTAGCATCAACAACAGTTTCCAACATTATTGGGTTAGTTTATATTGTATTGTGTGACTGCTATGTTAGAGGATGCGAGTTCTTAACCACCTCCTGAGACTACTTCATTAGCACTTCAAATACACTACTAGCTTCTATCTACCTTTAATTGGCTATAGGATACCATTCAGCTATCTCATGTCTATTTTCATTTTAGTTTTTAGCAGTTTATTGTGTTGAAGCATAATTTTTACTGAACTTGGCAGATTATAGGATAGTCTAAACTGGTTTGTACCTTTAGCAAGGCATGTGACACCCATTGAGGCATAGAACATTGTTGGGAGGGTTGCACAGAGAAATCCTCCATTCCCCAGTTAAGAGTAGTTTATTTTCGTGTCATACCTAGTAAGGTAAGTGTGAGTCCCCACTGATCGTTTCCTGTCTAGCAGCCAGGCCATTGCTTACCCAGAGCCTATTAGAGAGCATGACATATAGTCGACCTAACCCTAACCCTGAATCTAACACTAACCTATCTTTATATCACCATCTACAGCTTTCCCAGACCGCAGCAGGGAGATACAGGGCAAGTGAAGCAGCCTGGCCATTAACCAGGGCCTATATGAGACCCTGAGCAAAAGTGAGCCCTAACCCTACACCTAAGCCTAACCCTAACCTTAACCCTAAACCATCTTTGTGCCATAATTTACAGATTTCCCAGACCAGAGCAGAGCATTATATGGGATGTTGGACAGCCAGGCCATTCATCCGGGCCTATTTGGTACCCTGAGCAAATGTAAGCCCTAACCCTAATACTAACCATAACCCTAACCGTGACACTAACCCATATTTGTGCCATCATGTACAGTTTTCCCAGGACAATGCTGGGTGAAACATGAGAGGTGGAGGAGTCAATCCATTAACGAGGGCCTGTATGGGACTCTGAGCAAATATTAGCCTAACCCTAACTGTAAACCTAACCCTCACCCTAACCTTATCCCTAACCCTAACCACTCTTTGTTCCATCATGTACAACTTTCCCAGACCTCACCTGCGTGATATATTGGAAAGTTACTCAGGTAGGCCATTAACCATGACCTGTATGGGACCCTGAGCAAATGTAATCCTAATCCTCACTTTAATCTTAACCCTAACCCTAACCCTAATTCTAACCATAACCCCAACCCTAACCCCAACAAATCTTTGTGCCATCATCTTCAGCTTTCCCAGACAACTGCAGGTCGATATATGGGAAGTGGAGTAACCAAGCCATTAACAGAGCATCAATGGGACCCTGAGCAAGTGCAAGCCCTAACCCTTACCTTAACCCTCACCCTAACTCTAACCTTAACCCTACCTCAAACCTTAACCCTAGCCCTATCTCTAACTGTAACCCATGTATGTGCCATCATCTACAGGTTTCCCAGACCACAACAGGATGATATATGGGAGCTGGCGTAGCCAGGCCATTAACCAAGGCCTATAAAGGACCCTGAGCAAATGTAAGTCCTACCCCTAACCCTAACCCTAATTATAACCCTTCTCTGTACCCTCATCTACAGCTTTCCCAGACCACAGCAGAGTAAATATGGTGAATGTAACTGCCAAGCTGTTAACCAGGGCAATATGGGACCCTGAGCAAATGTAAGCATTAAAGCTAACCCTAACGCATCAAATATATGGTCTAGTCCTTATTCTAACCCTAACCCTAGCTAATGTGAAGTCTAACCCTCACCCTAACCCTATACCTTAGGGTTTCTTTGTCATGGGATCAACCCCAATGTCTTCACATTTAAAATATTTCCACATGTAGGAAGTCAGTTCAAGTCATTATACTTAGAATCAAATCAAATGGTATTTAGTGTTAGAGTATTCTCTGATCAAATTGAGCAATAGGCTAATGATCCACATACCTGCCATGAAAACACAGGTGGAATTTGTACTCACTCGTAATAAATCCCTTGCATGGTATGACCAGAGATACCCTCTCTTTTATCATGAAGTATGATGGATTCATCTGTCAGACTGGAACTTGAATCTGCGATGGTGAACTCAGATGATTCATCAGGGGGTACACTAGGTGGGTTTACATTTTTGAGGAATAGAGAGGAAATTAGAGATAGAGAGGGAGAGAGACCATAGAATAGACTATAGAGAAACAAAGAAATAAAGCTAAGTTTATTTGCATAGTTAAGTAGAATTTCCACCTATAGTGTCAAGGTGTGAATTTAAAGTTAGTTGCCAATGGCAATAATTGACATATACAGGGAATGTGTTATTTGACTTTTATTTTTGATTGTAATGTGATGTATTTCTGCTTTTTGTTCTGGCAGACACACTAATTTATGTTACCAGAAAAGCTTAATGTAGAAATAAAAGCCAGGAACCATTTGCTGACAGAAAAGTTTATTTGTGAATGGACCAGGTTAGCCAGGAAGGACAGGGAAGCACCTCTGAGAGAAAGCTGGGAGGTGGGGTGCTTTTTGAAAGGGGGAGGGACAGAGAGACACCAAAGGTTTGAGGAAGGGTCTTGGGCATTTAAGTGTTCTCTGACTCCTCATTGGGTGGGAAACTATAGGTAAGATGTTCCCCATTGGTGGTCTCTTAACTAGTTAGGAAATTGGTGGCCAATGCTTGTGCCACCCACCTGACGGTGTGGCCAAGATTTTAGCAGGCCTGGATGGTCTCAATTTAGTTATAAATTAGTGTGAAACACTTCTTTGATTATTAATCAGAATCAAAAACATGTTTCCCTTTTGATTTGCATGTTTTTCTTTAGTATTATTTTCATTTCACATTTCAAGCTGAGTCTACCAGAATACAATACTTACAACTTCAGCAACTTTGAAAATTGACTTCTGATGATAGAGTTGGCTGAAACATAGTGTTTGTAATAAATGAATTTTTATGATCCTTGATGAATTGTTTGTCATGTAATTAATGACTGACTTAAAATACATTATGTGATAATATGGCTAAGTTTTAAGAAATGAAACTGCCAAAAACATTGAAAACTTTGTATTTGAAAAAGTAAAATGTTAACTAAGATTGAAGAGCATCATTGATTTTTGAGTCATGAATGTGTAATAATATCACATATCTATTGCCATATTGAGATTCTGTAAATTGAAAAAAAAAATGGAGGCAAGGTTTTATGCATAGGAACACGTGAGTCCCTGAGTCTAAAATCTTTCAGTGGTTTAGTATGTAAGAAATTTAATGCAATGTCAATGGAATGGACAAGAATGACAATATTTATTTACATGACCATGTTTATTTTTATATTTTTAACATTTATATTTTCATTCATTTGGAAGGGTTACAGAGGGCAAGAGAAATGGAAAAGGAGAGAGAGGAAGTTGAGGTGCGTGAGAGACCTGTTGGCTCACTAGCCAAACAACCACATTATTCAGGGCTAAAACAGGCTGAAACTAGGACCTGGGAGGGCACGGGTCCAAATATTTGGACCATCATTCACTGGCTCCCACAAATGAGCAGGGAGCTGTTTCCAAACTGGAGCAACCAGGATTTGAGCATGCTCTTCTATAAGGGATGCTAGCATTGCAAGCAGCAGCTTAACCTGTTCTGTCACAGCACAGGCCCTGATACTTCTTATTCATTCTGCTGGACTTCAAGTGTAACTACAATAAAGCAAAGCATGTAATGGTGTTGTTCAGAAAAATTATATATATATATATATAATATAAAAATCATATATATAAAATTTATATACATATAAAATATGTTTATATAAAACAATTATCACCAATAATGTACTCAGGAATATAATTTAAATGACATGTAAAATTTCAAATAACAAATCTCAATAATATAACCTTACTCAAAACGCAAAATTAAATAGCATGAAAAAAATGAAATAATAATGAACACTAATAAAACAGTCTACAGAAAAAGAGGATTTAATGTATAAAAATTGAAAAAGTGACTGTTACTATTATGGACATAACTGATACTGTACAAGTTAATGATAAAGCATAGATATTACAGATGTAGCTGTCCTCCATTAGGATTTACATGTCTCAGAAGCTAAAATCCAGAAAGAGCCAACAGCCCCTGGGGAGCCGTAGTGAAAAGCAGGGACATAGGATCCAGCTGTGGTTTGTGAGGTTCTTGGGGTTAATAGTTTTCAAGTGGTCCTAAAGAGTTACATCATTGATGTCTAAGCTTTCCAACTTCTGCAGGTACAAGACTGTGTGGGGGAGGGTCTGAGCAGGGACAACTAGCTCAATTGGGTCCTTCTACCATGTGTAGTCTGATGGCGTGAGCAGAGCCACCCAATTAACAAGGATTTCAGCAAAAATTTACATCACCATGGAATTAATTGACATAGTAATGAGTAACCAATATGGTAAAAGTAAATGCGATTTCCTATCCACCTTCTGTAAATTTTTGCTGATGGTATGTTGGAGCTTTTAATTGATCGGGATGATAGTCTGCTGGCTCTGTCTTCAGACCAGAGAGGGTATACCTAAGAAGCCGTTGAACTTGACTAGACAATAAGATGCTGGACTCTATGTTTGGTATATGCTTGCAATGGGGGAATCTCAACTGAACTTGAACTGTGGTTATGCAACAAGGTGGAGGAATCCACCATGGTGGGAGGGTTTGGGGAGGGGTGGGGAGAATCCCAGTACCTATGAAACTGTGTCACATAATACAATGTAATTAATGAATTTAAAATAAAATTAAAAAAAAAAAACAAGGATTTCAAATGCACAAAGACTAAGGACAGCTGGGGAGTCAGATGTTTCTTCCCTCACCAGATTTTGCAGTTATTTCCAAAATAACAGTATTTGCCAGCAGTATGGCACATACCAATGCTAAACACCTATAACAACTCATTGAGGTTCTTTATTTTGTTGCTCACTCATGCCTCAGAATTTAGCTATGCCTCAGTGTAATTTGTCAAATGCTCAACCAATAACCCAACCACTTTAATAATTCCGTAGAGAAGTGCAGGGAAATTACTTTTGCTAATGTAGCACCTAATTTATTTCTTGAAAACTATTATTATTCAAATGTGAAAGTAGAAGTGAATTTTTTTTTCTGAGAACTAAGACATGTTTTGTCTTCCTAGTGATGTTTTTATTCTGGTTATTTCAGTAAGCATTAATTGCTATATTTCTGCGTCACTAATTTGACACTTTGGTATTGAGCCAATTTTGTTTATTATCTTGAAGCTTCTCACCATAATCTTTATTGAAGAACAGACTGTTCCACTACTGCAGTAAGCAAGGCTGTCTAGAAATGACAAGATTGAGGCTTTCTGTGACTTCTTGGAGAAAGTGATTATTTGCTTCAAATCTGCTACTGTGATACAGTTTGTTCAATAATTTTTACTAATCTATGATGTGTCACTTAAGGAAATCTTGAGATGAATGAGCAAGGCACTCTCCAGGATATAACAGTTAATAAATGGAAAACTACTTGAAGGCAAACAACAATAATATTACAGAAAAAGGGAGCTAATAGAAGGGTAACACCTCTTTGAATATTATTCATTTCTTTTATCTGAAATGCAGAGAGGACAGGCAGACAGTCTGTCATCCACCATTTGATTGCCTGTATTCCCACAGTCATGTGGCTGAGTTAGTCTGAAGAACCAAGTTCTCAACCAGAGACTCCCACAAGGCGACCAACAATCCGACTACTTGATTGATCACCCTGCTCCCCACGGTGCACATCCACAGTGACTTAGAAACAGGGGCAGAGCTCAGACCCCAAAGCAGACATTCCAGCATAGGATGTGAGCATCTCAAGCCACATCTTAACTGCTGAATCCAATGCCTGCTCTTAAGAACAACTATTGCATAAACATCTACATAAAAAATTGTCATGTTAAACTTGAAAATTCAATTCCTTGGGAGATGAGCTTCACATCTTCTTCATTTCTTGAAGTCTTCCCACTGGGGACCCAGGCACTGTAGCCTAGTGGCTAATGTTGTTGCCTTGCGTGTACCAGGATCCCATATGGGCACTGGTTTGCATCTTGACTGCTCCACTTCCCATCCATCTAACTGCTTGTGACCTAGGAATGTAGCTGAGGACAGCCCAAGGCTTTTGGACCTTATACACATGTGGGACAACCAGAGGAAAAGCTCCTGGCCCCTGGCCCCTGGCCCCTGGCCCCTGGCCCCTGGCTCCTGTCTTTGGATTGACTCAGCTCCAGCCATTACGTTCATTTAGGGAGTGAGCCAGCAGAAGAAAGATTTTTGTCTCTCTTTCTCTCTGTATATCTGCCTTCCCAATAAAAATAAAACTTTAAGAAGTATTGATTATATAAAATATGGTTTCAAATAGTAATTAAAATGCTTGTTATGAAAAACTAAAAACTTTAAGAATGCACCAAAACAAGTTCATTTTTCAATATTTATTTATTTATTTATTTATTTTATTTAAAATGCATGGAGATAGAGATTGGAAAGAGAGAGAGGAAGGGAGCGACAGAGACAGAGAAAGACAGAGACCTTCTATCTACTTGCTTACCTCACTAATGACTGCAGTAGCCATGGCTGCTCCAGGAACCAGGAAGCCCATCTGGGTTTTCCATGTGGCCAGAAGAGTTGCACACACTGGGATCATCTTCAGCTTCATTCCAGGCACACTAACAGGGTGCTGGTTTATAAGTTGAGCAGCCAAGACTTCAACATGTGTTGCTGTCATCTCAGGTCCTGTGTCACACGGCTGGGTCCCACACTTAGACTTTAATTCCTTTTTATTAAAAACATTTTAAATTCATTCATAAAAAAGAATAAACTATGCTCCATGAAAAGATTAAACAAAAAGATATGGGTGTCACAAAATTATTCTTTGACAAAATAAAGTCCAAAAATTAGCAAGCAATTGATGACAAAGGCACCATGTTATAAACGTAGAAATAATAGAAAGCACAGCCCTGGTTATACCAAGCAAAGCTCCTGAGGTGCTAGGATTTGGGCATTTGTTTCAAAGTTGAATGTTCCCAAAGTCCATCTGCTGAAGATTTGATCCTCAAAGTGCTGAATTAATGGGACCAATAGTGTATGGGCTTAATCCAATTATAGTGTTCTCAGTGAGAAGAGCTGGGAGGTTATTGGATCTGATGGAACTATACAGGTGGCACATACATGTTGACCATGAGAACACGGACATGTACATGCACACTCCAAATCTCACTGTCATATTCCTTGGACTTCAGAATTCTGGCAACAAGATTGTCATTTATTCCCAGAGGCAGAACAAATGGGTTTGGCCCAGTTAGATTGTGAAATACCCAGAATCATGAGCCAAAATACATCTCGTTCCCTTTTTAAAAATGTGACTAGTATCGCTTCTCGGCCTTTTGGCTAAGATCAAGTGTAAAAATTTGACTAGTACGTAAGAATTGAAGGCAGAAATAGCAAATTGAAAATGTAGTGAAATAATTACATTTGACCCATTAGACTAGATGTTATTAAAAAAAAAACAGCTAAAACTTCCAACTTTCCATATCACACCGCATGTTAAAGCTGTACACGATCGCCCCTACTATTCAACAGGATCTTCTCAACAAAACCGTTTTCTAAGTAAAGGAAAGACACTCAAATTGGAAGTTAAAATAAAATTATCTGTATTTATACAGAACATGATATTCTAGGCTGAAAACTATAAATATGGTAAAACAAAAATCTGACAAATCATCAAAGTTGCAGAATATAAAAGGAAAACAAAACCCAGACACATCTTTATATGCTCTCAGTAAGAAATCTGAACTGTCCTTTAAAAATTGCAGCTTCAACAATAAAATCCTTTAGAATGAATATTATACAGGAAATGAATGGCTTCCCATCCTAAGTATGCAAAGCATTGTTTGAAAACAAGTAACAGGAGAGAAAAATAATGGCCAACCTGAGAGGACAGGCATAGAAAGGGAAGTGCTGAAAGTGAGACAGGGTGCGGCTGGAGAGAGATCTGCGGACCAAAGAACCACAGGAAGGAGTGCCAGAAGCTCCCTGGACATCAAGCATCCAAGAAGAAACACATAACTCTGAAGAAATCGAGAGAAGGAACGCAGGAAACACAAAGACCCGGTTAAAACGTGGTGAGTCATTCCGGGAAAGGGGCGCATCAGCTGGAAGCCCAGAGGACCCAGGGCGGCTGGAGACAGTGGGACGGGTTGCCTTTTGCGAAGGCCCCTACCAGCAGCAGCGACCGCTGCCTTCCTGGTGGAACTTCCAGCAACCAAAGCTGTGAGATTGCTTGGCGCTCTAAGCAACACAGGCCCCTAGAGGCACCTGGCTTAGCAGCTTTGTTGTGGAGTGGGCACCGGTGACTCCAGGACGCACAGGAACCCAGAGAGGTGGAGTGCGCCAGGGGCGAAAAAGGAAAAATTTTTCAGCCTTTTCGCTCCCTGAGAGAACCATACTGAGACTGACCCTGCTCAGTGCCCCATTTCCCCCGAAATTCTCCCAGTCTGAAGCTGTGTGAGAACTGAACCATCTCCCCCGGAATTCTCCCAGTCTGAAGCTGTGTGAGAACTGAACACTCCAACTTGTGTGGGAGCCGGGGCATAGGGTTCCTACAGGGCGCCCAGAGTGGTTCATCGCAGCAGACTTGCGCAGCTTAGCTTTCTCTACCATCTCAGGGGCGGTGCCCCACTGAGGACTTCCTCCTCCGTGTGGGCCTCTGCTGCTCAAGCCTTGGGATCCCCAGTCCCGGGCTGTGTTGGAGAGTTCCAAGGGCCTCAGCACCAGTCTGCTCTCCAGAATTCCCGCTCGGGAGTGCTGCTACAGAATTCCTTCTCAGCTGCTGCTCTGCTGAGAGGGGCAGTGTCGCCTCCAGCTACCATAAGCAGACTCTTCTGGGCGGGGCTCCTGCTGGAAGAACCAGTCTCCCAGCTTCCGCTGAGTTGGCTCTGGTTTGGCCTCTCCTGATGGGCCCAGCAGGGGATTCTGCCTGAGAGAGGCTACTTTCTCAATTGCACTTTCTCAACCCTGGAAGCAGAGTCCTGGGGGGAGCAGGGCTGTGGGGAGCATGCAGCCATGCCCCTTCTTGCTTGCTCTTCTGCCCAGGTCGTGGGGTTGTGCCGAGTGTTGTCCGGCCTCTGGAGCTCAAGCTACGCCCAGCAGTAAGAGCCAGTGAATGCTCTAGCAGCCGTTCCACTGTTCAGAGCTGGTGTGGGGACTTCTGAGCCACAGTCCACGACCCCGCTGCAGTTCCCTCTGCACTCTCTTGGAGCTACTGAGGAGTGGGGAGGCGCTTCAGGGGACTGAGGGCAACGGCTGTGGACAAAAAAAGTCAGACGCTAAAATCCCAAAACAACAGGAGGCAAAACACAATGAGGAGAAGTATCACAAAAAGCAATGACCCAGAAGAAAGATCAAGCACTCCCTCCCAATACAACCAAAAACTAATATCAATACCTGAGATGCAAGATGATGACATAGAGGAATTACCAGAGAAGGAATTTAAGAAACTAGTGATGAAATTCATCAGAGACAGTGAGAAGTGTTGGGAAGAGTCCAAGGTATTTGAAAACCATGTCACTGCAGAAATAAACCAAGTCAAAAAGGGAATCCTCTATATAGAGCACAAAATTGAAAGCCTAACCAACAGAATGAACATAGCAGAGGACAGATAATCAGAATTGGAAGACAATCAGAATGAAAGGCAGCAGCTCATCAAGCAATTGGAGACAAATCTAGAGAAAGCCAATAGGTCCATACAAGAAATGAAAGACAACCTCAAAAAATCAAATATTAGAATAATAGGCCTTCCTGAAGGAGTGGAATAGGAGACAGGCTTGCAACGGGTGCTCAATGAGATAATACAGGAGAACTTCCAGAACACCGGAAATATAAATCCAGCACAAATCCAGGAAGGAAAAAGGACCCCCAGTAGATATGATCCAAACAGATCGTCACCCAGACATGCGGTCCTCAAGCTATCCTCAAGTGAACATAAGGAAACTATTCTAAGACAAGTAAGAAAAAAGGATAAGATTACTTTCAGGGGAAGGCAAATCAGAATCACAGCCGACCTATCAGAAGAAACGCTCCAAGCAAGGAGAGAATGGGGTAAAACCTATCAAATCCTGAAACAAAACAACTGCCAACCAAGAATAATGTACCCAGCAAAGCTCTCATTTGTATTTGAGAATGAAATCAAATACTTCAACAGTAAAGAGAAACTCGAAGAATACATCAACACGAAACCAGCTCTGGAAAATCTTCTCAGGAAGGTGCTAAACCCAGAAAGAAAAAATGAAAACCAAAATCAAAGATGGCAAATGGGAAGACCTCCCCACTGAAACCCACACAAGGAAAGTCAACCAGTCAGAAACTCTAATAGTCGCAAATACACACTTGCACACTTACACACACTCATGGCAGCCTAAAATCAATTTCTCTCAATATTGTCTCTAAACACAAATGGCCTAAACTCACCAATCAAAAGGCATAGATTAACGGAATGGATCATCAAACAGCACCCAACAATCTGTTGCCTACAAGAGACACATCTAACCAGAAAAGCCTGTAAGAAATTTAAAGTGAAGGGATGGAAAAAGACATTTCATGCCAAGGGACGAGAAAAAAAGGCTGGAGCAGCTGTTCTAATCTCAGATGACCTAGACTTAAGCTGACAGACATCAAAAAGGACAGAGAAGGACATTATACAATGGTGAAGGGTCTGATCCATCAGGAAGTAATTACAATCGTGAACATATATGGACCTAATTCCAATGCACCTAGCTACGTGAAGCAATTACTTACAGACTTAAGGGGAGACATAGATACACAATAATAGTGGGCGATCTTAACACTCCGCTAACAACTATAGACAGATCAACAAAACAAAAACTCAACAAAAAACAACAGAGCTCATACGAACATTAGAACAACTGGATTTAGTAGACATCTATACAACTTTTTATCCTAAGACCACAGATTATACATTTTTTTCAGCAGTGCATGGCACCTTCTCCAGGATCGACCACATGATAGGACACAAAGCAAATCTAAATAACTTCAAAAAGATATGGATCATACCATGTACCCTCTCAGACCACCACGGAATGAAACTGGAAATCAACAATTCAAAAAGCCCAAGGAAATACAGAAACTCTTGGAGGCTGAACAATATGCTATCGAATGAACAATGGGTCAGGGAAGAAATTAAAGATGAGATCAAAAAACTTATGGAAACCAATGAAAACCCTGACACAACATTCCAAAACTTGTGGGACACTGCCAAAGCAGTGCTACGGGGTAAATTCATCGCAATTGGAGCTCCAAGAAATGGAAAAGTTCTTAGACTCACACAACCTGCCAAGACTTAGCCCAGAGGCAACAAACAACCTGAACAAACCCATAACTGAAGCAGAGATTGAATCAGTGATTAAAGACCTCCCGACAAAGAAAAGCCCAGGCCCAGATGGCTTCACTACAGAATTCTACAAAACATTCTGACCCGAACTAGCCCCAATCCTCTACAAACTCTTCAAAACAATAGAAAAGGAAGCAACCCTTCCAAACTCATTCTATGAAGCCAACATTACCTTAATCCCAAAACCAGACAGAGATCCTACAGAGAAAGAAAACTACAGACCTATCTCTCTGATGAACATTGATGCTAAGATACTCAACAAAATCCTAGCCAATAGAATTCAAAAAATCATCCGACAGATCATTCATCCAGATCAAGTAGGATTCATCCCTGGAATGCAGGGGTGGTTCAACATAAAGAAATCCATAAATGTGATACACCACATCCAAAACCTGAAAAACAAGAATCACATGATAGTATCAATAGATGCAGAAAAAGCTTTCGACAAAATCCAGCACAACTTCCTGCTAAAGACCCTAACCAAGGTAGGCATAGATGGAAAAATCAACAACATAATCAAAGCAATATATGAAAAACCCAACACCAGCATCATACTGAATGGAGAAAAACTAGAACCCTTCCCACTGAAATCTGGAACAAGACAGGGATGTCCACTGCTATTCAACATAGTTCTAGAGGTACTCGCTGAGGCCATAAGACAAGAAAAAGAAATCAGAGGAATCCAAATGGGAAATGAAGAAGTCAAGCTCTCACTATATGCAGATGACATGATTCTTTATATGGAAGAGCCAAGAGGCTCAACACAGAGACTATTAGAACTTATACGAGAGTTCAGTGGAGTGGCAGGGTACAAAATTAATGAACAAAAATCAACAGCCATAGTGTATGCAAACAGCCCCAAGATGGAAAAAGATCTAACCAGCAAGATACCATTCAAAATAACAGAGAAAAGCATGAAGTATCTTGGAATAAATCTAACCAAAAATGAAGGAGACCTATTTGAGGAAAAGTACAAACTACTGAAAAAAGAAATTGAACAAGATCTAGAAAGATGGAGTAACATCCCATGCTCCTGGATAGGTAAAATCAATATCATTAAAATGTCTATATTGCCAAAAGCAATATATACATTCAACGCAATCCCAATCAAATTGCCCAAAACATTCTTCACCGAACTGGAAACAATGATCCAAATGTTCATCTGGAAACACACAAAAAAACACGAATACCTAGAACCATTCTCAAGAACAGAAAGTTAGCAGGGGGAATCACAATTCCGGACCTCTGGACATACTATAGGGCAGTGGTTATCAAAACAGCCAAAAGGACAAATGATAATCCAGGCAAATGGGAAGGTCTCTTCAATAAATGCTGTTGGGATAACTGGTTGATATCCTGTAGAAACAAAAAGATAGACCCACATCTCTCACCATATACTAAGATCAAATCTAAATGGATAAAAGATCTAAACCTACATCCCGAAACTTTCAAATTTTTGGAAGAAAATGTTGGAAACACACTGCAACACTTAGGGGTAGGCTCTCACTTCCTAAAAAAGACTCCAAATGCAGTAGAAATCAAGACCAAAATAAACAATTGGGACCTCATCAAACTAAGAAGCTTATGCACAGCAAAGGAAACAATCAACAAAGTAAAAAAGCAACCCACACAATGGGAGAAGATCTTTGCACACGACATAGGTGATAGAGGACTAATCTCCAGAGTATACAAAGAATTACAAAACAGCCAAAACACCAAAATAAACAAGCCACTCAAGAAATGGGCACGGGAAATGGGCAGACATTTCACAAAGGAACAATCCCAAATGGCAAATAAACATATGAAAAAATGCTCAAGTTCCCTGGCAATAAGGGAAATCCAAATTAAAACATCAATGAGGTACCACCTGACGCCAGTAAGACTGGCCCACATGAATAAAAGCACCAACAACACTTGTTGGTGAGGTTGTGGGGAAAAGGGAACCCTACTCCACTGCTGGTGGGGCTGCAGATTGGTACAGCCTCTATGGAAATCAGTATGGAGAATATTCAAACAACTCAAAATCGACCCAGCTATAGCACTCCTAGGAATATATCCAGAACACTTGTTTTATGAGAAACCAACATGCACTCCTATGTTCATAGCAGCAGCACAATCAGTAATTGCAAAAACATGGAAACAGCCAAAATGCCCATCAGCAGAGGATTGGATAAGAAAGCTATGGTTCATCTACTCCATGGAATACTACTCAGCTATTAAAAAAAAAAACAAAATGCAGTTCTTTGTGGCCAAATGGGCCAAACTGGAAACCATAATGCTAAGGGAAATGAACCAATCCCAAAAGGTTATATACCACATGTTTGCCTTAATTTAATATGATATGATGTTAAGCATATCATGTTATGTTATGGATATTATGTCATTTATAGTATATAAACTAAAATTGAGCTGTGAATGGGGGGTCACAGATAGTGGTTAAGAAATCACATTTATTTTTAACATGTTGACTGCTCAATACCATGCCAATCAAATCCATAATGATGTTAATTGTTGCAGACGGTATATTAGTGCTTTTATTTGACCGGGAAGATACTCTGCTGACTCTGCCCTCAGACCTGAGAGGGTCTTCCCAATAAGTAGTTGGACTTGTCTGGACTATGGGATGTTGGACTCTATGCTTGGCAAATTCTTGCAGGGAGGGAATTTCAACTAAACTTGAACTATGGTTATGCAGCGGGGTGGAGGAACCCACCATGGGGGGAGGGTGGGGTAGAATCCCAGATTCTATGTAATTACAACACAATGTAATTGATGAATAAATTTAATAAAAAATAAAAAATAATAAAAAAAGAAAACAAATAACAGGGCTGTCATGCTGATAGAGCAGATAGAAACTGCTTGCAACATTGGCATACCACATGAGTGTAGGTTCATGTCCTCAGCTGCTCCGCTTGCAAGCCAGCTACCGGATGAGGGCCTGGGAATGGAGCAGAGGATGGCCCAAGCGCTTGGACTCCTGCACCCATATGAAACACCTGGATGGAGATCCTGCTTCCTGGCCTCCACCTGTCCCAACCTAGACCATTGCAGCCATTTGGAGAGCAAACAACTAGATGGAAGAAATACCTATTTTCCCTTGATACTTATAATTTTTTCAGAAAAATAAGTACATCTTAAAGATCAAAGAAATAGAAAGTCACCTATGTTGATGGATTGAAAAACATACTACTCTAAGCCATTTATAAATTAATCTGTATCAAATATGCAGAACTAGAAAAATCTTAGTTTCATATAAAAACTTCAGAAACACTTAGTACTAGATATTCATAATTATTTCGAAAACGAACAAAAGAGATGCACCTTTCCTGGTTTCAAAATGTAAAGCAATAATGATTAAACCCATGCCATCCTTGAATGAAGTACACATATTAATCAGAATGCAAGGGTCAGAGAGATGGTCACATAATCATAATACATGAATTTTCAATAATACGTCAAGACCATTCAACAGAAAAAGTATATTTTTTCAACATATAATGCTGAAGAAACTGGGTATCTATGAAAACTATGAACCTTTATCTCAGAATATAAGAAGTCAGGATTTATCTAAATTTAAGAGGTTAAACTGTAACATTCTTAGAAAAAAATACAGTTGAAATCTTTATAATCTTGTATTAGATGATAAATTCTTGAACATGAAAGGATTTGATGAGGAAAGTGAAGACAAAATAATTCCAGTTTCATCAAAATTAAAACATATGTAAATCCTTTATATCTAAAAGCGACCATGAAGAGTGAAAAAACATAGAATAAGAATTTTGAGTTACATATCTGAAAAAGGATGATTCTCTAGAATATTTGATTAATTCTTAAGTCTCAATGACAATCACAGCAACAAAAAACTCAATTAAAAATCAGCAATGAGCTTCTGTTTTCTCCCAGTGCTCATTAAACACGTCCAAGGTACTCAACATCCTTATTTATGAAGTAAAGTGCAAAACCACCATGAGATACACTTAACACTAATTAGGATAGCTATTGCAAAAGCACATCAAAAGGAAATGTAGAGAAGGGGATTGAATAGCTAATGGGAATGTAAAATAAAGCAATTGCCATAAAAAAGCCTATTCAGTAGATAATCAAAATAGCTAATCCCATAGATAGTTAAATAAACATTAAAAGGAGATATAAACACACATAATATACTATATAGCCTAGCCCTAGAACAATGTAATTTTGATGCATGCTGCAAAATAGAATGGCCTTGAAAACAGCATGCAAAAAATTAATTGAAAACGGGACACAGGGTGCTTAATTCCACTTACATTTATTGTACAGGCAAGCGTGTATACAGAGATAAAAAAGTAAAATAGAGATGATTTAATACTTTTTATTTTTAATCTATTTATTTATTTATTTATTTATTTATTTATTTGGAAAGGCAGATATACAGAGAGGAGAGACAGAGTGTAAGAGACAGAGACAGAGAAATTCACTCCGCAAGCGGCCGCAACTGCTGGTGCTGAGCCAATCCGAAGCCAGGAGCCTCCTCCGGGTCTCCCACACGGTGCAGGGTCCCGGGCTTTGGGCCCTCCTCAACTGTTTTCCCAGGCCACAGGCAGGGAGCTTGGATGGGAGGCATGGCTACCAGCATTAGAACAGGCAACCATATGGGATCCTGGTACGTTCAAGGCGAGGACTTTAACCACTACGCTATCGTGCTGGGCCCGAGGTGATTCAACATTGTAGGAAGGGCAATGAGTTAGAGTTTAACAAGCAGAATATTGTTTTTGAAAAATGAAAGCCTTGAGTATCAATGATAACAGATAATTGTGACTGTTTTCAAAGCCACTAAACCATAAATAGATAAAATGGTAAAATGGTAACTTTTATGCATACACCCATTGTTTAAGAAGAAATAGCAAAAACTGAAATTGCTGGACTGATAAAGAAGACTTACAGAATTTCCTGCAGAATAAATTAATCTAAGTAAGGACAATGCATTTGATTTTAGAACCCTAATTGTAAATTTTTGTGCCTTTATATCTATTACTCATTCCACTCTCTGCAGACAAAACTCGACTTTTTTGCTACAATTCAGCTAAATGCTACAAATTCTATTAGTTCCTAATCAGTCCTGTAAAGAGCAATTCAACTTATTTTCCCTCACAGAACAGTAGCCAGCTCTGTGTGCATGAATTATTCATTCATTTAATAATAACACTTTCAAATGCCTATTCTTTTCTCAAGCATCTTGTGACTTGGAGGTACCGATAAGTCTTGTCACTAAGCTTTTAGCATATACCAACTTCAAATATATCTAGTGGGTATATTTTTCATTTGGAAATTAATCTGAAGTCTATAACTGTGGAGAAAAGCCATTTGGCCTGTTTTATTCTACATGCAGCAAGTTAAAGCATTATTTTGGGAAGATGTTCCCTCAAAATCAAAGTATGAAATTGGCTTTAATCACCAGGGTAACTGGTCTGTGATGGATCTAAAGAAGGAAGCCTTCTGCAGTACAACTTCTCTTGTAATTAGCTACTGTATTTTCTAAACCCGTAATTCTTTTTGTGTCGTTCCTAGAATTCATTAACATGGCCTAGAGATTGATTTGTCCTGTTTTTTTTTTTTTTCTAAAAATTGCAAAGCAGCGTGCTTTTGCCATTTTTGTGGGCTTCATTCTCTTGTAAAAGTCTCCATGCACATGTAAATACAGTACAACTGTATATGCTTTTCTTCTGTCCATCAGTCTTTGTAGCCAGCGGGTTCCCAGATCCAGTCAGTGAGCCACATGCTGTTTAAAGCATGCAGGGAAGAGGAGGAGGCACTGGGGCACAGTAACAGAATCCACAGAATGGAACACCTGCATCCGTTATGGGAGTGCCTGGTTTGATCTCTGATTATTCAGCACTTTCAGCAAGTATTTAGGTGCCTGCACACATATGGGAGAATGGGACAGTTTTTCCTGCCTTCTGGCTTCAGCCTGTTTAAGCCTTAACGCTTACAGGCATTTGAAAAAGTGAAATAGTGTATGAAAGATTCCTTTGTGTCTTAGGCTCTCCGTCACTTCCTGTTACTCTGCTTTCAAATATATAAATGTCTCAATACACATAACACACATAAAATATACACACATAACACACATACACTCAACCAAATGCAAGCAGGGAGATTATCTTCCCTATATAACTTTTACCAGGAAAACCTCCATTTCTCAAAAAAAACAAAACCAAACCTACATCATTCCTTGTGAAGGCTGTACTATTTTCACCTCTGTATCAATGTCAACAAGAAAAATGCGTGGAACTTGTTGGCTGAAGTTCTGCTCTTGTGTTGCATGAGAATGGAAAGCCAAGTAAAATAAAGTATTTGACTTGTCAGATTTGGTTAGTAAAGGTGATGATTTAGAAATAGAAATGATTTAGAAAAGATGTGCATGTTTTTCTGGTTTTAGAAAGCAAAAAAAAAAAATCTCCAGCATTAAATTATCAGATATTTATATTTCTTGTGGATATCCAAATGTAAATATTTATGTTACAAGTACTGATGAAGACTAAAGTGATTTTCAATGTATAGCATTGGGCTCAATGCGTTGAATCAACCAACCAATATATGTACATCCTCACAAAATACACACACAGGACCTGCACAAAGCTGAAATTCAGCCTGCATTGAAATGAAAAGTCTGAAAGACTAAGACCAAGACCCAGAAATTGATGTTAAAACCCTTCTCTAAAGAAGAGCTCAAAGCACAGTCAGGATTACAGGTACTGAAAAGTAAACCACACGGCTTTAATTAAGACATGTCTTTGTATGTAGATCCCTGAAACCTGTGAAAGGTGGCCAAAATTACCAGGTTTAGGAGTGAATTGAATAATGAACATCAAAACAAACCTAGGAGAAGAAGTAGGATACAGAGTACGTGGACTTTGTACATGTGACCCAAGTCCTGGAAACAGGTGATGCTCAGTGTACTTATTTACTTGCCCCAATTAGACCGTGTATAGCACAGACTAGAGCAGCAGAGGGGAGTGGCCCAGATCATGTGGAGACAGACTGACTGAGAGGATGCCTGTCTGTTTCTGTCTAGCGGTCTCTTTGCCAAGTGGCTTACATCCCTGACCCTGAGATCCCTATGAAGATGAGTCCAACATTCAACTTTTTCAAGGGCTAATTGCTAAGATTAAATGAGATCATGGAAACAAAGTCTTTACAGCATCTCCTGACAGTCTGTGTATTTTCATAATCATTGCACAATAATAAATGAAAACTGGAGAAAAGTAAAAATGCATGGATAAGAATAAAAGCAATATTAAGAATACTTTTAGAAGTAAGCATTGTAGCACAACATTTTACCCTGCCATTTCGTATAACCAAACCCTATTTCAAAATGCTTGTCTTTTTCTCAAGTCTCTGCTCTTCTGTGTGTTCAACCCTAACCTAGTGATTTGACTGCAGGAAGGTGAACTTGACCAAAGTGCCTGGCTCCTTCCACTCACCTTGAAGGCTCAGGTGGAGGGCCAGGCGCAATGGCCTAGCGGCTAAAGTCCTCGCCTTGAACGCCCCGGGATCCCATATGGGCGCCAGTTCTAATCCCGGCTGCTCCATTTCCCATCCAGCTCCCTGCTTGTGGCCTGGGAAAGCAGTCGAGGATGGCCCAATGCATTGGGACACTGCTCCCACGGGGGAGACCCAGAAGAGGTTCCTGCTTCCTGGCTTTGGAACGGTGCGCACCAGCCCATTGCGGCTCACTTGGGGAGTGTAACATCGGATGGAAGATCTTCCTCTCTGTCTCTCCTCCTCTCTGTATATCTGGCTTTCCAATAATAATAAAATCTTTAAAAAAAAAAAAAAAAGACTCAGGTGGAGTCCTGTGCTCCCAGCTTCAACCTGGCCAGACCCTGCTTTCAGAGTCATCTGGGGAGCAAACAGGCAGAAGGAAAAGCTCTAACCCTCCTTCCTACTATTTCACTCTGCCTTTTAAGTGGCTAAATATATTTTAAAAATAGAGAGAAAAAGTTCTAAAACATATACTCATTTAAAAAAACTGTAGGTCACAGCATATTTTTAAAAGATTTTTTTTAGTTTTATTGGAGAGTCAGATATACAGAGAGAAGGAGAGATGGAAAGAAATATCTTCCACCCTCTGGCTCACACACCAAGTGGCCACAGCAGCTGGAGCTGAGCCATTCTGAAGCTAGGAGCCAGGAGCTTCCTCCAGGTCTCTCGCATGGGGGCTGGAGACCAAGGCCCTGGGCCATACTTGACTGCTTTCCCAGGCCACAGGCTCCAGGGAGCTGGAAAGGAAGTGGAGCAGCTGGGACATGAACCTGCACCCATATAGGATCCCAGTGCATACAAAGTGAGGACCTCAGCCACTAGCCTACCGAATGGAGCCCTGAAGTTCACAATGTCAATTTATCCAATTTCTAATGTAACCATTTTTAGTCACATCTTTTATTTAAGTCACAGATTTAAAAAGAAATAATCTGCTCAATGAGTGGGTGTGAATAGTGAATCACTCATTCAGTGGTGAGACAGTTGTTTCTTCCAAGTGTATTTACAATGAGGGGTATTCCTGTTTAGTAAAAATGTCCTTGGAGACAACAGATAGAGCAGTCCACTGCACAGCACTGATTTGAGCACAGAAGGTGAACCCCGGGTTCTTTCTCACTCACTCAGAGTCTATTTACAAAAGAGCAAACTCTCAGATTCAGGGCTAGTGTTGTAGCACAGAAGTAAAGCTGCCCCCAGGAATGCCAACCACTACAGCAGGCACAAGGCTGTGTCCCAGCTGTGTCCAGCTCCCTGCAATTACCTGGGAAAGCATCAAAGATGGTCCAAATAGTTGGCTCCTTACACTCATGTAGGAAACCGAGAAGAAGCTTCTGGCTCTGTCCTGAATGTTGGAGCCACCTTCTAAGTAAACCAATGGATAAATGATGGGGAAAACATTTTGAAATCCATGCAGAATGTTTGCACCATACACATGTTCTGGGAACATTTTTTAATGACCTGTATGCATACAAACAATAAATCCTTTGACTAAACCACTCCAGTTTATTTTCCTGCAAATACACAAGAACACAAAGGGCCGATAAAGCATTAGTAAAAGCCAGAAGTATAGAAAGCCTGGTAAATAGTGTGGTGCTGCTGTTTTCAAATATGTTCATAAAAAAAGTACTATACATCCTTGACAGTAACATAGGAAATGTGAGAGTGTTTATATTCTTGTAAGTTGTGGTCGACTAAACACTGCCAAGTTAATCTAAATGAGTCTCAACACTTCGTAAGCATTAATTTTGACTTAGAGTATATTCTTAAAATCAACAGCTTACAGGATGCCATGGATATGTGTGTGCAAATAAATAGAATGGGGATGGGATTTGCAATTCCAAATGCCATAATTATCTGGATACAGGTTGAGTATGTGTTATCTAAAACGTGCACAGCCAAATCTACTCCAAAAGCTCTGTTTTTGTTTTTTGTTGTTGTTAATGCTCTTTGTTTATCCTTTTTTAAGTTTTGGAAATTTTTGCATGAATATAATGAGATTCTTGAGGGATGGGACTAAAGTCAAAACATAAAATGTATTTATATTTTATACGCTCCTTATATACACAACCTGAGGGGGATTCACTTTGGTGCTTTTAATGCATTTGCAATTTATCACATGGAGACAGTTCTCAAAATGTTTCGGTTTTGGAACCTTCTGGATTTATAATTTTTGGATATTGTCAGAATGCAAAAGGTAAGAACTAAGTTTTATTAAAGAATTAAAAATATAGATATATAAGTATACATATGAACACATACACTATATGTATATACATACATATATAATCATACATATACATTCATACATACATATTTATAACATTTCATGTGTATTAAAAGTTTATATTCATTGACTGTTTTGACTCAGTGACACATTTTAAGAGGCAGATGAGCTATACATGAAAAACTTCATGACATAACCAATATTAGCTTTCTTTTCTTTTCTTTTTTAAAGATTTTGTTTTTATTACAAAGTCAGATATACAGAGAGAAGGAGAGACAGAGAGGAAGATCTTCCATCTGATGATTCACTCCCCAAGTGAGCCGCAACGGGCCGATACGCGCCAATACAAAGCCAGGAAGCAGGAACCTCTTCTGGGTCTCCCCCGTGGGAGCAGTGTCCCAATGCATTGGGCCATCCTCGACTGCTTTCCCAGGCCACAAGCAGGGAGCTGGATGGGAAGTGGAGCAGCCGGGATTAGAACCGGCGCCCATATGGGATCCCAGCGCATTCAAGGCCATTGCGCCGGGCCCAGCTTTCTTTTCAAAAGTGTATAATTGTCCATCGCAAGTTATCTAAAATTCTTTGAAAGCCTTTAGAATGTAGCCCAAGCCAACAGATAAAACACATTCCGAACTACCATGACTAAGTGAATTTTTAAAAATAAACTACATTACATTGTTTTAATTTTTATTGCACTAATCTTGATATAATTGAATTTGACTAAAACACAGTCACATAGCCTGGTGAACGTCAGAAGAGCCCTTTGGATTGTGGAAGACTCTACTTTCCAGCACACATCAAATCACCATACAGGGTGGGGTTTGTACTTAATGGTCCACACAAGGCTCAAGATGCCTGTGTCTCTTAAAACATAAACGTACTGGAGCTTAACCTCTCATCATGGTTCTAGACTCCATCTTCCTGCAAATGCAGATCATGACAATCTCTCATAAGGCTCAACTGATTGGGTTCCTACCACACACAGGAGAGCATTGTGTTGCTTTCAGGAGTTTGGGCCATGACTTGGTGGATGGTCTGTCTCTTCCTCCCTCTCTTCCTGTTTCTGTTTCTCATTTAAATTCATGAGGGAATTTTTTTTTAAACAAAACTAAATAACTTTTTTTCTACATATCATGAATAAGCTCTAGTTTTTAATTGTAATTCCTTCAGCACCACAAGGGGTCACACACTAGCATCTTTTTCTTTTTTTCTTTGTTACATTTTATTATTATTATTGTCATTTTGTGATACAATTCCATAGGGTCCTGGTATTTCCTTTATCCCAGCCCCAATCCCCCCCCACCGCTACCTAGTTCCTCTATCATTACTGAAGTATAGTTCTTCATACCCAGTCCTATCTCCATCATTGTGGGCATGGACAATGGCAGAGAGTCCAGAATCCTGTTGTCAAGATACAATGAACAGTTTAATTATAAGTCCATCTTTGTCTGGAAGTAGAAATGCATATTGCATAATAAATTTGTATATTTTTTCTATTATTGATTTTGTATTATGACTTTCATTTGAGGAGATGTACAGTAGCTGTGAAATGGAGACTAACATCCAGAGGTGAGGATACAATGTAGCATCTTTTTCTACAAGGTTTTCAATTCCTATTTGCAGCACTCTTGTGATGTATTTTTATTTTTGTAGCTTGTTTGTTAACATCATGTTGATGGAAATCTATTGTTTTCACCCGGTTGTAGACTGTGTTCACAGCTTCTATATTTTAGGGGAAGTGTAGCAGGGACTGATATTTTTATATATGGAGACAAAGTGCTTTACATCTCTATGCATACAGACCAAAGATGGACTCCCAGTGAAAGAACTGAATACATCCTAGCAGTAAGATGATGGACTCTGACAATATCTATGCCTACTGTCAGGAAACACTTCAATAATAACAAGATGGAATTTGACTGTTCATGAATGACAACCATTGTAAAACTAGAGGGGAAATTAATGGGATAGTTGGACCTTAGGGAAGGACACAGGCAACCCCAGAGGCTATGGAACTATATAATAAAACAAAACAAAATATCTTTAAATGTAAAAAAAAAAAGTAAATAACCAAAGCCAAACTGCCTTTTTTTTTTTTTTCAGTGAGAGCCTTGGGGTCACCAGGACTGGCTGTTACATTCTCTTTGCTGGTCCCTCCTCTGATGGGAGGCTAGGCAGGCCCTAGAAACATGAAACAGAAGGAAGCAAGCAGAAAAAGTACTCTGCAGAACACATATGTGGGTATAACCCGAGATTGTTCTCATCAGCTGGGTATACGCCTCTACCTATCTACCTCTTGTCAGGTGGGAGCTGGTCTGCTGGTTGTAAGATGTTTGTGATTCAGGCTTCCTTCTGAGTCAGGTGAGAGTAGAGAAGAATGGGGAACATTCTTTGCCGCTGGATCATCCCAAGATGCCAATGTTCCATCATGTCTCCAGTCTCTGCATTAAACTAAGATCCTGTATTCTAAACACAAAGACTGAACTAATGCTTTAATAAAATCTGTGTTTTCCTCTGACCTCCAAAGCAAAACATGTTGCGAAGCATGCACAGTCACAAGATTGAATCATCAAAATCAGAAATTGCAAGAAAAAATAAGGTGCATCCATCATAGGTATGATTAGAGATGTTTGTTTTGAAGGTTGTATTAAGCCAATATATATATTTTTAAAACTTATAAATATAATTTAGCAGCCAAAATGTTTTAAAACAACATTAGATTCCTCCTGTGGTTACCAAAGGTAGCAGAGTTGGTATCTGGATCATGTCCCTTCAGCAATGACTTGGCTCTCTAGGGAACTGCTTTTTTTTTTTCCTTTTTTTTTCTATTAACAGGGATGCTTGTCCATTCTGTTGTGCCCAGAAATACACTGAGTATCACTGAGGCAAGAAGATCCTGTGCACTCACTTCTAAAATGCCTCTCTTTTTCAGATAACAGCTTCAACACACATGGTCCAAAATCATACAAATAATAAATCAGATGTTAAAGATTGATCTTTAAACATTATAGCCAACAATACCACACTTGCCTATGATCTCTCTGATATAAAAACACATCCACACTTCAGTGGCCACCAAGTATTTAAGCCTTTTTTTTTTTTTTTCTAATGGGACTAGCTGTGTGATCTCAGTCTGAAGGTACCCATGACCAGGGCTGATGTTTTGGGTCAGAAGCTGGGGATGCCTTCTGTATTTCTCCTTGTTTTCCTCTCTGTGAAGTGTGTGTGGGGTGCTGGACTCATTCACAGAATGTTCCATGGGACACAGAGATATTGCAGCTCACACTCAGGTTCTGATCATGCAGCTCCTTTCCTTTCCATGTTTTACCAAGGGCTGCCTCCACACGTTGCCTCAAGGGTCCTAGAACAACCTACATTTTCAAATCCCAAGCTTTGGTTGCTTCCAGCTCACAGGTAACAGTAGAGGTCTAAGCTGAAACAGGATGCCTTTGCTCTTCCATTTTTACAAGTCTAGTTCTCAGTGTTCCAGAATGGCCACGGCAGTGGAGGGGTGTTCAGAGAAGCTGATCTGTCTAGCGAGTACACTGACTAAAGTTTGGAATGGATATACACATGCTGGTCCAACCTGGGTTAGCACTAAAAGCTAAGTGCTTGTTGTGGTGCAGTGAGAGGTGAGAAGACCGGCTGGGTCGCTGCCACTTCTGTTGTCTCAGTGAGTATTTGCTTTCTTCCATTTATATATCATTTGCTTCAACTTCTCTGCATAAGTAATGTGTGATTCTACTCCATCGACTTGCCTACAGAGAGCACATTGCAGTGTTTTTATGGAAATTTTCCTGATAAAGGATAAGAAAAGGGGGAGGTAGCTGTGCCAGTGGTTAATGCATCAGCTGGGATACTTGCATCCCATATAGGGGTGCTTGGGTTGGATTCCTGGCTCTGACTCTGGATCCCAGCTTTCTGCTGATGTGGATCCTGGGAGGCAATGTGATGGCTCCAGTAACTGGGTTCTTTCCAGCCACATGGGAGATCTGGATTAAGCTTCCCGTAGATTAAGCTTCCCAGATTTAGCCATTATGGGGATTTGCGGAGTGAAACACTAAATGGGAGTTCTCTCTATTTCTGATTCCTACATAAATAGCAGTACTACTTTATTATTTGATAAAATAAATATTCATTAGTTAAAAAGGCACAGAGGTACAAAATTATTCTAATTTAAATAATATAAATTTAGAAAATGAGAAAAGAACCTTGCTAAATTAGTGCTCTCAAATTCAGGATTATGCATATGACTGATTCTATCCATTGCCATCTCTGTGGCTCTGTCCAGTCCACCATATGAACCACTTCTCCATGTGTCTCTCCCTGTGCTCTGCTCACCTGTGAACAGCAACCTGTGATCTCACAACACACACCTCTGCCTGTTGTGCCTGGAATAGGTCTCACCTAAGAGAGTCAACAATGCTGTCATCTCCTTTACAGAGTGTGCTCTCCTTGTTTAAAGGTTCCTTTCTCATTGCCTTCTTTATAAGCTTTCTCATACGATGAATATGGTCTTGGTGGATTGAAGTTTCTTGTCCTGATACATCCCTCTTTGGCAGAAACTCTGTGTTTTCAAGGTTCTCACATGGTTCTTGACTGTCCAATACAATGTCAGAAAGCTCTGACATAGCTGAGGCTGGACATATGCTCATGCGTTTGGGTTTGTTTTGTTGTCACCATGAGATACGCACCTTTGGAGACAGTGCTTGTTGTGTAAAGCTTCTAAGCAGACACACGGAGTGGCTCAAGCTTGTCACACAATCAAAGCTCAGTTCTGCTGAATCCAGTCAAGACAAGTTAAACCCCAATCCACACTGAAGGGTAAGGAAAAATAATTGTATATAATGGTGCTTCTTTGATATTCAGAGGTTGGTTTTAACATCAGTGTTATTGTATCAGTGCCTAATTAATTGGTCTTTCTTGATTCAGAATGCAAGATCAGTAAGTAGCTTATTTATCAATGTCTTAATACTGGTGTGCAGATGGACTAAAGAAGTAACATTCTTCTTGTAATGACATAAAGGAAAGCAGCAAATGTCTTACATATGCAAAGCATTTTGTGTTCAGATATGTCTATGTGGATATGCTATAAGAAGAAAGTGATGTGTTGTTGGATTGCTCCAAGCAATGTCTGTGGATAAGCTCTAAGGAGAATGCAAGATATTGTGACATTGCCTCAAGCATATTGTTATACTAGGTCTGAGACTGGTCTTCGTATTCAAAGAAAGACAAAGGAAGTGTGCATGACGTCATGAAAAAGCACCTGGAGTGGAGCTCTGAAAGAACATGAAGTTTGAGCAAGCAGAAATCGAGGTGATACAACTGAGGATCAGGAACAGACATTCCAGAAAAGCAGAGGGTGGCGTCCTAGACACTGCATTTGGAAAGAGTCAAGGATGAGAGCTCTGAGAAGCCCACTCGTGCCAGTACATGGAATAAGGCACAGAACACAATCAAAAATCTTCATTTCCAACCAAGAAGTATCAATTTCCATCACACATTGAAGACTGCAGGAATGTTGTCCAGGTGGAGTTGTACAGGCTGACCTTATGGCATATACTTAGGAAAGCTGTCTCCTAGGATGAGGGCATCCTGACTTTTTATTTTTAAAGATTTATTTATTTTTATTGGAAAGTCAGATACACAGAAACGAAGATCTTCCATCTGCTGATTCACTCCCCAAGTGATCCACAATGACCAGAGATCAGCCAATCCAAAGCCAGGAGCCTGGAGCTTCTTCCAGGTCTCCCATGCAAGGGTGCAGGGCCCCTAGGCTTTGGGCCATCCTTGACTGCTTTCCCAGGCCACAGGCAGGTAGCTGGATAAGAAGCAGGGCTGCTGGAACATGAACCAGCATCCATATGAGATCCAGGTACATATAAGGCGAGGACATTAGCTACTAGGCTACTGTGCTGGGAAAGCGTCCTGATTTTAGTCCAGTTTGGGCCATTACAGCCATGTGGTGAGTGAAACAGCAGATGGAAGATGCCTTCCTTTGCTCTTTTCTTTATCTCTATAATCCTACCTTTAAAATCAACAAGTAGTAAATCTTATATTTTTAAAAAAAGATTTATTCATTTTTATTGCAAAGCCCGTTATACGGAGAGGAGGAGAGACAGAGAGGAAGATCTTCCATCCACTGATTCAATCCACACGTGACTGCAATGGCTGGTGCTGTGCGGATCTGAAGCCAGGAACTTCCTCCAGGTCTCCTACATGGGTGCAGGGTCCCAAAGCTTTGTGCCGTCCTCGACTGCTTTCCCATGACACAAGCAGGGAGCTGGATGGGAAGTAGAGTTGCCAGGATTAAATTCGGCGCCCATTTGTGGTCCCAGCACATTCAAGGTGAGGACGTTAGCCACTAGGCCATTGCTCTGGGCCCACATTTTTTTTAAAGGAATATTTCACAAAGTTTTAGAATGCAACATCCTGAGGTAAGGAGGGGACTACCCGGAACAGCATCAACTCTGCTTTGACCTCCTAACAAATAATTCCTGTCTACTCTCCCCCAATGTTTATGCTGTATAATTGGATGAAACAGGGCAGGCAACTCTCTAGGTTGTGCCACAAAAACTGTACTCCATTCACCCTGGGCAGATGGTTCCCATCTACTATAGATAACAGTGTTGCTTTACTTAGCATATCATTTGAGTATTCTCTCCATCGAACTTCTGCTCTTTATCCACCAAATCTGCTCTTTAGGAGCCAGTTCAGTTTGCTGAGAAGGTGAGAATCCATTGTTTTTCTAACAAGATGAAATTTTTGTGCATAATACGATATGGCATGCTAAACTTGTGCAAGGAAGATGGAACAGAAATTCAAGTTGAGAGAGAAGAAGACATACAAAATTTCCAGCTGTTAAAGAGCTTATTCACACATATTATAAGCGAATTTTAACAGACAGATTCTGATATTTGAAGTCTATTGAATGCATTCTTATAATGAATGTATAAAATATCCATAAAATTGCCTTGATAAATATATTAAATCTACAAATTTTGTTTATCCAATGAGTTATTAAACTTCCTAATTGGTATACTTAAAAAGGTAGTAATGGAATACTCTTTTTAAAAAAGATTTATTTATTTTTATTTGAAAGGCAGATATAAAGAGAGGAGAGACAGAGAGAAAGATCTTCCATCCAATGATTTACTCTCCAAACAGCCACAACAGCCTGTGCTGTGCCAATCCTAAGCCAGGAACAAGGAGCTTCTTCCAGGTCTCCCGCATGGGGGCAGGGTCCCAAGGCTTTGGGCCATCCTGGACTGCATTCCCAGGCCACAGGCAGGGAGTTGGGTGGGAAGTGGGACTGCGTGGATTAGAATTGTCAGCCATATGGTATCCTGGCATGTTCCAGGTGAGGACTTTAACCACTACACTATCATGCCAGGCCCGGAATACTCTTATTTTAATGTGTTAATGTTATATTGCTGCATGTTACAACCCTGTGACTAATTACGATGAGGAAGAAACATTTTATTTGTGACATTTACACTTATAAGGAAGGATCGTGCTTATTAAAACAGTTGGCGGCAGCAGAACAAACATTTGAGCCACTTGTGATGACAGTGTATGAAAACATTTCCTCTCTGAAATTTTGGAAAGTCATCATGAACAATGCATCCAGACTTTCCGGTGTACATTTCCAATCTTAATGTTGTAGAAATAAGTTTCTTTATCTAATCATGTGACTGTTCTCCACTTAAAAGTTAGCTAATGCGTCCAATACAAGTGCTTTTCTGTGTGGTGTAATCCTTGAAAAGATGTTAGTAGTGATTGGGTTAAAATACGTTCTTTTAACCCTTTTATATGGGTGAAGATTATTTTCAGGGCCAAAGTAGTGCTTCTCATTCTTACTGGGCCTCATTCTATTGACAGAACAGCAGTTGATGGAGCTCTGCAAGTTTAACAACTTCGTTAAAGACAGGGTTTATCCAGTGGAAGCAGAGAATACATATGATTCAGAGTTCAACATCAAAATCAAATTATCAAGAAAGGGAAAGTATGAGAGAAAGATTGAAGTAGCAAGCAGCACAAAACCTCTGCACTGGATGAAGGATTAATGTATTGAGGTAAAGAGCTTAGATGAAGCAAATATAAAACTTAAGATTGACTCTTACATTATTAATATTTTCACACATGTTATATATGTCCCATGATGGCGTGTAATAGAAAGAAAAATTTGCATATTTAGAGCTCAAGATTCTTGCTACAGCAAATGAATGTTAAAATGATTAAAATTTTTCTAACATGTAAATGTAGTTTCAGAACAGTTCTATAAACAAATATAATCTTATGCATACATTATTAAGCATTTTCTCAACTTTTTAACTAATTCATTTTTAAAAAACAACTGAAAAAGTTTTGCAGATGTGAAAAATCATCACTCAGAAAGAACAAGATACAGAAATGAGGAGAAAATGAAGCAGAAATAGAGTATCCAGAGCAAACAAAATTCCCTGTATTGCAGGGTTTGTAAGAATTCTTTAAAAATATCTAACTAATGTGTTGGAGTTAGTCAAGCAGATGATATATATGGTAAACTAAACAAAAATTTGCTGTGAGAAGTCAAGTGAGAATGCAAAGAGTTTTGGAGATCAGTGAACACTTAAATCAATAATTAGCTAGGATTTGCTCATCAATGAGCTCCCGTCTTCTATGAAAAGTGTTCTGCCAGCCATGCCTGTTTCCAAGCCCACCACTTCCACTTGGCCAACTGCCTGTACCCAAGTCTCTGTTCAGTTATGAGAGGAATTGGCACAAATTCCCACAAGCTCCAGTTGGCCTCTAACCTCCTCCATCCCATAAAACACACATGAGCTCATTAGCTGCTGCTTCTAGTCAATTCACAGCACAAAGGGAGACAGAAAAGAGGTCCAGGCTAGCGCAGGTTGTACAATGTGTGAAGACACCACCCAAACACTTCTTTGTTTTGTTTTGTTTTTTGCCTGTTGCATCCCAGAGGTAAAGTAGTGAAAACAAATCCTTCTTCTACAAAAAACCTAGAGTAGTACACAGATTTTTCTTTTTCATTTTCCTGGCAGGAGATAGAGTTAGACACATGAGTCTCCTTATGGGAAAGGAATAAAAAATGAACACAGCTGCAAACCTCAGGAAGCCCGATTTGTCCAGGTGACACAGGGGTGGCTATTAGAAGCAAAATTGCATTGTCATTTTTAAGACACAGATGTAAACATGGTAAAACCAAAGCTGATGATAATGGAGGGATGTGCAGAGTATTTACAATAAGCAAAATATTTCCTGCATTATTTTTTCCTAAATGGAACAATATCCACAGCACCTAATCTCTTAATTAATCTACTAATTAATTAATTATTTTTTTACAATTTATTATTATTGGACAGTCAGATATATAGAATAGGAGAGACAGAGAGTAAGTAAGATTTTCCGACTGATGCTTCATTGCCCAAGCGGCCACAACAGCTGGAGCTGAACGAATCTGAAGCCAGGAGTCTGGAGCTTCATCCAGGTCTCCCACTCAGGTGCAGGGTTCAAAGCTTTGGGCCATTGTTGACTGTTTCCCCAGGCCACAAGCAGGAAGCTGGATAAGGGAGTGTGGCCTCTGGGATTAGAACCAGTACCATTTGGTATCCTGGTGCATGTTAGGCAAGGACATTAGCCACTAGGCTACCACGTTGGGGCCAAAACTTCATCTTTTTAAAAGTACAAACTTGAGCTACTGGTAAAATATTTCTGCTATAACCAAAATCTTACTGGTGTGTGGATCTGTTTATCAGAAACACTGTCTGAATGGCTACAGGTTCAAAATGTGTGATAGTATCTTATTCATCTCCTTCAGTATTCCCCTGTCAGTTCTTAAGACTTTGCTTTTTGGGGGATGTCAAAGATCACGCTTTCAATCTGCATGGGTAAATGCTATCCGGGCTTTAATGTGATCAGCATTGGATTTTAGTGTTGATGCCTTTGTAACAGCGATCCTTCTTAAGGATTCATTGTGCATACTGCTTCACTTGCTTAGGTCTTCTTTAGATTTCCTCAATGCACGGATGATCCTGTCAGGAAATCTCACTTGGTCACTGTACTGTACAGTTGCAAGACTGTTGTCATTTTGCATGTGGCACATTTTTATTATTTATTTTTTCACTTTTCTACTTGTTTATACAGATGTTATCAATTATTATTTGCAGTTAAAGTAGTAATTCTACCAGTCCATGTGATATATTACAATAATTAATAACTTTAAGTAAATTTTAATGTCAATAATATGTCCTGTATATAATGTTGATTCTTGTTTTTGGAAAGTCTTGTTTTTTCTAAATATGATTGCAATGTATGCCCTTTGTTAAACTTACTTTTTGAGTTTTAATATGTCATTTTTTATTTTGATAAGGTTCGAATTCTTCTTTTTCAAATACTATTTACTTTGATATTTACACAGTTGGTTAGGCGGGAAGGATCTTGGGTTAGGGAAAAAAAGAGTGGGAACCATTCTTTCCAAATTTTCTTTCTCTTCTTCCTGTATCTGGGGAAAGGAGGAAGATAGGGGAATAGAGAAGTCTCACCAAGCCTCCCAATTGCCTCTTTACCTGGGGATGGGGAATGGTCAGCTGATGTCAGCCCAGGGTGCCCGACATGGAGCATGCTCCAAGGGTATTGCCCAAGCGATTTTGATAATTCAGAAATGCTGTTGATGATGCCACTCTAAACATGAGGAAATCCTTCCAAAGTTCATTGGCTGACATACTCCATATTAGAGTCTCTAATCACCTAAATATTTGGTGTCAACCCCTAGCAAGGGTAGAAGACCAATTCGTGCTGCCTGCTAGCCTCTGCTATCGCACCATGTGTCCTCTAGAAACCACAAATGGATTGCCATATCCTCAATGTGAATCTGGGTATGTTACCCACTTCTTTGTCTAAGACACTGAGAAGGCCCGATTCTTACAGATGGATTCCATGGTCGGCAATTACAATGGCCTTTTTGATGGAAATCCCTCAGAAGTCATTGATCATCTGCAAAACACTCCCTCCACAATTCTCCCTCCCAAAAACACCCCTTTCACCTTTGCCTGTTTCAATCCATAGTCCCTAGGCCTGGGAGCACATGGGACTCCCAGTGCCAAATGGCTCTTGCATGGATCAGCCATAGCTGGGCTGGGGGCCTGTGGCACCAAATCTTCCCACATGTTTAAAACATAATAATAAAATAAAATAAAATAAAATAAAATAAAATAAAATAAAATAAAATAAAATAAAATAAAATAAATCGAATAGGTGACTATGCTGGGACACTGATGTAGTTCTTTAATATTTGGCATTAATCAGGCTCTGGATGCCCAACAGCTATTGTCTACTTTTCTCCCAGCTGTGCAATACTTGCCTGTGTAACCCAAGGAAACTGAGATTGTTGCATACAGCTGGGGTTCTTATCTAATTGGGCCTTTTTGTCTGCTTGTTGTATTATTTCTAATAGATACTTGCCCACCGCCATCATAAAACTATCACAGTATGTTTTGTAATCGAAATTTATAATTTTATATTTTGTATTTGGATTCATAATATATCTCATATCACTCTTTCGTGCAAGGCATAAAGTATGGATAAAGGCACTAACTTTCCATACTTTAAATTAGTAGTTCCATGTTCTATATTATGCAAATTATCCATCACTACTAATTTATCTTGGCTCACTTATTGAAAACAAACAAATTGACTTATAAAGAAGTGCACCTTTTCATGACTGTTTTCAGTTTTATTAAAAAGTATTTCTTCCTTTAAAGACATACCAGATCAAAAATGGACTCCCAATGAAACTGTTCAATATTTGACAATAGGATGCTGGACTCTCTGCCATTGTCCATGCCCACAATGATGGACAGATGACTTTAGGAAGAATGATACAATAGTAATAATATAGGGGAACTCAGTTGGTGGGAGATGGAACTTGGGGTAGGGGTAAAGGAAATCCCAGGGCCTGTGGAATTGTATCATATAATGTTAATTACAATATAAAAGTAAAAAAAATAAAAACATATTGTATTCATTTTAAAGGCAGAATGGGAGGGAGAGAGAGAATTTTCCATCCACTGATTCACTTCCTGAAGGGATGCAACAGCAAGGCCTCAGCCAAGTGGAACAGGAGCCAGAGTCTGCATCTCCCAACATGTGCAAAGTCTTGAGGCCTTTGGCCAGCTTTCATTGCTCTGCTAAGACCATTAACAGACATCAAAAGTGAAGTGACAGGGTCTCCAACTGAGACCCATATAAGATGCTGGCATTCAAACCAGTGACTTAACTCATCATCCCACAATGCTGGTCCATGAATTGTATTTACATCTACATTACACACTGCATTCACTATTGTCACTTTATAGAAAACTCAAGTAGTGCAAAGCTTCTTAAGAATTTGTTTGTTGGGCCCAGCGGCGTGGCCTAGCGGCTAAAGTCCTTGCCTTGAAAGCCCCGGGATCCCATATGGGCGCCAGTTCTAATCCTGGCAGCTCCACTTCCCATCCAGCTCCCTGCTTGTGGCCTGGGAAAGCAGTTGAGGATGGCCCAATGCATTGGGACACTGCACCCACGTGGGAGACCCGGAAGAGGTTCCAGGTTCTCGGCTTCGGATTGGCGCACATAGGCCCGTTGCGGCTCACTTGGGGAGTGAATCATCAGATGGAAGATCTTCCTCTCTGTCTCTCCTCCTCTCTGTATATCTGGCTGTAATCAAACAAATAAATCTTTAAAAAAAAAGAATTTGTTTTTATTTTCTTTTATTTGGTTTGCTTATTTTATATTCATATTTATCCTTGAATTTAAGAATTTCTTTCTTAAATGCCATTGAAATTCAAATTGAAAATTTCAACTATCAAAACAAAATCTTGGCAAGTTTTGAGTATTGCATTGAATACAGAATTACATCCTTAAAATATATTTTCTTACTTAACTGTACCTTCATTTACTCAAAATATTTTCTTATTTTCATGTAAAATCAGAGTCCTCTTGATACATGTATTTTAAGAACAATATGATTTTGATGTTGTTATAAATAATATGCATTTTATGTCAATTTCCAATATCTTGGCTAATTGTGTGCTCACATTAAATTGACTTTAGAAAATCATTTAGAATTTATGCAGGAAATGTCACTGACTTAACATTTTAATAGCTGTGTCAAGTTTCATTTATATGCAACAAATAACTCATACTTCAAATATGCAATTTGATAATGTTAATATATATATGCAGATTTGTGAAATAAATACCAAAATGCATTTTCCCTAAAATTTCCTCCATTCCATCCAGTTCCTGCTTCTATTCCCTCTGTCTCCCATCTCCCCTCACCCAGAGACTGTCATTAAACTTTTGTCACCCTATAAGAGCTACTTCTTGGTTTCCTGTGAATGAAATCCTACTTTTGAAATGTTGCTTCTTTCAGTATCATTTCCTTGATATTCATCCATTTAATTGAATTTGTGAATAAAACTTTCCTTTATATTGCCAAGTAATACCACACTTTATCCATTCAAGATGTGATAGATGTTTGGTTTATTTTCAATTTGCTGCTCTAGCAGATGTTGCTAATATTGTTCACGTAGAAATCTTTACGAGGACACTTTATTTTTCTTGGGTAAATGCTGAGAAGTGGAGTAGCTCTACCCAACTTAAGAGTGTTTACTTAATGCTTCAGGAAACATTTAAATTGTTTTTTAAAATGACTGTGATATTTGACATTTTCAGCAGTGAGATTTCAGTTGTTGCATATCCTTACCAACACAAAGCTTAGCTACTCTTGCAGATGACGAGTGATATCTTTTCTGTGGCTATAATTTGCATCTCGTTAATATTAATGGTGTGAAGCTCTCTTCATGCAGTTGTTTACCATCTGTGTATCTGCTTTGGCAAAGGTGTCTATTCAAATATTCCTTTGATTGTTCTTGCCATATTTTTGGTCTTCTCTCCAATTTTTTATTGGGCTCTTAGTTCTTTTTATCAGAGTAATATATGTAAAATATTAATCTAAATGTTAAGTAAATGGAGGCTACAATTGACCAGTGACTGCTTCCAAGGCATCACAGAGCATACTTAGTGATATAGGTCTCACTGCAGCCTGAATTGAGCACTCAAAAATAGATCGGATGTTTGATTCACAATTTATTATGTGGAGTCATCAGAAGTTGTCACTCTACTTTTTTAAGAATTATTTTATTTTTATTGCAAAGTCAGATATACAGAGAGGAGGAGAGACAGAGAGGAATAGCTTCTGTCCAATGATTTACTCTCCAAGCAGCCACACCAGCAGGTTGCTGTGCCAATCTGAAGCCAGGAGCTAGGAGCTTCTTTCTGGTCTCCCACATGGGTGTTGGGTCCCAGACTTTGGACCGAACTGCTTTCCAAGGCCACAAGCAGGGAGCTGGGTGGAAAGTGGGGCCACTGAGATTAGAACCTGCACCCCATATGGAATCCCGGAGCTTTCAAGGTGACTACTTTAACTGCTAGGCTACTGAGCAGGCCCAGAAGTTGTCACTCTTAAAAAATTGCTTAGATTGGGCCCAGCGGCGTGGCCTAGCGGCTAAAGTCCTCGCCTTGAAAGCCCTGGGATCCCATATGGGCGCCGGTTCTAATCCCAGCAGCTCCACTTCCCATCCAGTTCCCTGCTTGTGGCCTGGGAAAGCAGTCGAGGATGGCCCAAAGCTTTGGGACCCTGCACCCGCGTAGGAGACCCGGAAAAGGTTCCTGGTTCCCGGCATCGGATTGGCGCGTACCGACCCATTGCGGCTCACTTGGGGAGTGAAACATCGGATGGAAGATCTTCCTCTCTGTCTCTCCTCCTCTCTGTATATCCGGCTTTCCAATAACAATAAAATCTTTATAAAAAAAAATTGCTTAGATTTCCAAAGCTGTAATTTCGTTAATCAACAAAGTGGCTTTTTTGAAAGAGTTTGGTCCTTTCATGGTCTCTCTCTTTGTTCTTCTATATGATATCAAGAAGACCTTTGGAACAGTGAGGGAGCTAGGAATAAAGTAAGGAGGGGGTGGCCAAGAAGGCAAATGAGCAATGTGTTAAAGGAGGCCAGTGTCATCAACTCTGACTTACATGTGCATGTGCCTGCATGGGCTGATGGGACAGATCCTATAAGAAGGGGAAAACTTGACAGTGTAGGAAGGAAAATGGAGAACTTCAGGGGAAATCAGACCCAGAACGTTAGTGTGGGGAGGGGGTCAATCCTAAAGTACAAGGAGAAATGTAACCTTCACGGTCTTTACTCCTGTCTTTTCCTGTCCATGTATTTTCTGTTTTTTTCATTTCATCATGAGAATCTTTACAATAAAAGCTATAAAAACCTTAAAAAAGAAGACCTTTGGTGATTAGTATTACATTAAAATTCTGTTCAAGTAATTATCTCATCTAATGTTCTGTTAAAGAGGCACTAAGTAGGCTAGCATGGTTATCTATGATTGTATGTTGACATTCCTGAGTTCCTAGAAGTGGCTGCATTTCCAATTCAACTCCACAACACATGTTGTTTGGTACCTTTTTAACTTTCTTCTTCTGTTCAGCATTCAGTCCAGGGAAGCCTGGATCGCATCAGCCTTGGTGTATCTGCTGATCTGAATTTCCCTGGTAGATAAGTGATCTCCTGTCCTATTTGCTGCTTTCCATTTGCATGGCTGTTTTTTGACTACACAGGCTGTGACATCACAGTGCAAGAATTCTACTTCCCACGATGACTCTATTCACCTACTCAGAACTCAACACTCGTCACTTGGATACGTAGTGCTTAGGCTAGAGTTCACAGCGTCACCCCTGGAGTTATTTATCACTGTGTCCCTATCTGACACACTACCTTGGATGATCTTCCTCTACTCCTCACTTCCACTTCAACCTTTCCAATGATAAAATCTTGTTTTATTTTTCTAATGACTTAAATTTCTCTACTGTATCATGTGTTTTATCTTTAATAACTCACTGTCTTCATAAATCTTTAATCGTATTAATTTATTTAAAATATATGCTTATTAATTTTAACACCTGCATCACTTCCAGTTTTTTTCTTGACTCTAGCTCTAAGTCACATTGGGCAAAGTGGAAAAGAGTCAGTACATCTGGGTGCTGTTTTCTTTTGTGTAATGGTATAACCTTTTCGTTGGAACTAAGTGGTGAAATAATTCCATCTATAGATTTTGTTATATTCTTTGTTAAGAATGATTAATTTCAATCCAGTATTTTTCCTTGTGAATTCTTACTTTATGCAGTTGTGCTTTAATCCTTGGACTTTCTAATCTTTTGCCAATGCTAGAAATGTATTACAGTGTACCTCTCCTCAGCTTGTCCTAAAACTTTTATGCTGCTGAGCAATGGCTATCTTTGAAATCTCCGTTGTCAGTTCCATTGAAGTCACACTGTACCTGGCTTCAGCAAAGGACCCGAGAGGAACATCCTCCAGGGTTTGTTTTCTATGCACACTGGTATGAATTTTAACAGTAGTACTATTTACCATAAAAATTTAATCTCTGTGAATAGGTCTAGTTACCAATATCTATCCATGAATTCAGCTTTCTGTTATCTCCTTAGCCTTAGCTTCTCTTAACCAGGGTGAAGAAATTGCCCTTAGGCAGAGGTCTTTAGTTAATATGTTATTGATTTACATGTTTTGGTCTTTTAAAATTTTTTTTCATGTTACAGTTCCACAGGGTCAGAAATTTCCCTTTCCTCCCTTCCCTTGCCTCTCAGCAACAGTCATTTGTCCATTATCTGCTTCAGCAACAGTCATTTGTCCATTATTCTGTTCTTTAAATGTATCATAATATAGGTATAGACAATAGTAGAATGTTCAGCATGCTAAAATACAATATCGTTACATATATAGGAAAACAGCTATGCACATATATTCATCTAGCATAGTAGTATAATAGAGACTAGCATACTGAAAAATTAATACATATTGCAACATGCTTCGCCACTCTCAAATAAAAAATGAACTCCAACGAAACTGTTAAGTATATCTTGACAATAGGATGCTGGGCTTTTTACCATTGTCCATACATGCACGATTTTTTTTAAAGAATTATTCTTACACTCTGTGTTAGCATTTAAATCTTAATGCCCCAATTTTTATTTAGATTTTTAAGATATATACAAATGCAGATTTACAGAGGAAAGGAGTGACAGAAAGCTCTTCCTCTGCTGGTTCACTCCTCAACCGGTACAACAGCTGGAGCTGAGCCAATCCAAAGCCAGGAGCCAGGAGCTTCCTCCAAGTCTCCTACATGGGTTGAAAGCCATATTCTACTGTTTTCTCAGGCCACAGGCAGAGAGCTGGATGGGAAGTGGAGCAGTCAGAACATGAACCAGTGCCTGTACACGATCCTGGGTGCAGCCAAAGTGAAGATTTAGCCCCTGAGCCACCTACCAGGCCATAGTTTTTATTATGGCACTTGAGTAAATTTGCAAATATTTCATCATGTACAGATGAATAAGTCAATTTTGTCTAGTTTGTACATTTGATTTTTTTGACATTTTGAATTCCTGCAAGTTTCATGGGTAGTTTTCTCTCATATTTTGTTCTCTACATTTTTAAAATATAGGCTTAAAGCTCTGTTAATCTGTATATAACTAGTATGCAGTAACTTTAATATATAAAAAAGTTTGGGAGTCCTGATTCTTAGGTATGGTTGTTTTCCAAATATGACTACAGGCATTGGACTGCTACTTGAATTGTCACGTTTAAAAACCAGTTGTTATGGGGCTGGCACAGTGGCATGAATAGCTAATCCTCCACATGTGGCAGCAGTATCTCATATGGATCTTTGTTCCTATCCTGGCTGCTCCATTTTACAGTTCCTTGACTATGGGCTGGGGAAGTAGTGCCCGGTGGCTGAAGCCCTCAGGCACCTGAACCCAGATGGGGAACCTGAAGGCAGCCATGGCCCCCTCACTTTTGAGGGGTTCAGCTCTGGACATTGCAGCCCTTTAGGGAATGACCCAGCACATGGAAGATTTCTTTCTCTTCATTTCGCCTTCTCTCACTCTGTAAAATATGAACTTTAAAATAAAAATAATCAATAAATCTTAAAATTGCCACATATTGTGGCTGCATTTTAATTTTAATGTGTAATCTCCACCAAAGTTTGCTGTGGTAAAAGCTTCGTCCCCAGGGTAGTGCTGTTGTGAGGTGGTGAAAGCAGTAGGAGATGTGCTCTTTGATTCAGGGGGTGGTGATCATGACAGAATTGTTGCAGAAGCCTGAGTTTGGAAGACATTAAATAGATGCAAAAATTTGTGTACAGTTGAGCTTACATTGGCATAGATTCAAACTAGGTTGTAATAAATTTCTCACTGAAGTCCTCCAGGGGGAATCTAAGAGTGTCATGATAAATATACTAGAAGGGATCTTTAAAAAAGAATTAAAATGCTATTTCAAAAAATTGCTATTTTATAAGACTAATGCAAGGCCTGTCTCTCCAGGATCTCTGCCTCTCCTGTAAAACCTTTCCCCTGTTGTCAAGCTGATCTTTTCCGAACATGGTACTGTTTCCTTGAACTCCTGGAACCTCATGGATTACCAAGCAATCTGCTGTAACAGGAAAATGAGGAGCACAGATTTGAAGAGATTTCTGTTTGTGTTTTTCACCTTCAGAGGGCGTTGTTTGCCTGGTTGAGCGCTCTCTTCCCTGAGAAGGCAAAGTAACCCTCCTGACTTGCATCATATCTGACCATATTTGACTTGCATCATGTTTATAGGAGGATTAATTTTGCTCCAGACCCTGGCGTGTGGTTAGGTGCTGATCTAAAGGTGACTCAAAGCTTTCACAGAAAAATAACTTTAAAATAATATTTTGCTGCAAAACAATTTTGAAATTCATATATGCCAAAAGTTTCCAAAAACTTATGGGAAAAAATATATATTAAGCAAAAACTTAAGCATGGGTTTCACTTATTGCTTTGCATCACAATAAATTTTATCTCTCAGTCTCATTTCTCTAAAAACTTGAAAAACCCACACCATTATTATTGTGGTCTGCTCATTATAGTTCAAAACTCTTTTTGACATTCTCGTTTTTAACTTCTATTTTTTTAGCTAGAAGATGGCCTATTGCCTTCACATGATGCATGTTCCACATCCTGTTTGGTTCATTCGGGAGATATTGTTCAGCTCGGGCCTCTTTGACACTGAAACAACAGTAAGTATTCAGTGGCTTCTAGGGTGCAGTTTTACTAAGGACTGTGGAACTCACCCAGTTTATATTTACTTATTTTCAAAATCACAGTTTAAGTTTAGACTTCCATTCATTATGTAGAACAGTTTTGTTGTGAAAACACTTTGAGCAAAAAATCAGGTACATAATTGAAGAACAACACTATACTTATTATACACTTAGTTTACTAGGTAAACCCAGAATCTGATGACAAGAAGTGTTTTAATTGTAATACATAGTAAACTTGCAAGATAATTTCATTTCACCCCTCCAAATTTTTCAAGAATTCCCTTTTCCCTATTCTTGCTAACTGAGCCAAAGTCTTAAAATATTGAGATACATAGAAAAAAACAACTCCTCACTTGTATGAAATAGAAAAGATCGGAACATTTAAATGATTATGGCTAATGCAAAAGGCCATTAGAAATCTGGAGTATATTCCTATCTTCCCAAAGGATGATTTTATTAACCTCAAAATGTGTTAGATGATTTATTATGCATCTTAGTTAATTTATTAGAAGGTGCTTAAGATTGAACAGCATCAGCCCAATTCCACAGGGAATTAATTTTTGCTCTAAGGAACCAGAAGTGAGGAAGATATGAAATAGATGTTGTTTCAGGGGCAGTTGAAATGAGTTATAACAGCTTTTCATAAATAAGTATTTTTATGCCTTTCCTTGAGTGGTATTTGTGCATCCCTGAGGCAGAGTTTCTGTGCATTGCTCCTGTGGGAGACCAGGAGCAAGAGTGTTGATTACATTTTCAATATCCTGAGAGCCTTGTATGCATCTTATGATGTGTTGTGCTTTGTAGCTGTGAAGAAAAACTACCCAGGAAAGACCATCATGTAGCACTGCCTCTGCCAGAGGAGATGGACCAGAGTTTCCAGAATCCTATTCAATCACATATTGATCGGAAGCCGTCAATATTACCGGTTGTGGGGAGAAATGTAAGATGTTTTAGGAAATAGCACAGGGACTTATATATATGTAATCTACAAAGGCCCCATATATTTTTTGATAAACATGCATTTGTTATAAACATGTCATGGGGTGTAATGTGATATCATTTACTGAATCCTCTGTATATTCATGCTCTTTTCTGCCTTTCACAAGATGAACAACAGCTTTTTGTAAACCGGAGTCAGCCGATTGTGCTATGGAGCATAACTTTATCCTTTATCTGTGTTTTACTACCCATTGTTCAAACTCTCGCTCTGCTAAAATATGCTCAGCTGTAAATGTTGTATCAGCCAGATGTTAAAAAATGTCCACAAAATTCAGGCTGTTAGGAAGGTTCCTATTGAATATGCAAATCTCCACATTCTCACTCCAGCCACTGACATCATTATTAAAACAAAATGGAGATAATCTTTACAGGCACCTTTTCAATTACCTTTTGACTCCTCTTCTTTACCCATAACCAAAGTTGGAACTAAGTAAGGATCGGAGAAAACTCCTCTCTCTAGTCCTGAAGGAAGTTTACTGTTCTTCTGTTTCTGCAGACTGCTCAGGGCTCCTGGCTGTTGTTCCGATGACCTGGGATCCTGCAAGGAAGGATTTGGGCTTCTTCCATCCCATGTGGTAGATCCAAACGGGGGTGGGTGACATCAGAGTTCTCGGTCTCTGAAGGCACTCCAATTCGCAGTGGTCTTGTTATACTTTTATACTAACTCCTTCAGAATGTAGACTTCAGTTACTAAGTATTATGGTAATCCAATTAACGAGAACATTTCAAGTTGTCCTTATTTTTCACAATGCTTTTAAAAGATATATTTAGTTTTTTCATTTAATAGGCAGAGCTATAAAGTGGAAGAGACAGGGTGAGATAGAGAGGTCTTCCATCCATTGGTTGATGTTGCAGATGACTGGATTTGACAGGGTTGTACAAGGCAGAAGCCAGGAAATTGTAACTCCACCAAGGTCTCCCATTTGGATAGCAGCAGCCCAATTATGTGGGCCATTCTCTGGTGTCTTCCAAATCAAAATAATAGAGAGCAGCTTGGGAGATAAAGCATCCAGGGACTGAACCAGTGAACTGAGAGGAGGTACAAGGTGGTGGATTAATCCAATGTGCCGGTCAGGCCCAGCTGGGAGGGGAGAGGAGGGAGGCAGGAGGGAGGCAGATGGAAGAGGGGGTTGACTGATGCAATCAGGACAGGAAGCCACAATATCTAGAATCCCATACCTGGCCCAGAGTGATGTATGGGCCCGACTAGGCCAGAGGAACCTGTCAGAACTCACATTACCACATGAGGAAGAACTTTTCTACCTGTTAGACCTCACCTCATTTCCTGTTTTGAGCTGAATATGTAACCCCATTTCACGATCCTTGTGTGCGACTTCCCTGGCCTTCTGCCATTGTTGGGAAGGGCCCTTGAAAAAAACTCACTTTGAGCCAAATACTCATTTTATACATTGCATTACCACAATGCTGGCCTCTCTCATTAACCAACTGCTTCATGGCAACTATGATTAGTGAAAACTGGAAATGGTGGGTGGCAGTTAGGCATTAACAAAATACAGTTCAACTGGGGCTAGTTTTGTGGCATAGCTGATAAGGCTGTGAGTTGCCTGTGAGTTGGCAAGCTACTGCACTTCCGATTCAATCACTGTCAATGGCCTGGGAAAAGCACAATGAAATAGACCAAGTATTTCAATGAATCAAAAAGCTGGTTTTTTGAGAAGATAAACAAGATAGACACCCCACTGGCCCGACTGACAAAGAAAAAACAAGAGAAGGCAAGAATTAACAGCATCAAAGATGAAAAAGGCAACATAACAACAGACACCGCATCCATTAAAGCCATAATTAGAAATTACTACAAAGCACTGTACTCCAACAAATCAGAAGATCACCAAGAAATGGAAAAGTTCTTAGACTTCTACCACCTGCCAAAACTTAGCCCAGAGGCAACAAACGACCTGAACAAACCCATAACTGAACTAGAGATTGAATCAGTGATTAAAGACCTCCCAACAAAGAAAAGCCCAGGCCCAGACGGCTTCACTCCAGAATTCTACAAAACATTCCGAACAGAACTGACACCAATCCTCTACAAACTCTTCAAAACAATAGAAAAAGAGGCAACCCTTCCAAACTCATTCTATGAAGCCAACATTACCTTAATCCCAAAACCAGACAGAGAACTAACACAGAAGGAAAACTACAGACCTATCTCTTTGATGAACATTGATGCTAAGATTCTCAACAAAATCCTAGCCAACAGAATTCAAAAACACATCAGACAGATCGTTCATCCAGATCAAGTAGGATTCATCCCTGGAATGCAGGGATGGTTCAACATTCGCAAATCCATAAATGTGATACACCACATCCAAAAACTGAAAAACAAAAATCACATGATAGTATCAATAGATGCAGAAAAAGCTTTCGACAAAATCCAACATCACTTCCTACTAAAAACCCTAACCAAGGTAGGCATAGATGGAAAAATCCACAACATAATCAAAGCCATATATGAAAAGCCCAACGCCAGCATCATACTGAATGGAGAAAAGCTGGAACCCTTCCCATTGAAATCTGGAACAAGACAGGGATTTCTGCTTTCTCCACTACTATTCAACATAGTCCTAGAGGTACTCGCTGAGGCCATAAGACAAGAAAAAGAAATCAGAGGAATCCAAATGGGAAACGAAGAAGTTAAACTCTCACTATACGCAGATGATATGATTCTTTATGTAGAAGAGCCAAGAGACTCAATACAGAGACTGCTAGAACTTGTACGAGAGTTTGGTAGAGTGGCAGGGTACAAAATTAATGAACAAAAATCAACAGCCATAGTGTATGCGAACAGCCCCAAGATGGAAAAAGACTTAACCAGCAAGATACCATTCAAAATAACAGAGAAAAGTATGAAATATCTGGGAATAAATCTAACCAAAAATGTAGGAGACTTATTTGAAGAAAACTACAAACTACTTAAAAAAGAAATTGAACAAGACCTCAAAAGATGGAGTAACATCCCATGCTCCTGGATAGGTAAAATCAATATCATTAAAATGTCTATACTGCCAAAAGCAATATATACATTCAACGCAATCCCAATCAAATTGCCCAAAACATTCTTCATGGAAGTGGAAACAATGATCCAAAGGTTCATCTGGAAGCACAAAAAACCACGGATAGCTAGAACCATCCTGAAGAACAGGAAGTTAGCAGGGGAATCACAGTTCCGGACCTCTGGACATACTATAGGGCAGTGGTTATCAAAACAGCCTGGTACTGGCACAAAGAGAGAGAGGAAGATCAATGGAGCAGAATAGAAACACCAGAAGGAAACCCACACAGATACAGCCAAATAATCTTTGACAAAAAGACAAACGACAATCCAGGCAAATGGGAAGGTCTGTTCAGTAAATGCTGTTGGGACAACTGGTTAATAGCCTGCAGAAACAAAAAAATAGATCCACATCTCTCACCATACACTAAGATCAGATCTAAATGGATAACAGATCTAAACCTACATCCAGAAACCTTCAAACTTTTGGAAGAAAATGTTGGAAACACACTGGAACACTTAGGGGTAGGCCCTCACTTCCTAAAAAAGCCTCCAAATGCAGTAGAAATCAGGACCAAAATAAACAAATGGGACCTCATAAAACTAAGAAGCTTCTGTACAGCTAGAGAAACAATCAACAAAGTAAAAAGGCAACCCACAGAATGGGAGAAGATCTTCGCACACGACATAGGTGATAGAGGGCTAATATCCAGAATATACAAAGAGCTACTAAACAACCAAAATGTCAAAACAAACAAGCCACTGAAGAAATGGGCACGGGAAATGGGCAGACACTTCACAAAGGAACAAACCCAAATGGCAAATAAACATATGAAAAAATGCTGAAGTTCCCTGGCAATAAGGGAAATCCAAATTAAAACATCAATGAGGTACCACCTGACGCCAGTAAGACTAGCCCACATGAATAAAAGCACCAACAACACTTGTTGGCGAGGTTGCGGGGAAAAGGGATCCCTACTCCACTGCTGGTGGGGCTGCAGGCTGGTACAGCCTCTATGGAAATCAGTATGGAGAATATTCAAACAACTCAAATTCAACATACCGTATGATCCAGCAATAGCACTCCTAGGAATATATCCAGAACACTTGTTTTATGAGAAACCAACATGCACTCCTATGTTCATAGCAGCACAATCAGTAATTGCAAAAACATGGAAGCAACCAAAATGCCCATCAACAGAGGATTGGATAAGAAAGCTATGGTTCATCTACTCCATGGAATACTATTCGGCTATTAAAAAAAACCAAAATGCAGTTCTTTGTGGCCAAATGGGCCAAACTGGAAACCATAATGCTAAGGGAAATGAGCCAATCCCAAAAGGTTAAATACCACATGTTTGCCTTAATTTAAGATGACATGATGTTATGTATAACATGTTATGTTTTGAATGTTATATGTTGTGTATAAACTAAAATTGAAGTATAGGTGAGGTGGTCACAGAAGGTGACTGGGAACTCGCATTTACTTTTAACATATTGGTTACTCATTACTATGTCAATTAATTCCATAATGATGTAAATTTTTGCTGACGGTATGTTCGAGCTTTCAATTGACTGGGATGATACTCTGCTGGCTCTGTCTTCAGACCAGACCGTTGAACTTGACTGGACAATAAGATGCTGGACTCTATGTTTGGTATACGCTTGCAATGGGGGAATCTCAACTGAACTTGAGCTGTGGTTATGCAACAAGGTGGAGGAATCCACCATGGTGGGAGGGTTTGGGGAGGGTTGGGGAGAACCCAAGTATCTATGTAATTGTGTCACGTAATACAATGTAATTACTGAAGTTAAATAATAAATAATTAAAAAAAAAAGAAATAGACCAAGTATTTACAATTAGGAAACCACACCCAGAAAAACTGGATCTCACTCTGGCTACTGCCAGACCTTGTCCTGGCCGTCATGATCACTGGGGCACAGTGAGGCATAGGTGGGATGGGAGAACTAGCAAGTGAAACATCGTTCTCCATCTCTCTCTCCGCTCTCTGTATTTAAAAGCAAATAAATCTTAAAAAAAAAAAAGACAGATAAATCCACAGGTTTCAGTACACAACAGAACAAAATTGGGTGAGTGTAGTTTGTTGTAATGTGTTGTATAGGCTACCAAATTGGGTGTAGCTGGTTAACAGCTAGCACCCACCTGCCTCATTAATGGACAGCTCAGATAGCATGGAAATAGAGGTTCCACACATCGTCTTTTTTTTTAAAGATTTATTTATTTTTATTTGGAAAGTCAGATATACAGAGAGAAGGAGAGGAGAGACAGAGACAAATATCTTCTGTCTGATGATTAACTCCCCAAGCGGCTGCAATGGCTGGAGATGAGCCAATATGAAGCCAGGAGCCAGGAACTCTTCCAGGTGTCCCATGGGGGTGCAGGATCCCAAGGCTTTGGGCTGTCCTCAATTGCTTTCCCAGGCCACAAGCAGGGAGCTGGATGGGAAGCGGGGCCTCCGAGATTAGAACCAGCACCCATATGGGAATCCCGGGCATGCAAGGCAAGGACCTTAACCACTACGCTAACATGCCAGGCCCCACACACTGTCTTTTTTTTTTTTTTTTGAAGATTTATTTATTTTTATTACAAAGTCAAATATACACAGAGGAGAGACAGAGAGGAAGATCTTCCTGTCTGATGATTCACTCCCCAAGTGAGCACAACTGCCGGTGCTGTGCCGATCCAAAGCCAGGAACCTGGAAACTCCTCCAGGTCTCCCACGTGGGTGCAGGGTCCCAATGCATTGGGCTGTCCTTGACTGCTTTCCCAGGCCACAAGCAGGGAGCTGGATGGAAAGTGGAGCAGCCGGGATTAGAACTGGCACCCATATGGGATCCTGGCACATTCAAGGCGAGGACTTTAGCTGCTAGGCCACATCACCGGGCCCACACACTCTCTTTTATATGTCCTCCTGCATTATCCAAGTTAACTGAATGCAACAGACTACTTAAGGATTCATCAGTGCGTATCTCACACTTCCTACCTCCCCTGCACCCTTTAGGTTAATTGGATTCAGGAAACCAACTCAGGTCGCTCTGTGAACCCCCCTGCACTTGCTGCCTCCTCCAACTTCCAAATTAATTGACAGCTTGGCAATGGCAACTGACTCTCCAGCCCTTCAGCCCCTCCTTCTTCGTACTTTGTTATTTTAGGTTAATTAACCACGGGAAATGGCTCTGGCAACAACATTTCCTACCTCCTGCCACTTAGTTACTTCATAGGAAACTATACTCGGGAGCTCTCAAGCTGTTAGAGGATGAGACCTTGGAAACTTCTGACTTCAGCTCTGTTGTACAGTGGTTTCAGGAGTGTAGCAGCCACTGCTGTCATCAAGCTTGGCCAATAAAGACTCCTCTTAATTACCCAGACTTAAGTCAGGTGTGATCACTTTCACTCTGCACAGATGCGAGTCTGTTGACTCCCTGACCCGATTATCTTATATCTGTACCTGGTCTTACTCCTTGCACCCAATGGCGACAGATGATTACCATCTTTCTTTTTGTTGTTGTTAACAAAAAATGCTGGGCAGAGCATGCGTAACTATTGCTGAGTATTGTTTTGATACTAATGTTCGGGTAAGTTTTCATTTTAGTCCATCATAAGGATGTGATTGGATGCTTAGATAATATCTTATATAAAACCCTGTATGTAGAGTATTTCTAAGCCTGTTACAACAATTTAAATAATTATTTATGTAAGTAAAATTCATATTTTTGTCATCACTTTTTTATTAGAAGAGAAATTTTCTTTAATGAAAGAGAGAAATAAGGATGCAAACCACAGATAATGATGTAAGAGACCAAAATTAGGTCACCTTTTTGAGAAAATAACCACAAAACTAAGAATAGCACTGATACAATTGGCAGTGACTGAGTGCTCATGCGTGCCAAACGCTGTGCAAGCACGGGATTAGATACACATTTGATGTTTTAATCTCAGAGCAATCCTGCAAGTGCCCCCACCAACTTCCACATGATTCTCAAATCCCTCCTCCAATCCCTATATCTTTCATATTGCAACCAAGCTCAAGGAAAAAACATACACAATTTGCTGAAACACCACATGCTAGAACTGAAATATCAGCTTCAGTTTCAAAGTGGTTCCATTTGAATGCAAATCCCAGTCCTTAAATATTTCATTATTCCATTCCCTTGTGAAATTGCAAATTTCTCTGCAAATAAGAGAATCATATGGATATTTCGAACTGTGATTCCTGGCATGAGTGATTTCCTGTTATTGCCTGGAGTGTTTGAGGAAAAGTAAAAGAAAAAAAAAGCTCAGAATTTCTCTGGAAAAGGACTAAAACAAAACAGGTGCATGATATAAGAAAGCAAGAAAGCAAGAACAGTATCTTAGCATCAATGTTCATCAGAGAGATAGGTCTGTAGTTTTCTTTCTCTGTAGGATCTCTGTCCGGTTTTAGGATTAAGGTAATGTTGGCTTCATAGAATGAGTTTGGAAGGGTTGCTTCCTTTTCTATTGTTTTGAAGAGTTTGTAGAGGATTGGGGTTAGTTCGGTTCGGAATGTTTTGTAGAATTCTGTAGTGAAGCCATCTGGACCTGGGCTTTTCTTTGTTGGGAGGTCTTTAATCACTGATTCAATCTCTGCTTCAGTTATGGGTTTCTTCACGTCGTTTGTTGCCTCTGGGCTAAGTTTTGGCAGGTTGTGTGAGTCTAAGAACTTTTCCATTTCTTGGTGATCTTCTGATTCGTTGGAGTACAGTGCTTTGTAGTAATTTCTAATTATGGCCTTAATGGATGCGGTGTCTGTTGTTATGTTGCCTTTTTCATCTTTGATGCTGGTAATTCTTGCCTTCTCTTGTATTTTCTTTGTCAGTTGGGGCAGCGGGGTGTCTATCTTGTTTATCTTCTCAAAAAACCAGCTTTTTGATTCATTGATTTTGTGTATGGTTTTTTTTTTTTTTATTTCTATCTGGTTGATTTCCTCCCTTGTTTTGATGATTTCTTGTTTCCTGTTGTGTGTGGGGCTCATCTGCTGCTGCTTTTCCAATTCCTGGAGGTGTGTGATTAGTTCCTGTATTTGGCGCCTCTCTTGGGCCTTGACATGAGCTCCAATTGCGATCAATTTACCCCATAGCACTGTCTCACAAGTTTTGGAATGTTGTGTCAGAGTTTTCATTGGTTTCCATAAATTTTTTGATCTCATCTTTAATTTCTTCCCTGACCCATTGTTCATTCAATAGCATATTGTTCAACCTCCAAGAGTTTCTGTATTTCCTTGGGCATTTTGAATTGATGATTTCCAGTTTCATTCCGTGATGGTCTGAGAGGGTACATGGTATGATTCCTATCTTTTTCAAGTTATTTAGGTTTGTTTTGTGTCCTATCATGTGGTCGATCCTGGAGAAGGTGCCATGCACTGCTGAAAAAAATGTATAATCTGTGGTCTTAGGATAAAAAGTTCTATAGATATCTACTAAGTCCAATTGTTCTAATGTTTGTACGAGCTCTGTTGTTTCTTTGTTTTTTGTTTTGTTGATCTGTCTATAGTTGTTAGTGGAGTGTTAAGATCGCCCACTATTATTGTGTGTGTATCTATGTCTCCCCTTAAGTCTGTAAGTAATTGCTTCATGTAGCTAGGTGCATTGGAATTAGGTGCATATATGTTCACGATTGTAATTACTTCCTGATGGATCAGACCCTTCACCATTATATAATGTCCTTCTCCGTCCTTTTTGATGTCTGTCAGCTTGAAGTCTAGGTCATCTGAAATTAAGACAGCTACTCCAGCCTTTTTTTCTTGTCCATTGGCATGAAATGACTTTTTCCATCCCTTCACTTCAAATTTCTTACAGGCTTTTCTGGTTAGATGTGTCTCTTGTAGGCAACAGATTGTTGGGTGCTGTTTGATGATCCATTCCATTAATCTATGCCAATAGAATTCAAAAAATCATCCGACAGATCATTCATCCAGATCAAGTAGGATTCATCCCTGGAATGCAGGGGTGGTTCAACATTTGGAAATCAATCAATGTGATACACCACATCCAAAAACTGAAAAACAAGAATCACATGATAGTATCAATAGACGCAGAAAAAGCTTTCGACAAAATCCAGCACAACTTCCTGCTAAAGACCCTAACCAAGGTAGGCATAGATGGAAAAATCCACAACATAATCAAAGCAATATATGAAAAGCCCAACGCCAGCATCATACTGAATGGAGAAAAACTGGAACCCTTCCCACTGAAATCTGGAACAAGACAGGGATTTCTGCTTTCTCCACTGCTATTCAACATAGTTCTAGAGGTACTCGCTGAGGCCATAAGACAAGAAAAAGAAATCAAAGGAATCCAAATGGAAAATGAAGAAGTCAAGCTTTCACTATACGCAGATGACATGATTCTTTATATGGAAGAGCCAAGAGACTCAACACAGAGACTCCTAGAACTTATATGAGAGTTTGGTAGAGTGGCAGGGTACAAAATTAATGAGCAAAAATCAACAGCCATAGTGTATGCGAACAGCCCCAAGATGGAAAAAGACTTAACCAGCAAGATACCATTCAAAATAACAGGGAAAAGCATGAAGTATCTGGGAATAAACCTAACCAAAAATGTAGGAGACCTATTTGAGGAAAACAACAAACTACTGAAAAAGAAATTGAACAAGATCTAGAAAGATGGAGTTACATCCCATGCTCCTGGATAGGTAAAATCAATATCATTAAAATGTCTATATTGCCAAAAGCAATATATACATTCAACGCAATCCCAATCAAATTGCCCAAAACATTCTTCATGGAAGTGGAAACAATGATCCAAAGGTTCATCTGGAAGCACAAAAAACCACGAATAGCTAGAACCATCCTGAAGAACAGGAAGTTAGCAGGGGGAATCACAGTCCCGGACCTCTGGACATACTATAGGGCAGTGGTTATCAAAACAGCCTGGTACTGGCACAAAGATAGAGAGGAAGATCAATGGAGCAGAATAGAAACACCAGACAGGAACCCACACAGATAGAGTCAAATAATCTTTGACAAAAGGACAAATGATAATCCAGGCAAATGGGAAGGTCTCTTCAATAAATGCTGTTGGGACAACTGGTTGATAGCCTGTAGAAACAAAAAGATAGACCCATATCTCTCACCATATACTAAGATCAAATCTAAATGGATAAAAGGTCTAAACCTGCATCCAGAAACCTTCAAACCATTGGAAGAAAATGTTGGAAATACTCTACAAGATCTAGGGGTAGGTCCCTACTTCCTAAGAAGGACACCAAAAGCAGTAGAAATCCAGACCAAAATAAACAAATGGGACCTCATCAAACTAAGAAGCTTATGCACAGCAAAGGAAACAATCAACAAAGTAAAAAAGCAGCCCACAGTATGGGAGAAGATCTTCAAGCACGACATAGGTGATAGAGGACCAATCTCCAGAATATACAAAGAATTACAAAACAGCCAAAACATCAAAATAAACAAGCCACTCAAGAAATGGGCACGGGAAACGGGCAGACATTTCACAAAAGAACAATCCCAAATGGCAAATAAACATATGAAAAAATGCTCAAGTTCCATGACAATAAGGGAAATCCAAATTAAAACATCAATGAGATACCACCTAACACCAGTAAGACTGGCCCACATGAATAAAAGCACCAATAACACTTGTTGGCGAGGTTGTGGGGAAAAAGGAACCCTACTCCACTGCTGGTGGGGCTGCAGATTGGTACAGCCTCTATGGCAATCAGTATGGAGAATATTCAAACAACTCAAAATTGACATACCATATGACCCAGCAATAACACTCCTAGGAATATATTTAAAAAACTTGTTTTATGAGAAACCAACATGCACTCCTATGTTCATAGCAGCACAATCAGTAATTGCAAAAACATGGAAGCAGCCAAAATGCCCATCAGCAGAGGATTGGATAAGAAAGCTATGGTTCATCTACTCCATGGAATACTACTCAGCTATTAAAAAAACCAAAATGCACTTCTTAATGGCCAAATGGGCCAAACTGGAAACCATAATCCTAAGGGAAATGAACCAATCCCAAAAGGTTAGATACCACATGTTTGCCTTAATTTAAGATGATATGATGTTAAGCATATCATGTTATGTTATGGATATTATGTCATTTGTAGTATATTAACTAAAATTGACCTGTGAATGGAGGGTCACAGAAAGTGGTTAAGAAATCGCATTTATTTTTAACATGTTGACTGCTCAATACCATGTCAATTAATTCCATAACGATGTTAATTGTTGCAGATGGTATATTAGTGCTTTTATTTGACCGGGAAGATACTCTGCTGACTCTGCCCTCAGACCAGAGAGGGTCTACCCAATAAGTAGTTGGACTTGTCTGGACTATGGGATGTTGGACTCTATGCTTGGCAAATACTTGCATGGAGGGAATTTCAACTGAACTTGAACTATGGTTATGCAGCGGGGTGGAGGAACCCACCATGGGGGGAAGGTGGGGGGGGAGAATCCCAGATTCTACGTAATTACAACACAATGTAATTAATGAATAAATTTAATAAAAAAAAAAGCAAGTACAGGCCATCCTGTGAGCACTTGTTCTTATCCGAGCAGTCCTGTTTCCCATCTAGCTCCCTGCTTCTGGCCTGGGAAAGTAGTCGAGGATGGCCCAAATCCTTGGGACCCTGCACCTGTGTGGGACTGAATCTCCATGCTCCTGGCTTTGGATCAGTACAGCTCTGGCAATTGCAGTCACTTGGGGAGTGAATCATCAGTTAGAAGATATTTCTCTCTGTTCCTCATCCTCTCTGTATATCTGACTTTGCCATAAAAAATATAAAAAATAAAGAAAGAATGGAAGTATAGTATACCTATTCTGACCAAGTGTTTATAACAGCATCACATTCTCCTTCTCTACCGATCTAACTCTACCCTAAGGGCTACCTTGCTTTCAGGTGTAGACTCTCAGATTGTTCTAGCTCCCCAACCCCCCCATGGAACATTTTTTCTCAGTCAGTAAACTCTGATCTGTATTTGACTATATAGTAGAATAGGATGGTTAGTATTTATGTTTTAAAACTTTACAGGATTATACAATCCCCAGCAGCAACCACAGCCAACTCCACCCACCCTGGAGCAGATAGGAAGGGCTTGGAGCCTGGAAGACCAAGGAACAATTCCCTGGTCCTAGAATGGACACAGCAGGACTGACAGACTCCATTGTGCAGCTAGGGTCACGGTAGTTGGGAGACCTGGGTTCTTGCTTCCTTGCTTCTGCTACAAAAATATTATAATACCATTGGCAGGTCACATCATCTCTGTACTTCAGATTTCTCATTTTACCATTTTCAACAGTACAGCAGTAAATTTGCAAAATCCACACTGGCAAGAGTGAGGGACCTGTGTAACACATACATACTTAAGTTACAGGACAGTTTGCAGTGAGACACGACTACTCAAACAAGGAAAAGCATCCTGCCTGCAATGAGGCATCTGAAGCAGAAACGGAAACTGATTGTCCATTGAGCTCCACACTCAAAGCCACAGACACTGGTGACACCTATCATTTTAAAACTGAGCTGTTTTCTGCTTTTCTTCTTTTTAGTTTTGAAGATTTATTGTATTTATCGGAAACACAAAGATCCAGAAAGAGATGGTTAGACAGAAAGAGAGGACTTTTATCCACTGATTCATTCTAGAAATGGCTGCTACCAGAAGCTTCTTCAGGGTCTCCCATGGGAGCAGGACAAGTACTTTGCCATTCTCTGCTTCCTTCCCAGGTTCATTGTCAGCTAGATGGCTTGGAAGTGGAACAGTTAAGACCCAGACTGGTGCTCATATGGGACGCCAGACTTAAGGCGGTAGCTGCAGGCAACCACACGTTGTGACATTTCTGAGCTGATTCTGATAGTAACTCTATTGTTTTACATTAGTGACGCCAGTATGATGATTTAATAGAGAAACACAGGGAGTCTTACATTAGATACAAACGAAAGTTTAATTAAAAATGCAATTCGACTCTAATTCTTGTTCTGTCTTGCTAAGGAACATTTTAAAACATACATTTTAAAATACGTATGTATTCTTGCTTTAATAACCAGATTTGAAGCTTTCCTGATCCATTCATTATTTTCTACTAGGAAAGCAGTTTCCTTGATTTAAGAAATTTTTATTAATTGTTTAAAATTTTTGTTTTCAGTTCACAGATGTTTATACTATCCAGGTAACTCCTAATTTCTTTGCATATATTTATTTTAATTATGTTATTTTGAGATTTTTCTGGTTTTGGTTTTGAGTATCATCCTTTATTTGGTATGTTTTCTTTTCAAGATGTTTGTATCTAAAGAATAAATCGACCAACTGCCCCAGCCACGTGTTGGCAGTGAAAATCTGGGCAAACGGAGACTCTAAGATGGACTGTCAGCCAGTGGATTCTGGAGAGATTTCATTGTACTTGGAATGGCGAGATCGACAGCAAGTCAGAACAGTGGAACTATCAAAACCACTTGAGCAGTGAGTGCCCTCGGAGCATGCCCCAGGTCTAGGACCCTGTGATGTGTGGGAGGCTGGTTGTATCTTCTCCTTTTCTCTCGCCCCTTAACCCAGATACAAAAAACAAACAAAAGAGAATGTGAAAATAATGATCTTACCACTTTCCTGTAGCCCTTGACCCTTTATGTCCTAATGAATTATGTAAAGATTATCAAAATAATACAATTAAATTATATATATATATATACATATATACAGCCTTCCTTTTAACACCTAGGCAGTTTACCAGGACCAGTGGTTTTCCTTCGTTTCACTGAAACATGTACTATTTAGGGGCTGGTGTACAGCACTGTGGGTGATACCACTGCTTGGGATATGGGAGGACAGATGTGAGTCCTAGTTGTTCGCTTCTGATCCAGCTCCTTGCTGATAAAAATAAGAAGGGAGCAGAAAGTGGGCCAAGTGATGGGTCCTTGCCACTACTGTGAGAGACCTGGAGGAAGTGCTTGGCTCCAGGCTTTTATCACATGGATAGATGGATGGAAGAGCTTCTCTCTGTCTCTTGAAACTCCATGTGAAAATGTCTTTCTATTGTACTTCCTTCCAAATCAATAATTATTTATTAAAAGAAAATACATTACAAAAAGTGCACAATAAAATTTGTTTCAGATCACATTTCTTAGTGCATTATAACATTCTGTATTTCCACATAAAATTAGTAATCTCTATAATTAATCTGAGAAGTTTCAGTAAGAGATACAGATTACTTCTCACACTGAGAATAACATTTTGAAGTGCTTACAAAACACCGAAGTTGGGCCTGGCATTCGAGCATAGTGGCTAAATTCATGGCCTTGAATGCACTGGAATTTCACATGGGCACTAGTTCAGCTGCTCAGTTTCCCATCCAGTTTGCTGCTTGCAACCTGGGAAAGCACTGGAGGACAGCCCAAAGCCTTGGGATCCAGCATGCATATGTGGGTGACCCATAAGAAACTTCTGGCTCCTGATTTTGGATCAGCTTAGTTGAGGTTGTTGTGGCTATTTGGAGAGTGAACCAGTGGATGGAATATCTTTCTCTGTCTCTTGTTTATATAAATCTGCCTTCATAATGCAATAAGTAAATAAATAAATAATCTTAAAATAAAAAATGAAACCCACCAAAGGTATTTTCAATATGTAGTTTGTTACATATAATAGAAGAATGATTCCTAGCAACAAGGTTGCTTTGAGGATTGAATACACATTCTGGCAGCTTTGGTGTTAAAATATGTAGAAATCAGACATTGATTAACTTGGAGTACCTCACCACTACTTCAAAGACAAATGTGAAGAAAATCTACTGCACAGTCTCACTTAAATGTAGCATCTAAAAGTTTTGAGTTTATAGAGCAGAAGTTAAAATAGTGGCCATTGGGTGACAGTATTAGTGAGAGGAAATGGAATATCAGACAGTGAAAGAAGTACAGAAGGCTTATGACACAGCAATTCTAATAACTAGTGATAAAACAAATATTTAAAAATGATTAAGAAAATAGATTTTAAGTGTTTTTACCACACAACATACACTAATACGCTTTACTTTGCCATTTTGTGATATGTTTACATATCAAGGCATCGTGTTGTACCTCATAAACACATATAATTTTGCTTTCAATTAAAATGTTCATTTTAAAATGAATGTAACGCTTTGTTATATATGTGTATATATGATTTTAGCTGTGACTTCTAGCCAACCTTGGCTCATAATGGCCCATGGAAAGATAACACTCGTAAAAGGTAATCAAGTTGGTCAAAGGATTATTTTAATATAATAAATATGTAATAACCTTCATCAAGGATCCTTAAGTTCAATTCCATACTCTGGGCTAAGGTATGGATACATTTTGTCCTCCTGACAATTATATTTTTTTATGCAAATACAAATGCTCTTGCATTTGCACCAAGGTAAGATGAGAACATTGTAAGCAGAAGATGTATTGAATACATCTTACTTATTGAACAGCCTCTAGTTCAGCCACACATCACACTTTGGGGTTCCCTCCGGATCATGACGGCTCATGTGAACTATCCAGCCTCACACAATAAGATAGACGTGGTATTACTAACCTGCAGAAGACACATATCCAAACACTGAAATAGAGTTTCTACTGAATATCAGTTTATATCATCCTAAAGTAAACAACAAAATAAAACAAAAACCAGACATAATTGCAAGCCTTGTAACTGAGCAATTACATACAGTGAAAGTGAAATTGGGAGAATTTGGAGCTCATTTCTTGACTGTTCTACTGGTCAGTGGACAGTCAGGATTAAAACTTGTGTCTGACTTAAGTCTCCAGCTTTCACTTCCCCTTGGCACAATAGGTTATTACTGTAGGAATCACATATAGGTAGGTTCTGCATATATTTCATTATATTGTCTATACTGAAGGATATAGGTAATGCATATGTAAGGAAGAAAGTGCAGGAATGAACCTGTGGAAACACCACCCTTAAAAGGTTAGGAAGAGTGTCAACAAAGTATTCAGTAAGCATTTCCCGTTTATCCTCTCCCCTGCATTCATCTTTCCAAAAGCAAACAGTTTTATTCCTTCTATTTAAACTGTTAGCCAAGATTATCATGTTAGCACATTGTTTTCTGCTTACTTCCTAGGTTTATGATGCAACAGCATTTAACTTCTGATTTTAAAATTGATACATAACATTGCTTATAGTTTTAGTTTATTTTTATTTTTATTATTTTTAAAAAGATTTATTTATTTTTTATTACAAAGACAGATATACAGGGCTCGGCGGCGTGGCCTAGTGGCTAAGGTCCTCGCCTTGATCCCATATGGCTGCTGGTTCTAATCTCGGCAGCTCCACTTCCTCTCTGTCTTTCCTCCTCTCAGTATATCTGACTTTGTAATAAAAGTAAAATAAATCTTTAAAAAAAAAAAAGACAGATATACAGAGAGAAGGAGAGCCAGAGAGGAATTTGGTTTTATTTTTCACCTGGATGTTTATTGTTTCAATTTTTGTCACAAAAACGTGTTGAAACACAGCCTGTAGAAAAGTTGGCACAGCGGAGGCATTAGAACCCTGTTGACAAGAGGCTCCAGGAAAGAGAAGGTAGAGGCTCTCTCACCCACAGGGTGGTCCTGCCTATAGTGAGTCCATGGATGTGCTTTTGTGCTCTGCTTGAAGATAGGTGGACATTTGTGCTCTGTCCAGTCAATCAAGGACAGTATTCTTTATCTATTCCCTGTTCCAATAACTCTTTGACTAGGTCGTTTTGTTAACTTCTTTGTACTCTCTGTTCTTAGACATGACCCAATTCTGAGTTATGAAACCATTGTTCCATGAAATGTATAAAAACTGAAACCCCGGAAATAAGCTTTGTCAGTTGCCAAAAGAGAGCCCTGTCCCCCATTTCTTCAGGTCGCATCTCCTTCACAGGAATCCGCAAGGTAAACATGCAAAAAGCACATTCATATAAACAAGCAGGCACATACACACGCATGTTCACATACATACAAATTTCCTATGACTGTTTTCATTTTGTGATCATGTATGAGATCTACTGTCACATTAACAATTAAGAGTGCAATTGACTGATTATTACACAAGATGGTGAGAAAAATATATATTTTTTCACAAGTGTTTTGGTATACAAGCTTTAGTGATCCATGTAAATCTGTTTTGACAATATTTTAAATAATGATATGACCAGAGTTTTTAATTATTAGTGATATAAGGGCTATGCTATTATACTAATTATAGAATTAAATGTCATTTCCAATAGCATTAATCAGAATCCACATGTACTTATATGTCTATGGGCACTTCAGATTTCTTCTCTGGACTACATGTCCTCAGTTTGCCTAGTTTAGGACTTACTAAATTGAGAACCAAAGAAATAGAGATACAGACACAGGGAGACAGCCTTTGATCACAGAATTGATTCCTCAGCTGCTCTCAATGGCCTCTAGCAGGGAGCCAGAATCAGCACAGAGGTGCTCCTTTGTTACCACCAGTGATTTTAAAAGTGTTAGAATTATTGTTTCAAGTGTACACCTTTATTCCACTGGGATTAATTTCATGTATAGTATTAGATTATGACCCAATTAATTCTTAAGCATCTGTAGCCAGATCAGCGAGAGTATATCAGAAATCTCTGAGTGCATCAGACTCTGATTTGGAAATTGTCATGTTCACTATCAGTGCTGGAGCAATCCCTTGAATTACTTCCAAGGGAAATGCCATTACTATACAAATCATGGCTCCATCGTGTCTGAGCCAACAGAACCTTCTTTCATTTTTATTGCAAAGTCAGATATACAAAGAGAAGGAGAGACCGAGAGAAAGATCTGTCTGATGACTCACTCACCAAGTGACTGTAATGTATGGTACTGTGCCGATCTGAGGCCGGGAGCAAGGAGCTCTTCCAGGCCTCCCATGCAGGTACAGGGTCCCAGGATTTGGGTCATCCTCAACTGTTTTCCCAGGGCACAATCAGGGAGCAGGATGGGAAATGGGGCCACTGAGATTAGAACCGGTGACCATTTGGGATCCTGGCACATTCAAGGAAAGGACTTTAGATGCTACACCAGCGCAGCAGGCCCCAATAGTACCTTCTTGGCCTGAATCTGCAGAAGGACAAGAGTGATGAAGAAGTAACTTACCAGAGGTGAAGAACTACAAGTTAAAGGAGGTGGGGGATAGAGTCAATAATTGCACTCTTTTTCTTGAGACAAATTAGGGGTATGGCACACACAGTTTCTAGGATGGGATTTTGAACTATTAACCTCCCAATTGTTCATCTACATTACATAATGTAGAACATAATGTCCTGTGGCTTACAACCTTAACGGAATATATAACATCACCACCTGTTGATTCCACAGTACAGAATCCCTTTTGTACAGATCATGGTATTGAAATTCAGGGTCATGTGGCTTCTTCACAAAAGAAAAGGGAAAATAAATCCAGATACCTCCTGAAAGCAAAATTGGCTTAATTCTTCCAATCATTTATCCGCTTTTAACACTGATCTTTATTCAATTACAATATAAAAGTATTTTCATATTCCACTTGATTTTTCATCTTATGATTTCCACTGGAGTATTTTCATCACTACTTATATCATTACATTATTTTACTTTAATGCTTCATAATGTCATAGGGACAATGACACTATGGTAGAAAGTTTAATGGTTTTCCCAAGACTTCATATTTCAGTTTTCCCTCTTACAGGTATTGTTTTTCTTATTCTTTGAGTGTAAATTACCCTTTGATAAACAACCTTTTATATACATGAACTTTTTTAGCTTATTTATTTCAAGTCAACTCCCAGAAACATAAATGAGGATATCTATAGCTCCCTAGTGCTTTAAAAACAAATTGTTATTAGAAAATCCTTCAAACTGAACATTGCTGACCACACATGCCAGCCTATGCAAAAGCTAGGTTTGGAGACCTGTCTAGCAGAGCCAGATCCAAGTACCTGATGGAACGTTGGAACCGGAGATGGGTCACATTACACAGGGCAATGACACTAACACACATGCAAGAGATCCAGGTCTGGGGGAGATTCTGGGAAGAATGTGGGCCCAATCCTATAGAGACACAAGTGCAACTGGTTAGCTCAAGACTTGGAGTGGTGATGGGCTGAGCTAGATGTGAGTATGGAACCTACCATCACTCACAGGTACAGGGACCAAAAGCAGTCTAATTCAGGCTGCAGCACCCACATGTCCCTCCTAAAATAGGGTGTGGGATGTGCCAGGCTGCAACATTCACCAACTCATACAAGGCCAAGATGGAGGGGAAAGCTATGCCTGGCCAGGGTCTAACACCCACTGGAATGCACGAAATTTGAGTCTGGGAGTGGAACTGGTGAGGTAATGTGGTAAACTCCCCTACTTGATCACAGCTCCCATTCACACTATCCATGTTATCCTTTAATGACCCAAATGCATGTTTCTTAGTTTTGCAGAGATTTTTTATATTGACATAATATTGCTGCTGTAGAGTCAAAGAAAAAATTTAAAACTTTTAACATTTTTCTAAAATCAAGCAAATTTGCCTGTATATTTTATCAATACTTTATTAAAATGTGTGAGGTTTTATTAACCAACTGTTGCATGACCAATAAATAGAAATATTTGTTTCATGACTTTTATCATTTTAATTATATTTGGAATACTATAATGGAATTATCAAACAATTCATTCAGTCGTTTGAAAAAGTGGGTTTTTTTCTTTGATTAGTTAAAGGAAGAAAAATGTGCTGAAGGACTCACTCTCCTAGTTTTTCAGTCAAAGCCAGTTGTGTAAATCATGCCGCATTCATCTCCTATCTAAATATTTAAAAGTTACAAACCAAATTTAAAAATACGTTTTATGCCATTATCATTTATACTGTGTAACCATGACTATCTGAAAAATAAAATGCCAAGTTAGAATATGTGACTTCTCAGGATTCTACTATCCAGAGCAAGGCAGCTTGTGAATGGTGGCCCATGTGATTTCTTTTGTCTCACCTTCCTACTCTGACATTTGTCGTGGCCACTGTGGTCTACGTGGAGAATTTTGCTGGATAATCATAATTCCTGCCAGTAGGTATCTCTAATAGAGTAGAAACTTATGGTTTGCTTTCCTTTTTTTTCCTGTCTCTTTGTTTATTCTTTGTTACTTTATTATTCAGCTAATTTTGCATAATATTGAGCAGAAAATGCAATAGTAATAATTCTAGTCATGTTCCTGCATTTGTGGGAATTGTTTTTTAAGTCACACTGGTAACTATGATTATCGTAGGTAACATGGAGATGCATTTGATCAAAGAAGTTCTGCTATTTACTCATCATGTCCTGGAAGTTTTTAATACTTATGGTTGTATAAAATTTTATGAAAACAAATTTTTCACCTTTGAGGATTAGAGAAAAGATGTGCTCTTTAAATGTGTTAGGGTGATATGTAGCACTATTATTCCTGATTTTGGATATTCTATCACTCAGAATTTAGTTTTATCTTTTGGCTTTTTTATTAGCAAATTCAGTGAATGTGTTTTATTATGCTTTTGAGGTCATTCACGAAATAGTTATACAGTTGTTATCTTTCCTGTTAATGCTTTGTTCTGTTTTGAAAATATACTGCTGGCTGCCAGGTGCTCACAGGATGCCCCATCTTGGGGCTATTAGCATACACTATGGCTGTTGATTTTTGTTCATTAATTTTGAACCCTGCCACTCTATCGAACTCTCATATAAGTTCTAGTAGTCTCTGTGTTGAGCCTCTTGGCTCTTCCATATAAAGAATCATGTCATCTGCATATAGTGAAAGCTTGACTTCCTCATTTCCCATTTGGATTCCTTTGATTTCTTTTTCTTATCTTATGGCCTCAGCGAGTACCTCTAGAACTATGTTGAATAGCAGTGGAGAAAGTGAGGATCCCTGTCTTTTTAACATGTTGACTGCTCAATACCATGTCAATTAATTCCATAATGATGTTAATTGTTGCAGATGGTATATTAGTGCTTTTATTTGACCGGGATGATACTTTGCTGTCTCTGCCCTCAGACCAGAGAGGGTCTACCCAATAAGTAGTTGGACTTGACTGGACTAAAAGATGTTGGACTTTATGCTTGGCCTATACTTGCAAAGAGGGAATTTCAACTGAACTTGAACTATGGTTATGCAGCGGGGTGGAGGAACCCACCATGGGGGGATGGTGGGGAGAGAATCCCAGATTCTATGTAATTACAACACAATGTAATTAATGAATAAATTTAATAAAAAATAAGCCAATCAAAAGAAAAAGACCTCTCAGGTCATGAGTGTGTGTGTGTGTATGGCTGTGTGTGTGTGTCTGTGTGTGTGTGTGTGTGTGTGTGTGTATGTGTGTGAATGTGTGTGTGTGTGTGTGTTAGAGAGAGAGAGAAAGATAAGAAAAACTACCGTTACATTTCACTGGCTCTTACCCACACCCAAAAAGTAGTTATTTATTCAGCTTGCAGTTCCAGATTTTGGAAAAAGTTATTTCAGTCCCTTTTCATTCTTCTGAGCTTCTTTGAATATGGTTTTAGCTTTGTAACTCAGCGTCACGATGCTACCATAACAATCTCTTTCTTCCAAAGTCAGTCTGACTTATTAATGCCATGAGATGATCATAAACTCATAGGCCAAAGGCAAGAATTAAAGGGTTGATTTTCTTCAAAATAAAATACCACTGTTGAGACTGAAGGCTGTAGGAGATGCCTTCTGGGTCCCTGAGTTTTTTCTCAGGTACTTACATCCTCCAAATTCTGTCCCAGGTAGCTTATAGATAAATGAAATACATATATTGATAGGTGATAAATTACTGACTGCCAGATAAACACTAACTTGTGAATGTGTTATAAGTATGATAATAAACTGCAAAGCATAATCAGAAATTGATAGAAGGTATCATGAAGCATTCTCTTTGAGGTAGAAATTATTAACATTTAATTTTTAATCTTATATTTTAGGGCAAGAAGAACAAACAAGATAAGGGGACCTGGACTCAGTTTTCAAACAGATTAAGTTATGTAGAGAATAACACTAAGACCACTGTTTTTAAAATTATTTTTAAAGAGTTGTAAGTTGAGAACTTTTTACAAATTTTACATACACAGATTCATAAATGTTTCCCCAAATCTCATCTTCTTCAACCTAACAACAAACAATTTGAGGTGTGTTTGAACACTTCTGTCTAAGAAAATCAATCATCTGGGAGATTTGCAGACATTTGATGGGACTTGGAGTCCACCCTAGTATGCTAATAAATGATGATGGCATCTGTGTCTATGCCCCATGCCGCTTGAAAAAAAAAAAGGAAAAAAATGATGAGGACACGTGACTGGTGACGGAAGAACCAGATCAAATGCCCATACTTAGATGTAATTACTTGTTTATTTATGTTGTTTCACACGTCTATGACATTTTCGTACCAAAGTATTACTTTAAAACTTCTCATATGCATGTAATAAACTTCAAAGCTCTGTGTCAGTTGTCATTGTGCACTAGCAAAGGTTTACAGTAACAATATCATATTATAAAAAGCTATATAGATTAAATTTAGCTTATTGCATGAGCTAAAATGTTAAACTTACTTTATAATTGGTAACATTGAAATTAAAAATCTTGGTTGGTTACTTAGATACCCTCAGGCATCAACTGTCTATATTGTGTGTGTAGACAAGATGGACAGTGTGGGAATTGAACTCACCTTGGGAAAAGACTCTGAAAACATACTGTCATCCTGAAGCTGAATTCCTGTAATGTGAAGCATGGCACAGACCCCTGCCTTTTTTCCCATTGCAGGTGTCCTTATTCGTACACCTTAGCACAAGGCATCCTTGCCTGCTTTTCATCAAATGGATTTGACTGACTTAGTGAATGAGGCAGACTTAGTGGCTGTATTTTCACCTTCATTCACAGGGACTCCTACATGGGCACCACTTCACATCCAGGCTGTTTCATTTCCCATCAACCTCCCTGCTACTGGCCTGGGAAAGCAGAAGGGGATGATGACCCAAAGCCATGGGACCCTGCACCAGCATGGGAGACACAGAATCTCTTGACACTCCAAGCTTCTGATCAAATAATCTCTGGCAGATGCTGCCACTCAGTGAATAAAACAGTGGATGGAAGATCTGTCGCCATGTCTCTCCTTTTCTCTGTATATCTGCCTTCCAGTTTAAGAAAAAAAGAAGAAAGAGAAGAATGATGATTCAGCTGGCCTTGCAGGTTTCTAATCCCAACCGAAGGAGTCATTTTCTTCTCCAATAGATAAGAACCTTAATGGCTATTATGTCTCTAAAGAATTTCCATAGCCACATTCAAGTACCCCAACAACACCACCATCTCTATGTGTGGGAGCTCACCAGACCATCACAAATTCCATAAAGATCATGATATTGCTGACCAATCAGGAAATTTGCAAATACATACCTTAGCCCCAGTTTTCTGTCTATAAGAACCTTCATCCCTAACACCTTGGAAAGATAGGGGATTAAGCCCTAGCTGGCGGGATCCTTGCACTACACCTTGTAATGAATACCTACTTTCTTCTGATACCCTGGTGTCAGTGGTTGCTTTCTGCTTTTTGGCCAAGTGTGTCCAGTTAGGGTGTTCTGCAACAACATCTGCAACCAGTTTGGGATGTTGTTTGCCAACAATGTCATGCCTGAGTATGAAACTGTTCTTTAAACCCTATGCTTATAAAACTAATAATAAAATGAATTTAGTGTATCATTAGTTTCAAACCAAATAGCAAATACTATCCTGACATATTGCTAAAATAAACAATACAAACAAGCCTGCCATTCTGTGCTATTAGGGTAACAACTTATAACTTGTTTTATTTTGTTTTTATTTTTATATATATATATATATTAATTCATTAATTACATTGTATTATGTGACACAGTTTCATAGATACTTGGGTTCTCCCCACCCCTCCCCAAACCCTCCCACCATGGTGGATTCCTCCACCCTGTTGCATAACCACAGTTCAAGTTCAGTTGAGATTCCCCCATTGCAAGCATATACCAAACATAGAGTCCAGCATCTTATTGTCCAGTCAAGTTCAACGGCTTCTTAGGTATACCCTCTCTGGTCTGAAGACAGAGCCAGCAGAGTATCATCCCAGTCAATTGGAAGCTCCAACATACCATCAGCAAAAATTTACATCATTATGGAATTAGTTGACATAGTGATGAGTAACCAATATGTTAAAAGTAAATGCGAGTTCTTAACCACCTTCTGTGACCACCTCATTGACATTTCAATTTTAGTTTATACACAACATATAACATACATAACATCATATCATCTTAAATTAAGGCAAACATGTGGTATTTAACCTTTTGGGATTGGCTCATTTCCCTTAGCATTATGGTTTCCAGTTTGGCCCATTTGGCCACAAAGAACTGCATTTTGTTTTTTTTAATAGCTGAGTAGTATTCCATGGAGTAGATGAACCATAGCTTTCTTATCCAATCCTCTGCTGATGGGCATTTTGGCTGCTTCCATGTTTTAGCAATTACTGATTGTGTTGCTATGAACATAGGAGTGCATGTTGGTTTCTCATAAAACAAGTTTTTTGGATATATTCCTAGGAGTGTTATTGCTGGATCATACGGTATGTTGATTTTGAGTTGTTTGAATGTTCTCCATACTGATTTCCATAGAAGCCCATGTCAGTTTTGAAGCACATTTTCAATTCAAGATATTTGCTTTGGAAAATTGTGTATTGAGATTTGAACAACATGAAATTCCATGTTTCTCTCCTATGGAGGGGCACATATGTGAGAAGCAAAAGCTGGGACACTAGCAGCAGTGGGCCTTTACAGGAAAGTAGAGAAAAGACTGAAGGACTCAGGTGGAATGACAGAGACCAGGTTTTTATACACATGAAGATGGACCCTCATGGAGCACTCTGGCAGGTAACCTCGGGGACTGCAGGCAATGTCAGGCTGTCAGATTCCAGTAGGAAATTTGAAAGATGTTTGTAAATGTCAGAGGAGCATCTGGATTCCATGATTATGAATTCATCTACCTCATAAGGATGTGCTGAAACAGGTATTGGATGGGATTGATTAGTCTGAGTAAGTTAAATTGGAATATAGGTAGCAAGAAATATGTATTTTATTAAATTAATTATTAGTGAAATCATGTTATACAATTGTAATAAATGAGGGACTCTGTGTCGTTAGCAGGGAGAGAATAATGCAGAGCTCCCCTTATGGTGTTTGACAATTTGATCTCCAGAATAGGTTGGCAGGCTTCGGGGGGAAATATAGACACATATTCTGCCTCCTCTGACAAGCTTCATGAATTGCTAAGTGTCAGCACCATCATCTAATTAAACAGGGACAACTCATTTTAGGTACCTGTCCCCTTGATCCAGAAAGAGAAGGCAGCCAGGAAAAGAACTATTGTGGGGATACTGACTCAGGGAAGGCAGAGGCCATCTCGGTTGCTGATGCTTCCTGAATCTACCCCATAGATTAGGTACTCTAATGTAAGAATAGCTCACTATAAGCAAAGTCAATCCATAGCATTGAATCTGAGGATTCAGCCCAGCAGTGCTGGTTGTGTGGATCTCTGGTGGCATCCCAAGGCCATTGGTGATGGTGGGGAGGGCTGGGCTGGGCTGGGCACCCTGCACACTTCACTTCTGCCAAGTGGCAAAGGCAATTATTCTTGCATGGTCAGCACACATGACCTCTGGATAAATAATGGCAATGGGGAACAGATATTCCAAAAAGAGACATAGGGTCTTCTCATATTAAGAAGTTGGAAAGAAGGGAAGGCATCCATGAATACTGACCAGGAGGGGCATTCATGATTGGAGACTAGAAGACTAGTATTCTGGGACCCCAGGAAATAGATACTTCCAGGAAAATGGGATGATTATAAGGAGTGACAACTGCTGTTAACAGATAAACAGGAGGAGGGTACTAATTACTTGATTTGGCAAAGCAGAGTTCACTGGAAGACTAAATTATCCCCTTTTTCTTTGGAGAAATATTGGAGTAAACAGCTGGTCAACGAATGTAAGATCTCACAAGATGAAAATGGAACACAATGTAAAGAAACACGTTGTGAAGCAGTTCCTACACATAGTGTTCCAAAAATGGGCTGATAGCTATAGGGAGAACTCAGAGTTCTCTTTAACAGAGATGATACAGTGAAAAAGGAAACTTCTAATAATGGAGAGGCAAGATGATTAACGAGATTTCATAAAGAAGTACTGGGGTTCTGAGCAACAGGAGGGCTTCAGTCTCAGGGTTAGAAATGATGGCACACACAATCACACTTGGGGCAGAATTGATGGCAGAGCTCTATGTGTATGGATGTTGACAGATGAGGTCAATACAGAAGGTTGTGGAAATGTTATTCTAGTATCCTCAGTTTTTTAAAGCAGAAAGAAAGAATATTAATGAGAGAGAGAGATTCAGAGAGATTTTAGACATGTGAGGGAAGATTAAAAAAAGTTGTGAAACAGTGATTGAAAAGAACAAGAAAATAGTTGGAGTAGAGAAAAAAAAAAAAGGAAGTCTGTGAGGAACCATGAAAGGTCTACTAGAAGCTGAAGGCCCTGAATGTAAAGTGGAAGCCATTTGTTTTCCTGTGACCCCAGCTTCATGTTGCAGGAATGGAGTTACAGAGAGCTGCATTTCACCAAGACTATAGTTTTGTCAGAGAAGTAGAGCAAGCTGGAGAGACGCCAGTGTGTCTGAAGTTTATGCAAGGGAATAATGATCAAGACTAAGTCTGGTACTTAGGCCAAGCAGGGGAGAAAAATCCTGCATATAGATGAGGGAAAATGGGAAGGCAAGAGAGACATTGCACTAGGGAGTTCCAAGCAGGTTCAAAGGACTGTAGTAGTCTAGATACCAGTGGGAGTGAACAGCTGGTCAACGAATGTGAGAAGACGAGAACAATGATCAAAGGAGGAGGTACATAAAATCAAAGCATCAGGGTTATTGGTAATACATTGTCACTGATCACATTTTGGGATAACTATGGGGGGTCATGGAGATGGGAGTAGGCTGGGTGGACAAGATGAGTGGAGAAGAAAGGTTCAGGAACCCAGGGGCTGAGTTATTGAATGAAACATTTATATTGAAATAGTTACAGGTTAAAGCTGGAGAAATGTTGGAGAGGATCTCAATATGGTGAGAGTCAAAATCACGGAGATACGAGGACAGTGCCATCAGTATAGGTTATAGTGATGTGCACAAGTAACTTTGATGACAGGAGATTGCTACTGGAGATTGTGGGCACGAATCTAGCAGCATCAGGAAAGGAAGGGGACACTCATCCCACGTGCAGGCACAGAGGTAGAGGGGCTGGTGGCAGTGTTGTTGGAGGGGCAAAAAAGGCTGAGTCTGGGGAAGAGCAAGGTGATCAGAACCAGTCAGGAAGTGGGAGGGTTTTCAATGGGGTGTGGAGTGACAATGATTCACATCCTTTATAGAACACCTACAATGTGACATGCTCTATTCCAGGTGTTCTAACATATTGTGTATAAATTTCACAACAATCTTGTCCTGACAAACTGAGCTCATCTGCTACCACCCTTCTATCATGTTTGACAGAGCCAGTACTGCACTTCGGTATGTTGGACTCCAACTTCAGAAAGAGAATATTTAAAAATCCTGTAGGCTCAGGACTCTAGGACAGAACTTGGTAGGAGTGGCTCAAATGGTTATAAGGAAGAAGAAAATGTGTAGAGGAACACTTTAAGAAATTCTCTAAATTCTTCTTTTGAAACATTTCTTATGTGCATTTCTATTTTACCTTATTCTCATGTAGTGAGATAAAATTATGATGAAATTGTAGCTTTTGGTCTTTGTCAATCCCTTGAGCACACACATGCATGGAAGATTTCAGGACAGATGCTATCTAGGGTGATCATGGGAGTCAAAGGGATGCAGGTAGCCAAAGACTAAGGTACAAGGTTTCAAGAGGGAGTGTGAAGGAGGCAGAGGCGGGAAGGAGGGAACTTAGCACTTGAGAGCAGGGTTTGGGAAGTGGTAGTGGATTAGCCTTTCATTGTGTGTGACAAAAGTGGATGGACCACATAGGTTTCACTTGACTAAGCATTTCTGTTAGAAACTCAGAAACACATGCAAGTGAAAGATCTGAGGTATTTTCAATGTAAATAATTTTAATCAGACTTTTAAATAGATATTATGTTTCATGGTACAAATTTGCAAAGTACAAAAGCTTTCACAGTGAAACTGAAATATTTTATCCATCCCTGTTCCCCAGACACTTAGATTCTCATGCTTATGGATTACTCTATAAGGGAAGTCATTCCTTCTCTACAACTTTTCTTTTTATTAAAAATAGTAATACATCACACCTACAATTCTATTCCTTCAAAAAAAAAAAAAAGCTGGTGCTGTATCTTAAAGACCTAATCCTCCAACTGCCAGGAATTCCACCAAGGCACCAGGTCGTGTCCTGCTAGCTTCACTTCCAATCCAGCTTTGTGCTTATGATCTGAAAAAGCACATACAGTATGCATGTGGTGGGCCATATTGTACTGAACACTTGAAAACTGTTAGAATGGAGAATTGTATGTTTATAACACAAAATGTCCTCAAGGGACATTTCATATCAATCATGGTGGTAAACAGTTGCGCAAGGTATAGTTTAGATGACATATGTCATTAGCCTAGTACCCCTACTGCTAAAGACTCAGCTTTTCAGCAATCTTACTCAACATGAACAGTCTTGTGCATTTGAGGATTTGAACACCTTTTAAATTGCCTTGATTGTTGGATATGCATGTAGTTCAGTTCTACCTCTGAACTTTGTTCAATGTGTTCCCTGCTCTTTGAAAGTCAATTTGTTATCTATTCTCCTATTCATTCTCATTGATCAGGAGCCTATTCAACACTTACAGCTAAGCATGATTCTAAAATTACATGTCTCTCTCTTCTCAACTCAATGGCACTTTCCACCTTTACTATTTGGAGACTGAACCTCTTTGGACAGGGTATGCAGACAATGAACCGTACTGAGAACATTACAGTTGGGAAATATTGACAGATTTCCATGTGTTTTGATAAGCCCAACCTTCTGGGGTTCCTGGGAATTCTTACAGCCAGATTCAGTACTCCCTGGAAAACTCCCCTCCCCATATGCCTGATGAATTAATTAAACGGCTAAGAGCTGACATAGCAGGGAACATCCGGGACTTGTCTTCAACACCTGGGCTAACTTTTAGGTAAGTTCTACCCCTACCCCAGGAATAGCAGTTTTAAAACATTAGGCACATATGGAGGGGAAGTGTTCGTTAGTTTGTTTCAGTAATCACTTATTTCATAATCTCCTGGACCCAGGGCCTCAACCTTCAGAAATGGGCATGCCAAACTTGCAATAAGTTTTCTCCCATCCCTGAAGGTTCTGGGAAATCTCTCTTGAGCCCCTGTTTGAAATCACCTGCACTCTTGACACTTCTGGTGTGGTGCCCTGGAAGCATTCTTAGCTCTCATCCCTCCCCTCTCTTCCTCCTCTAACTCTAGAAAGTCCCTCCCAAATGGGGCTTTTGTTGCAGCTTTTCCAAAGAGATGCTCAGCTTCAAGTGTTGGCCCAGAGCTGACTTTCATCAGTAAATGGGTGTGTGATGAATGGATGAGATGAAACCCAAAGCATCTTTGACTTTTTAACCTCTCTCAAGGACTCCTCTAGTTGAGCATCCCTCCCTGATTGCCATCTGTACTTGAATTACCATGAGGTTAGTAGCCCACCTTCACCTCAGGAAACAACACAGCCAGGCTCCAACAGCATAATGGGGAGGTCCCTCCACAGTATTGCCCTGCTGGAGGCTGTGGAGCTGCGGCAGCTTGGAACTAGTGCACATTCAGTAAAGCCCCAAAGGGCGAGGCAGACTGCACTCAAAACCAGAGACCTACCTTCAGTCCAGGTTGCATCGCAAATTCCCTGCGCCCAACAGCACCTCAGGCAGAGGCAGAGATACCTCCTCAGTTTGGAGGCCTAGGAAGGCCCTAGAAAGCCCAAAGTAGCCGCTCTATTTTGGCAGACACCACGTAGGGCTCCCAGGTGCCACCTGTCGCCCCTAGGCTCCAGATCTGACCTGGTGGGGCAAGATGGGCAGCCACAGTTCAGCACCAGGCAGCTAGCTGATCCCAGGTCTCTAACCACAGAGCAGCAGGCTCCTGAGCACTTGGCATGACACACTGACTCTGGCTGTGGTGGTTTCCATAATTACAGGGATGCGCTGGGACTCCTGCGTTTTCTCCCCTGCTAAGAGATCTTGGCCTTGCAACATCCAGGCCACTAAGGTAGGATTCGTTCCATGTGAGGTGGGAGTTCATGTGGTTGTTACTTAGAAAACCGGTACAGGATCCTACTGATTTAGGTTTCTAGAAGTATCCCAATACCGAAATTAGTGTGATTTTCTGACTTCTGTATGTAAATATAAAGACAATTCCTGCACACAGTTGTCAGGATTTCAGTGAGTTTGTCCATTATTTTCCTTGATGATAGCTTAGATATTTAGAACTGTGCTTTCTAATCCTCTGTGATGGTTGTGGACCTGTTGTCTATTTGGGCTAATCAGGGTGTATTGTAAGGGATTTGAAAGGTGCTGATTGCACTTAGGAGCTGAAGAAACATTTTTTCTAGTCACCTGTGGTGAGTGTGTAAGCTTCAACATTTCTGATCAATAATTCCAAAACCTTATTTTCAGTGTTTTTCTTTGCCCTTGTGTCACATATTGTTTTGTTATCCAAAGGGGCAACTGTGCTGGGGGATGCCTTTGAGTTTCTTCATTGGGGTGCTCAGACAGTCCTGAAATGTAGTAGGTTGCTCTTGCCCTATATCTGCATATGATCCTCAAAAAATGGTACAAATAGAGCCTTGTTTTAGCTCAAAAAACCTAACACTTGTCCTCTCCCAAATCCTTCTCCGTGACTAGGATAGGATAAATAAGTTTGCCCTTTGTGTGCCTGGAGGGTAAGAAGGTCTGGGTACCATGGAGATGGATCACTGTAGCAGTGTGAAGACTGTGGGTGTGAAATGAGCTCTTCTCCTGGGGACTGCAGAGCTTTTGAGTGAAAGCATGTTTATAATGGGCTTTAAAGGGACAGTGACAGAATTAGTAGTTAGCAGAGGCAGCTCAGCTAAGAAGAAGACACCATCACTGAAAGGTAAACTGATTGATTTCATAATAACTATGGCACAATAGTTGCTCTGATGAAAAATATTCATATTAGTAAATGAATCTAGATTGGTCAGGCAGGTGGAGAGGAACTCTGCCTCACTGGCCGATATTGGCTGATGAATGGAGGGTGTAGCCCACATCCGACTGCTTTTGAAGCAGCCATCATCATCTTTATTTCGCAGGTAGGCAGTGCACCCATTGGATGCTGGACTTTGCCTGCTGGTTGCCTGCTGATGAGTTCTGGGGATTTGGGGGTGATGAAATACTGCCTGGGCACATCCATGGACAGACACCATATGTGTAAGTGAGGAATGAATCCTGACAGAAGCCTAGCAACAGGACCACTGTACTGGATGGTAAGTAAGTGGACTGAGACATGGTGGTATGGAGGGGAGAGACTAGAAGATATGTATTGGTCAGACTGATTCACCAGCCCACATGAGAGTCCTGAGATGGGCTTGTTAGCACAGAGCATCACTGACCAATTCATGCCATATCACATGAAAGTTATGGCTGGTGGCTTGTCTATCAGAGCTAGATAGAGCTAGATCCAAGTACCTGATTGATTGTTGGAACAAAGGACAGGTCACATTAGGCAGGCCATGACACTAACAAGCACAAGATAGAACCAAGTCTGAGGGTAGACTCTGTGGGGGATAAGTGGGTCAAACCCTATGGAAATACAATTCCTGCTAGTTAGGTCAAGAGTTGGGGTGGTGACTGCTCAACTGGCAGTGAACATGGAACCCACCAACACTCATTGGTACTGGGGCTGAGAATAGGCTGGGCAGGTCCAAGCTCTGGCATGTGCATGTGAATGGCATGTAGGGTGGGCCAGTCCGCAAAATGCACCAGCTCGCACAAAGACCAAGGTGAAGGGGCAGGCTATGCTGTGCAAAGGCCTAGCACCTGTTGGAGCATGTGAGATCTGGGTCTACATGTGAGTTGAGTGGAGAACCTGGGAGAGTCCTCTACTCAGTCATAGCTCCCACTGGTGAGCACATATTCCACACCTAGCTTTCAGGCAAGCTAGGCAAGGTAGCCCCACCCATAGGCAAGTATGTGGTTTGGTGCTGAGAGGATGGAATGGGTAGGGTCCAGCAGATCATAGCCCACTGGCGAGTGCAGAAACCAGGTTGGAGTTCAGGTTATGTTGGGCTAGGGAACTGCACCTACTAGTTCACATGAGCGGGGAATGGGAGCAGACTGAGCAGGCCAGGTTGAAGCACTGCCAGAAAGGGTTGGGACTGGGGGTTGACTAGGTCAGGCCAGGCTAAAGCAGCAGAAGGCAAAAACTAAGATGGTTGTTGGATATACAAGGCAGGTTCAGAGCAATGGGTTAGGCCTAGTCTCTGCCCCTGCTGAGCCATGTGTGAGCCATGTCTGGGTATGGATCAAGATTGCTAGGCTGAAGTACCCAATATCAAGAACCAGAAAAGTTTAGGGCTGGTAAGGAAAGGCCACTGTACCTACTAGAACAGGAGCTGGCCTAAACCGGGCCAGCATATGGAATCACTGGTGTGCGAGAGATCTGACATTGGGAGAGATCCAGATAGAGGAACTTTATCGGGACACGCTTCCAATAAACCAGGATAGGTAGCATTCCAGACCAGGCAAAATATGGTACCCACTGGGAATCATTTGGCACAGATTAAGGACAGACCAAGCTGCATCCATTCATATTACCAACTGATGAATCTGAGTGACAGAATGGAGTGTGAGTCAGGCCAGTTCAGGGTACAATACCAGCCAGTCCACATGAGGGCTGGGACTAGGGGATGGCAGGACTGGGCTAGGCTGTAGTACCCTCCTTTCTGAGTTTGAATTGAGGATGTGCCTGGCCTACACAGGTTAAGGAACCCATTAGCGAAGGCCGAGGTGAGGGCGCTGTGCCAGACTGGGATGCAACACCCAACCAGCACATGTGAAACACGAGGGTAGTGGGATGGCCCCAGGGAGCTTGCTGCGAGGGGCCCACAACTGGACCACCACTCCCATTGGTGAGTATGAGAGCCAGGATGTGGTCAGACAAGGCCTGGCAGGGCTATATCAAATGGCCTACATATGAGCTGGATCAGGGAAAAGCCAGGCTGGATTGACTGTGCCTTCTGGTACATGCATAAGCCAGTGAGGATGTGGATAGACTGGGCTTTGCTGCAGCATCAGCTGGCAGATGCTGGCACAGGGTCCAAGTTCTGTAGGGTGCAGGCATGGTTTAGACAGATGGTGGCACCTGCTGCCACCAGTGTGGACTGGATAGTGTGGCTGGTTGGGACAAACTGTGCTTCAATGCCTATAAACATATATGACAGCAGAATGGGATGTGGGACAGATGGGACCAGTCTGCCCAATATACTGGCAAGCATGGAAACCAGGGCAGGGGTGGACCTGGTGGGGTTATTTGTGGGTCACTCTGACAAGACTGCAACTCCCACTGGTTCATGTGAAGGTGGAGTATGTGGTGGGCAGGATCGGGGTCGTCTGCAACACCCTTTGGGTTTCATCAAACATGGGGCTGGAGACAGAACTGACCCAGCGATTGCAACTACCAGTGTGTGTAGGCTGATTTGGGTTGACAGACTGTGCCAGACTCTGTATTGGCAAACACACACAAGAATCAGGGATGGGGTGGCCTCAGATGACACTTCTTGGTGATTCCCTACCAACTGAACCACTAGAATCAGAGCCCTAACCACGGAGAGACCTGGGCATAAAATTGGGCATCCCAGGATGGTTCCATTTCTCAAAAGTCCAATTCTCCACTTTAAAGGGCCAGCATCCCATATTGGGGCCATTTCATGTCCCAGAGCTTGCTTCCCAATGAGCTCACTACTTATGGTCTGGGAAAGCAGTGTGGAATAGCTCAAGTCCTTGGGATGCTCTATGCTAAAGAAAGAATAAGTGAAGCTCTAGCCTCATGGCTTCAGAATGGCTTAACTCCAGCACATGCAGTCATCTGAGGAGGGAGAGTGTGCCCAGAATATCCTTTCTTCTTGGTCTTTGCTGTTCTCTGTAAATTTGAGCTTCTGAAAAAAGCTTTAAAGAAAAAAGCTTGGTCATCACACTCCCTCAACTCTTTTCTCTGTGTTGATTGTATACATATTCATGCTGACCATTGTTTTTCCTGAGGATGCATTCTTTTATTTTTCCAATTCTTGTTTTATGTATTAGTGGAGTATAGTGAGATACTGAATATATATTGGAAATAAATGATGTTCTTATTAGGATGATTAGTATTTTTATCTCCTTGTTAATACTGTTTGTTCAGAGCATTTAGCTCTTCCCCTTTTGCTTCAAAAAACAATGCTTTGTGAATCCAAGAAGTTCATGTAAGAAATTCAAACTGTTCCTGTGTTCTACAAAAATGAATACTCTCTTCAATTGTAATCACAGTAATACATGTAACAGGTGAAGATTGCAAGTAACTAGAAAAACTACCTACTAGCAGAAACCACAGGAGAAACAGAAAAAATCAAGATAAGTAGCAATTATCTTATTAGACTCAAAAAAAGAACATGTAACAAAAGCAAAAGTAGACCTAAGAAATTACATCATGTGTTTTATTATCTCAGTATTCTCTGTTGGTCAAAACTTGCAGGTGGCTGCACAGACAAAGAATGTGTGAGTGACCTGCTCCCAAAGGCATCAAGATAGCAATACCACGAAGGAGGGAGAAGTGTCAATGTGGACCACTTATTAAGTGAGATCCTCAGGCTGTGGAAACATTGTGAGTTTTCTGCTGCATGCAAATTTTTATCAGCTGTCTCATACTAACTTTTTATTGGGATATAGTGGATTTTAACAAGAGTGAGCATTGAATCCTCTTGTTAGAGACTAATTGGCTAGCAGCAGGAAACAACTGCTGAGTCCGTGTGTTCACACTTCCACTGGACCCTGGGTAGCCTCCAAGGCTAGGTATTTGTATTGACACATGGAAGGAAATGAAGGTGTTTCTTCAATAGCCAGCTGAGTGGAGGTTTTGTACTGCCCTTTCATCCAGGCCAGTCACAGGGTTTAGATCTTGGCATGGCTGGCTCTATGCTGCTGGGGACCGCTTGCACTACCCTTGTGTATACATCCTTTGTCAACTTGATTGTTCACATTTCCTTACAAATGCCAGTTCTACCAGACTGTCAGCATCAATGTCTGGATACACAATCCCGTGTCTCATTCAAACATGTGAACACTGTATCAATAGTGTCGTAAGACCAGTGTTAAAACCTCCAGATTAAATCGTAATAATGTTCTTTGTTTGTTGTTAAAACTCTGCTTGCCTCGTGGGTGATCTACTCATTCAGCCTGGATGTGGACAGTGCCCTGAACTCCAGTGAATATCCAATGCATCCACAAAAAGTATATCTGACTTCAGGATTATCAAGCAGAAAATGTGCAGAGGGAGCCTTTCAATACATAGATATAAGGTCATTATTAGGAGTGAAATCACTTTTACCTAATGAATATAATAGGACTCCATTCACTTAGTGAAGGGATTGAGGGTAGCTGTTCTGTACAGCAGTTCTCTGTACCTTTCCCAAACACTTTCTGAACACTTAGAGTTCCTTTCCAGAACTTCTCACAGTTCACCTGTCCCTGACTCCTCCTGTTCCCTGTTTGCTACCTAAGGGCCAGAAATGTCAGGGATCATTGTTCTCGCTCTTTCTGATGGTCATGGACATCTACAAACAAATTCAGAAAACATCACTCGCACACTGGGCAGTCTCCAGTTCAACATAGAAGAACACAGTAGCCCTGATCCATGACCAGAGCAGGCTCAACACTGAAGAAACATACACATTATAGCTCCTGGTGGTAGAGCTGGGTGAGATTTTCAAATGGGCACATGGTGCCACTCTAAGAAATATTTCTCTAGCCCCACTCTCAGTTGCTGCTCTATTACATGGCTGGGTCCCAGGCTCAGAGCCTTATGTTCACACATGGATCTCAAGGGAAACCTACTCCTGTTCCTGAGACAAGGAATTGCCCTCACCCACAGGTCTCCACCCAACTATTTATTCCACACTGCACACTCCATACATTTTTGTCGGCCAAGCCGGGGAGAATTGTGTGATTGCATGGAGCTTAAGGGTTGCAAAGCATCCATAATCTGACCTCAGATTCCACCCCATCTACCCCTCAGCCAACTACAGAGAGTGACATCATTCTGCTAATACTACATTTAACAGTACTTACTAATTAATTATTACAGGTACCATGCACGATGCTTTTTAACCATCGTGTAGCTGACAGAGCAGAAATCCATACAGAGGAAATCACACATTGCCAAGCACAGACTGGTAAACCCTCATGATTAGTCCAGGCCCCTTCTTTGCTATGAAGCTCCTCCTGTCACAGGCTCCCTGTGAGGAAAATGAAAACTGACCCTGCTCCAATGCTGCCTCCCCTTCAGCAGGATGGAGAGGGTGGAGTTCCACAACCTCTTTCTTAGCAGATCTTCTCTCTCTCCTTTACTCGGAAAGTACCTTGGCTGAGCTTGTGGGCATGGTGCTTTGCCAGATTATATCCCTCAGAAAATAGATCCCAGAGGCCTCTCTCTGGAAGCTCTCAGGGCTGCCCCCTGAGAGCAGATCCTTAAGATGCTGATGGAGTAAGATGGAAGCATCTGTACCTTCCTGTGGCTTCTGCTTTAATTGCTTCATTTTTGTGTGTGTGAGATTGGACTAAGATATTGAATTGCCTGAGTTGGTGACAGAAGGGAAGATTCAGAGTTGGAGGTCAGTGGAGGAATGGCTGTTAGGCCTCCGAGAGAATATGTGAAAAAATTGATTCTCCCTGGAGAATGGAAGGAGTTGTACACAGGAACTTCTCCTTTGGTCACATTACATATGGCACTAATATAACTCGGAAACTGCCACATTTGGAAAAATGTCACTTTGGTAAAGAGTGTAGCACTGCCAGCTACACTGCACAACACTGAGCTTCCTGCAGCTTGTACCTGCTGCCTGCCTGCCCATACCTCAGCCTATGGTGACAGGTGGGCTGTCTGCCAGCTGTTTCTCCTCCCACTGTAGGTTCTCCCCCAGCACAAGCACCATGGTTATTTTGCACAGCTTCCATTCTGAGAAAACACAGACCCACCTGACTCAATGACCATTGCACATGCTTCTGTGGCCACAACACAGGAACCTGGGTCCATCTAGCTTGGTCATTCACTGTATGTCTGCTCTGGTAAAAATCTTCAATGTCTATTTCTCAGTTACCCATGTATGTGAGATTACTACAACCCCTGGAGAAGATGAGCAAAGGGAAGCTTAACGTCCATTGGGTAACTCATAGAATGACACAAACTGGCAGATCCAATCCTAATGGCTATGGTGTGAATCTGAGACCTGGGCCATTTACCAATCTTGACATCTCCCAAACCAAAGAGTAAGCATGAGTGTGATGCTCCTGTTTGTGTGGCAAACACTAGAGCATGGTACCGGTGAGTGGCCTGTGTGCTAGCATTATGAATGATATCTGCATAAATCTAAACAATAAAACAAGAATCACACTTACACACAAATATATTGTAAGCATTTCAACCACACATATCTGAATGAAGCAACTCAATTACCAATAAATTGATTGATTACCTGTTAATGCCCACCATTTTACTGACACCATTCAAACCTATGTGCAGAAAACGATTGATTCTGTGAGACATAATGAATTCACTCTGACTCAGAGAGATGGGTATTGCTGTATAAGATATTAAGAGAGAAGCATACTGAGGTTCAAAGAAAATGGAAACCAGGCCAGAGTGCAAGAGACCTGTTTGCACAATCTCCCCTGCAGTACACAGAAGATCCCATACGAAAGAGTGGTCCACCTGTTCATGGGATAAACAAGTTCCTCTGTGCCTGTACTAGCACACAGTAACAGAAATTTTAACCCAAGTCCCAACCTACATCTTATCTCATTTCTCAGAAGGAAGACAATCACCCATCATCTCCAGAACTTACGATGTTTTTGTGGCTGCTTGTCCAGGGCATAGGCAATAGGTTCAGATGGATGAAACTGCTTCTTGAGATCTCCAAGCTGTTGTTGAGTGTTGGCCAGCTGGGAGCTCAAGATCTGGTACTCTAGAGGATTTTTTTTTAAAGATTTATTTTATTTTTATTACAAAGTTAGATGTACTGAGAGGAGGAGAGATAGAGAGGAAGTGGAGCTGCTGGGACCAGAACCAGCAGCCATATGGGATCAAGGCGAGGACCTTAGCCACTAGGCCACGGTGCCGAGCCCTCTAGAGGATTTGATTCTATCCTTGGATTTGTTGGGGCACTGGAAGATGCTGCCATGCTGATGGTTCTGGTAGTCATAATAGAGGGTCTAGGCAGTAGAGAACCAAGCACATGATATTTGAAATAAATGAAGTCAAACAGCTTAATAAGGATTCATGGATGGCAAGAGCTGTCATCCTTAACTTACACCAGAGAATTATAGCCAGTGTCCTACAGTACATGAGAATTCTTAATCACACAAACAAGGATGGAGTTGTCAGAGCCCTAAGTTACCTCCACTGCCTATAGTGATCTTTCAGAGGGTGGGAAGGAGGGTCCAGTATGAGGTAATAATCTGAAGTTGCCATAGCAGTATTAGAATGTGGAGGGTGTAATGACCTCTTAAAGGGTACTGCTCTTCCTTTGACTAAGCATTGATGATGTACAAGGTGGCCTGAACCTTCTAAAGTTCTCCACTGATGGGAATCATCCTGTTGCCATCAAATATTACCAGTTATGCATGTTTGTGTTGATCACATTCGCCAATTTCTTTCCTCAAACTTTGTCAACATTCAATTTGTCTGAAAAGTAGTTTCCCAAGATGTTTTATTTTATTGTTACTTTAGCCATTCTTTAAGGCTAAAACATATCCTACATATTTTTCACATGTACTTTTTCTCGGAAAAAGTGAATGTAAGGAATTTGCCAGTGTTGTTAAGATGTATCCCAGTTTAGCTGCATCCCAAATCAAACTGCCTGGAATGTTGCGTTAGCTTTATTACTACTTTCAAATTCCTGCTGACGCCCACCATGGAAAGCGGCAGATGATGGCTCTCTTTGCCACCTGTGTGGGCCACCCAGACTGAGTTCCCTCCTTCTGTGCTGGCCTGTTCACAACCAGAAATTCTGGGGAGTGTTGAAGTGTGTGATAGGTCTGTCTGGTTGTCTTCATATGAGTAAAGCACATGGTGTAATTGGAGTTGTTTCCATGTAGCTAAAAATACAGTTATAAAGGGCAAAAGTGTGACAGATACTAGATCTCCTTTGTACTAATTCTATTAGCATAAGACCACAATAACCATGGTTTGTTCAACCTGAAGTTGGAAAAACAGAACCCTAAGCAGGTTGTTCACAGAAACAATAGAGCTACAAGCACTTTTAGCATCTTCTGCAGCCTTCCCAGGAGTGTTAGCCAGGAGGAAGAGTAACAACCAGGCCTGAAACTTACACTTGAATGGAATGATGGTATCACAAGTTGTGCTTAATTTGCTGTGCTCAGGGCTAGCTCCAGAAATATCTTTGAAAATTCCTGGGAACATTAACTGTGTCCTGAACACTGTTTGTGGAAATTTTTGATTGCCTTTTTATAAGTTGTTTTGTTAATAGACTCAGTCAAAGCCTGTTGAAAGAAATATGTGGCCAGATTCAAGTTCACAGTAGTTGAGTCTTCACAATTAAATTGATTCATAGTGTTGGGAATTTGAGTTTTACATAGTTTTTATCTTGCTGTAGATCTATTCAGATTTCCTATTTTCCATTCAACTTTTAACAGTTGTGCATTTCTATGAAATTGTACAGTCATGTAGATTTATTTGCATGTCAAAAATTTTAAACGAAAGTAATGGCCTCATTTGTGACTTTAGACATATGTGCTTTCTTATTTAATTACTGTGATTTGTTTTGTGTTTTTTTTTACAAATAACATCTATTGATTTCAATTATTCTCTCCATTGCTTTTTTTAAAGATTTATTTATTTTTATTACAAAGTCAGATATACAGAGAGAAGGAGAGACAGGAGGATCTTCCGTCCAACGATTCACTCCCCAAGTAAGCTGCAACGGCCGGTGCTGTGCCAATCCGTAGCTGGGAACCAGGAACTTCTTCCAGGTCTCCCACACAGGTGCAGGGTCCCAAAGCCGTCCTCGACTGCTTTCCTAGACCACAAGCAGGGAGCTGGATGGGAAATGGAGCTGCCGGGATTAGAACCGGCGCCCATAGGGGATCCCGGTGCGTACAAGGTGAGTACTTTAGCCGTTAGGCCATACCGCTGGGCCCATCTCTCCATTGCTTTTTTTTTATTAATTTCTTTTACTTCTGTTATCTTTAGTTATTTTCCTTCATATTTAGTTCCTTAATCGTCTTGTTAAATTTCTTTATTCTCTGAGTTGGACAATGTCATCGAATGTGCCTTGGAGGAATTGCCTCAACATTTGAACCACGCAGCACACAGCAGCTCATTTCTATTATACCAGTAAGTAGTAGCCTCTGAACGTGCTCCACATCGTGCACTGTAGGATGATATAATCTAGTGGTGTTCCACATCCTCAGGTATTGATGTGGTTATGTTGCTGAGAGTGGTCCTACCACAAGTGTGCTGGACCATCTAGTCTCTTCCCAGCACAGAAACAGGAAGTAGAATCAGAAATGGATCAGCCAGTAGTTGAACTGGTGCCTATTTCTGGGATGCTGTCATAGGTTTAGCCTGAACTTGCTAAATCACCATGCCAGGTCCTTAAATATATTCTTTGTATTGTTACTGCAAGCAGCAAAAAAAAAAATAAAACTGAATGTGCTGAATTAACAGGTATGTAACATGCATAGAACTCAGCTGTTGCAGAATAGTATTGATAGGATTAGTGCAACTTATTTGGAATATTGTGATATGGAAAATATTTGCACCTGAAAATGGATTATAACAAAAATCAAAACATGCAAAGTTATATCTAGATGGTATCATTTTGGGTCCTACTATTTTGACTTCTTCATTATGTGTGTTTCTAAAATGATGAAGATTAATATGTACTATTTCAGAATCAAGTTATTTGAAAGGCAGAGAGACATAGCTTCCATTTCTGGTTAACAATCAAATTTGCCACCATAACCACTACTTGGTATAGTTGAAGTCAAGAGTGAAGAATTTTTACCAGATCTCCTTTATGTTCTCAGAGTCTTAAGATGTTGGGTAATTATCTGCTTCACTCTTAGGTACACATGCAAAGCCCAGAGAATTTTAATCTGTACCTATATATGATGATAGTTGCACAGGTGGTGCTAAAACTGCTGTACAACAATGTACAACTCCAATATGAACTACTTTGTCACCAGAAATTATTCAATTTAAATTGTATTTAAAACGGTTTCTTTGGGCCCCTTGCCATGGCCTAGCGGCTAAAGCCTGCACCTAGAACATCCCGGGATCCCATATGGGCACTGGTTCTAATCCCAGCAGCCTCACTTCCCATCCGGCTCCCTGTTTGTGGCCTGGGAAGGCAGTCAAGGAAAGCTCAATGCCTTGGGACCCTGTACCCACATGGGAGACTTAGAGGAAGATCCTTTCTTCAGATAGGACCAGTGCCGGCCACTGTGGTCACTTGGGGAGTGTACCATTGGATGTAAGATCTTCCTCTCTGTCTCTCCTCATTTCTGTATATCTGACATTGCAATAAAAACACAATACATTGCAATAAAAAAATGGTTTCTTTTCTCATGTTGGGTCCATTGCTGGCTCATGGAAAGCATGATGGTATCATTGTATCCACGATGCTTTTGTGTTTGTTTTCCTTCATCCATACATTGCTCATTCAGTTGCACATTTTATCCATACCATGGTGCTGTATATTTTGTTTTAATAATACTTTAGGAATACTGGGCTTTCTCCCATTGTCTATACCTACTGTGTCATGATACACTTAAATAGACTAATGACTTGTGATCTTTTTGAATGATTGAAGTGTTCTTATACTATAGTGGAAAACGCTTGGTAGAGGAGGATATTCATATTGATTCGTTTCGTTTTTGCTTTCAAAACAAATAAATATACATATGAAATGCTGATTTTCAGTGAGCATAAACTACATCATGGGAAAGATATTCCAAGTGTTCTTTCACTCTCCACATGAGTGTATGTGATTGAGTTAAGTTTCTCAGAAGCCAGGAGACTAGAGCTTCTTCTGTGCTCTCACTTTTGCATGCAGTTTCCGAAGGACTTGAGCCACTCCACACTCCTTTACAAGAACATAAGTAGGGAGCTTGATGGGAATTGGAGAGGCTCAGACATGAAGTAGTGCCCAGATGTGATGCCGACATTTGGCAGGTGGGAGGTCAGCCTGTTGAGCCATGAAACCAGCCCTGGGGCACCAGTTTTTTTTTAAAAGATTTTATTATTATTATTGGAAAGCCGGATATACAGAGAGGAGGAGAGACAGAGAGAAAGATCTTCCATCCGATGTTTCACTCACCAAGTGAGCCGCAACAGGCCAATATGCGCCCATCCGATGCCAGAAACCAGGAACCTCTTCCAGGTCTCCCACACAGGTGCAGGGTCCCAAAGCTTTGGGCCATCCTCGACTGCTTTCCCAGGCCACAAGCAGGGAGCTGGATGGGAAGTGGAGCTGCTGGGATTAGAACCGGCACCCATATGGGATCCCGGGGTGTTCAAGGTGAGTACTTTAGCCGCTAGGCCACGCCGCCGGGCCCTGGGGCACCAGTTTTTAAGAATGTTTTAGGACATGGTCTCAGATAGAGTGTGAAATAGACTGGAGATGTTACAAGCTGGTATTTTCAAGAATGCTGCAGAAAGCCACTTTCAAAACTCTGACACCAGCAAGCTGACTTTGTCTTTATCAAGTAACTCGACATAGGCATAGTTTATTTCAGAATGCCCTGAGATCACTTTAAAGTTCCTCCTACATTTCAGGTTCTCATTTTTGAGTCAGAGTCTGCTTTTGAGGTCTCCATCATCCACCTCTTCTTTATCTCCCTTGTCTTCTTCCTCCTTTTATTAAATTAAATTTAGTTAGCCAATAGATTACAGACAGAAATGAAGATCTTACCTCACCATTGCTTATCGATCCAGAATAGAATATAAGAAAAGCCCTCAAATTCTTGATACTCATTCTCTAATAATAATATGCTAAAGGAATTCAATAAAATCAATTTATATTTTAGTAGGAGTATTTTTCTCTGAAGATGAGGGCTAGGATTTAACTGAGGATGACTTTCAGGAAGAGTATTCCACAAAGATTGTGGTGCTAGAAACATAGACATGGAAGGCTGGCACAATGGCTTAACTGTCTTATTCCCTAGATTGCAGCCCCAGCATTAAATAAGGTCACAAGTTCTGACCCTGACTGATTCATTTCAGATAAAGCTCCCTGGAAAGCAGAGGATGATGGCCCAAAGCCTTGGAACCCAGTATCCATATGCATGGCCCAGAAAACTGTTCCGGCTCCTGGGTTTCGATATTGAAGTTCTATATACTGTGGCCATTTGGGGAATGAACCATGAGGTGGAGGACCTTTCTCTCTCACTTTCTGTCTTCCTCTTTGTGTAAATCTTGCTTTTATTAAAACAAAATAATGATAAAAACAGAGATAAAACTTTTTTAGATTCATTTATTTTCATTGTAAACTCAGATTTACAGATAGAAGGATATACAGGAAGAAATATCACTCCAAAAGAGACATAATGGTTGAAACTGAGCTCCTCCAAAGCCAAAAGCCAGGAGCTTGTTTGGGGTCTCCCATATCAATGCAGGTTTCCAAGTCCAAATTAGTCTTCTATTGCTTTTCCAGGCCACAAGCAGGTCTGTAAGGAAAGTGGAGCAGCCAGAATATGAGCAGGTAACCCAAACGTGATTATGGTGCATTTAATATACAAGCCAAGGAGTTTATCAACAAGGTTAATGCACTGGACCAATAAATCTTCTTTCCTAAGTTAATACAAAGCAAGTGAGGTGAGAATAGAATAAGAATATATTTCAGTCATGTAGGTATCAAACAATGACTTCTTGGAGCAATGGTGCTACAAGGCTTATGGACCACAAAGGAAATAAGATTGTCAGTTTTGTAAAATGAGAAAATTTGGTAGATAAAGGATAAAGCAAACCAACAGATGGTAGATCATTTACTCTGACTCTCCTTTTCTCTGTAAATCTGATATGGAATTCAAATAACAGCAATAATTCTTTAAAAGAAAAAGAAAGGATCAACCCAGGGGTACTGGTGATGGCAATGTGTGTACCATAATTGGCCTGAATTTTTGGGAAGGGATAAATTACACAGAACTAATAGACTGGTAATTTCAACATTATTACATGGGTAAAGGAAACAGAACTAAAAGCTAGTGATTAATAAATCATTGTATATTTGAAACTCCTAGTATTAGGTACACTAAAAAATGGAGACTCCTATAAACATACTGTAAGACACATCACTAAGGTATAGAATGAGGAGAAGGCTGTTACACAAATAGGATGTTAGAACAAAGAAATCATTCTATGTTTAGCTGTGGATAAGAAGGTGGACATTTCTATCCTCAAATGTGAGAAGCATGACGTGAGTGAAGAGCTAAGAGAGGATGTGTCAGATCTAAGGATGGCATTGAGGGAAAGGTGATTCAGGCCACATCCACAGAATTTGCAATAAATGGTTGAAACCTGGCCACGTTTTCAGCCAAAAATATACTCAGTAGTGATCATTGTTTAATCTTTGGAGAGGAAACCTGTTGGATCTGCAGAGAGTATGCAGTAGAGGATCCAGACAGGTCTCCCTTTTCTTCTTGTTTTAATTTCTTTATTCTATGATACATTTCCATTTACTCCAAGATTACCTCTCCCTCCTCCTCAGTTCAGTTTCCCCCTGACTTGCCTTATTTACTACAATAATATAGTCCTTCAAAGTTATTCATAAGTCCACTATTGTGATACCCAAGAGTATCAAATCATTGTACACAAATAGAATAGTAGAAAATCAATTTTCTATTGAAAACAAGACTGTATCTAATAGTGGGTAAAAAGGAGGATTCTAAATGCCACTTGGAATCTTGAAATAGTACTCTGCCAAAACCTCCCGTTTTCTCTTTTCTTCACCTACTCCTCCTCCTTATGATTATTCTTCTACTCCTCCATTTTTCCCTAAGAGCGACCAAAGACATCTGGCTATTGTCAGGTTATATTTTATGGTTATTGAAATATGGAGGACAAGGCGTCGAACTGACTCAAATAGGGGATTATTTCGGTAAATGAGCGGAAGGATGGATGTAAAACACTTGAGAAAAAAAGTCTAGGAGAGACACAGAAAAAAGAGATGCTTATACAATGAGGTGATGATATTTACAAATTTAGAGATCAGATGGTAAAATAATGATGTGATCAATATATAAAGGTAATGTCAAAAATAGAGCCCCAAAGCACAAATTGTAGTATTATAGAACATAGCAAAAGAATAATGAAAATGGTCACAGTGGAAAAGCTCCAAAGAACCACAAGCCACAAGGTGAGGAAGAGGAGTTTAATGTTGCATTGATGCAGGTAATTTTCGCTGTCAACACAGAACTCTGGGAACTTAGCATTTCATAAGAATCCTGCATGAACCATGGATTCATTCAAGACATAGGAACCTATTCTACACTGTTTTGATTCTGTCATTCAGCACGCTGCTGTGCTTTTACCAGAATGGAACAATATCCTAGTTCAGAAATAGTCTATTGAATTAATCCAACTTAATTTACTGTTGAACTCAATAGAATGATATTCAAATAATGATTTCACAATAGTAGGTAAAAATATCATCTGGTTTTAAAAATTGAACCTTTTGAGGCCTGGCAGCATGGCCTAGCGGCTAAAGTCCTCGCCTTGAACGCCCTGGGATCTCATATGGGTGCTGGTTCTAATCCCGGCAGCTCCACTCCCACTGGAGAGTGTGGGCTGGGATAGAGACAGACCAGACTAAGCAAGGCTGCAACACCTGTGCACTGCATGTGGACTAGATCAGGGAAAAGCCAGGCTGGGCTGATTATTCCTGTGGGTGCAAGCATAAATTAGAGTGGGTGAGGGATATTTGGGCTTGGCCGCAGCATCAGCTGGCAGAAGCTAGCACTGGGGACTAATTTTGCCAAGTCAAATCACAGAACCACCTAAAGAGTGTATAAACCAGGACTGAGAGAGACCTGGGAGGGAAAAAGTGGGTTCCCCCTTCCTGGGTCACTATTCCCACGGGAGGGCATGAAAACTAGGATGGGGGCTGAGGTGGCTAGACAGAGAGGTACTCAACAACATCCGTGAGGGCTGGATGGTTGAGTTGGTTAGATAGAACTAAGCTTTAGTACCCATTGACAAGAACAAGAGCCAAATGGGATGGGGGACAGACTGGTCTACTGCTACACATACTGGCAAACCAGGGTAGGGTGTGGGCCTGATGGGTTATTGTGGGTCTCCCCGACTAGGCTGCAGCTCCCACTGGTTGATGTGAGGGCCAAGTATGTGCTGGGCAGAACCAGACTGGACTGCAACACCCATTGGTTCCAGTGCAACTCGGGAATGAAAACAGAACCAACCCAGCAAGTGAAACCACCAGCTGATCGGCGTGATGGACTGTGCCAGACCCTGTGCTTGCTAGAACATACAAGAAACTAGTCTGGGAATACCTCAAAGTTTCTTTGGAGATCTCCCCAATCAAACTGCTGGACTCAGAACTCTAACCAGGAAAAGACAGAAGACAGAACAGGTCAATCATTCATCTCAGCTATTTGTTGGCAGCGAAATACTGGGGCAAACGGTGACTTTATGATGGACCATATCAATCAGTGGACAACCTCATCGAATGAAACTGGCAGCGATTCATAACTGGAGAACTATTAAAACCACTTGAATAAATATGTCAGAGCATGCCCCACATCCGGGACTTGGGTTGGGCGGGAAACCAGGTGGGGCTTCTCCCTCAATATCCCCCTTCACCTCAGATACATGATGGAAACAATATGGACATAATAGTATTACCCACTTCCTTATACCCACTGAATCTTTTTATTTAACCGCAGTTAACTATGTAAAGATTGTCAACAACAATACAATAAAATAAAATTAAGAAAAAATTGAACCTTTCTTGTTTTCAAATTAGAGTAAAAAATTAGAAAAGAAAAGAGAATAAAAGAAAAAAGAAAAAAAGATTAAGCCTGAGAAAGAGAGTTGGGGCTGGACCAAGTTGGACATGAGAGTAGTATTTGGTAACACATGTAAGGGTCACTTCTAGGTACTGGGTCAGGATGAGCTAAGCCACTATTTGCCTTTACAAGAATGGAACAATATCCTAATTCAGAAATAATCTTTTGAATTAATCTAACTTAATTGAAAATTCTATATTGTTGTTTTATATAAAATGAACTCAATAGAATGTTAGCTAAAGACTGATTTCGCAAGAGTAGGTAAAAATATGATCCGGTTTTAAAAATTGAACCTTTCCTCTCCTGGGGTTAGAGCAAAAAATTAGAAGAAGAAAAAAGGAAGATTAACCCTGAAAAAGAGTTGGGCCTGGACCAAGGTGGACAAGACAGTGGTAATTTTCAACATGTATAAGAGTGAGTTGTAGATAGTGGGTCAGGATGAGCTAAGCCACAGTTCTCATGGAGTGTGTGACAGTCAGATGAGCTGAAACAGGCAGCAGAGGCTGGCACACCTAAAAATGGGGACTGGGAGCATTGTAGTGGGTATGTTAGGAGTCAATTTAACTAAGCTATAACACCCACTGTCATGGCAAAGGCCTGAGATTGTGGAGGGTTGGGTGTGCTGAGTTGTTGCACCCGTCAGTTTGAGTGAGATATGGGGCTGAGGTGGAACTGACCAGGCAGCTGCATCCACTAGTATGTGCTTGGTGCAGCAGATAGCATGAAATGGAACCTGCCATGGCTGGTGCACACAAAAGTCAGATCTGCACTCACATCCATTGATATTTTTGGGGTGCCTCTCTGATTAGACTGGCACTCAGACCCAGACCATCGGGAGATTAATAGGGCATGTAGTGCAACATTGGTGTACATGTCTCCAGACTGGGCCTCCTCAGTTGCTGATGCCTGAGGAGTGGACAGCATGGCCAGTTGCACATGGAAAATATGGTGGCCAGCTCATCTAGGCAATTAGAGGATATAAACTGTGACATCAGAATTAAGAGAGAAGAACAAGTTGGACAAATCTCAAGGTTTGCAGCCTGTCACTGGCTCTGTGGATGCATTCAATGTAATTTATCAACAAGTAGACCTTGGAAAGAATTTCTCAGCACTCCAGTGACAAAAACCAGAGCCTTTCAGTGCTATCACAACCACTCAAATCACACCCTCAGATCACTTCCCCACTCTGGGATCTGTAAGCATAACCTAAAGATCATCTCCCAATTCTCTAGTCCTGATGTAGTTTGACAGCAAGGATTGGCCCTCATTTTCTGTTCTCTTGCAGTCATAGATTTAAGAAAAAAAAAAAAAAAAAAAAGAAAGACTGAAACATGTGGCCCACCCACATTCCTCCAATTATACCTGACCATCTACAACCTCATCAGAGACCCACATGGGTGTGCATTCCTCACAAACACATGAACAATATTAAATGCGCAAACAAAATCAAAATAAATGGAAGAAAATAAGCAGGTATCTCCAAGATCACAACCTCAATGGACTCAGATTTAGTTCCTCAGTTTCTCAACTCGGTGCGAGGAACTTTGCTTTAATACATGTCACCTTTACAGAAGGCTTCAATAAAAGAGGAGGCATTTACCTTTATAGCCATTGTCTGAGCAGGGTTACTGCAAATGTAAGCTAGCAACCTCATCTTTTCATCGACATTTCATGTGAACATTTTCCAGATGACGGCTATGTAGCACTTTTGCCAAGCTGTGACTGTTCATTTTAGTTCTACTTGTTAAGGTACTGTGCACCAGGGCAGTAAGTTTGTTTTCTTCCCCACTGCGAGGAAACTAAGAGCCCTCTGTTCTGTAGTCTGCATAAGCTCACATGAGCACTGAATGTGCGTAACAAGACAGTTAACCAATCCAGGTAAACTGGAAACATTTCTGAAAGCATAACTTTCGTTTTTCAAAGTACAATATATGAGGAATTCTGGTTATATAATACTATGCACACACTACTTGTTGCAGTTGCCTTGGCTTTAGAAGCTAACCTTCCTCAGTGAAGTGTTGATAACCTATATGAATTTTTTCGATGTTCCACTTCTGACCTAACAACTCCTTGCTCATTTTGAGGAAACATAGGGCAAGGTTGGTTAGCGCCAAAGTCTTGGACTTTGTTGACAAGTAAAAAATTTAACATGCCTCCAGTTTCTCATTTTGGGTTGATATTTTCTGATCTTTGTGGCCATTTGGGAAGTGAAGCAGCACTTGGAAGATCTTTCCTGGTCTCTCTAACTCTGACATTCAAAACATAAATAAAGCATATTTTAAATTCATTCTACAAAGAAAATTTTCTCTTTAAAAAAGATTTGCAGGTCCAGCGGCGTGGCCTAGTGGCTAAAGTGCTCGCCTTGAATGCCTCAGGTTCCCATATGGGCGCCAGTTCTAATCCCAGCAGCTCCACTTCCCATCCAGCTCCCTGCTTGTGGCCTGGGAAAGCAGTCAAGGATGGCCCAAAACGTTGGGACCCTGCACCCGCGTGGGAGACCTGGAAGAGGTTCCTGTTCCCAGCTTCGGATCGGCGTGCACCGGCCTGTTGCGGCTCACTTGGGGAGTGAAACATCAGATGGAAGATCTTCCTCTCTGTCTCTCCTCCTCTGTGTATATCCAGGTTTCTAATAATAATAAATCTTAAAAAAAAAGATTTGCTTTAATTTTAATGGGAACTCAGATATACAGAGAAAAGGATAGACAGAGAAAGAGATGCTGCATCCATTGATTCATTCCCCAAGTGGCTGCAGTGGCTGGAGCTGCATTAATCAAAAGCCAGAAGCATGGAGCTCCTTCCAGGTCTCCCACGTGTGTGCAGGGTCTCAAGGCTTTGGCCTGTTCTTGACTGCTTTCCCAGGCCACAATCAGGGAGCCAGATGGAAAGCAGGATCCGTAAAGGAACCCAGTGCATGTAAGGCAAGGACTTTAGCCACTAGACTGCCAGGGTGGGCCCCAAATAAAACCATCCAAGGTTACCTTATTTAATATAGTATGTATCGGGCCTGGCGGCGTGGCTTAGCAGCTAAAGTCCTCACCTTGAACGCCCTGGGATCCCATGTGGGTCCCGGTTCTAATCCTGACAGCTCCACTTCCCATCCAGCTCCCTGCTTGTGGCCTGGGAAGGCAGTCGAGGACAGCCCAAAGCTTTTGCGACACTGCACCCGCGTGGGAGACCCGGAAGAGGTTCCTGGTTTCTGGCTTCGGATTGGCACGCACCGGCCCGTTGCGGCTCACTTGGGGAGTGAATCATCAGACGGAAGATCTTCCTCTCTGTCTCTCCTCCTCTCTGTATATCTGACTTTGTAATAAAAATAAATAAATCTTTAAAAATATATAGTATGTATCAATTTTATTTTGTTCATTTACCCAAATGTTACCAAGATGTTCTTTCTTTTATGTTTGGATAATTTACAGTACGTTGAATGTTGAACAATCGATAATTTGTAGGATTGACCACATTGGTTCGCAATGCATAAATACTGTTTTTGTTGCAGCATTTGTACCGTTACATCCTGTTAGGGTTTTATAAATGTGCTTATGAAACGTATTGATCTATCCTTTTCTTATGATATTTTTGTGTTTAGCATCCAGATGAGGGTGTTCTTATGAAAGGAGTTGCATATAATTCTCTGCTCATTTCAATTGTATTTGTTTTAATGCATTAGGGCTATTCAGAGTTTTAGTCCTTGAGGACGGTCTGAAACTTCCTCTTTCATGCAATTTCATCTCATTTATTGAGACAATCTCTTTTGTGTCTATACTCATGTGTCTATTGTACATTCAAATTCCTGAATCTTAACCTATCTGTTTCTCTGTCTCTTGTTAGTAATGCACATAAAACCACAAACTACACAAATGGATAATATCCAGATCCAGTTTTCCAATGGCTCTAATTAGTTCTTTGTTTGGCTAGATAGTATTATAAGAATGTCAAGGCATCACAGGGTATAGTAAAGTTTTCTACCACCAGTTTGTACAGATGTCAGGATGATTACAGGGTGATTTCTTCTGTATTAGGGAGTACCCTCATTTCCCGCGCAGCTCAAAGGACACAAGCACTTGGGAAATACTGTACTGCTTTACCAGGAGCATGAGCAGGGGCTGAAATCAAAGTGGAATGACCAAGACCCATTAGCTGGATGAAGGTAAATGCAAAATGTCACAGCATTGGCCCAAGAATATGACAAATGTTTCGAGAATCAGAAATCAGGTGAGAAAGTTAGTTTTTCACTGACAGCCACCTGCAGAGTGATGAACCCACTTGCAGAGTGATGATCCCACAGGGTAGCTAAGGAGTGAACATGGTTCCTGAACCCCAGCGTACACATACTGGACACCAAACTGCCCTTGAGAGGTAATCTTGCCTTTGTGAAACTTTTGACATGAAAATGAAACCTGGACACTCAGAGTCTGGAAATTTAGTTGAGCCTCCTGTACACCATAGCCTGCTCTGCAGGGCTTCAGTGACCTCAGGGTTGCAGGAGAGCAATCCAGTCATTCATCCTACAACCACTTATGTGACATCCTTCCTGCGCTTCACAAACATACAATAGCCCTACAGAAACTCAATTCCTCTGATCCACCAGCTGCCCAGAGGGTTCCCAGAAATGCCTTAAGCTGGGAAATGCTTGGACATCATAGCCAGGTGTACACAGTGTGCTGAGCTGGAAGTCAAATTCACAGTCCTGTAGACACAGTCATGCAACCAGGCATCTCACTCTGCCAGTCAAGCAGTGACTCCTCATAAGGAAAATCTACATGGCAAGAGTTGGAGGGTGACAAGTACTCAGCCCCAAGATTCTCCTTCCAATGCTAATCCAACAGTATGTGCCCTGAGTCATTCCACAACACTGCTAACAATGGTGATACTCACAGTATCCCCCACAGGAGGCCAAGAATCCTCAGCTACCTGTACAGAAGGTTCTCTGTAACACAGCAGGCCAGGACTGAGCCTAGGTGTCTTTTTTGACCCTGATCCTGAGTGAGCTAGTGGCTATGCCAGTCTGTACCCAAATCAGCCCACATATGGGGAACCTTCAGTGTCCTAGACAAGGTGGTAAACACATCATTTGGAAGCCCAGACTGTACTCCAGGCCTAAGCATGGTGAAAACACAGTAGTTCTCTTCTGCTCAGTGGAAAGTGCTTTCAGTGTTGCAGTGCTGGTGCCAGAGTCCATCTTTTACTGTCATCTGTACTCTAAAAGCACCTGTTATGCCAAGCTTGTTCCGAAGGAAGGCACTGAGGGCAACAAGGTGGGAAGGGATCAAGGTATAAGTTGTGCCGGGGTGCAATGTGTTGGCATGACTTTTCCGCAAGGCTGAGGCTATTCCGGGATCCTGAGTGCCTGAGAACCTGAACTCCCTCTCCTCTCCTGAAACTTGTTCCATAGGGAACCCTCACCTCCCTGTCCAGCTTCTCTGTTTAGAATGTTTCTTTTCCTCTCTTATGATAAATGTGAAGAGGCAAAGCTTGCAGGGCCTGGAACACCAGTGAGGACCTACCTCACTAAATCACAGAGCTAGCTGACAATTAGCTCCTTACCTCATTTGGTCCTGCAGGAGTGGACCTGGAAAAGGCCTTGAAGGGTCCAGAACACTCATCCTAGCCCCTGCAATGCTGACTGACACAAGTGCTTTGGCTCTTGGGGGAAGGGATGCTAATGGGATGAGAAGGCTGAGCAATAGCATCAGGCCAGGGAACCACAGGCTAGTTCAGCTCTGCACAAACAGCTCATAGAGCTCCACCCACCCAAACCAGATCATCATCCTCTTTTCCCTAAGGAATTATTATTCATGAGCAACTCTTCATGCAACTGTGATTTACACAGACATGTTTCTTTCGGTTAATTAAATATGTAAAGTTTATGTCTCCAGAAGCTCCCCTCCTGCCTCCTGACATTTAGTTGAATGTTTGATAATGCTCTAGAAATACTGTACTGTGCAGCTGACTGGAGGATGAGAGCGTAACTGCTTATGAAGGACAGGACTATTGTAACAATATGGGAAAATCAGTTGGGGGTGGGGATTTGGTGTTGGCAGATAATCCCAGATTGTATGGAATCATGCCATAAAATTCTAAATTAAAAATAAACATTAAATATGTATAAGTATAAAACCTCTGCTTTTATCCTCCATGTGCAGTTGTTCCTGGGGTCTAACATGTTCCTGGGTGTAGCAGGAGGCAGGAGCTGAAGTTGCCTAGCTTGGCCAATTAACACTCCTCCTAACACACTACACTTGTGTCCAGTATGATCTATCACATACTCTGCATCACGGAAGGCCAGGGTAGTTCACCCAGTGTCAAGATCTGAGCTTAGGTCGGCCTGTGCCTCAAGTTGAAGAGGCCCATTCTGAGATGTCTCAGCAGCACAGCCCTAGCTGTCCCAGGACAGAACCTCTCTTCTCCTGAGCCTTCCCTCTGAGACCTCAGATCCCTGCAGCCCCAGCCTCCTCCTGCTTGTCCCCAACAGGCATGTCTGCTTCTAAAAAATGACATTGGAATGGTGATATAACCAACAAGTAAAACACCGCAAGTCCAATAATTCAAGCATTCTAATGGTCTTAACTAAAACAATTGTGATTAGCATTAAAATTCTGGAAATGAAAGATATTTTCAAAACAGAAGAAAATTTTGGTGAATGTCAATCTCTAGAAAGAGTTGTGTTTTGGGGGCGGGCTGAAGAAAATTTTGTTGAACGCTAACTTTCAAGAAGTCAGAATTGTTTTCTTGTACCAGTATAAAAATTATATACCATTAAAATTTCAGAAAAAAAGTGTTGTTTGTAATAACTGAGAAAAAGCTCAATGAAAGTTAAAATTAGGAAAGTTTTCTTAAAATATTTGAAAACTTTTGGTTAAGATTAAAATTCTGGAAAATAGAATGTTTTAGTGGATTAAAATTTTGGTAAACATGAAAAATCTGAAAGAAATGTTCTTTTTCATACCTGAGGAAACTTATGATTAAAGCAAAAATTCTGGAGAGATGTTCTAATACCTGTTAAAATGTCAGTCAAATTAAAATTTCAGAATTAGGGTGGTTTTATGAGCTTGTTTTGTGAGCAGAACAACATTTTGATCAACACCACATTCTGGAAAGGAGAGTACTTTTTCTCTGGAGAAGAAATTGTTGGTTAAACTTAAGCTCTGGAAAGCATTTTGGAACCTGTAGGAAACTTTGGTTACGATTGAAATTCTAGAAAGGATAATTGCTTTGTCACACAATAAATTTTGATGAATTTTAAAATGTTAGTAAGGAGAGTTCTTTCCATAAAGGAAAAACTCTTTTGTTAAGGTTAAACATCTACAATGAGGGCCATTTTATTGGCACAATGTACTTTAACGAGAACTTTCTGGTAAACAGCAGACATTTTTACACTTGTAGGAAATTTTGGTTATGTTTGAAATTCTAGAAAGGATAATTGTTCTTTATTGCCAAAGAAAATTTTGATCAAGATTATAATTAAGTGAATATAATTAAGTGAATGAGTGTCTTTTTTCAAAGATAAAGGACATTAGGGTCAAGTTTAAGCATTCAGAAAAGAGACTTTTATTGTAGAAGACAACTTGGAGTTCATATTAAAATTTGAAACCATTTTTCATAGCTGTAGGTAATTGGCTAAAATGTAAATTCTAGAATGGAGATTTTTCTTTTGTTACACAACAAATTTTGACAGTATGAAAACATTGGAAATCAGGTTTCGTTTTGAAAGCTGAAGATCATTTTGGTTAGGTAAGGAGAACTGTCTCAACAGTAGAGAACAAACTGTATTAAAATGAAATTTCTGGAAAGCAGATCAATTTTCAGAACTGTTGGAAAAAATGGTAAAGACTGAAAGTCTTGAATGGAGTGCTATTCTTTGTCACACAAAATGTTTTCTTAACATTTACATGATGCTTAGCAGTGCCTTTTAGATGGATGTAGAAAAATTTGGTCTAGGTTGAATTGCTTGAAATGAGGATGTAGAAAAATTTGGTCTAGGTTGAATTGCTTGAAATGAGAACTGTGTTTCCTGGCAGAAGATAATTTTTATTAACATTAAAATTTGGGAGGGCAGAGGTTTTCAGAGATATATGAAGTTTTGTTTGTGGTTAAAATTTTAGAAAGGACAGTTGCATTTTGTGGCAGGTGATCATTCTGATTAACATTCAAACTTGTCAAATGAGCTTCCTTTGTCATAATCAAAGAACATTTTAGTAAATGTTAAACTTCTAGGAAGGAGAGTTCTTTTGCTGGCATATGACAATCATTGACTAGCAGGACATTTCTGGAAAGGAATGCTCTTTTTCATAGCCAACGAAAATTTGGATTACAGGTATAATTGTGGATTGAGAGTTGGGGTTGTCTTTTGTAGTATGAAAATAATTGGTTAACATCAAGATTTTGAAAGTAAATATTCTTGGGCCCAGCGGCATGGCCTAGTAGCTAAAATCCTTGCCTTGAATGCCTCAGGATCCCATATGGGCACCAGTTCTAATCCCAGCAGCTCCACTTCCCATCCAGCTCCCTGCTTGTGGCCTGGGAAAGCAGTCGAGGATGGTCCAAAGCTTTGGGACCTTGCAACTGTGTGGGAGACCTGGAAGAGGTTCCTGGTTCCCGGCTTTGGACCGGCGTGCACCGGCATGTTGTGGCTCACTTGGGGAGTGAAACATCAGATGGAAGATCTTCCTCTCTGTCTCTCCTCCTCTGTGTATATCTGGGTTTCTAATAATAATAATAAATCTTAAAAAAAAGAAAGAAAAAAGAAAGTAAATATTCTTTCTTGGGGCACATTACCAGCAAAGCTAAGTCACTGTGTCATACATACACAAGAAATGAACACAAAATATGAATTGCCACATACATGGTTGTTTGATGAATTCTAAACTCATCAGAGGAATTAAATGCAGATTGAGATGCTGTATATTCTCAATTGGACACTCCCGAGGTTTCCTAATAATAGGCCAGATGCTGTAACTTGACAAAGGACAGATCTGTGAGTCTCCTGTCTAACCAAAGGACAACAAGGGTGGACGCACTGAACTCCGCCTCTACATGGTTGGTTGTAGGAAGCACCCAGGACTAAATATGTAGTGCTCTTGCTTAAAATTTCCACCTGAAAGGAATCATGGAGAACTATTGAAAAACCCTAGAATATAGACTGTTAAGCCAGAAAACTCACCTGTCATGACCATCAATGCTACAAAAACATGAAGAAGTACATTTGTTTCAACAGAATTAAAGCAATATAGCCGTCAATTCCAAAATTCTTCCTCCACTTTTTCTGTGTTTCTCATTGAGGAAGATATGGCAAGACGATGATCTCATTCACTGGTTTGTATTCTTCTCTTTTCAGGTAATTTCCTCATGAATCTAACCAGAGAAAACATGTTTAGCCAAAGCAATTTATCTTTATCCTGATTGCTGGAGCATCCCATGTGGAGACAGCACATGTCCAGTGTGGCTGTTGTCACAGTGCAGCTGGTCTTGATGCTGCCTCTTGGCAGGGTGGCAATGAAGCTCCCATCAGTCTGAGGCTCTGGGCCTTGGTCTGCTTAGGTGTTTAACCAAGTGGAGGCTGATGGCCTCTGATGGTTGTCCTCCAACATGCCTGTTGGAATGAACTAACTGTGGAAGCTGATGTTGAAACTCATTTCTCAGTGATGGATTTTCCTTTGTCTTGTGTAGATGTTTTGTGATTTTTATCTTCAACTCTTGTAGTAGTTCATTTAGAGACACAAATGTGCAATGTCCTTTCATAGTTTCAGGAATGCTTAGAGTCTGAGAGGAAGAAAGAGGAAAAATCAAATGAGAATCTTTTGCAGGTTTTATTATAGATGAGATAGGCTGGCTTTCTCGGTGCTGACCAAGGCCAGGGAAGGAGGTGAACTCTACCAAGAGGAGGATTTAAGGGACAGGGCCTCAAGCTTGCTCAAGGAGCATGTGATATTCACAACTAAGGGAAGACCATCCCTGATCACATGTCACCCTGTGTCATGGAGTGTAGAAGTCTTGCACTCCTTCAGCATGCTGGTTGTGGGATCACAGACTTTGCTGATAAATTTCTATGTCTGTTCCTACTTCTTCCTGAGGGGTGTGCTTAATTACGATTGTCCACACCCAGAAAAAAAAGATACTTTGCAGAAACACAAACTTGGTTCCATCTCCTAGTATCTGAGGGCTGAGTGGACAAGCCATGGCAGAAACCCTAGGTGTGAGAGTCAGCCAGGGATGTTAGACACCATCCAAACTCCTTTCTGACATTTTTCCCAAAAAGATGATGATGGAGCTGATATTACAAAGTGCCACATGGTATGCTATTGGCAACCCACTAACAGAATTCAGGTTACATACATTTTGGGGTAAACATCTAATCTGAATTCAATGCATGTAGTAGGCAATATTGGAACACCCCAGTAAGGATGCATACTTGAGGTTTTTTAATAACGTTTTTTAAGCATCTTCCAAAGCTGCTTCACAATGAAACAAAACAAATCAGAAAAAGTCAGAGTCAAGGGGAGTGAGACAGTAGGAAACGTAACCATGACCCTGTAGAATCTTCTAAATCTTTGCAGTTGATTGCACAACAGCCTCTGTCTTGAGGCATTTATAGAATATTCTCCAGACCAGAAAAAGGAAGTTCTGTAGTCCAAAGGGTTGGTTATGGGATTAAACAGATTCACCCTACTGCATTTTTGTTTCTCTGAACTTTTCCTTGGGCAGAGATGCCTTAATGTTAATCTACTCTGAACCTAAGGAAATATCCATGTTTAAGCACATCCTGAGTGTGAATCTTACTTTGGGATCATATTCTCCTTCTCTCATACAATAATTATTTGAGTCCTCACTGGAGAATTCACTTATTGATGTGAATTGTGCAATCATAATATTGTCAAACTATGGTGTTACATCAGCAATGAGCAGTAAAAGAGAGTGTTGAGGTATAACCTATAAACTTCTTTTTATAAAATACAAAATTACACTCCATTTCAAAAGATAAGTATTTTTGGACTCTGTTTGTTCATTTAGTTTTATATTTTGTGTTGCGTACATTCCAAACACATTGAGCAAGTGTGCATCGAGTAACATTGTGATATGATAGCCTGTTCCATTCAATTACATGAATTTCTCTCAATGTTTTCGTGTTATCTAAACATTGATTGTTGAGAGGGGACTATAATTGCCTTAATGACTGCTGACGATTCATCCTTCTTCCTGGATTGGCCATGCTGTGAGTCATTTCCATGTTGCTGGCCTGAAATATCAGCTGTGGATTAGAATCAACTGAGAGATCTGACAGAATTCTGATACCCCAAATATACTCAAATTGCAAGTAAGTGAAAATCTCAAATTGTGAGTCCCAGGCATTCATCTTAATTAGCATCTCTTAAGTGCTCATTACCTGGTAGAGAGTCTAAGAAAGAATGAATTAATTCAGCTAAGCATCATGCCACTTGCTTTGTTCCATGTCCTTCATGATGGACTTCTTTTCTATTGGTCCTGTGGAATGGTGTCTTCATTCTCACCATTTCAGAAAAACCAGCTCCTTGTTGCCTGTAAGACCTGAGGCAAACCTTGCCCTGCACTCATGTTCACTGTCCTAGGTCATCATGATGCTGAGCACTGAATCTCTCCTCCTACATTTTTTTATGATTTCTTTATTTTTATTGGAAAGTCAAATACACAGAGAGGAACAGAGGAAGAGAGAAAGCTCTTCCATCCAATGAATCACTCCTCAAGTATCCGCCGCTTCCACAGCTGTGCTGATCCCCAGTCAGGAGCCAGGAGCCAGGAGCCAGAAGCCAGGAGCATCTTCCAGGTCTCCCACGCAGGTGCAGGATTCCTTGGCTTTGGGCTGTCGTTGATGACTTTCCCAGGCCACAAGAAGGGAGCAGGATGGGTATTGGGAATATCAGGTAGAAACGGGACCCATATGCGGTCCTGGTACATTCAAGGCCAGGACTTCAGTCACTAAGCCAAACATTACCCTCACACATTTAATTCATTAAAAAAAAAAAAAAGCAAAGATTGAATTTTTTTTTTTTTGTCATCTTGGTCAACTGGCTTAAATTGTAAAACTGTAACAAACATGTAAATTTTCTATGCTGTTTCCTCCTCAATGTCATCTAATTCTATCAAATTTCAATGATAATTATTGATTAAATCAAGTTTGTCAGCCTGCTCTCATGTGAAGTGGTAGCTGAAAATCTGTGGTTAGGTATACTGTCTTCTGGTCATGTGTTCCGGCTAATACAATGAAAAAGAAATGTTTTCCAAATGTTCAAAAACATTACATATTGCAAGATGCTTTTCATTTTGTATGAGAGTTGCTTGCTAACTGCCTGTAACACTGTGAGGAAGATTAAAAAAAAAGAGAGAGAGACTCACAGTTTATAGGAAGGTTGCAATCTGTAGAAGGACATTCAGAATCTTTGCTATTATGGGAGACAATAGCCAGTTGAATCTCCCTCCCTCCCACCCCCCTGCCGAAGGCACCAGAAGCAATCGATAAGGAGGTGAATGAGCAGGACACATACTGGTTCACAGGTTTAGATAAAGAACCTGCTAGGGGAACCAGCTGTGTTTTGGCAAGCTGCATCTTGCTGTTGAGATGTTAATGGCTCAAGACCCTCCTCCTTGGATGCCTATGTGACAACCTTCCTCTAAATGAAGGTTATTGTTAATAAACATCAGCTATTGACTATCAGTCAGCAGTCCATGTGTGCTATTATTGGCTCCGTGCACCAAGTCCATCGCTGTGGGACAGTGACAGCAGTCCAACAAAGTAAATAGGACAAGTGTATGAAGTGTTCATTCTTGAAATATGTAAATGACAAGAAACAAGGCAGCTACAAGGCATTATGCATTCATTCATGTACTTATTCCACAAACAATTATTGGACTCTTACTGCATGCCAGGCCATCATTATTGCTAATGAGTTCAGAATAAGCAAAACCAGAGAAACTTCTTGTTGACAAGGGATACTGGCATCCACGTTCGTGATGGAGGGAAGCACCATAAAGCAAAAGAAAGTTGAGTACAATGACTGAGAGCAGACTTTCCAAAAAAAACAGCTGGGGAAGAAGAGGAGAGCCAAATAGGCAATGGAACTTGGTGAGGTATGGGAAGAAAAAGCATGGGAGTTACATGGATTCTCACTTGTCAAACTCGTCGCAAACATTTGTCAAATGAAACATCAAAAACCTTAATAAATAACATGAGGAGCCTTCAAGATGTTCATGAAAAATGCATATTAAGAAAAAACTATGCGTAGATCTCAAAATGGTTCCACACCAACATCCTCTTATCTTTACATTCTGTATTTGCAAGAACTTTTTCATGTATTGCTCATATGGCGACACAGTAAAGATGGGCTTGTGTACAAGTTTTCAGTTTGGAGGGTGTTATAATTAGTACATCAGAGTTCAGGTGCTCTCAGAGTCACACATTTCCCATTTTGTTGATCTTGGGAATAAACATCACTCATCTACTGACATGCAGTTTTAGGTCATTTGCAAGAGGTAATGATATATAAAGGCAAATTAACATGTGAACTGGGGAAAAGCCCTAGTATCCATTATGGAGAGCCAGAAAAGATCTCAATATGAGTAAATGCTCCGTAAAGTATAAACTGTTTATAGCTATGTAAAATGTTTGCTCAAGTTTATTGAATGGCTTGTTAATTACATTAATAATAAATATAAAGAATTTATAATGGTAACATGAAAAACAATTTTTAAAGAAAATCTATGCAAAATATGCAAGTGAAGATACATGTTCATCAAGGCACATGAGAGGGACTCATCCATATATCACTATTTTAATGTGTTTCCTGATGTTCTCTGAATATAAATCTGGAGATCTTCTAAAGTAATTGAACTTTTTCAGTGCAATATTTCAATATACACATATAGCATAAACTGTTCAAGACAAGCAAGTGGTTTTGCATTTCCTCATTTGCATTTATGATTTTTTAACACAAGCAATGTATATTGTAAAGGAACTCTGTAAGAGTAGAATGCATAGTATCCTCAATAGTAGGATTTTATTTTGATTTAAAAAGATTTGCTTATGGGGCTTAGCATGATAGGCTAACGGCTAATGTCCTCACCTTGAATGCATCGGCATCCCATATGGTCACTGGTTCTAATCCTGGCAGCCCTGCTTCCCATCCAGCTCCCTAACTTGTGGCCTAGGAAGTAGTCAGAGATGACCCAAAGCCTTGGGAGCCTGCACGCACGTGGGAGACCTGGAAGGGGATGTGGGCTCTTGGCTTCAGATCAGCTAAGCTCCAGCCTTTGCGGCCGCTTATTGAATAAATCATCCCGAGGAACATCTTCCTCTTGGTCTCTCCTCCTCTCTGTGTATCCGACTTTGCTATAACAATAAATAATATTTAATAAAACAAGATTTATTCATTCAAAATACAGAGCCACAAAGAGAAAGAGAAAAGAGCTCCCATCTCCTATATAGTAATTTATTCCTCAAATGCCTGTGACAGCTGGTGTTGGCTTTGGGCTAAATCCAGGATCAAGGAACTGAATTTAGGTCTCCTTTGTGGGTAGCAGGAAATCCAATTACTTGAGCCAGTTATGCTACCCCCTAGTATCTGTATTAGCAATAGGGTCTCAGGGACTGAGACAGGTGTGAACCCAGGAATGGGGATAAAGGTGTCTAATCATGAGATCAAGTATGCACCCCAATAGTGAGTTTTTAAACACAGTGGTCCAGCATGTAGAACACTTATCAGGCAGCCTTTTGAGCTTGGGTATAAAAGGATTAAAAGATATTGGTCATCTATTTTTTTAATATAAAATAACTGAAAGACATTGATCATGTTCTGGTTTGAGGTATACATTCTCATTCCCTCCAGCAAAGTTTTAATTGAATAACAGATACATTGCATTATCAAAAGAACTGATACGGTTGGCAACTCAACAACAGTTTGCAAAGACACTCCCCTCCCTAATGAAGATGTTGTAAGCTTCAAGCCTGGGGGAGAACATCATGTGGGAAGAAGCTTGGGTTTGGCCCATCTGCTTCTGTTATTCTTACATACAGCCTCACACTCATTTTTACAGAGAGGTCTTCTTTCTGGGACAAAATTTGGCCCAACATAGACTACAATCCAGAGAAGAGGGCAATGCAAGTGTGTTCAGTGGGGACACTTATCTCAGCTTACTCGATGATATTCTTAGTCACTGGGCCTGGTGGAGTTGAAAAAACTTTTTTTTGTTTGTTTTAAAAATTATGGTTAAAGAAACACTCACAAGAAATTGTACTTACCCCATGGATGATTAGACATATATGTTTTTAGCCACTTGAGAACTATATCCACCCTTAACTAACATCTATGATGTATCATGTCAATCCAGAATTCTGTATGGTCTGTATCCTTGTCAGGAACGTGTTCAAGTACAACATTCCAACTTTCAACTCACTGAAGGGCCCCATGACCAGGTTGCCCTGTGAGGTACTGGAAACCATCTTCATGGCATTTTACGCTTACATGAAATCCCAACTGGTCATGTAACTGAGTAGTTTGGTCTTATAGTGAGCTCTGAGTTCTGTCTTTGGCCAGACTCCAGGTGGGGCACTGGATAGCAATTCTGCAAGTTACTTTTTTTGTACAAGTTACTTACATGCAATTTTGTTCTCATTTTTATTTAAGTCCCAGCTTAAACAATTAAGCTTCAGGCCCTGGGAAATAAGATCAGGAGATGGACTAAGTCAGTTTGGGCCAAGGAGCCACCAGTGTGCCTGAAATCTGCACTGAGAGGAGACCTGATAGACGATCTTGGGGAATTACTTTGTTAGGACAGAGTCCCTGCAGATGAGAAAAACCAAGGCTGGGAGCATCCCAGACCAGGCTGGACCAATTAATAATAGCCATTGGCAGATCTAAGAACCAGGACAGGGCTCAGGATGGGCCAGGTCAGGCTGCAACACTGGCCAGTTTTTATTACAGCTGGGATTGGGGGCAGGCTGAGCTGGGCTAAGCTGCAGAACTGACAAGTCTGAGCAAGAACCAGGGGCAGACCAGACTGGTCCCGGCTACAGCACTCATGGGCAAATGCCAAGGTGAGGTGGGCCATGCCAGACTAGGCTACAGCACCTACCAGCACACATGAGACTAGGGGATGGGGCTTGTGATTAGAGTGGGGGGACTACAGGAGGCTCCTCTGCTGGACCACTGCCCCCACTGGTAAGCAAGAGAGCAGGGACAGAGGGCAGACCAGGGTGGACAGGGCCACCACACCTATTGGGCTACATGTGAACAGGGTTGGGAGGAGAGCCAGGCTGGGCTTACTGACTATATCTACTGGTACATGCATGAGCCAGAGTAAGTGCAGGCTGATTAGGCTTTGCCATAGGATCAGTGGGCAAGTGCTAGGACTGGGGGCAAATCTTACCAAGCTAGACTGTAGAATCAGCTGAAGAGTTGCAAGATCTGGGACTGGGGGTAGGTCCAGTAAGGAAATGTCAGGCACCTATCTCATGGGCTGCAACTCTCACTGGTAAGCATGAGAACCAGGACTGGAAGTGGGCCTAGTTAGACAGGTGGCAGCTACCTTCCTCTCCAAAATCCAAATATATACTCTAGTCTGAATCTCCATCACTACTTCTTTGAAACTTGGATCATGATTAAAAAAAGTAAGTGTTACCCTTTCTTTTGCTTCAGTATTACCCTCTCTGACTCTCACTCACACTCATATACACTCTCACAAACACAGATGCACTTATACAAATATACACTCAACACACACACTCAACACACACACAAACTACCTGCATGTGTCTGAACACTGGACTGCCCAATATGGATTTTCCAACACGGAGCAAAATAACCTCACAGCTTCCTTTGTCTTAGGTGTTATTCTCTGACTAATTCATTCCTAATTCCTAATTGCATTATTTTGATCACTTTAATTGGGTTTGCAAGCAGTCACATTCCTTTTTCTTTTGAAGAGGGTCAATTTCTGATGATGTGCCAGTTATCTCTTGTGCAATCTGATCTTGGGACTTACTGTAAATGCTTTACATCTTCTTCTCTTATGAGTAGATTATACGGAGACTTCAAATAGTTCACAAATGGGCCAGTGTTCTGACATAGCTGGGTAAACCATTGCTTACGAGATCAGCAACCCATATCAATGGAGGTTCTGGTCCTAGTTACCCCACTTCAGTTCAAACTTTCTACTAACACACCTGGAAATGTAATGGGAAATGGTCCAGGAATTTGGGCCTGTGCCACCCATGTAGGAGACTGCACTGGTATACCTGGTCCCTGGCTTTAGTGTGGCCCAAATTTGGCTGCTGAAGCAATTTGGGGGAGTGAAACAGTTGGAAACTCTCACTTTCTGATGCTTTATGCCTTTTAAACTATCTATTATTTATGTTTTACTTTTTCATTATATGAAGGGAGAACAATTCATGCATTTCATATATATACTTATATATTTTAATATTATTTAAAATGTTCATGAAAAATGGAGTGAAACAGCAAGTGAATGATGGTTATCAGAGTAAAAATGAGTGATGCTGACTATAATCATAGGGACAAAGATACCTGGAAAGAAGTTCTAATTACAGATAGGACATTCCTGAATCGACATTGTTAATACAGCGTCACCTGGTCTAGAGCTAACTCCAGGACAATCCTAAAATCTCATTTCTGTCCTTTTAGCATCCAAAGTTCTGTACTTACATTAAGGAAGCTTTGAAGCAGTCTGTTCCAGGAAAGGCTAGGTGGTTAGGTAACCCTCTGTTGCTTGGATATACCCCATGATGTGTTCTACAATAGGAATACACAACTTTGAAGCCACAGAGAAAAGACATTTGAACAATAGCTTCAGGATTAAAATGGAAATTTCTCATGTTTAAGCTAACTCTTACAGATATCTTTAGAAACATAAAAACCTGTGACTTGATTTATGTCAAACATGATTTTTGTGGTCAGATAAATAAAAAATCAGGGAAATGACAGAGTCATAAGGGAAGTTTTTCCTTGATTCTGTCATCAAGCCAGGTATTCTCTCTAGAGCACAGAAATATTGAGAAGTTTAATATCTTGGTACTCAAATTGTGGTGCCTGGACTGAGGCTAGTCAAAATGCAGAACTCCAGGCATTTCACTTGAATAGGGTTCCCATGTAATTTGGTTGTGTCTTGAGGCACAGGTTGTACAGTGACAGATCTATGTTTGGATGAACCATCTGTATATTCAAATTCTCCTCAGAGACATCTGTGAAGACTTCTCTGAACACAATGTGCAGCTAACTCAGAAAAAGTGGACAGGACAAATGCACTCAGTGGCACAGAAATATATAATAATACCAGCAACAACAAGAAGAGAACGCTGTCAAAATATGGAAGCATGGGTGGATGATGTAGCCTTCAGTGTCAATATCCCACATGAGGGCTGGTTCAACTCCTAGCTGCTCCATTTCCAATGCAGCTCTCCACCACAGTGCCTAGGCAGCAGCAAATCATGGACCAAGTTGTTAAACCCCTGCATCCAGTGCTAGAATCTGATGGAGTCTCTGGCTCCTGGCTTTGGCCTAGTGCAGTCCTGGCTATTGCAGCCATTTAGGAGTGAACCAGTTAAGATATCAAGGTGTAATGTTAGCAAAAATGTGAGATGGTATGACTGGCCAGAACTGGTCAAAGAATTAGCCAACCCAAAAAGTCAACATGGATTGAACAGAGGGTTCATGGAGGAGTTTAAAGAGGATTTATAGGTTAAAATCCGTATACTTGATTATGTAGTAAAAGAGAAGCCAAAAGCTTCCATGGCAAAAATGAAGATATATTTTTCATATCACTTAACTGGAAAACAAACTCGCTTCTTCTTACAAACATCTTGTTCTGCTGAGCACCTCTCATCTCTTTGCTTCCAGCTCCCTTTCAGCACAACAGCAAAGGATTCAGATGCAGGGGAGCTTGCTGAGCCTCTGTCCTCACAGTCCCAAACCTGAGTTCGAGGCCTCAGTAATTTCTAGGCTTGTTGCCATCCTGCAGCCAAGATTCTCTTGTGACAACAATAGGACCTACAGTGGTTACCTCACCTCTGAGAGTTCTTTAGGCTACATCAGTGGATTTGCTACATGTTAACAGATTTTTTTTCCTCTGTGATAACACGAAAGAGTAAAATACACAGAAGAGCAAATTGAGCTTCGTGTGTGAGTCATGCCCTTGACATACATGAAAATGTCATCTGAGTTTCCAGAGGACATATGTGGGATATTTAAGTTTATTATTCTAGATTCCTCTTTGAGACTGATCATCCCTACACCATTCTTGCCCAGTTGCCCCAGAAGTTTCCTGTGGAGGTTTGTTACAAATGAGGTATAGCTTCACAGAAAGCAGGCATTTTAGTCTTTGGCTAATATTTTCATTTTCATTCAATAATTGAGGTAGATATAAAGAGAGGAAATATAGAGAGAAAGGTCTTCCAAACACTGGTTCACTCTCCACGTAGGCACAACAGCCAGAGCTAAGCCAATCTGAAACTAGGAGCCAGGTGCTTCTTCCAGTACTCCTACGTAGGTGCAGGGTCCCAAGGCTGTGAGCCATCCTCTAATGCTTTCCCAGGCCACAGTCAGGGAGCTAAGCAGGAAGTGGAGCAGCTTGGAATGAACCAGTGCCCATATGGGATCCCAGCACAAGCAAGTAGAGGATTCAGCCACTAGGCTGTTGTGCTGGGCTGAAAACATTTAAAATTAATCACAATGAGAAATCACTTCACTCTTCTTGGCATAGGTATTATCAAAAAGACAAAACAGCAAGTAGTGGTGATAATATGGAAAAAAGGAAATCCTTGTACATTGTTGGGGAAATGGAAATTAGTTAAGTAAAACAGTATGGAGTTTCCCAAACTTAGTAAAAGAACTATCATATAAGCAATTCCACTCCTGTGCATGGAGCTGAAGGAAATAAAATAATTAGGTCAAAGAGATGTCAGGCTTATTGCACTATTAATCACAATAGTTAAGACATAGAACCCACTTAAATGTCCATCAATGGATGAAGGGGGAAAGAAAATGTCGTAGGAAAACAGAATTGGGGACATCAAAAAAGTTTGTGGAAAACACGCATTAGTTATCTATTTGAACTATTTGAGGTACTCTCACACACAGCAGAATACTGTTCAGACATAAAAGAGAAAGCTTGTATTTGCACCATTGTCTTTTGTTTGGACAACTAAAATGGCTTGGTAACTGTTATCCCATGACCCCTCCAATGCCATGTCCACACTGCAGAGCCATCTCCCTAAAATACAAAGCAAATTATGTCACTATCCAGCTTCCGTGTCTCCCTCGGTCCTTCCATGTATCCTTCCTTCACTACAACTTGATCACCAAATCTTGCCTCCTGTTTTCTTTTTTTTAATTAATTAATTAATTTTTATTTTAATTACATTGCATTATGTGACACCGTTTTATAGGCTCTGGGGATGCCCCAACCCCTCCCCGCTCCCTCCCCCCATGGTGTATTCCTCCACCTTGTTGCTGTATTACATTTTTCTGGTTTTGTTGTTGTTGTTGTTGTTGTTGTTGTTGTTGTTGTTGTTGTTATTGGCTTACATTGCATGATGTGACATGGTATTATAGGCCCTGCGATTCTTCCCCCACCCCGTGATGTATTCCTCCACCTTGTTGCATCACCACAGATCAAATTCTCAACTGAATTCTTTCATTGCATGCATCTACCAGGCAAAAGTCCAGCATCTTATTGCCCAGAAAAACTCATCAGTTTCTTGGGGAGACCATCTCTGGTCTGAAGGTAGAGCCGGCAGAGTGGTTTTGATAGTTCCACAGCACTGTATTGCTGCCACTCTCACCACTCCAGGCACAATGCGGTCGTTGGAAAATCCTCTGATTGATATAGTCCATCCGATAGTCATCTGTTGCCCCGTTTTTTCATTGCCAACATATAGCTGAGGTGGTTGATTGATTTGCTCTGTCCTCTGTCTTTTGAGGTTTAGCGTTCAGAGACTGAAAGCTCCATTGGGAGGATCCCAGAAGAAACTTTGTGTGATTTGTTCCCAGACCAGATTCCCGTATGCACCAGCAAGCACAGGGCCCAGCACGGTCCATCGTCCCCATCAGCTGGTGGTTGCAGTTGCTGGGTTGGTTCCGCCTCAACCCTGTTTTCCACTGGAAACAATGGGTGTTTGCTGTCCAGCCAGGTTCTGCCCATCACATACTGGGCCCTTGTGTAAACCAGTGGCCCTTGCGTAAACCCAGCCTAGTCAAAGCGACCCACAATAATCGCAACCAGGCCCGCTCTCCACCCTGGCCCGCCAGTATGTGTAGCAGACTAGTCCTGTCTGACACTTATCCCCTTCTGCTCTCATACACATTAATGGGTCTCAAGACCTTGTCCCATCTATCCAGTTTAACTATCCAGCCTTCACGGATGATGCTGGGAGTCACTCTGACTAGCTACCCCACCCCATTCTAGTTTTTGTGCCCTTCCATGGGGGTGGTAACCCAAGAGGGGGATGTCCCCTCTTTCCCTCCCAGGCCACTCCCACATTCTGCGCTCTTCAGGTGGTTCTGTAGTTTAATTTGACTGAACTGGCCCCCAGTGCAAGCTTCTGCCAGCGGATGCTGTGGTTAAGCCCCAACAACCCTCACCCACTCTAATTGTAGATTGCACCAGTAGAAACAATCACCCCAGCCTGTTTTTTCCCTGGTCTGGTCACATGAGCCACAAGAACCAGAATGAGTTGAAGGCTTGTTGGGAAAAGACACTATTCCTACTAGGAGAGAAAGTGAACTGAGCAGCGCTGGCTCATGGACCCACTGGTTTGCGCGAAATCTTGCCTCCTGTTTTCACCCCAGCTTTCTGAGACATTCAAACAAAATTGAGAACCACTTGTAATCCCAGTGTTCTCAACTAGGTGCCTAAAGTGGACAGGTAGAGCATCCACTGAAAATTCCAATTTTATGTTACAAATGAATTCTTCTTTCATCACCAACAGCACTTGGATACTATGAATTATCCACCTCCTCACTTGGGCCCTGCAGCCATTGATCCTTAATAACATCACAATGTGGTTAGACTAGAAATAGAATATGCTTAGAACTGGATAAGGCCTGCCTTTCCTCCTGAATGCACAAGGCAGTCCCTATGGAATCTCAACTGGTTGGTGTAATTAAAGACAACTATTTTCATGATGACCTACATGATCACCTGCACTTTTCATCTGGTCAGTATCTCCTTTGAGGCATTTTCCAGTATATTTAAAAACCATTTTCATGTCTTCCGTCTTTTGAATAATCTTAGCTATGTTTTTTAAAATATATTTTTACGGCTTGAATAAATCAAAGCTCTTATTTCTTCCAGCTACTAGAGATGAAAATTTTGATACCAGAGGCTTGGAGTGGAAAAAGAAGCATTGCATGCTTCACTTAAACCTTGTATGCCTTCATTCAGGCAGATGCTATTGGCAGGGAAGAGGAAGGGGAAAATTCATTGAAAGTCCTGTAACTTCTTCTTGACTGACGCCATGGATGCTGGGTGTGTGGCAGGATTGGGTCTCTCTCAGAAGACCCTAGGAAGGTTCCTTAATTCACTGAAAACCAATATAGTACTGGATTACAACCAAGATATCCATGGGTGGAAGAATGAAACTTCAGCTGATACAAAGCCCTTCATTCTAGGGGCCCTTTTCAATTATGATTCCAACTTAAACTAACTCCCCTGGGAAAAAAGCTTCAAGAAAGTCTTAACTCACTCTACCTCCTCATACAGGCAATGCATCTGGGTATTTGTTTATATGTGGACACCCTCACTTTCACAAAAGATACTTTTTTTTTTTATTGATTACATTGCATTATGTGACACAGTTTTATAGGCACTGAGATTCCCCCAAACCCCTCCCCAAACCCAACCCATGGTGGATTCCTCCACCTTAATGAATTAATACAGTTCAAATTCAGTTGAGATTCTCTCATTGCAAGCATCTACCAAGCATAAAGCCCAGCATCTTATTGTCCAGATAAATTCAACGGTTTCTTGGGGAGACCATCTCTGGTCTGAAGGTAGAGCTGATAGAGTATTATCCCATTCAATTAAAAGCCCCGACATTACATCACTAACAATTTATAACATTATGGGCCGCAGGGGAGAACGTCTTGCTCGGATCCCGATCCCAGCCAACGTGTGCTCACGCTGAGCTGGGCCTGGGCCCACCTGGATCCAGGGGCTGCTTCCTCTCCGGTGAGTACTCCGAGGGGGGGGTCTCTGGGACTGGGTGGGTCCGGGGTCACCCACCGCCCTCATTGGGCAGCGGACGGGATTGGGGTGGGGCGCAACCTTGGGCCTGTGGGTTTAAACGTCAGTAGCCAGGAGGCTACTGGGGGCCACAGGGAAGAGCGTCTTGCTCAGATCCTGATCCCAGCCAACGTGTGCTCACGCTGAGCTGGGCCCGGGCGGCCAGTGCACCATTTGGTGCCAGGCTGTGCCTGCTGGCCACCCGACCGGGGCGTTCTGGGGTAATGGATGTCCGAATCGCTGCTTAGATAGCTCTAGGATGACCCCACTGTTTCTGGGATCTGAGTCAATCCTAAAGATTCCCAAAGCCAGTAACTCTTCCTTTGACGAACTTCTAATCACTTAATAATGCTGAGCTTTGAACACCTATCATGCAAAAGATAAGCTCCAGCTTGTCTAGCAGGATATTTTTTTGCCTGACATGATGATGGTTCAGGAGACTGGTCACATTAGGCAGGGCCATAATATTAACTAGCACTCTAGAACCTTATCCTGGGGTGGATTCTGTGCAGGATGTGTGGGCCACACCCTGTAGAAAGTTTAGCCTCACTGGTAAACCTAAAAGTTTGGGTGGTTATGGACTAAGCTAGGTATGACCAAGGAGCCTGCCATCAATCACAGGTAAAGGGACCCACCAGGACTAGACTGGGCAAGGCAGCAGCACCCAAATGTGCATCCTGAATAGGTTGTGGGGTGGGCCAGGCTGCAACATTCACCAGCTCGTACAAGGCCAAATGGGAGGTCAGAGTACACCGGGCACTGGCCTAAAACCCAATGGCATGTATGTAAACGGGTTCTGGGTGTGGATCAAGTGGAGGAACTTGGGAAGCTCCCCTGGCGAGTCATAGCTCTCGCTGGTGAACACATGGTCCAGATCTGGGGGTCAGGCAAGCAGGGCATAGTAGCTCCAAAATGTGTAAATTGGTAATGGAACGGAATGTACTGGGCAGGACTGAGCAAACCTTTGCCTAAAAGCAAAACTAGAAACCAGCATGGAGCACAGGTCATACCAAGCTAGGTTCTTGTACCTATTAGTCCTCAGAGCAACTATGGGCAGGTGCATGATTTACGGCTAGGAACAGGCCCAATCGGGGAAGTAAGGGGACACCCTAACAGGGTTGAGGTTCCCACCAAGGGGCGTGTGTGCTGGAATGGGGGCTGGGTTCTATCTCGGAAACAGTTGTAGTCACCCGAGGCACTAGTGTGGGCTGGGATTGGATGCACCAGGCCAGTTCAGACCCCAACACCATCTGGTGTCATGGAGAACCAGGGTAGATGTGGGACTGACTAGGCTGGGTCTCAATCCCCTTCTGAGCCATGTGTGAGCTGTATGTGGGTATGGACGAGCCATGGCCGGGCTGAAACATCCAACAACAAGAACCAGAATGGGGTGAACGCCAACCAGGAAAAGCCACTGTTCCTGCTAGGACAGGAGGTGAACTGAATAGGGTTGGCTCAAGGACCCCCTGGCATGCGCAAAATCTGCCATTGGGAGGGGTTCTGATGGAGGAGCCTGGGCAGCTCCTCTGGCAGGACACAGTCCCTGCAGTTAAGCGCAAGAAGCATGATAAGAAACAGCCCAGAATAGGCCATGGAAAATTTCCCACTGGCACACATTCGACATGGGCCAGGAGCAGACCAGGCTGAATCAGTTCATGTCATCCACTGGCAAATCCGATCACCAGAACAGAGTGTGGGATGGTCCGAGTTTGGTCGCGACAAAATCAGTACACATTATGGAATGCCAGGGCGTGGTTGCCTATACTGGATATGAATGCAGCACCCAACCAGCACACGTGAGATCCAGGAAAGAAGGGGCAGAACTGGCAGGGGGATTAAGGGGCTGGTCCCCTCACCGGACAGCTACTCCCACTGGAGAGCGTGGGCTGGGGTAGAGACAGACCAGACTAAGCAAGGCTGCAACACCTGTGCGCTGCATGTGGACTAGATCAGGTAAAAGTCAGGCTGGGCTGATTATTCCTGTGGGTGCAAGCATAAATTAGAGTGGGTGAGGGATGATTGGGCATAGCTGCAGCACCAGCTGGCAGTAGCTGGCATTGGGGACTAATTCTGTCAAGTCAAATCACAGAACCACCTAAAGAGTGCATAAACCGGGACTGAGAGAGACCTGGGAGGGAAAAAGTGGGTTCCCCCGTCTTGGGTCACGATTCCCGTGGGAGGGCATGAAAACTAGGACAGGGGCTGGGATGGCTAGACAGAGAGGCACTCAACAACATCAGTGAGGGCTGGATGGTTGAGTTGGTTAGATAGAACTAAGCTTTAGCATCCATTGACAAGAACAAGAGCCAAATGGGATGAGGGACAGACTGGTCTTCTGCTACACATACTGGCAAACCAGGGTAGGGTGTGGGCCTGGTGGGGGTTATTGTGGGTCTCCCCGGCTAGGCTGCAGCTCCCACTGGTTGATGTAAGGACCGAGTATGTGCTGGACAGAACCAGACTGGACTGCAACACCCATTGGTTCCAGTGCAACTCGGGAATGAAAACAGAACCAACCCAGCAAGTGAAACCACCAGCTGATCGGGGTGATGGACTGTGCCGGGCCCTGTGCTTGCTAGAACATACAAGAAACTAGTCTGGGAATACCTCAAAGTTTCTTTGGAGATCTCCCCAATCGAACTGCTGGACTCAGAACTCTAACCAGGAAAAGACAGAAGACAGAACAGGTCAATCATTTATCTCAGCTATATGTTGGCAGTGAAATACTGGGGCAAACGGTGACTTTATGATGGACCATATCAAGCAGTGGACAACCTCATCGAGCGCAACTGGCAGCAATTCATAACTGGAGAACTATTAAAACCATTTGAGCAAGGATCTCAGAGCATGCCGCACATCCGGGACTTGGGTTGGGTGGGAAACTGGGTGGGGCTTCTCCTTCAACATCCCCCTTTACCTCAGATACATGATGGAAACAACATGGACATAATACTATTACCCACTTCCCTATACCCCCTGAACCTTTTTTTTTTTTACCGTAATTAACTATGTAAAAATTGTCAACAACAATACAATAAAATAGATTATATATATATATATATAAAAACATTATGGAATTAGTTGACATGACGTTGAGTATCCAATATGTTAAAAGAGAAAAAAAAAAAAAGAATGCAAGTTCTGAACCACATCCTGTGAGTTCTACATTGACGTTTTCAATTATTAGTTTATATACAACAGGGTTATATACACCTTAAAATGACTATAGATCACTTTTCAGTTGTCTCATGTCTGTTTTAATTTTAGTATTTAGCAGTTTATAGCCTTGAAGCATGATTTTGCTGAACCTGGCTGTTTTTCAGGTAGTCTAACTCTATAACTCTAACAAGACATATGTCAACAGTTTAAGTGAACAGTTTTAGGAGGGGTGTGCAGAGAAATCTTCAATACCCCAGTGAGGAACAAATAATCTTTGTGTCCCACCCAGTGAGTTTTAAGTGCATCCCTGTTGACTATTTCCTGTCTGTTTCTAAGTTTTCCTCGTTGTTATCTATGTATTCCAATTTTGTTTGTTTGTTTATTTGTTTGTTTTGAGGGGTTTCTGGAGTGATCCTGATGGTCGTTATGAGAGAGGGTGGGGACCCAAGGTCAGAACCGGGAAAGGACCAGAGTAAGCTCCTCTCCCTAGTCCAGAAGGAAGTTTACTGTTCTCCTGTTTCTGCAGACCGCTCAGTGCTCCTGGTTGTCGTTCCAATGACCTTGGATCCTGCAAGTCACAAGTTGGGCTTCTTCCATCCCATGTGGTAGATCCAAATGGGGGTGGGTGGGTGACCTCAGAGTTCTTGGCCTCCGAAGGCACTCCAATTCCTAGTGGTCTCCTTGGCAGTTGGGATGTAGTCCTCGGTGCTCGTACTGATAGTCCTTGGTGAAGATCTGGGAGTCTTCAGGCTTGGGATACAAACCTCCTCCTGTATGCCTGCTCCACTCTGGGGTCCCCCCCCCCACTTTATGCATACGACCTCCTGTTAAGAGATTGTTAGGATTGCTCCTAATTCCCCCCATATGCCTTTGTAGCTTTGTTATTGTCTCATGCTGATTCGAGTCTGTTGTCAATGAGTTACCAGTTATGATCCTCGTAGGCTATATTTCCCATCTTCCTTACACCTTCTAGGGTGATGTAAGATTTCTCTGCTCTCCCTCCCCATTTCCAAGTAGCATAGGGTCTTACAAGCATATTAGGTTTTACAATTCTTTGATGTAGATCATAATCAATCTAACTTATATCGATTGTTGGTTCATTGGTTACTCCACTATGTCTTATTTCATGAGATACAGGCTGTTTGGGGTTGAAATAATATTACTGTTTTTTGGATTGGCATCATTTCATAATAGCCACATAAATAATAACAACAACAACAACATCAACAGCAGATTATAGCACCCTGAAAAAATAATGTGCCGCTGAGTAACCAACACATGCGTGACAAAAAGGAAACACAGAAGTCTCTTGGGAAAAATGATGCCATTGTATGAGCATGTGATGAATTCTACTAGAGAAAAGAGATTTCTTGGAAGCAATCAAACCAAGATAAAAACATCAAAACACAAGGGATACGGCCAAAAAAGCAAATATACAATCAAAAAAACAGTATAGATTGGACAATTGGAGTTACACTTTCAATGTCGGCTTCCTTATATGAGAATATATGGTATTTGTTCTTTTGTGATTGACACATTTCACAGAGTATAGTGGTTTCTAGTTGGGACCACCTGGTTTTAATAGAATAATTTTATTTTTCTTAATAGCTGAATAATACTCCATTGAGTAGATGTACCACAATTTCTTTAACCACTCTTCCTTGGACGCACATCTGGTTTGTTTCCATGTCTTTGCTATTGTAGATTGTGCTGCTGTAAATATAGGATTACAGATCCCCTTCTCACATGTAGATTTCACTCCTTTTGAGTATATTCCTAGGAGCGGGATAGCTGGGTCATATGGCACATTTATTTGCAATTTTCCAAGCACCCTCCATACTGATTTCCACAGTGGTTGTACTAGTCTAAACTCCCACAAGCAGTGAAGCAGGTTGCCTTTCTCTCCACATCCACGCCAACAGGTGTTGTTATTCGATTTCTGAATGTAGGCCAGTGTCACTGGAGTTAGGTGGTTCCTCAACGTGATTTTCATTTGTATCTGATGGCTAGGGAGCCTGAGCATCTTTTCATATGTCTGTTAGTCATTTGAACCTGTTCTTTTGAGAAATGTCTGTTCATTTCTTTTGCCCATTTTGTTACAGGGTTTTTTTTTTTTTTCACTGTCCCTGGGTTTCTGAATCTCTTTGCAAATCCTGAATATCGGTCCCCTATCACATGTGTAGTATGCAAAGATTTTCTGCCTTTCTGTTGGTTGCTTCTTCACTTTGTTAATTGTTTCCTTTGTTGTACAGAAGATTTTTAGTTTGATGTAGTCCCATTTGTTCATTTTGGATTTGATTGCCTTTGTTTTAGGCGTCTTTTCTAAGAAGTCTTTCCCTATTTCTATATCTTAGAGTGTTCTTCCTATGTTTTCCTTTAATAGTTTGATGGTTTCTGGAACCTACTCCCAAATGATTCTAATGGATGATACCTTGCCCAAGACCAAGCTATAGTGTATAGATGTACTGATAATGGTCATTATTTTGTACAGCAGAAAAAATGGTTTCCACATTTTGATGCTGAACACAGAAATGAGGCAAACAACCTTTGTTTCTTTCACTATCATTGACTAAGGAGGACAATTGGCCTCCTGGCAGCAGGAGTATTGGCCATAGTGATGTTGGTCCCATAGGGAGGCTTTGCTTGCCACACAGCAACAATCCAGAATCGTATCCATATCTTTGACAACCTTCTAGACAGTGGGAGCAAAATTAGCTACTTACGAAAGTCCTATTTCTCTAACAGTAATGGTCAAGGACAATGCACTAGATTTAAACTACTTCCTGGCAGAGCAAGGAGTGGGTGTGCAATATTACACATCTTGTGTACCTCATACCTGAGGACACAGAAATCAACTTAGAATACAATCTTGGTAATGGAGGAAAAAGTACTGTATGGAATGAAGGAAGAAGTATCCTTCCTATGATGACCTGGTGCATGCCCCTGTTGGGTAAACACACAATGTCACCTCTAATCCCAAAAGTATGTTATGGAGTTAAGAGAAAAGTCTGAGGCCAGGTCCAGGCCCTCAGCAAGGAAAAAGACATCAAAAGCTTATACAAATGCCAGAACTTGAGAGGTGAGCACTATGTAATGAGCATCTGGTGGTTATAGATTATAAAGTTGCTACCTATGTTCTAGACCCACCAAGAGAGAAAAGCCACAGCAAGTCCCAAGTTTTAAGCTGTGCACCACCAAAACCAAGGTCCAGTTTGAGCCTGCCAAAGTGAAACCATAAGCTAGTCCTGCTTGAGTAGACATCACCCAATTAGAATAAAGAAAGCCTTATTATCCCAGGACACTTATTGAAAATCAACATCTTGCTAAAGCAATTTACCTTGTCGTCTCTGATAGGAAACTTTTGCCTTAATAAATGGTACACCTGCATTTATTTCCCAGTCTATGTATTGACTTAAGAACCCACAAACTTCACATATAACCATATTTTACCAGTTTTTCTCATGTGTTGCCTTTTCAAGAAAGTACCTTGGACCCTTCTACTTTACCCTCTAGACTATCATTTCTAAAAAAATGAATCTTGAGTCTGTTGCTCATACAATGCAATGTTTTTAGCCATGTGAGAGCTATGTCCACCTTTAACTAACATCTGTGATGTATCATGTCAACCCAGAATTCTGTATGATCTGTACCCTTGTTAGGGATGTGCTCAAGCACAATATCCCAACTTTCACCTCAGTGAAGGGGCCCCATGATCAAGTTTCCCTGTGAGGTACTGGAGACCATCCTCCTGGCATTTTATGCTTAAATGAAATCCCAACTGGTCATGTAACTGAGTAGTTTGGTCTTACAGTGAGCTCTGAAATTTGACTTTGGCAAGACTCCAGGTGGGGCATTGGATAGAGATTCTGCAAGCTACTTTTTTCAACAAGCTACATGCAATCTTGCCCTCACTTTTACTTATCTCCCAATCTAACCCATGCACATTTGCTTCAGGCCCTGGGAAACAAGTATACTTGTACTATTTCTAAACCTCCATGTTTGGGTACCTGATTCTGATGGACTGGATCAAGTCCAAGTCTCCTGAAGAATGTACCAGACACTTTAATTCGTCCCAGAGCCCCAGACTATAGCACAAACACCCAGGTTACAATTATGATGCTGGAAACATCTTGAGGTATGAGATCAAGTTCATTGGAATGTCAATGAGCCCTCCATAAACACCAAAGATATTCCTAAACCAAACATATCGCTCAGTAATTTAGAATCCTGTCAGCATAGGCAGCAGTTATAAAATTAGCAGAGGAAGGGCCCGGTGGCACGGCCTAGTGGCTAAAGTCCTCACCTTCAAAGCCCCGGGATCCCATATGGGCCCTGGTTCTTATCCCAGCTGCTCCACTTCCCATCCAGCTCCCTGCTTGTGGCCTGGGAAAAGCAGTCAAGGATGGTCCAAGGCATTGGGACACTGCACCCGCGTGGGAGACCCGGAAGAGGTTCCTGGTTCCTGGCTTCAGATCGGCGCGCATCGGCCTATTGCGGCTCACTTGGGGAGTGAACCATCGGACGGAAGATCTTCCTCTCTGTCTCTCCTCCTCTGTGTATATCTGGCTGTAATAAAATGAATAAATCTTAAAAAAAAATTAGCAGAGGAAGCAAACTATATCCCAAGCACTACTGTTGCCATACCTCTATTCCAAAGTAGTTTTGTTAGTACAATGATTCACAAGTGCGAGAATGTGCCTCTCTGGATTGCTCTGTGGTGTGAAACATTTCACAGTTCATACTGTGTTTAAAAAAACTGCTTCAGTCCAGTAATCAGAAGCAATATTGATTTTGGTGCAGAGTGGCAGAATGGATAACAACTCCTCCAAGAAAATTCAGACAGGAATGTTTACACATAGAATTTACATTGTAAGACATGCAGCTATTGGTTGAGACCTACTATAAAGCACCAACCCGAGTAGTATTGAGCATACACATATAATGGAGTCATACACATAAAATGGCTGATAACCATTACTTAGAAGATATAGCCATGGCATACAGGTGCTATATGCACAAAACTGCTACTTTCTATGGACTCTCTTGTGCTGCCTCTGTACGCTATCAAAATTAAGCCAAGCCCTCAGCATACCACTGTGTGAAGGAGGCCAACTTTCAGATAACATTTTCTTGCTATTGCAGAAAAGGCAGCGATTCCATCAGGAGCTAGGCTTTTCCTGGTGTAGCACTTGTTTCCTGTTAATACATCTTCCATGCTATTCTCTGGGGGTTCTTGCAGTGCTCAATCTACATAGAAAGAAGAATGTTATTTATGGACTGTGGTCACAGTCAAAGTGTACTGAGAGTATTGCTGATATCTGTTAGTCAAGCAATTCCTCTCCACACCAGGTATCTTCAGATACCATTCAGAATGCCAGAAAAGAGAAGTCTTCACTGCAGACACTACAACTTTGAACTTACCTTCTTGAGGCTCTATGTCAACAGGAATGTACAGATGAATTTCTAGTAGGCTGCATGGTGACAGGATCCAAGAGGACATCATCAAAAGCACTTCCATCCCTTCAACCTGTTACTGAGTTATTGCACTCAACCTTATTGCTAGGTTAACTTACAATTCAAACAAAGATGTTGCAGTATTATTACATTAAAAGTGAGAAAGAACATGAATAGGGCTAATGTGGTCCACTTGAGTATGTCCTCATATCCTTGATCCATTGCAGCTTGCCCCATGAGCAGACGCCATTGTCTGAACACCTTGTGCAAACATAATTTTCATGGACTTCAGATGAAGATTTTGTTCTCACCCATGAAGTATGGAGACACAGGCCAGCTGTCCTTAGCCAAAGCGAATGTATGGGTAGCTCAGGAGGAGTATCAGTTGTGACTCCTAGATCACCTTCAATGAGAGGAGACACCATTTGGTTTCTTGTTTTACTTGAAGTGAAGGCAAGTAAGATGTGGATTTCCATGCTTCATGGGCCTCAGAACAGACTGCGCTGACATGGGACAACTCTAGACACCACTAGAATTTCATAAGTTTCCGTGTGCCATTTTCAACAATATTTCAGTATAGTTGGGCTATTAAGGTAGCCCTATGTGAGGTTCCCTATTTGGCGTTGTGGCCAATTAGACATCATTTATCTTGCCAAATTGCTCATATAATCCTAGTCCCTTCCTATGCAACATTTCTTTCCTTTGAAGTTAGGCCCACACTAAGGTCCAATTCTTCTTGTGGCTTCCTATAGTTCTCTACTTAGTTTTCCTCAGATGCCTTTTCTCCCTTCTCTAAATTCTAGAACAGTTAACTAGTCCCCTATTTTTTTAAGGATTTATTCATTTTATTACAGCCAGATATACACAGAGGAGGAGAGACAGAGAGGTAGCTCTTCTGTCCAATGATTCACCCCCCAGGTGAGCCACAATGGGCCGGTACACACCAATCCGAAGCCAGGAACCTGGAACCTCTTCCGGGTCTCCCACGTGGGTGCAGGGCCCCAAGGCCCTGGGCTGTCCTCGACTGCTTTCCCAGGCCACAAGCAGGGAGCTGGATGGGAAGTGGAGCTGCCGGGATTAGAACTGGGGCCCATATGGGATCCTGGGGCTTTGAAGGTGAGGACTTTAACCACTAGGCCACGCCGCTGGACTCATAGTTCCCTAATTTGCAGACACACCAACCATATGGAATCTGAAGCACCTGTTAAAGGCTGAGCTCAAGAATTACCTTGTCAGGGGGTACTTCTAAATGCTTAGAGTTTTTCCAGGCAATTCATAGTCAAGGATGAGTGTCTTGCCAGAGGGTAGGCAGGTCTGACTTATTTCATACAACAACTTTACCTCATCTTGATTGGATGGGCTTCTTTCACTCCTTGAATTTTACTCACCACCCTATTTTTCCTTGTGACTCATTTGTAACCCCAATTCATGTCTTCACCTGTGCTATCACACAACACTGACTTCTGTTCTCTTGATCTAGGATTAACTCATGAGGCTGTTGCATATAGCTATCTACTAGGTGGTTGTATGCTAACTTGCAACATGATGACTGCCATTTGAACATTGTGACATTCCCCTGATAGTCTGCTACAAGTTACTACTTAAGGGTGCCTACCATTTAGCTCAACTATTTAACAGAAGTCCAAACATAGTGGCTAACCTCTCTGAACAATGCTTCTTTAATTAAGACCCTATATTCATAGATATCAAATGGGGAAATTAGCTGATAAGGCAACATGGGCATGAAATTCTATGATGGTCTTGCCATGACTCTCTACAAGTCTGTTACAGAAACAACCTTTATACTCCATTTTAAGTCATGTATTCTTTGACAAATTCTCAGCCTCCACATTGTGTTACAGAAGAACAGCTTCCTAAAATCTTTGGTGATATTCCAACACGTCGTCACCATTAGGAACCTTCAACAAGAAAGGCTAAACATAGTACCATTGGCTAAGATTAAAGGACAATTCTTTGGCTTGCCAATAGAAGTCAAATACACAAACTCCAAGTACAAAGGCTGAAGAGGTTATGTTTTACCAACAGCAGCTTTCCATTTCTTTACTTTCCATACAGCTATTCTCAGTGTTGTACGGTGTCACCTGCCCCCAGTCACACTTTGGACTCAGGTTTCTAAGATTCTTTTTTCATGACCTGGTCTACAACAGTTTTTCTAGAATCATCTCTGGAAATCAGGTTAGCAACTTCTATGAGAACCCTCTTTGGCTTTAGTGGCTTGTCCACTCCCCTTGTCTACTTATTCAGTTAATTTCTGTATGTAGGCAAATAGGATACAAGATAAACTATTGCCATCTAGACCCATGGCTGGGAATGACCAAGGAGAAATGTAGAAAAGATTGCTGGAATTTCCCCCCTATAAAAGCAAAGGTGTTTGATTAGAGAGTGGAGGAATCACCTGACATCCTCAAGCTAGAAGCCTGGTGTATTTTTACTATGTGATATCTTCATGAGATATTTCTCACCAACAGGGATCTCACTGAGGATTCAAATGGGAAATGAGGAAGTCAAGTTATCCCTGTTTGCAGATGACACAATTGTATCTATGGGAGAACCAAAAGACCCAGACTTTGGAGCTCATGTCTTTTACAAGGGGGGTAGAATACAAAGATCCACGAAGAGAAATTGATGGGCTTAGTATGCACAAACAACCTATGGCTGAGAACAAACTTGTAATAATAGTCCCATGGAGAATCAAGATGGCAGAATAAGGTAAGGACACATTAAAACAGATGGAGAAACATTTAATCAGCATGAAACAGAGAGGTCACATTCCAGGAAATAGGACAGGACAGAACAACGGCAGAGAGGTACCTGGAGACTGACAGACACAGGAAAGCAGCTAAAACAATGATGTTGTGTTGCAGGAACTGATACTCCAGCAGCATTCATCTAACAGCAATCTGAGCTCCACCAGCAGCAGGAACTCCACCAGCAACCAGGTGGAAAGGGACTTTCACTGGGAGCTTGGGAGATGAACCCAGAGAACTGTCTGTCATGCTGGTCTGTTTGATTTGACCAGGAGCAGAGATAGAACAGCAGATCCCAGATAGGCAGTGTGAGAACAGGGTGGATTTCGCAGCCCAATCATCCCCCTAGAGCCGAATTGCATGCCATTTTTATTAAGAAGTCAAAGGCAAGGGAAAGTACTGAGCATATGCTGAGCTGGGTGTGAACTCATTTCTGAGATATTGAACTGCAGCAATGCAACATTTTACACGTTCCACCCGAGATAGGTCTGGCTAGTCCTCAGACTTGACAGCCAGCATATCAAGAACTCTAACAGTGGCACATCAGATGCTATTTTTCACACTGTGGCAATAGCTTTAGGACTGCAGGGGACAACAGTGAACTGCACATGTGCTGAGCTTGCAAGACCTCATTGAGGTCTGTGGATTGCACCGGTCCCGCAGAAAAATAATGCCGACTGTGGCATTGCCTGTGTCAATATAGGTCCGAGTAGCACCCAGTGCTAATGGCCAACAAGATCCGGCAAGATCTGCACCATCAAAAACCTAGCTATATAGCACACCTTGTGTCTCTCTAATCCTGGGACCTGCTCCAAAGGGAAGTGGGAGAAAGGCTGCAGAGTCGACAGTGCAATCTCAGCATGATATCACAGGACATGGAGATTGGTGGGCCAGAAGCTGGGGCTATAGAGTTCACGGTGGAAATCTAACATAAGAACCCAGACCTGGAACTTGCTGGAGAGATTGGCACAACTGACTACAAGCAAAGAGCTCTGTACCAACTGCAATAAGTAAAATTGAACTGTAGACCTGTGGGTGACATGGCTTAGAAACCTGCACCAAGGAGAAGAATCCGATAACTAGAAGTACAATGACCAAGAACAAAAAAAGACACAAAGGCAACATCAATATTCCTGAAGACTCCCCTGCAAAGGAGCAAAACCCTATTCCAACCTCAAAGTTAACTGAGGAAGACATTGAGAAAATGGGGGACACAGAATTTGGAAAACTTAATATAAAACTTCTGATAAACAATGAGAAGCACAAAGAAGAGTTCAAAGAATTTAAGGAATATGTTACACAAGAAATAGCAGCAATAAAGCAAATCAAGGCTGATACATAAGAAATTAAGAACACAGCAGAGCAAAGTAAAAGTACAGTGGATAGTCTCCAAAATAGAAGGAAGCAAGCAGAAGAAAGAATCTTAGGATTGGAAGATATTTCTTGTCACCAGTGGGAAGCAAACAAAAAAATGAAACAGAGAGGGATCAGGCCAAAAAAAGTATTCAAGAAGTAAAAAACACTATTAAGAGTCCTAATATAAGAGTTATGGGAATCCCAAAAGGTGCAGAAAAAGAAACTGGTTTTACAAATGTATTTAATGAAATAAGGGAAAATTTCCCTAATCTGGAGAAAGAACAGGGAAACAACATCCAAGAGGGGCACAGAACTCCCAACAGGCTTGAACAAAAGCGATCCTCACCAACACACATGATCATCAAGCTCCCTTCAATAAAACATAAGAAAAAGATACTTATATGTGCACGTGAAAATAATCAAGTGACATACAAAGGAATTCCAATTAAACTCACAGAAGACGTCTCACAGGAAACTCCACAGTCAAGAAGAAAATGGAGTGACATATTCCAGATTTTAGAAGAAAAAAATTGTCGGACCAGGATAAAATATCTAGCAAAACCTTCTTTTGTTTTTGAAAATGAAATAAAATTCTTCCACGGTAAATAAAATTTAAAACAAATTTCTTCTTCCAAATCTGTCCTACAAATGATACTTCAAGACAGTCTCTTGACCGAGAAGAGGAATAGACCCAACAAAACCAGAAGACTATAAATCAATGAACAAACCATTTATAAAATGACAGGACAAAATTACCACTCATATTAATCCAGAATATAAATGGCTTAAGCTCAATCCAACATCATAGAATAGTCAACTGGATTAAAAATCAAAACCAAATTTTTTGTTGTCAAGAAGAGACACATTTCACCAACAAAAATCAGCAAAAACAATATCGCATGGCTTTTGATGTTTTCTGTTAGTTTCATCTCTTCAAAATATTTCTGATAAAATTATTCAATGACTCACAGATCATGCAGAAGAATCATTTTCTTCAACAAGGACTTTGATTTATTTACATTTCTTCAAACCTTAGCCATTCACCAGCATGTTATGTAATTCCACAGAACTGTTAATTTCTTTTCATTTCCTGAAGTAGATTTTGTTTTGCGGCTTTTCAGTTAAGGGAATATAGAGCAGTTATGCATTGGAGACAGTCGTATATAGTAACATGTGGTTTGAGTTCATGGCATTGCAAATTTCTATTTTTTTATCATCGATTTTCTATTGTGACTTTATTTAAGCAGATGTACAGCAACTGAAATGAACACTAATATATCCGGATGTGAGGTTATAATGTAGTATGCATATTTACTTCCAGAAAAAGATGGATTAACTATGAAAAGGGCTCATTGTATTTTGACAAGGGGATGTTGGACTCTCAACAATTGTCAATGCCCATAATGATGGACATTAGACAGTGCATGAAGAACTATACTTTAATAATGGTGTAGGAAAACTTGGGAGGGGGAGAAGGGGAACTGCAGGAGGCAATAAAGGTAATTCCAGAGGTTTAGCAAACAGTGCTTAGAAGGATAATAGTAGTAATAAATAAAACCTGAAAAAGAACAGTCTCATTCAAGACAGGGAGTACCACCTTAGATACATCGGAATAAAACCTAAACAAGGATGTGGAAGACCCAAGAATTATTCAATGTTTAAAGAGACACTAAAAGATGGAGACATGTACCATGTTCCAGGATCAGTAGAATCAAGACGGGAACATGGCCCTGTTACCAGAAGTCATACACAGATTGAATGTGATCCCACTCAATATCCACTAACTCTTGGCGTGGATGTGGGAAGAAAAGTATTCTACACTCTGCACTGCTGAGAGTGGAGTTAGGGTAAGTGCAGCTGTGGGAAATCACCCCAGGTCTCTTGCCTGCTACCTAGGGGGTGTGACCTAGAGCTTATCTGCCCTGAGGCATACCTTCCATCCCTGTAGAGGGACTGTGACCTCTGACATGATTGGAAGGTCAACGGGATTAGGCGTGCCTTTTAGCCAATCAAAGTGTCCTTATTGGGTGGAGGGACTACCTGAAAACGCCCTCCTACCCTCCCTTTGTGTAAGCCTTTATAAACCTTGAGCTTGTGCTGGATAGACAGGACATTTCTGACCAACGGTGAGGGCGAGCTGGGGAAGATGGCGGACGTTCTCAGCGTCTTGAGACAGTACACCATCCAAAAGAAGGAGATCGTGGTCAAGGGGGACGAAGTCATCTTTGGGGAGTTCTCCTGGCCAAAGAACGTCAAGACCAACTATGTGGTGTGGGCGGCTGAGAAGAAAGACCAGCCGAGGGAGTACTACACGCTGGAATGCATCCTGTTCCTGCTGAGAAACGTGCACCTTTCTCATCCCGTTTATGTCCGCCGTGCAGCTGCTGAAAATATTCCTGTGGTTAAAAGACCGGACCGCAAAGATCTGCTTGGCTATCTCAACGGGGAAGCATCAACGTGCGCAAGTATTGACAGAAGCCTCCCCCTGGAGCTAGGTCTTCAGCGATCTGCTCGAGTCAAAAGAGCTGCAGATGAAGTTCTAGCAGAAGCCAAGAAACCGCGCCTTGAGAATGAAGAATGCATACGTCTGGATAGAGAGAGACTGGCTGCTCGTTTGGAGGGCCATAAGGAAGAGGTCGTACAGACTGAGCGGATTAGGTCTTTGTCTGAAGACATGACGGTGGAAAAAATTGCTGCAATCAAAGCCAAAATTATGGCTAAGAAACGAGCTACTATCAAGACCGACCTGAATGATGCTCTCACTGCCCTTAAGCCGAGGAGCTTTGTAGATGCTGAGGTAGATGTGACCCGAGAGATTGTCAGCAGGGAGAGAGTGTGGAGGACACGCAACACGATCTTACAGAGCACAGGAAAGACTTTTGCAAAGGATATTTTTGCAATTCTGCAGTCTGTGGAGGACCGAGAAGAAGGGCGGGCACCTGAACGCCGGCGACCAGCTCCAAATGCAGCCCCAGTGGATCCCACAGTGCGTTTGAAACAGCCTATCCTGGCCGCATACGACAGATACGATCAGGAGAGGTTCAAAGGAAAAGAAACGGAAGGCTTCAAAATCGACACTAGGGGCACCTACCACGGTATGCCACTGAAACTGTTAACGGAGGGTGCATCTGCCCACAAGACTCAGACACCTGCAGCACAGCCAGTACCAAGACCGCTTTCACAAGCAAGACCTCCCACGAATCAGAAGAAAGCTTCTCAAACTCCCATCATCATAATTCCTGCAGCTACCACGTCTTTGATAACCATGCTCAATGTAGAAGACCTTCTACAGGATTTCAAATTTGTCTCATCCGATGAAAAGAAGAAGCAGGGTTGTCAACGAGAACATGAAACTCTAATACAGAGAAGGAAAGAGCAAATGCAACCAGGTGGCACTGTAAGTAGTGTCACAGTACCTTACAAAGTACTAGATCAGCCCCTTAAACTTATGCCTCAAGATTGGGACCGGGTTGTGGCAGTGTTTGTGCAAGGTCCCGCTTGGCAGTTCAAAGGGTGGCCGTGGCTTTTGCCTGATGGATCACCAGTTGACATATTTGCCAGAATCAAAGCCTTCCATCTCAAGTATGAAGAAACTCGTCTAGATCCAAATGTTCAGAAATGGGACGTGACAGTGCTAGAACTCAGCCACCATAAGCGGCATTTGGATAGACTAATTTTCTTGAGGTTCTGGGACACACTGGATAGATACATGGTGAGCCATAAATCTCACTTGAGATTCTGAATTACTTGGTTCCCTCTTTTCTGGAAATCTGGATTCAGAAACACGGATATACGTTGCTGCAAAGACTGAGACTCAAGCTTTATGAATTTATCTGGAATCTGACCAATGAAGACGCTCACACATCGATCTTGCTATAGACTTTGTTTGATGCTTTGTGCTTCAAAGGGATGCTGCTTCTCATCCAGAGAAGCAAACTTTTGGCTTCCAGATATTTTGTAAATATTAGCCTTCTAGTCTGTAGTTGAAATTGCATATTTTGATAGAAGTGTTTTTTTTTTTTTTTTTTTTTCTCATTGGCTATATTAGCATCACTTAAGAGTTGTTTCTTTAGAAAGTAGAAGCCGGAATATAAAGGTTGTATACTTAGAGATTGCAATAAAGCTTTCAAAACCATCTTGCTTCTGATGTCTTTTATTATTTTTCTTCAAAGAGTAGCTATCTGAGTGGAGCCAAGTCTCCGATGTGTTTCTCCTTTTTTTTTTTAATTTGAAAGGCGGATATACAACGGGGTGAAGAGACAGAGAGGAAGATCTTCTGTCCATTGATTCACTCCCCAAGCTGCCCCAATGGCCGGAGCTAAGCTGAGTCGAAACCAGGAGACTGGAGCCTCTCCCAGGTCTCCCATGCGGGTGCAAGGTCCCAAAGCTTTGGGCCATCCTTGACTGCTTTCCCAGGCCACGGGCAGGGAGCTGGATGGGAAGTGGGGCGGCTGGGACATGATCCGGCGCCCATATGGGGTTCCAGCTCGTGCAAGGTGAGGACATTAGCCACTTCTGATTTCTTATTTCTCTGTTATTCTGTTAATGAAAATACTATAAAATCAATGGTGTATTTCCAAAAGCAAGCAAAGGAATGTGACTTGTTGTTGTTTTGGTTGTTGCTTTTTCCTGTAAATGGTGAAATGGTTAAGGACTATATTCTGCAAGAGTTTTGTGTAAAATCACTTGTTTTTTTCTTTCTTCTTCTTTTTTTTTTTTTTTTTTTTTTGATGATTTTTACACAGTTTATTAGGGCACAAAGGCTCAAGGGCTACAGGAAAGTGGGCAAGACTATTGTTTCCTCTCCACATTTTTTTTTCCTGTATCTGGGGTAAAGGAGGAGGTAAAGGGAGAGGCCCCTACCCAGTCTTTCACCCATCCCAGGTCCCTGATGTGGGGCATGCTCCGAGGGTCCTGCTCAAGTGGTTTGGATAGTTCAACAGTTGTGAATTGCTGCCAATCTCGCCATTGCAAGCACGATGAGGTCGCTGAAGAATCCTCTGATTGACATAGTCCATCTCAGAGTCTCCGTTTGCCCTGTTTTTCAGGGATTACCTGAAAATGCCCTCCTACCCTTCCTTTCTGTAAGCCTTTATAAGCCTTGAACTTGTGCTGAATGGACGGGACATTCCTCACGAGCTGGTCTCTGGTGGTTCACGATCGGTGACCTTGGAGCCTGTTGGCAGACTTAAACCCCAAGATGTAGCAACTATGGGAATCCATATTCAGAGTTGGACAAGTCAACATTGATCTACCACATGACCTGACTGTCCCACTCCTGGGCTTATATCCAAATGAAGTCAAATTTGCATGCCACAAAGCAACTTATATGTCTGTATTTGTAGTCCAGTCCCTGCTGCTGTTGTTGGCGAAGGAGGTAGCGAGAGCTGCTGCTGTTGCTGCGTGGCGGGCGCAGCGGCAGGGGAGCCATCACCGTGGTCAGCAGGAACTCTACAGGCACTGCGGAGACCAGCCCGGGTTGCTGTCACTACCGCCGCCATGGCTCAGTACAAGGGCACTGCAAGCGAGGCAGGCTGTGCCATGCACCTGATGAAGACGCGAGAGAAGCAGCGTAAGCAAATGGAACAGATGAAGCAGCGGACAGCAGCGGAAAACATAAAATCCAAGGGTGACAAGAAGTTCTCTACACACTACGATGCCGTGGAGGTAGAGCTCAAGTCCAGCGCCGTGAGGAGCGATCCAAGCAGCTACAGCTGAAGCTGGACAAGCTGCGGGAGAAGGAGCACAAGGAGGCCAAGCGGAAGATCTCTGGTCTGTCCTTCACTCTGGAGCAAGAGCAGGGAGTCATATATGAGGAGGAGCCGGAAATGGAACGGGTCACCACAAAGAGGAGGAAGTTAGGGAAGAATCCAGAGGTGCATATGAGCTTCTTGCCTGACCGAGAGCATGAGGAGCAGGAGAATTGGCTCCGGGAAGTGTTTCGACAGGAGTGGGAAGCCAAGCAGGCAAAGTTCTAGAGTGAGGAGATTGAAATCACTTTCGGTTCCTGGGATGGCTCTGGGCACCGGCACACAGTCAAGATGAAGAAGGGCGACACGATGCAGCAGTTGCTGCAGAGAGCCATTAAGCTCCCACCTGGAGGAGCTCGCTAGAGGATGCTGAGGCAAATCCACATCATAAAGCCATATTAGAATCTCATGTTTTAGGTAAAATCCATTTAAAGTGTATCTAAATTTGCTAGGAGAAAACCCAAGAGGTTGGCGCGGGTAATTGGTGATGAAAAAGTGGCTCCGTGGTTAATAGACTCAGGCCCAATTCTAACCAAGGAAGCTGGACTAATACACAGAGAAATGAAAGTGATCCCTAGTTTCTCTCATGTCAGAAATCCAATGGAATAGCTCTCATAGAAGATCGTCACCTTCTACATAAGGGATGAGTCAGATCCCCAAAATGACACCTTTGTCCCAAATTGTCATTTCAGAGCACAGGAGCTGCTCATTTGTGGAGTCAAATCTGTGCAACACCTACAAGAGGAGCAAGTGGAAGACAGAGGAACCTGGATTCACATAACCTCTTGCTGGGATGAACAGAAATCCTCTGAGTCTCATTCTCAATTTCCGGATGAAAATATCATGTAACACTTAGGGAATGAAGCCTAACAACATTTTCCGATTAGCTCCACTTAACTCAAGGTCATTGCTAGGCTTGATGACTTGCTGGAACAAGGGATCATCCTTCTGTTTGTAACACTCCCTAGCCTGCTTAAAAACAGCCATAGCCTTTGGTGTTTCAGCCCTGGTCCTCCACTGGCATCCAGTGGTGAGAAATGGGAAGATAGAAATACCAGCTCAAGTCCAGCAGCACAAGAAACCCAAGCACTGACCCAGGAAGGTGGACCTCAGGCAGGTTGCATGACTCCCAAGAGAGCCCACAGTGAGGAGTGGAAGAAATGTGACTGCAAGCCCACTGTCAGCTGAAATATGCAGAGATGGCGGTTTCCAATTCTAAGCAGGAAGATAGTGCCATTCATGATCAGCTGCCAGGGGCAAGCTGTCTTCTCTTAGGTATCATGTTAAACAAGGCACCAAATCAGGGCCAAGGATTCATTCAAGTGGAACCCACTATTTTATAATCCAATTAGCATTTCCAAAGGTCTTGACAACAAGTGGCAGGTTTGTTCACTGAGCCTCCTTTCTGAAGCCCTGAGCCCCAGGTCTGTGTCCTTCCATTTGCTTTATTTGCATGGTCTAAGCTTTCTGTCTCCCACCTCCTGCAAAGTAAAAATGATTACACAGACTTGCTTGCTTTCCACAAAGGAGATAATCCAGGTCTAGCGGTCACTCCCTCCTGACAGAGAATGACAGATGTCCCTGAGAAACAATCACAGTGGCCAGAGAGACAGAGAGCTTTATTTTGCTTCACCTTTTGCCTGGCACTGGATATCACAGTATATGATAATGTTACAATGTACAGACTTCCTTTCTAGGAGCAATTTGAAAGAATTTCATCTTAGGGCCCACATTGTGGCTTATCAAGCTAATCCTTAGCCTGCAGTGCCAGCATCCTACAGGGGCACCACATAGGACACCTGAAAGCAGCTCCTGGCCCCTGATTCTAATTGGCTCAGCTCTGACCTTACAGCCATTTGGAGAGTACACCAGCAATTGGAGGGACCCCTGCCCCCTCTCTTTCTTGCCTCTCTCTGTATATCTGCCTCCCTCTCAAATAAGAATGATTAAAAATGTTTAAAAAGAATTCTTTTTTGGAAATATCCAGGAAAAAAATTACATAAAAACCACCTCCCCAAATTCACAAAACTATCACATACTGACAATTTTCATTGAAGTCAATGAGAGTCAAAAACACCCACTGCAATGTGGGTGTAAATTGAGGTTTACAGGATTCACTAAACCACAGTTCTTCTCACCTGGGGTCAAGTCTTTAATGCTATGTTTTCCCTGCTTATCAACAGCACCATTTGTACAAGCCTCATTTATGTTCCCTTTGACTACCCAGTACTGCCCTAGTATTAATGAAAGAGAATATTTGCTTTTCTAAGCACAGTGTGAAGAGATTTGGTAATAAATGCTGACTCCCTTGGGAGCTCAACCTGGGCTCACTAAGCTGAATAGATGGTGCACACACCCAGGTGCAGAGCAAGTGAGTCACCAGCAGGTGGCGTGGGTTGGATCCATTTTCTAGATGGTCAGTGATTCCTGGTAATTCCACTTTCAACTCCCAGTGACTGACTGGAAGAGGTCTCCAAGTGCCGTTTAAGCCCCTCTGGTCACGATCAGAAGAATAAGGAAGATACTTTTTTCTAGCAAAAGCTAAACTTCTAAGGAATATTAAAATTGCAGAAGTCTCCTCTTTTTTTGCCCTTTCCATTGTCCTCTGTGTGCTCTGGCTGCAGACTCTTGGGTCCCTTAGAAACAGAACTGCTACCTCGCTGTGGCCTCTAACAAGATGATTCTGCCATCTTAAAGGGAACAGCTTGTGTAACTTTGGGAAAAACATGGCAAGCCTCTGGGGTTGGTTTTCTGACAGCACTAAAGTCAACATAATGAAATAACAAATGCTACTTTCTGTCCTGCTTTGCAATGTGCATGCAGTACCTGCTGCTAAGGCAAGAAGGGATCCTGACTGGTCCTGCCCATTTTTTAAAAATTTTGATGACCTTTATATAGTTGACTATGGCTCAAAGGGTCAAGGGCTACAGGAAAGTGGATAAGGCTCTTGTTTCCACATTTCTTTCTTCCTTCTTGTATCTGGGGAAAGGGGAGAGACAAAGGGAGAAGCCACACCAACTGTCCCCGATGTGAGCCATTCTCTGAGAACACTGCTCAAGTTGTTTCAATAGTTTGACTGTTCTGAATTGCTGCCAATTTTGCCATTCCAAGCACGGTGAAATCTCTTACACTGTCAGGCAGAGTCCACGTTAGCACCTCCACTTGCTCAGATTTTCGCTACCAACACTTGGCTGGAGTAATTGATCCAGTTGTTCTATCCTCTGCTCTAGTAGCAGGTGTTATAAGTAGGCTCCAATGTACTATCATATCCTTCATGTCCACCTGCATTTGCTGTCCACTTCTGTGTCTGAGCCTCTGAAGAGGCTCAGCTTTACTCCATGGTCAGACCATGGAATGTGCAAATCTCATCCTGGTTGGGGTTCTGAGTTCAGTTTGATTGGGGTGAACCCCAAGAAAACTTTGTTTGAGATGATTCCAGACCAGATTCTTGTGTGAGCTTGCCAGTACAGGGTCTGGCACAGATCATTGCCTGAATCAGCCTCTACATATGCCGGTGGTTGCAATTTCTAGGTCAGTTTTATTTCCAGCCCTGCCTTCTACACAAACCAATGGATTTTGGTGCCAAGCCCGATCCTGTCCACCACACGTTTGGCCCTCACACAACCCAGTGGGAGCTACAGCCTCTTCAGAGCAATCGGCAGTAACCCCCACCAAGCCAGAACCCTCTGACATGTTTCCCGTGCTTGCCAGTATGTGCAGCAGACTGGTCCAGTGTGTCCCGCATCCCATTCAGTTCTCACATGTCAATGGGCATTGAAGCCTAGTTCAACTCTGGTGCCATTTGGTGTGTAGGCCACATAAAACCAGGATTTGCTCCCCTCTGTGTCAGCCGTGGTCATGGCCAGTGCCCCAAGCATTGAGTCTAACCTGGTACTTCCAGCAGCTGCCATGCAGATGGAAGCTCCCTCCACCCAAGCCCTATGCCCCGCCCATTTTTGAGATGGAAATACTGCCAAGAAAGTGAATCCAAGATAAGCATTTGTGTCACTATGTGACACTGGAAAAGGTTATTTTATTCATACAAGCACTCATTTGTTCAATTAAGAGAAAGGGAAGAGGCTCCCACATACTGATTCAGTGCACAAGGGCCCACAAGTGGCAGGCATGGCCAGGGTTGAATGTGGAACCGGACCTCCATCCAGTCAGTGGGGACACAAGTACTTGAGCCAGCTCTGCTGCCTCCTAGGCAGATTTGTGGTGTAGTTTTCCTTCAGGCTCCTGAACATGACCACTGGGACACTCTGCTGCCACAGCAGCACCTCACAGGGCTCCAGGTCCATCTCTTCATCTTCACCCAGCTGGATCTCCTCAGGGTTGTCCTGCTGGGCTGTCTCGGCCAGCTCCTCACAGGCAGCATTGCTTCTCCCAAACAAGATCTTGCTCTGGGATCGCTGGGACCTGTCCCGCTTAGCCTGGGCTACCAGCTGCCTGGCCCTCTGTTCCAGCAGCCTCATGTCATCCACACCACTCTACCCTGGGGCCAGGTCAGACATGGTGCCTGTAGCACTGCCCAACACCTTGAGCATGTGGAAGGCCATGAAGTTGATCTGTGTATTGTAGATGGCCTCCACACTGCGGTGGACCTGCAGCATCTTGTGGATCATGTCCTCATTGCCGTGACATGCCTCGAACTCCTTCCAAGTCTTCCAGAAGGCACTGGTCAACCTTGGGTCACAGATTTGAGAGCAGAAGCTGTAGATGGAGTGGGCCTAGTCAATCTCCCTGAGCTTGCACTCCATCTCCGTGAACTGCAGGCACATCTCCGGGACATGCTTGTCTGACAGCACCTTGATGGCCTTCTGGTAGATGCTGCAGGTACTCATGAACCTGTAGATCTCAGCCGCCCTCTTGATGTAGAGTTGGAGCATGTTGTGCAGGCTCAACAGCGAGGGTTGCGTGCTCATACATGGCCAAGGCGTGCAAGGCCAGGCCCCACTCCTCCTCCAGCTGTGCATACAACAAGTAGAGTCTTGCAGTATTTGGAGGGCAGCCATCCAGCACCTGTTCAAAGAGGTCCCAGGTCTGTTCCAGCTTACTGCCCCCTTACCAAGTGATGAACTTGGCCAGGTAGGAGCTCCAGATATCGGACATGTTGGGCCACTCAAACAGCGAGATGCCACGCTCATAGGCCTTGAAGCTGTCCTCAAAGTACTTATGCTCCTCCAGGAACACGGCATAGTGGATAACCGTGAGGGGCATGGCGATTCTCAGGTCCAGAATGCTGTCATACACTGCCTTGGTGCACTGGAAGGTGCTCAGGCTCTCCTCCAGGTCGACGAGCATCGACCATAGCTTCAGGGACTAGTACACGCATCTCTGCAGGGTCTCTGAGCTGTCGAAGTAGTCGGCCGGGGGGGCAGGCAGTGCTGTGGCCTTCCTCAGCAGCCTCAGCGCCGCCTTCTAGTTCTTGTGCACAGCTCCAGCTCCCCACACTGGTCCCGCCCACTGGCCAGGTTGTCCACCTGCTTGAAGTTCACCTTCATGGCCTTCTCCAGGATTACACGGGCATTGTCCAGCTACCCACTGTCTTCATAAAACTTGGCAAATGCAACCTACAATGTGTAGGCCTTGCCCATGGCCTAGAAGGGGTCCACTGTCTGCACGGCCTCCATGTAGGTCTTGATGATCTCACCAGGATGGCCTTCATGCAGAGCCACGCGTTTATGCCACTCTTATACTTTATGCATGTTCTGGTGGATCAGAATGCTGTTGGGTAGCAGGGGCTGCCAGTCGATGAGCTGTTCAAAGCGGGCCAAGGGCAGCTCCAGGTGCATGTCCTCATCCTCCTTCTCACACCCCAGTTCCGAGGCTGCCTCCATCTTGGCAGAGATCAAGCTCTCCTCAAACTGGGCGTAGCTGTCAAAAACCTGTGTGAAGTTTCTCACAGTCATCACGGTCTGGATGGCCTCCTCGTACACTTTCCAAGCCTTCTCAAAGTGGCCGCTGTGGCTGTAGTAGCCAGCAAGTACTAGAGCTTGAGCTTGCCCAGGTGGTTGGTGAAGCAGGTGAGGCCCCAGCGGATGATGGCTTCCATGTAGAGGGAATGCACCTTGTTAGGCTTCTGCAACATGAGGTCACACAGCTCGAACCACAGCTGGTACCTGGACTTGCCGGCCTTGGACACAAAGTGTTCATCATTGACCACGGTGGCCAGGCACTGTGCCTCCTCGTCCAGCCGATCACTGCCCTTGAGGTAGTCAATATATTCCTCAGCGTTCTCGGGTCTCACCTTGAAGAAGCACCTGTAGACTCGCATGGCTGTCTCAGGCAGAGGGTGTGAGCCCAGGAAACACAGGTACAGGGGCCAGAGGCGGCAGTGCTGTGTGATGCACAGGGCCTGCAGGGTGTGTTTGAAGGTGTGGTGTGTGTGATGCAGCCCTGGTCCATCAGGAGCTGGCAGTAATCCAGCCACAGCAGGGGCATCTTGTGCATGAATACTAAGACCCTCTCGTGACAGTTGTTGACATCCTCATAGGCGGGGTCTGTCACATAGCGTTGCTTCACCTGGGCACTCCACTCCTTTAGGTAATGTGACCAGAGCTTGTAGCTGCCAGGCAGGACATTGAGCGCCGGCTCATACAGCTGGTTGAGCCTGGGTTTGGCGACCCCTTGTTTGAACTTGATGTAGCAGAGCCAGGATTTGATGCAGTACTTGTTTTGTGTGATCTCCTTTTCAAAGGGAAGATCCTCATCTGATGCTGATTTCCCCAGTTGCTGCATCTTGGGATTTTAAGTCCGCCAACAGGTCCCGAGGTCACTGGTCCTCATGCAATGGTGTTCTTCTATTGAAGAACCACCAGAGAAAAGCTGGTGAGGATTGTCCTGTCTATTCAGCACAAGTTCAAGGTTTATAAAGGCTGATGGAAAGGGAGGGTAGGAGGGTGTTTTCAGGTAGTCCCTTCACCCAATAATGTCCCTGTGATTGGCTAAAAGGCACACCTAATCCTCTTGAACAAACAATCCTGTCAGAGGTCACAATTCCTATCAGGGTTGGAAGTTACAGTTTACCTGCAGAAGCGCACACTCAGGTTGTTGGGCAGATGGCAGTGCAGGACGGCTCTGCAGGGCAGCATCGTGCTGGCTGCTTCTTCCTCCTCAGCCACGAGTCGCTGACCCTGGTGGCCTGGGTGGCCATGTACGGAGGCTGGACTAGACTGTACAGTGCACGCACTGCACAGTGGGCTTCTGCTGCATGCTGAATTTGCCTGGGATGCCGCAGCACAGGAGACCATGCGGGCCTGAATTCTTCCGGGAACACCTATAGGAGTGGTTCTGTTGTGTCCAAAATGGCTTTTCAGGCAGTTTCCTGAGCTGGTGAAGACTGCTTTCTATAGGAATCAGTGAATGACCTTGATGGGGAGAGCTGTGTTTTTCAGATGGGAAAGGTGAGGGCTGGGGAGGGGAAGGCACAGGCAGAGGGCATGACACCTGTGGTGAGTCAGACCCGTGGGGAGTTGGTGCATCAGAGATGAACACGCTTTGCTTTCCCATTCAGAGGAGCCAAGTGCTGAGCCTGTTAACACAGCGCAGCAGAATGCACAGGAAGTCCAGGGACCTACAAGAAAGACAGGAAGAGACCTGACCATGATCCACCACCGCTGGTCACTCAGGGCCAATGGAGCCCAAAGAGCCATTGCCCCCTGGCCACAAGCCGCTCCAGACATGTGCTTGGCACCTAACTCAGCTAACCCCTCAATGCCCATGTGTCTTTCCGCAATGCCCCTTTGACATGGAACATGCCTGTTTTTCCCTGGGCTGGGGCCTCTTGCAGAAGCAGCCCATCCCTGGTTTACAGGCTGCCCAGCACTGAGCGGCCCAGCCCCAGTTTTCCCACCATCAGTTGGCAAGCTAGATGCAAGAAGGAGCGCCCCCCTCCCAGGGGTCCAGCCTTCTCACATCACCAGAGAGAGGCAATGACTGCTGACCACATGTGAGCGTGGGCTGTCCATGGCAAGCTGCCCCCAGCACTGCAATTGCAGGGACATTCCAGCAGCTTCTGAGAGCTGTTTTTCCTCATGGTCCCCTGCCACAGCATCGCCACTGTGACCACAGTACTAGAAAAGTCTGTGGAGACTGCAGAGTCTCTAGGTGTGAGTGAGCAGGCCCCAAGAAAAAATTAAGAACTGTATGACTAGATGCTAAAGAATAGGGGAGGAGGGTTCCAGGACAAAACCTGACCTGTTTTATTTTTTGAGATAGTTAGATATAAAGAGAGAGACAGAGAGAGATCTTCTATGCTCTGGGTCACTCCCCAGAAGGCAACAGCCAGAGGTGAGCAGGGCTATGGCCAGATCTCACACGTGGGTGCTGAGGACCAGCGACTTGGACCATCCTTTGCTGTCCCAAGCACATTAATAAAGAGCTGGACTGGAAGTGGAGCAGCGAGGACTAGAACTGGTGCCCACACAGAATGCCATTGTCATCAAGTGCTGCCCACACCTTGATCCCCTGAAGCCAGTTGTCGTCATTCCCACTAATCCCCTGGCACAGCTGGCAGTGGGGAGCAAGAGTGAGAAGGAAGCACAGCATCCCTGTAGTCTCAACATGCGGGCCCAGCTTCCCCGGAAGTCGAGATGCCCAGCTCCAGCCCTGGCACGACAGGCATTTTGTGAACTCCAGCTCAAGTAGCATCTTCCCCCTGCAAGTTCCAACTGAGATGCTGACTTGATGGCTCAGAATTGCTAGCTAGATCTTCCACTGAAAATTAAGGTCACTGGGAACAAAAATAATTCTACTTGATTAATGATCATTTTTAAACAGGGAGCAAGAACTTTAAAAAAAAAAAAACTGTTACCGGCAAATTGAATTAAAAGAATATCATTAAAATGTCCATATTACTGAAAGAAATTTAGTTTCAGTGTGATTTCAATCAAATTACCAAAGCCATCCTCCTCAGATCTAGAAAACATGATACTCAAGTTCCATGGAAACACAAATAACACAGAATAGCTAAAGAAATCTTCAACAACAAAAAGCAAGCTGAGGTGTCCCAGTACAGAGTTCAGATGCGCTCAGAGTCATCACAATCCAAACAGCCTGGCACCAGACAAAGCAGCCACATGGACAGTGGGACAGAAAAGAAATCCCGGAAATCAGGTCACACATCTACAACCAACACTTGACAAATGAAGTCAGTAGAAGACAGTATCTTCTACCAATGGTGCTGAAAAACTGGATCTACACATGCACAAGAGTGAAACGAGGCTCCTCCTGACAGCTTACACAACTAATGCAAGCGGATGAAGGATCCACACCCTGACACCGTCAAATCATTGGAAGAAAACATTGAGGAAACACCCCGAGACACAGACACAGGCAAGACCCTCAGATGCACAGGCAGGAAAAGCAAGATGGCAATGGGATCATGGTGAGCTAGGAAATATCTGCACTGCAAAGGGAACAGAACCACCGTGAGGCAGCCACCAGCACAGGAGGAAATGCATGCAAACTCTGCAGCCGACAGAGAACTAACATCTAGGACCTATGAAGAGCTCCAGAAAGTCAGCAGCTGTCCAGGAGTACGTGGGCAGTGAGCATGCTGGTCTGCGGGCCCATGGAGCACTTCTCCAAGAGGGCTGTGTAATTATATGAACGATCAGTGAAGTTGTTTTAGCAGGCACCAAACCTGGCCTATTCCAAGGGCTTACCAAGGTCTATCTTGGGCTTTTCCATGTCCTTTCCTTAATGTTTCCTACTGCTGTCTAATCAAAAACAAATAACTCAAGAGAGAGAGAGGAGGAGGAAAGAAGGGAGGAAAGGACCCAGCACATTAGCCTAGTGGCTAAAGTCCTCACTTGTATCTGCTCCACTTCCCTTCCAGCTCCCTGCTTGTAGCCTGAGCAAGCAGTGCATGACAACCCAAAGCCCTGGGACTCTGCACCACACGGGAGACCCAGAAGAGGCTCCTGGCTCCTGGGTTTTAATCAGCTCAACTCTGGCCGTTGCGGCAACTTGGGGAGTGAAGCAGCAGATGGAAGATCTTTCTTTGTCTCTCCCTCACTCTGCAAATCTGACTGTCCAATAAAAATAAATCAAGAAAAAAACAGAAAGGAAGGAGGAGGGGATTGAGAGAGAATGACAGACAGGTGGCAGAGAGGGGAAGCAGGGAGGGAAGAGGAAGGAGATACTTAGGTGGGCAAGGCTCGGGTTTTCAGGGGGAAATGGGGATTGGAGCAGTAGCTCTGGCCTCCCTGGAGTGGGCTGCAGCACCTCCTCTGGGATGGCCTTGCTGCATGCTCTTTAGGGTCACCACTGGCCTTCCATCCCTACTCCATGGGCTGACCCAAAAGTGAGGATCCCACAAAGGGGTCTTAACCTCTGATGCCCTAGGACATGTGGGAGGGACGACAGTGAGACAGGGCTGCTCCCTGCCTGGCTCAACAGGCCCACAAACCAACACTGGGCAGCAGGCAGTCCTGACTCCCTGCTAGGACTTTTTCTAAACACACCATTTAAATCCCAGAAATGATTGAGTCATGTCAGTTGGCTTTCTCTTTCTCCACATGAGTGATGTGTCAACACTCTCAATCTGCTCTAGTTAGGCCCATCAGAGCCTGGGTACAATAAGCACAAACAACAGGCTCCATGGAAAAAACCCCTCTCTGCACCAAAGTAAGCACACACCCCTCCCCGCACCTCTGTCAGGGTTCACAGCACACACCCCTCCCCACACCCCTGTCAGGGTTCACAGCACACACCCCTCCCCACACCCCTGTCAGGGTTCACAGCACACAACCCTCCCCGCACCCCTGTCAGAGCTCACAGCACACAGCCCTCCCTGCAACCCGTCAGGGCTCACAGCACACAGCCCTCTGAAGTGTCTCTTCTAGACCCTGAGAGCAAGTTGAGCAGGCTGAGAAGCTTATTCCAGGGCTCCAGGTGGGACAGGGAAAACCAGAGTGTTGACCATGGGCTGCCAGGCCTGGGCTTTTGTCATCCCAACAAAATGGCCCACCTCTGACACAGGCTGGCATGTTGGGAGCTGCCAGGGTCTGTCAATTCTGGACTCAAGCATGGGCACCCACTCAGACAGCCATGCCCTGAGCACTGTCCTAAAGGCCTGATCTCCCTGCTGCCTTGTGCCCCCACTCCCTGGGCCCGCTCAACACCTGCCTCAGACTCTCCTGCAGAAGTAAGAACTGATGCCTTCTTCAGTTGGCACCCCGCACTCTGAGGGTGAGGGGCTAGCCCAAGGTGAAGTCAGAGAAGCCCATGTCTCCAGGAGTCAGGTCCAGGCCCTGGTCTTCCAGTGTGTCCTCTTCCACTCCTTTCCCAGCAGGGGGCACCAGGCCATCACCTTCCCGAGATCCCTCCTTCCAGGTCAGGCCCCAGGGCTCCCAGCTGGGCTGGCTAAGGCAGGATGTGAATCCCCTAAGGGTTCAGGCTCAGAACCTCCTGGCAGAGGACACCTCCACAGGACTGGGAGGGCATGCAGGGAACCCCTTGTTGTTGCTGAGGATCCGCTGCCCAGAAAGGGATCAGGGAGGCCCCATGTGTCAAAGCATCATGAAACCCAGGAAGTTAAATAAAGCTTTGACCAATGCAGCTGGGGGAGGAGTAATACATGACTGTAGGAATAGTTCAACCCTACCCTTGCCAGAGGTGTGACTGCAGCCCCCTCCCACAACTGGCCTCCAGCCATAAATATCCACCTGATGCTGAGAGGACCCGCAGCAAGCCCTGCAGGCCCTACCTGGAGGCAGGCAGGAAAAAAAAAGACACAGGAAAATGGTTGCAGGCAGCTTGGACCCAGCATGCTAAGCAGGACCACCTCAAGCCACCAGAACCCACACCTGCTCTCCTCACTGTCACAGCCCCGGGCCACCGCTCGGTGCTCACAGGAGAGAAGAGACACGCAGCCCCCAGATGCCAGCCTGTGCTGCATAGCTGCTCTCTTCACTCTGCCACAGCTTACAGCCCTGGGTTGCCCACTTGGTGCCCCCAGACCCCACCTGCACAGACCCGCTGTCACACTCTACCTTCAGTAAACTCTGCTTCCACTGAGCCAGCTCTGATGGACTTCTGTCTCACCAAGGTCCAGGACTCTCCTAAGGCAGCGGGTCACACATCCTGGCTGGCCCGTACCTACTGGCCATGTGACCTCGGGAAGCCATGGTGCTGGGGTTGGGGGCTGCTCCTGCCCTTGCTGGTATAGCTGGGACTCATCTGCTATCCCCCACCACCATCATACTCACACGTCATGTTAGCTACAGTGCCAGGCCAACAGTTCAGGCGCAGCTCATTTCTGGAGCTGGCCTCTGTTGTGCCGGCCACGACGACAGGGTTTCTGGATGGATTCAGTACCCGTGGGGCAGCCGGCAGGTCCTGGACGGCGGGCAGGCGGGGTCAGACCTTGGAGCAGCCGGCAGGTCCTGGACCGCGGGCAGGCGGGGTCAGACCGCGGAGCGGTCGACAGATCGGCCTCGGCTTGGGGCAGGTGGGCTTAGGCGGGGCTCCTTTGACCACAACGGCCAGATATGCCACAGGCGGGCAGCGAACAGGCGGAGGTGGGGCTGTCAGCTCTTTCAGTCGTAGTTGGTCACAACCTAGAACAGTGTTACAGCTCGGCGGCTCCGGCCAATGGCAGGCCGGTCCGCGTAGCTCTGCAGGCGCTTCCTCTTCGGACCGGCGTTACAGCTCCACAGTCAGGGGCGACCTAGGGCCGTCCCCGCCACTGCTGTGGTCAAGGTCACGTTCCGCTGCTGCTTCCCTCCTTCGCGGTCGCTGGAATCGCCGTTCGGAGACCCTTTCGCTGCTACCACCTCCGCTGCCGCCACCCCCTGGGTGCCACAGCCGCCCGCCGCGGACGCAGTCAGCACCGCGGTGCCCCGGCTGCTGCTGCAGTTGCCGCTGGCATCGTTGTCGCCACCGCCGCTCTTTCCCAAAGAATCACCAGGAGCCAGGAGTCGTCAGGAGCGTTCATTTGACCATGGCCGGGTCTCCCAGGAACAAGACCCGAGCCTCCAAATCTTAGGGTACTTATACAGAAATCAGCCAATCAGAGGGTTATTTTTTAGTATCCTTCATTTGTATAAGGGACCTTCACACTATTGGTTAGTTCAAGGGGAGGTGGGGGCTTCCTATCGAGGTGATGGGACGAGTGTCACGTAGGCAGGTGGACCCCCGCAGAGTACCTGGGCAATTGCCCCTAAACCGTCAGGCCTGGGGTCACATGGCCTTTCAGCTGAACAGAGGCAGGAATACAGCACCGAGCAGGGGCAAATTATTGCAGGGGCAAATTATTTAGATTTTTAACCGTTCCTCAGCCTCCATTTTGATCCATCCTGCTGACATTGCCAGAGCAATCGCACACTTCAGAGCGGGTTTCCTGGATGAGCCTGGGTCCCGGAGCCCGGGAAGAGACTGGCACCGCTTTGTGGAGGACAACACAACAGAGTTCCTGCTCACAGATACGCCTGTGCCTGCAGGGATCTGCCCCACACCGATGGCCTGCGTGGGGTGAGGGGCTCGCTGACTTGGTCCCTGAGGGTAGTCAGTAGACCAGCAAAGTGGGCTGGGGTGTAGGAGAGACTGTTGCAGTGAGGAGGTTCAGGAAATTATGATCTCATGGCCTAGTTCAAAGGGCCTGGACTGGGGCAAGCAGGGACGGGGCAAAGGTGATTAAGTGTTCACAGAGAGCAAAGTAGAGTGGAAGTCAGGAAGATGCAACTTCTCTGCAGATCCCTTTGCTCAGTGAGCATCCGGCCAGGCCACCCAGGCTGTAGTCGCTGGCGGAGCACAGCAGGGGGGCCAGAGCAGCACCTCCAGGCCCCAGCTGCCTGACCCCTTGACAGGCACCAGTGCTTGCCCTGGCCCAGGCCCCAGGCAGAGCGGCAGAAGCACTTCCTCTGTGCTGAGCTGCCCATCTCACCATCCTGCTCTGGACGCTCCAGCCTGCCAGGCGTGCACTCCAAGCTTGTTCCCCTTGCAGGACGGTGGCTGAGGTGCTTGGCAGGTTATCTGCTGTGCACTTTATGCCAGCTCCCAAGCCCTCATTACCAAAGCAGAGCTCTAAACTGAGACGGGGGCCGGACTATAAGTCGCAGTCTGGGCCCTAGACAGGCCTGGCAGTTACAGGCTTTCCTGGTGCGAATCAGGGGGCACTCACTGAGTCCCTTCCACTGACTGGCACGTAGTGAGGAGCCACGAAAGGCTCGTTCACAGAGCTGTCCCTCTATGTGGGCCTTGGTGCTGATGGGACAAACATTATAAACGGACACAGACCTGACTTTGGAAATCTGCAGCCAGGACTTGGGCCCCTCCCAGTGTGCTGGACAGGGATAAACCCTCCTGGCAATCCCTCCAGATATAACACCTGCAGGGAACTCTGCTCACACCACAGGGTTCTGCTCACACCCACAGAGGCTCAACTCACACCATAGGAGGCTGTGCTCACACAGGGTCTCTACTCACACAGTGGCTCTGGTCTTACCACAGGAGGCTCTGCTCACACCACAGGGAGTTCTGGTCTCAGCACAGGGGCTCAACTCACACCACAGGGGCTCTGCTCACACCATAGTGGTTCTGCTCATACCCACAGGGATTCTGTTCATACCCACAGGGGCTCTGGTCTCACCACAGGGGCTCAACTCACACCACAGGGGCTCTGCTCACACCACAGTGGTTCTGCTCATACCCACAGGGGCTCTGTTCATATCACAGGGGCTCTGGTCTCACACAGGGGCTCTTTTTCATCTCTTTTCCAGCTCTCCAGCTCCCCTTCCAATGGCCTTGCAGGACACCTCAAGGGGTCAACAGTAAGATAGGCACCAAGTCTCCTCTTCAAAGTGTCTTAGCAGGGTTCTGTCACCTCCCCCACACAAACCCATGATGTGTTTCTCTGTGGTGCCCACATCACGGCTCAATATAGAGTGGAAGCTCCTGGCAAAAGCAAATGCATGGACAGTTATTCCAGAGTCCTAAGAGGAGCAAAGGGACACAAAACAGGTAGGATGACAGTGGGATGGGGCAGGGTACTACTAGGCGTGCAGGGAGGTAGCTCCAAATGCTGAGCTGCCCCAAGTACAGCTGGGGAAGACTCTGTGGGTCTACTCAACCTGCCCTGCATAAGCAGAGTGAGGAGTGTGGAGTATGCATTCACCCACCATTACCCTGGGGGAGGGAGACAGGAAGGAGGAGGGGGAGAGGGGAGGGAAGGGCTTAGGAAAAAGGGAGGGGAAGGGAGGAGGAAGAGGGGAGGAGGGGGAGGAGAGGGAGAGGGAAGAGGGAGAAGAGAAGGAGAAGGAGGGAGAGGGGAGGGGAGGAATGGACATGACAAAGGAAACAAGAGAGAAGAGGAAGGGAGGGAGGGAGGAGAGAAAAGGGGCTCTTGATGTAGGGCAGGGGCATAGCACAGGTTCACTGTGCACTTGGGCTCCCCTCTGCTGGGAGTCCTTCCCATGACACCACAAGGGCTTCCCAGGAAAGTCTAGGCACCTGCTCCCCGCATACCATGTGCTGGACCACTCACCCCCAGCACCAGCCAGAGCAATCAGCTCTTGTACTGACACTCTGGAAAGATCCAGTGTTATCCCCAGTCCTCTGGAGGGCACCAGTCCCAAGGCAACAATAATCAGGCAAGTCCGAGTTGCCATCCCAGAGGAAGCTGGCCATGACCACTAGCCTCCCCTTTCTTTTGTGAAGGCAGGAATGGCAGCAGGTTATTCCAGCAGCCGGTTCCTGGCTGCTCTGCAGGGACAGACCTGGAGGAGACACTCACAGTGTGTCAGTCCCCACTGCAATGGGAGAAGTCCCAGTTCCAGGGATATGGCCCAGGTTTGTCTTCTGCTCAGCAATACCAGTGAGGTTGCCACCACCAGGGCCTGGCCAATTCCCTTGAAACACTTCCATGACTATTGTGGGCTGTCCATCTCTCTGTGTGTACTCTGTGTGCAGGTATGTATGTATGTGCGTGCCTGTGTGTGCAGGTGTATGCATGTGCATGTGTGTGTTAGGGTGTGTGCATATGTGTGCATTCTGTGCACATCTGTGTGTGCATGCTCTGTGTGCCTGTATGTGTGCTCTTTGTGCCTTGTGTGCAGGTGTGTGCATGGATGTATGTGTGCCTGTGTCTGTGTATGTGAGGGTGTGTGCCTGCATGTGCATGCTCTGTGTGCCTGTGTGTACATGTTCTGTGTACCTGTGTGTACATGCTCTGTGTGACTGTGTGTGCATGCTCTGTGTTCCTGCGTGTGTAGGTGTATGTTTGCATGTGCATGTGCAGTTGTATGTGGATTCTGTGTGCCCGTGCTGAGATTGCCATCTGCTCTGCCAACCATCCTTTAGAGCCCAGCTCTGAGTTTGGGACTTTTTGGGGGGAGCTGGGTTCACCTGTTCCCTCTTTGTCTGCAGAAGGAGCAGCTGGGGATGGGCAGGCTCCATCATGGTTTGTCTCAGTCTCCCCTCGCATTCATTCTCTTTGACCCAGGTGCTGGCCACGCTCCTGCCCACCAGTGGGGCCTCATGTTCACTCCTAGGGACAGACACTGCTTCCTTGAAAGTATTGAGGCTCTGTCTGTGACTAAGTTGGTATAATGGTGATTACAATTTCAATTGGATTTATTACTGAATATTTATGAGAGTTACATTAATTTTCTTCCATTTTAACAGAGACGATAGAAATTAGCATTTCCAGGCTGGCACTGTGGCAAAGTGAATAAAGCCTCTGACTGTTTTGGTAGCATCCCATACTGGTGAGGTTGGTGTCCCACTTACTCCACTTTCCATCCAGCTATCTGCTAATGAGCCTGGGGTAGCAGCAGAAGATGGACAAAGTGCTTGGGGTCCCAACATCTGCTTGGGAGACCCAAATGATGCTTCTGACTGCTGGCTTTGGCCTGACCCAGTGCTGACCATTGTGACTATTTAGGGAGTGGACGAGTAGATGAAAGACCTCTTTGTATCTGTTTCTCCCTTTCTCTGATTTTCAGATAAAACAGATAAGTATTGAAACAAAATAAGCCACATTTCTGTGGACTGGTCACTTGATGCCCAAACAGCTTGTGCACTGCTGCCAATCTGTCTGCCCACACGCTTTTCCTTTTAACGCTGTGAGGACTTGCTGGTGGTCTCATCTTAGTTCCAGAGGTCAGCATGGTGTTGCCGCAGGGGCACTGATTCTAGTGGCCAGCTGCAGGCTTTTCAAATGCTAGGGAGCCCTCACCAAAGGTCGCCTGGCCAGCTGCAGGCTCCATGGATCCCCGAGAGTCCTCACCAAGGGGTGAGCATGATCCCACCAGGGGATCCCCCTTGGAGAATATCCCAATGCAGATGGCACATGATGGTGGTAGCAAGGAGCTCTTGAGCCTGCTTTGATGGGGGAGCCAGAGGTGGGACCATAGCAGGGAGTGCAAGTGTGGTGGGCTCTGGCAGTCACCATCCCAGGAAGCCCTTAGCCTAGAGCAGCTTGTCTCTGCCATCTGTCCCTTACACCTTTCCTGTTGTGGCTATTCCATGTGCAATCACAGGGTGGTGGTGGGGTGGGGGAGGTAAGGCCTAGGGATCATCCACAGAAGCAGTAGTGGTCCCATGTATCGGGGCAAGGTCTTTCTGGAAGCCAGTGGCTAGGGCATGCAGCCCACAGCAGGTGGCAGACTCAAGGCAAAACCGAGGCCCAGCCCAAGGTGGACAGGCTCCAAGCACTATGAGGGAATACTGAAAACAGTTTTGAAGGGAGCTCAGGGGGTATGCAGCCAGCGTGGGTAGGAGTGGGTCTTGCTGGGGACACAGCTGACCCTGCACCCTCCATGGGCCTGCTCCATGCACCATGGCTGCGTGCTCTGCTATTGCCCACCAGGACCCAGCATCCCCCACAGCCCTCTTGGGTGAATTCTCCTGGGTGGCCCCCTCCTGGGTGAGTTGGCCTAGGTGGCCCCTCCTTTGTGGCCCTCCTGGATGGTGGCCTCTCCTGGGTGGTCTGCTGGGTAGGCCTTTCTGGGTGAGTCCTCCTGGGTGGTCCCTCCTGGGTGGCCTTACATGGTAGGCCCTCCTACATGGCCCTCCTGGGTGGGTCCTCTTGTGTGGCCCCTCCTGGTTGAGTCTTCCTGGGTGACCCCTCCTGGGTAGTCCCTCCCTGGGTATCCCTGCTAGGTAGGCCCTCCTAGGTGGCCCAAATAGGTGGCCCTCCTGGGTGTGTCCTCCTGGATGGCCTGTTCTGTTTAGCCCTCCTGGGTGAGTCCTCATGGTTGGCCCTCCTGGGTGAGTCCTCCTCAGTGGTTCCTCCTGGGTGGCCTTCCTGGGTAGGTTCTGCGGCCCTGCCTTGCTCAGGTCCTATGGGTGGGATTCATCTGTGTCAACATTGTGTCCACAGTTGACGCCAGGACCCTGCTCCAGTTCCTTCTTTCTGGGCCCTTGAGTTGGGTCATCATGGCATATACATCCAACTTCACCACAATGAGTAATTGGGAGGATTTATTCTGACTTAGGAGAACGGTTCTGGGCAAGGCCATTACAGACTTCAGTGTCAAATGTGTAAGGTGTTCTGTCACCAGAAACAGGCCCTTTGCTGTGAACCAACAGGCATTCAGGACAGTCACAACATACCTAACATTGTTCTGATTCTGCCTCCATTTAGGCAGCTACTTGACTTGCATTTGTCATTTTGTGTCCATTGTGAGGGTGGCTTAAGGGCCAGTTCCCCAGGAGTTACACTGGGTGTCCAGAGAGCTTGGCAACACCACAGACAAGTCCTACTGCTGAGCTTCTGAAAGCAGCATCCCCCAGGAGCAGCCCTGCCAGGCACCCCCCATCCCAGCCATCCCACCAGCAGTTGCGTTTACACCAGAGACCATTTGCTGGAGGGCTCCTCTGCCAACTGGGGCATCCTGACACCAAGGCATACACCATGCCATCCACTCCTCTTGCACACCAGGATCCACACATAGCCAAGGGACACTCACTAACAGAGCCACAAGGCATGCATACCTTTCAGAGATCCACACATAGCCAAGGGACACTCACTAACAGAGCCACAAGGCATGCTCATCCTTCAGAGATCCACACATAGCCAAGAGACACTCACTAACAGAGCCACAAGGCATGCACACCTTTCAGAGATCCACACATAGCCAAGAGACACTCACTAACAGAGCCACAAGGCATGCACATCCTTCAGAGATCCACACATAGCCAAGGGACACTCACTAACAGAGCCACAAGGCATGCACATCCTTCAGAATGCTGCTTCTGGAACAGCCTTAGTGGCTGAATCCTCACTTAGCATGTACCAGGATCCCATATGGCTGCCAGTTCATATCCTGGCTGTTCCACTTCCCTTCCAGCCCCCTGCTTGTGGCCTGGGAAAGCAGTGGAGGAAGGCCCAAAGCCTTGGGATCCTGCACCAGCGTGGGAGACCCAGAAGCTCCTGGCAACGGATTGGCTCAGCTCTGGCCATTGTGACCATTTGGGGAGTGAACCAGCAGGCCGAAGATCTTTTCTCTTTACATCTTCTCTGTAAATCTGACTTTACAATAAAAATTTTACAAAAAAAAAGTGGCTGCTGCTGCAGAGTTCCTTAAACCACACAACCATTTTGGATGCTGAAATTTCATCTGTCAGTGAGCAACGCACCCTGCGACACAACTTGGTGGTTCTCCTGTTCTGGGGAAAGGCCTGGACATCAAGGGCGATGCATGGCTTGGTGCTGGACCTCGCGCCACGCAGAGCAGTCACCCCCAAGGCTCCCCTCCTGGGTCTCCAGGAAGCCCCTCACTTCCTGCAAAAGATCAGAGCTGGGTTCCTCCCCCAGGATTCCTGTTTGGAGACCTTGTGCTCAGGGTGCACGGTGGCAGCACAGCGCAGCAGAGGCACCCAGTGTCCTCTTAGGGGATTGAGGACTTTTCCTGTGACCTTGGTTACGGAGACAGGGCGAGGCTGGTCTGGCCCCTCCAGCGTTCTGCCTGTCACATGACCACCCCCTCACGCAGGCTGTGACTGTGATGTCACCCACCTCACCAGAGGACACACAGACGGGGTCTCTAGTCCTGGACACCACCCAGCACGAGATTTTGTCATAGCCACAGAAGGTGGACTATTACTCTGATGTGTTCAACTGATGGATGAGAGGAATGCGTGTTAATGACGCTCCTGCCACCCGCCATAAGACCTGTGATGTGTCCCTAACCGTCACGGGTCTATTTTGCTTTCACACCATAAGTATGATTCCCATCTGATCACATCTGCTGTGTGGTGAAGGAAACCTCTCCCTTCCCTGTCCCCCATCCCTCCTGCCTACAAGGTGCAGCCATGCATACCTGGTCTGGGTAGTAACTTTCCACTCTTCACACAAAAACGCCCTGGGCCCTTGCACCTGCTCTATCTCCTCAGACTCCAGGACCCAGAGTCCCAGGCCTGGGCTATGCTCACATACCCCAGGTTAGGCCAGCCGACCACCAGCTGCGCCATGGAGCCATCTCTGCTGCCAGACCACAGGTCTCTGGCTGTCTCCTCTCTCACTCCATGCTCCTGCAGAGCCTGTGGAGGGACAGGAGAGGAATGAGAAGCCAGGAGGAGCCGACTGGACGAAGGTGGTCTTAGGATCAGGGGCCGGCACAGAGTGTCTTCCACATCACTTAGATGGAAGGATGCCCTGACATGTGAGCCCTGAGGCCAGCTCCACCTAAAGAGACCCGAGAAGAGGAGTGTGCCATCCCAGCAGCACCCAGAGGGGCACTGCTGGCCAACCAGAAGCCACTGGAACCAAGACAGCCCCAAAGACCATTTTCAGATGACAGCAGGCCAAGCACGCCGAATGTCAGGAGCCCTGGGGCCACTTCCCTCCTTCTCTCAGCAGCTGTGGCTGCCTCATTCCCCACGCACCCATGGAGACAAGCTTCAGAGGCCATTTCTCACTTGGCTCTTGGAGTCCTGTTGGTGGTGGGCAAGAGTGTGGAGGGGCTGGATACGTGTGTGATGGAATTCTGCTACTCTGTTTAGGAGAGAGCTGGGTGGGCAACTCCCTTCAGGGACCCAGCCCTCTGTAACTGCCATCCCTTATGGACAATCAAAGAGACTACTGAGCCAAGGAAGTACCTTTTAGGTGGCTTTTCCAGTCAATGGTAAAATTAGCAAAACTAAAAACAAACAAACAAACAAACAAAAACAGGGAGTGCAAGCTAGCTCATTAGCTCGGTAATTGGCTCCCGGCTCTCCCCAGAGAGGCTTGTGCAGCCACGCGCTGATCAGTGAACAGACCATGGCGAGTTCTTCTGGCTTTCCCAGGAAGCAACATCCTGTTTTCCACACCAGCCGGCCCACACTGCCGGGCAGTGTGCCCATCCTGTGATCACTCACATCTGTCCCTACATTCTTCCACCCTGTCATCCTCTTCTCCATGCCTGGACGGTCAGCAGCACCTGGGACATGGCCGTCAGCAGAGACTGTGCTCATTACAGAGGTTTTCTTATCGCATATTTCCACAATTCCTGAAAGAAGCACAGAGCTGCTTCCCTGGACTGGCCTCATTTCCTGGCAGCTCGGCCCAGTTTCTCTCCTGTTTGGCACTCAGGTGGCATCACAGCTATGTGGGCAGAGCTGGACAGCACTGTCCACAATTTTTCCACACCTGCCTGGATTTCTCTCCAGACATGTTGCAATTTGGGGAATAAGTGTCTAGTCCAAGGGTCTTGGGGTACTGTGGCATCTCTGAATTTGTATTCTAACTTTGGGACTGACTGATGGAATGTTCTTAGTGAGACCTGTACTTCTGGGTGCCAGGACAAAGTTGATATCTCTCTGGGTGCCCAGCCATCCAGGAGAGCAGCAGGAGGTGGTCTGAGCCTGTGGGAGGGCAGCAGGAGGTGGTCCAAGGACTGTTGGAGGGCAGCAGGAGATGGTTTAAGCCTGCAGGAGGGCAGTGGGAGGTGATCTGAGCCTGCAGGAGGGCAGCAGGAGGTGGTCTGAGCCTGTGGGAGGACAGTGGGAGGTGGTCCAAGGACTGCAGGAGGGCAGTGGGAGATGGGCTGAGCCTGTGGGAGGACAGCAGGACGTGGTCCCAGTGCTATGGGCCTGCACCCATATTGCAGGCTGTCATGGAGCCCAGGCCCTGGCTTTTGCAGACATTTAGTGTGTCAAGTAGTGGATGGAAAATTGTGTGTGTATTTTTGTGTGTAAATCTCTCTCTGCATCTCACCTTTCAAATAAAATAAATATGAGAGCTAGTGAGAAGGACAGAGGGTTAGGAAAGTAGAATTGACAGTCAGGAGAACTTGGGAGTTCCCCTGGATCACTGCCTGCCTAGCCCATATTGGAGGCCATAGGCACATGGCACACTGTGCCCTTGGCTAACAGACCCTAACATCACCTGGGCATGCAACAAGAGCCATGGGCTGTATGACCCAGTCTCTCTTCCCTACTCTGCTAGGACTTCCTCTGTAAACAATTCTAAGAGGTCAAATGTTACATTCAACCTGCTTTTCATCAAGTAACAAGTTTGCCCTGAAACACAGCTTCCTCTGCTGCCTGACCTTTAACTTTATTGGATGGTCCAAAGAGAGACATATCTACAAGCCTGTCAAAGTGTCATTGTTGGGTGGAAGTACGGTTGGGACCACCCTTCTGCCTGCCCCCTTTTCCTACCCTACATAAGCTTGTGACTTCTCTCCAATTAAGGAACGTCCCTCACCACCAGTTTGTCTCCAGTGTTTTTGCTGCAGAAGAACACTGCCACCTCACCCCTTGGTGGTCTTGGGGCCTGCTGGACAGAAGACCCCAAGAGAGACAGATACAGGAAATCTGGACTCTGACAAACAACTCCCTCTGTGGTGGGCATGTCCACTGTAAGCTGACTCCTGGCGTGTCTGCCCCCACACTGCACAACTCGGGTGAGCCCCCCAGCTTCATGCCCTTAGCACCCACCAGGGAGCCTGGATGAACTCTTGGCTCCTGGCTTTGGTCTGGCCCAGCTCCCATGGATGTGGGCATTTGAGAAATAAGTAGTCAGCACATGGAAGAGCTCTCAGTTTCTCCTTCCTCTTTCAAACACATAATAAATCTTATTTTTTAAAAAGAATCCAAAGCACTGCTTGCTCAAGCACTCAGGGTGGACTGATTGCTATTCTTCCCATGAATTCACCCTCATGTCACAGGCACCCTGAAACTGCTCAGCCTTCAGGGCAGCTCAAAGGAGGAGACATGGGGGAAGGGTGCCTGCACAAGCACTCCAAGCCATGGCTGCATTCCCCAGCCCTGTTCCCCAGAAGGTGCCAAGAGCAGGCTTCCCAGGGCTCAGTAGAATGGGAGCCTGGAGGGAAGGGGCTGCCAGTGTTGAGGGTCTCTGCAGCCCTCTCTCACAGGGCAGTGGGAGGAGGTTGCCTTGTGTTCTGGGGTCAGTCATGCAGCTCAGGTCAGGTATACAGCCCGGGTCAGCTCTGAGCCCAGAGTGCTGTCTCTTCCAAGGGTAATCGTCAAGGGAAGTGTTTCATCAAAGTGGTCAGCAATTTCCTTTTCCCCTTTCCCTGCGGTTAGCAAATGGAAAGTGCGTGCAAGCTAGCAGGCTCTCTCCCAGCCCTCAGACGGGAAACTGTTCTGGTTGCTATTTTAAACACCTTCCAGGGCTGGGAGTCGCTGTATATATATATAAAATAGTTTCAGCCTCAGTTTTGCATGAGGCTGTAGCAAAGTGTGACCACAAGAAACAAATGCTCCTAGGAGAGGAAATGGCTCCGGGAGAGGTACAGAGATAGGCATGGCTCAGAGCAGAGGGGCCAGCGGTGCAGTGCGCAGGCATGGTACTGAGGTAGGTGATGCGGTGCACAGGCACGGTGCTCAGGCTTGCCTGTCTTCAGAGGAGCCTACCTGGGCCCGGTGCCCACCGCGTGTGACCTGGTACAGGATCGGCACTTCCCTGTTGCCGCCCCTCCCCTGGGGATCCGGGGGAGAAGCGGGCATCAGCCAAAGGACCATGCGTGCTTGGAGCCCACGGAGCCCACAGACCCTGCATAGCAACACCATGTACCCACTCGTGGTCAGGAGCTGTCCATGTGACTACTGCACGGTTGTCTGCTATGCCCAGGCAGCCGTGAGCACGGGCGGTCTGCAGCTCCTGCTGTGGCTGTCTCCTGTGCCCAGGCAGCTGTAGGCATGGGCAGTCTGCAGCTCCTGCTGTGGCTGTCTGATGTGCCCATGGGGCAGTCTGAGCATCCTGCTGTGGCTGTCTGCTGTACCCAGGCAGCTGTAGGCACGGGCAGTCTGCAGCTCCTGCTGTGGCTGTCTGATGTGCCCATGGGGCAGTCTGAGCGTCCTGCTGTGGCTGTCTGCTGTACCCAGGCAGCTGTGAGCACAGGCGGCCTGCAGCTTCTGCATGGCTGTCTGCTGTGTCCAGGCAGCTGTGAGCACGGGCGGCCTGCAGCTCCTGCATGGCTGTCTGCTATGCCCAGGCAGCTGTGAGCACAGGCGGCCTGCAGCTCCTGCATGGCTGTCTGCTGTGCCCATGGGGCAGCCAGGAACAGCCAGGCAGTCTGAGACTCCTGCTGTGGCTGTCTGCTGTGCCCAGGCAGCCATAAACAGGGGCAGCCTGTGGCTCCTGCATGGCTGTCTGCTGTGCCCACTTGTGGTTCAGGAGCTGTCCTTGCGGCTCCTGCATGGCTGTCAGCTGTGCCCACTTGTGGTTCAAGAGCTGCCCTTGCGGCTCCTGCATGGCTGTCAGCTGTGCCCAGACAGCCGTGAGCACGGAGGGCTGCAGCAGAAGGTTGTACCTGCTTGCAGTCACCCACGCCTGCGGCTGGACACTGTCCAGGGGGTGAGGTACAGAAGGGCCCTGTGGAGAGAACCGCTGCTCAGCACCACCAGCTGAGGTACCTGCTTGAAATGCAGGGTGTCGGTCCTGATCAGGCTGGGCCAGGGCGTTTCTGGCGTGCTGGGTGGTGAAACCTTCTGAGGGCCTGCCCTCCATCCAGTTTCCAAGTGCGGCAACTGTGAAGTTCCAGCAAGTGGTGATGGTCGCTGAGCTGCTATTCTACATGCATGTGGAAAAGCCCCAGACACAGGGTTAGAGCTGGTCTTTGCTGAAGCCTCTGTCCTCCCAGAGTTGTCCTGGCCGAAGCCTGCTGGATACTCAGGTCCTCCACACTGTCAGTGCTCAGGGGTGGTATTGCTGACCTCAACTTGCTAGAGGGTTGTGTCTCAGTCCTGGTGTTACGCTGGACTTGGGCTTGTTCAAGGGCAGACCAGGGGTAGGACAGAAAGGCCCACAGCACCTCTGTCATGGCACAGCCTGTGTCCCATGTGTGTCTGCAGTCAGGTGACCTCTGACCTCGTCTCTGCAATAGCTGTCCAGGCTCTGGGCTTTCTGGTGACCATGGAGGCTGCTCCACTACATGTGCCTGTGGGCTGCTTCTGGAATAAGATGGGCTTTACAAAATAGGATGTCACGCATGTGGTGTTAGGGCAAGGCACAGGACGCCTGAGGAAAGCCACCCTTGGCTGGCCCAGCCCCTGACCCTGCCCTGGGACAGGGAGGTTGCTGACAAACCCCAGCTTGGCTGTGCTGCCAGATATAAGGGCTACCTGCCTTCAGAACCCCAGGGTGCTGAAGTGGCTGCAGACCCACCTGCCTGACCTGCCACTGTGCAGAGAATGTCAGGGATACCTGTCCCTCACTGGCCTGTGGTCATGCACTCTGACCTCCTGTGCAGACACAGCTGGACCCTGAGCCAGGCTGGCGTGCTGTGGGCACAAGGGCAAGTGGCTGAGCCTGGGAGGAGCTCCTTACTCTGTGGCCTTCCAGGCTCCAGCCCCAGGGAGTCCCTGTGAGGTCCCTGAGGACTCAAGGACTCAGCCTGGGAGGTGAGGTCAGCAGGTGAGGTCAGCAGGCCTCCAGCTCACCATTCCCTTGTGCAGCTCATCTTTTCTTTCTTCACATAAAACAAACCCTAAATGGGCATGGGTCTGCACAGTGCCCACCAGCAAAGCCCTTGCTGTGAACCACACCCAGGTCTATCCAGGGTCGGGCCTCAGAATGCGCCTGCTGCTGGAAGGCCCTCCTCAGGGTGGGTGGCCCATGTCCCACTCCCCGGGCACCCTCCCTCCCTGCATAGACACATGCATAGGCCAGCAGAGAGGCCCTGTGTGCACCGGCCCTCAGCCAGGAGCAAGGCTGCATCCAGCCCCCTGCTGCTCTGCAGACTCTCCTGGCACAGTGACTCCCTCCTGGAGAGGTTGCCTCGACACCCCTGAGTGTCAGTAGGCACAACCCAAAGACCTGCTTCAGTCCCGAGCCACTGGCCCAGGCAAGGCCAGTGCCTTAGGGCAGGCCTTAGGCTGTGTTTGCATCCATGGCTCAGTGTGTGGGTATGTGTCACTCTGTATCCATGTGTCAGCACATGTGTATCTATGAGCCGGCATGCGACAGGAGGCCGGGTGAGTGTGCAGGCTGTGAGCCCAGCTGCCTGCTGTGTCTGAGATGAAACTCTCCTGCCCCTGCTGGCCTGTAGCGCCCTCCATGCCAAGCCCTGCCCCCAAACCTGTTTCTCAAGTCTGATCCTGCTTGGGGTGCTCACAGGTCAGAAGCCAGGAGGCCCCACCTTTGGATCTGGCCCTTTCCCATGGACCCTTCAAAAAGCCACAGGCTGCAGTAAGGCCCGCAGGGGTCTGCTGCCATCCCCCAAGTTTCTCCGTATCAACAGGACCTTTCCATTAGGCTGCAGTGAAGTGAACACAATTTTTTATGCAAGTCTTTGACAGGCTGAGTGCATTTTTGAAACTTTATCGATTTCTCCTGCTCTACATAGCTTTGTAATTCTAATTATTTTTTATTTGATCTCTCATCACAGGGGGAGTTACTAAGCTAAAACTTTATGATCCAGTTCTACCAAAATTGTTCTTCATAAACTACTGTGTTTCAAGCAGAGGGGGTGCAGGGTCCTAGGTTCTGCACTTGATCTTTCTTCTTTTTGTAGCCTATGAGTGATGAACTGAGGTAGAAATTGAGCATTTGGGAAGCCTTCAAAGGCCTGCTAACTCATCTTTTGAAGGAAATGGAAATCCCCCAATCAAGCACAAATCATGCACAGAGGTTGGGATTTTTTGGAGGATAATGAACCATGCAGGTTCCTGTGTAATTGAAAAGAGTTGAGTATACTCTCAGAAGTGCTCATGAGCAAAGGATCAGAGGCAGAAACAGATGTGATGGAAAGTCACCTCCAGGACCTCATGCTTGCCCAGGTCCTTCCACAGGCCTAGGAAAAAATCCCCTGAGAGCTCAGTGATGGAAGCTTTTCCAAAATCCCCAAAGTGTGACATTAAACACAATCCATTCGGGTGCCACTCTTTATTCAGCATTCCAGTCCTCATATAACATTTTAGGTAGATGGCTGCAGGTGCTCATGGATAGCAGCTGGATCTGGATCTGGCCAAGGTGAAGTGAGCCTGGGGATCTCACAACTATTCCAGGCTAATAGAACATGTTTTTAGGATTTGTCATTGTTTCTGTACCAGCTACGGCTCAGTTATGGCTAGGTGATCCGGCCATAGCTGGTGTCCAAGAATATATTTACCCAAAGGACTAACTCACTAACACCTTGGCTCAGGATGTGGGCAAATGGTCCCTCTGCAGTAAGATTGCACCCATCTCTAAAGTGACCTTGGCAGGGGATGTGAGAACATGGTTAGGAATGTGTGGAAGCAGAGGCTCGTCCCCAGGCATTCTTACAGTTGTTGGACATGTGAAATTCAAAGCTCAGAGCATGATCCCCATAAATGTCTCATCAAAATAAAAGTATCCTTCTATCCAAAGCATATGCAGTAATGATGCACATCTAGTGATATATCTGCCAGACATTTTCAGGATATGAGCCTGCAATGCAACCACAGCTGTGACTTATGCGGGTGAAGGTACAACTTCTATGTCCCCAAAAGCTAATTGTAAAGCAAATACTATCAACTCTGCTATGGGAGAGTTATATAAAGAATATTACCAAATCATCAAAATAGAAACAAGATATCAAAGAGTATGCAAGCAAAAGATATACAGAAAAATACAATTTTGATATGAAGTAACTTAATTACAATTACAGGCCATATTTGTGTTTGCTTGTAAAATACACCTGATTTGTTAAAGTTTCTTTATCACTTTAAATAAGTATTCTTACTTATGCTGTACTGGTATTTCTAAGTTTGCTTGCATGTAACTTTATATTTCTTCCCAATTTAGATTACTATTTTTTTATTTTGGCCAGTTTTGACTAGAACTTTTAATATTACATTGAGTAGGAACAGTACAAATAGGTAGAGTGAAAGAAAGAGCATAAAGAGAAAGAGAGAGAGGGAGATGGAGAAGAGGAGGGTGCAGTGGGGAGAGAGAGACCCTGCATCCACATGGGAGACAGGAGGAGGCTGCCGGCTCAGAGACTTGTTCTGGTACAGTTCTGACTATTGCAGCCATTTGATAAGTGAATCAAAGGATCGAAGATCTTTTCTCTGCCTCTCCTTCTCTTTAGAAATTTGCTTTTCCAATTAAAAAATTGTTAAATCTTCTGAAAAAGTTCTCAAAATAAACCTTAAAAACCTTGGAATAAACTTAACCTAAGACATGAGAGATCTCTATGATGCAAATTACAAAACATTAAGGAAATTAAAACATCCAAAAAAAAATAAGACATTAAAAGATGGAGAAATTGGGCCCGGCGGCATGGCCTAGTGGCTAAAGTCCTCGCCTTGAAAGCCCCGGAATCCCATATGGGCGCCGGTTCTAATCCCGGCAGCTCCACTTCCCATCCAGCTCCCTGCTTGTGGCCTGGGAAAGCAGTTGAGGACGGCCCAATGCATTGGGACCCTGCACCCGCATGGGAGACCTGGAAGAGGTTCCAGGTTCCCGGCATCGGATCGGCGCGCACTGGCCCGTGGCGGCTCACTTGGGGAGTGAAACATCGGATGGAAGATCTTCCTCTCTGTCTCTCCTCCTCTGTGTATATCTGACTATAATAAAATGAATAAATCTTTAAAAAAAAAAAGATGGAGAAATTTACCATGTTCTTGAATCAGTAGAATCAATATCATTAAAATGTCCATATTACCAAAAATATTATCCAGTTCCATTGTGAATCCTATCAAAATCCCAACAGCATTTTTGTCAGATTTGGAAGGGCTAAACAAAGGTATATCTGAAACCACAAGAGACCACAAAGCCAAAGCTATCTTAAGGAATAAAAATATACCTGGATGAATCACAATTCCAGTTCTCAAGATACACTACAGGGCAGTGGTCATCAAAACAGTCTGGTACTCATACAGAAACAGAAGACAACCCCAAAAGAACAGAACAGAACAGAAACCCCAAAAGTGAACCCACACATGAACATACAATGAATTTTCTACAAGAAAACCAAATTTAACCCAGGAAAAAGTTTTTACTCTTCAGCAAATGCCATTAGGACAATTGGGTAGCAACATGCAGAAGAAAGAAGAAAGATGACCTGGGCCCGGCGCGATAGCATAGTGGTTAAGGACCTCGCATTGCACATGTTAGGATACCATATGGTCACTGGTTCGAATCCCGACGGCCGTACTTCCCATTCAGCTCCCTGCTTGTGGCCTGGGCAAGCAGGTGAGGATGGCCCAAAGTCTTGGGACCCTGCAACTGCATGGGAGGCCAGGAGGAGCTCCTGGCTTCGGATCGGCACAGCACCAGCCATTGCGCTCACTTGGGGAGTAACCCATTGGACGGAAGTTTTCCACTCTGTCTCTTCTCTCTGTACATCTGCCTTTCCAATATAAATAAATGAATCTTTAAAAAAAAAAAAAAGAAGAAAGATGACCCCCGCCACACACACACACACCCCTTTCATATTATGCAAAAATCAGCTCTACATGGATCAACAACCTAAATCTGCATCCAGAAACAGCAAATTATTAGGGGAAAACACAGGGGGCACCCTACAAATAAAAGCATTGGTAAAGAATTCTCAGAATAGTTACCAAAAGCACAGTCAAAGCCAAAATAAATAACTAGGACTGTATCAGACTAAAAAGTTTCTGTACAGCAAAGGAGATGATCAACTAAGAGAAGAAGCAACTAACAGAATGGGAGGAAATCTCTCAACACTACACAACAGATGGGGCACTAATGTTCAGGATTTACAAAGAGCTTCAGAAACTCAGCAACTGAAAAACAAACAGTCCTGTCTAGAAATAGACCAAGAAGTGAATATTTTTCAAGAGAATAAATTCAAATTGTTAATAGATACATGAAAAAATCCTTGGGCTTCCTAGCTACTAGGGAAATAGAAATAAAAACCTCATGGAGTTTCTGACAAACTCCAGTGAGAATGGCCTGCATTCAGAACTCTACTAACAAAACTGCTGACACGGATTTGGAGAAAAAGGCACCTACTACATATACATAGTGCAGCTACTATGGAAGTCACTATGGAGAGGCTAGCTCAGAGAACTGGGGAGTGGTGTATGTGTGACCCAGCTAGCCTGCTACTGGGAATACATCCAAAGGACATGAAATATGAGTGTGAGGAAGTGATCTGCAATCCTATATTTGCAGCAGCCAATGCACAACAGCAAAAATATGGAAACACTCCAGATGTCCATTGAAAGGGAAGTAGTAAAGAAACTATGGTACATGTATTCCATGAAATATTACACAGCCATTAAAAGGAATAAGATTCTACAATTTGGAGCAAAATGGCCCCAGCTGCAGACCATTATGCTCAGGGAAGTAAGACAAATATATATATACATATATATTTTTAAGATTTTATTATTATTGGAAAGCCGGATATACAGAGAGGAGGAGAGATAGAGAGGAAGATCTTCCATCCGATGTTTCACTCCCCAAGTGAGCCGCCACGGGCCAGTGCGCGCCGATCCGATGCCGGGAACCAGGAACCTCTTCCAGGTCTCCCACGTGGGTGCAGGGTCCCAAAGCTTTGGGCTGTCCGTGACTGCTTTCCCAGGCCACAAGCAGGGAGCTAGATGGGAAGTGGAGCTGCCGGGATTAGAACCGGCACCCATATGGGATTCCGGGGCACGTTCAAGGCGAGGACTTTAGCCGCTAGGCCACGCTGCCAGGCCCGGCAAATATATATTTTGTCTGTAAGGCAACATTCATGAAAAGCACAAGCAAATCAATATATAGGTGAAAAATAATATTATATATTCCCCATTATTCAATCATGCTGGATAATAAAGACCAACATACTGGGAAGTGAGTTACATTGCAATAAGCCTCTCTACTCCAGAATAAAAAGAAAATTCCAAGTGAAACATTTAAACAAGCCACAGAAATATGATATTAGTTTGTATCTGTCTATATTTAAAATTCAACGATGTACTGAAGTAGCCGCATGTTATACTTGTAACTGTTACTAAAGGCCTGTACTGCTGTAATAATATGGGGAAAATGGTGGAAGCGAAAATGGGGAGAAGAATTTGGAATGCAAAAGGAGACTCCATATACTTACCAAAATGTGTCATGAAAAATAAAAAAAAAGAAAAACCATCCCAACACTTTAAACAACTACTCTAATGGGTGAGATGTGGCTAACCTTCCTGAGATCCACCACTCATCCTGTAGATGTTGAATGTAAGTGAGTGGTTGGTGAGGTGTAGCGCCCGATGCTGCTGCCTTCTAAGTTGGTATCCAGCTTCGGCACCAGTTTGATTCTTTGCTGCTTCATCTCACCTGCTCCTTAGCCTGTGAAATCAGAAGCTTGCCCAAGACCTTGGGTCACTGTCTCTTATGTGGGAGACACAAACGAAGCTTCTGGCAGTGGCGGGAGGCGGCCCTGGACAGTACGAGAGTGTAAGCCACACTCTCTCCACCTCTCTCTCTCCTCCTCCTCCTTCTCCTCTCTGTCACTCCCTCCCTCTAACCCTCTCATTCCCTCCCTCTATCTCTCTCCCTCTCTTCACATCTGTCTCATTGCTTCTATGTTACAGGCTCTCTTTCTCTCACTCTAATTCTCTCTTCTCTGTAACCATGCAATTCATGCAACTAAATAACACAATCTTCAAAACATGAGGTAACTACTGAATGCATTATGTAAGGTGATGAACTTAAAATTACATTAACATACTAAAGAAAACTATTTTTTTATTTTTTGCAATGATATTTTTTATATTCTGACATAGTTGATTAGGGTGCAAGGTGTCAAGGGCTACAAGAAAGTGGGTAAGACCATTGTTTCCACACCAATGTCATTTTCCCCCCTGTATCTGGGGACAGGGGAGAAACAAAGGGAGAAGTCCCACCCAGCCTCCAAACCATTCCTGGTCCCCGATATGAAAAAGCCCTGTGTGTGTGTGTGTGTGTGTGTGTGTGTGTGTGTGTGCCTGAGACCCCTCCCACACTTAGAATAATATTCCATATTCACGTGCACTCACCACCGAATCTCAGACTATGCCAGACTGTGTCTGTCAAACTGTTTCCACTCCTCCTACTTGATGAATATTTATGATGTCTGAGCTAACCCCACCAAACACTGCACTCCTAGACACCCCTCCACTCACTTAGCATCATATTGCCTATTCATGGAGCCTTGAAACAAACAGGTTGGATGGTAGGTAGGCCACCAAAACTTCAAGCACACAGAGAGAGCTGGCTGAGCCTTGGACTTTAAGTGTCAGACTCAGAATCCTCCCACCGTGTGAACACGCATCAGGCAAGACCTAACCACAGCCACACCCTGAGTCCCAGACTCCCAGTCCCAGAGTGAACCCACCCAGACTCCCAGTCCCAGACGCTGAGTCTCACACGCACTCTGCCTGTCACAGCCTAAGAGTCCTTTAGCACAATCTGTGACATGTACTTAGAATCCTCTTCCATTCTTATCTCTCACACATTCGATACATTTTTAAAAACAATTTTTTAAAAAGTAAGTTTTCTGGCTCTCTTTGACCAACCCCACCCTTCTCTCCGACCTGCCTGCCTATCCCCCCTTCAGCGGTCCTGGTCCTGCCTGTCTATCCCCCTGCTACCTGCTCCCTTCTCATCCCCAGGATCACCTGCTTACCTGGGTTCCTGCCACCACCCTTGCTGCAGCCGCCGCCACTGGGATTCAGTCCAGCCACCTCCAAGGTGCTGTGCTGCCGCTTTGAGAGCCACTGGAGTTTCTTGACAAAGCAAGGCGACTAGTCCACTTGTGCTGCTGATGGCAACCGCCTCAGGGCGCCCAGGCAAGCGAAGGGCTGCTGGCTACTGAGGGGCAGGAGCGGGAGGCTGGGGTCTGGCAGGCTGGTACCTTCCTCCCTCAGCCCCTGGACTGGCCCCTGGGAGGCCCAACATTTTCGTGCACTTTTCCCCAGCAAAGGAATCCCGCAGTTTCTGCAACCGGCCAATTGGTCCACCGGCCCACACTTTTGTGAGGTTTCCGGAGCAAAGGCAGGAGTTGCTGGAGTTTCTGTAGCCGGCCAACCTACCCTCAGGCCACCCTGGGCCTGCTTGACTCTTTACCTGCTGCTCCCTGCCCGCCTACATGCCCGCAGGCCTGCAGGGTCAATGGCTCCCTTGATCCCCTGCTTGGGCCTAGTTCCCGCTTCAGTGTCTCTGAGCTCAGCCCAGGGCTAGCACCAGGCCTGGGGCCGCTTGTTTCTCTGGGTTAGCGTGTGTGAGTGTGTGTGTTTCATTGTGTGCACGGCTGGGGGTTTGATAGCACTGCCACCGCAGACCTGGCTATCACCTGAACATCCCCAGGCCATCATCCGGCCATCACCAGGCCATCACCCCACCACCACCTGGCCATCACCTGGCTATCACCAGGCCATCACCTGGCCATCACCAGGCCATCACCTGGCCATCACCAGGCCATCACCCCACCACCACCTGGCCATCACCAGGCCATCACCAGGCCATGACCCCACCACCACCTGGCCATCACCTGGTCATCACCTGGCCATCACTCGGCCATCACCAGGCCATCACCAAGCCATCACCCCACCACCACCTGGCCATCACCCTGGCCATCACCAGGCTGTCAACAGGCCACCACCTGGCTATTACCCCGGTGTCACTCAGCCATAGCTAGGCTGTCACCCGGCCATCAACTGGCCATCACCACGCCATCACCGGGCCATCACCCTTCCACCACCCCGCCATTACCAGGGCCGCCTGCCCCCTAAGGAGAAGCATCTGCCTCTGTTAGAACAAAGTCCCATGGCTTTGTTGGGCTTGTGCTGAGGCCGCGCGGCCGCCAGAGGGCAGCACTGAGGCAGGAAGGCAGGCAGCCAGAGAGCAGGCGCAGGAGGCAGGGTCTGTCTGTCTGACCCTCCACTCCCTCAGCCCTCAGGCCGCTCGCCAGGAGGCCAGACACGCTGGTCCCTGAGCACATTCTGGAATCCCTCCCCTGGCCGTATTGCTAGGCTCCCTACCTCTCCCCGCCTGACTGCCCCAATGCACAATCTCCTGCGTTAATCTGCGAAATGTGTGCAAAGCAACTAAGTCACATGCGATCACTCAATAAATCTTAGTTCCCTTCTGATTTATCAGTTAGATTTTTTGAAAAGGAAACATCCTTTTATCCTGTTTCTTTTTCTCTCTTTCTTTCCTTCTTTCTTTTTTTTTCAGACAGTTTTTGCATGTCTATAATGGGCATTTTGTATGATCCTCAATAAATTATGCCTTCAGGATGAAGGGAAGTGGTATCTAAAATTGACCTCATTGTAACTGTCTATACCAAGCCAGACAGGCAGCAAGTTTATTCTATACACTTGAGAGTCTTTTTTTTTTTTTTTTAAATGGAGGTAGGATGGAGAGGAAGGGGGACTTATCTAAATAAGATGATTGAGATTTTAGCTTTCTTCTTAGATTTTGGCATTGTGGTAGCCACACAACTGAATTTAATTTTCCATACTCCCCACTTCTTAGATCCAGAATGAAAGCGTGGCTTTTCGTGAACTTGTCAGTTACTTCCCTCCCCTGGCCAAGGCACTGCTCTCTTGAAGCAGAGGATGCAGCACCCTCACAGAGCTCTTAAACTGAAGTGCCTCTGGGGAGTTACAGGTATGCTATGTGAGTCAGGCAAGTGGGTGTAAGTACTAGGCCCTCTCCTGTTTTGTATTTAATTCCTTGGCATCCAGACCTTGTATTCCAGAACAAGAGGGAGAGATGTAGATGAACAAACTCACAGCCCATGGTTTCTCTGAAGGTGCCCGGTGCTGCTCAGCTCCAGCTCATTGCTGCCCTTTGGATGAGAGGGCCCAGAACTTTCTATGTGATTTTTCTTTCTTGCTCTAAAATGTAGGCTCAACCAAACAACTCTGAATGCAATATGTATTTGGTGAACCTTGGGTCTGCAATATCTGGATTACCTGATTTCTAAGGTCTCTTTATTCTTTAAGGTTGTAGTACTCTACAATATTCATGAGGTTTCCTGAATTTTATCTTGTGTTTTTAAGATCTGTATCTTCCTCCGTACCCTAAAGGTAATGTGTATATATGTGTGTGTGTGTGTGTGTGTGTGTGTGTGTGTGTGTGTGTGTGTGAGATAGATGGAAGTGCTTATTACAGAATCTGATATCTGGCCATTTATCTGGAAAAAGAGTCATTCATGGCCATGTTGTATCTTTCTTTCCCTACATTCTGCCTCGTCATTAATTGGCTTAAGGAAACAAATGGAACAATCCCCTTCTCCTCTTGCAGCCACTGGCCAACATTCCCTCTTTTTCTCTTACTTCTCACTCAAGCCAATTTGATTTGTGTACTAGGGGCTGGGCAACAAATTGCCTAGTCAGTGCGGAAGAATTCATTTGGCTCCTGTGGGTATGCAGAGAAGAGTTTGCTTCTGTCCCCCCAGGAGGGGCCAGATGTCACCTCCTACACATCTGTCCACCTGGTTTTTCAAACATGAACCTAAGCTGGAGAAATTCATTTTAAGCAACGGATACATTGCCAGACAAGAGTGACTATCCTTATAAAGTTTTATATGTATATATATACATATATATATATGTATATATATATGTATGTATATATATATTCAACGTATTCTGCTTTGTTTATTATCACAAGTAATATTTCTAGTAGAGTTAATAGATGAGTAGCAGACAAAATTTTAAAAAGGGTAAGTTATGATGATGTGATATTGATACAACCAAACCTGCATTAAATTTATAGTATCTAAATCAGTACTGTATTCAAAGGGTGTATCAATGAATATTTGCTACTATCATCTAACATGCTGTGAAAAGCATCAGTGCAATATTTTTAGTGGAAGATTTTGCATATGATTAATCATGCTTCTAAGTGTATCAATAGGCTTTCAGATATTTGATACAATTTATCACTTGATGTTGATACCCAGATTCCTTGCTCTGGTTAATGGGGACCTACCTTTCTTGAGCCTAGGTTTTGAGTTATATAGGCTTGGATTTGAATCTTGCTTCTACTTATTACTAGCTGGGAATGAAGGCAAGCCACTTGATCTTTCTGTGCCTCAACTTCTGTTCTCATGGACTGGAGACACCTCCCCAATGTGAGGATTTGATCAATGAATGCATTTAGAATGCCTTAAAATATGTATAAATTAAAAACACAACACATGTTCACACTTCAGGCCTCCTTGTTTCCCTACTCAAGACTAACTAATTCAGCCTCACTTATTGGCTCATTCTGTTCCTCTCACTCTTTTGCTAGCTTGCATTTATGTATCCTCCTTTTGTCTTTGATCATGGTACCATAGTCCGTAAATCTCTCCATGCTATGCTTTGTTAAAGTCTAACAATTTCTTTAGGATAAGTTGTTACTTCCTCATGGGCACTCCTTGTTATGCCTAGAGACATGGTCTCTCAATGTCATGTCATCCCAATAGTAGGGAATTTTCTTTTCCTATCATCATTTGGGCATTCTATGATACTTCCTTGTTTTTATGATCTGTATCTTATATTTTCTGTCCACACTGTGACATTCCTGTAGCGCCCTCTTCTGTTTTGCATAGTTTCCTTTCCCCTATGTTGTGTGCATGGCAGCTACCAGCACAGCAGGGTGTCGATGGGTCAGATGTGGAGGGTACTTCAGTGGATTATGTGGATCCCTTCAGTTTTTTTGCTAAATCCACAGTTGACCTGTTTTGACAGTGTGAATACACCTGCAAAGCACATTTGGACAATAGAGTATTACTCATAATTTTCACCAGTGATGTTCCTAGTTTAGCTAGTGTAGGTACAAACCATGGCTCCTCACTCACATCACACACTGGTAGTGATCTATGCTTGATCTTGAGCTCAGGACCAGATCTGCTTCTGGACAATGTCAGTGGAGTCAGGGCTGAGATGGTGAAAGTTTGTGGGCTCAGGCTATTCCATGGGGATTTGGGGATATTCAACTTACAACAGTCATCAGCAGCCAAGTTTGTACATGATTCCTAAGCTCCATTTAGACAATATTAATATAGAGCACAGCAACAGGATTTTGTTGTACATTTTCTTTTCTTTTATTTCCACTGGGAGCAATCTTTCAATTCTTTTCTTTATTTATTTTTAAAAATAATCTTATTTAGTTGATTAGGGTACAAATTTAATGTGCATTAATGGTCAAAAAGTCAAACTATTGGCAGGTGGTATTGTAATGTGCTTTATGGGTTAAGTTATCCATCTCCCTTAGATTTATCCTTTAAATTCAGGTGGACACACAGGGTGTCTCTCTCTCCCTCTCACTTCCTACATCTCTTCCTTCGTCCCCTTCTCACAAACCTGTCATGCCTAAGGAGAAAATAGAATTGGGCTGCAGATAACCATCCTCCAGTTGTGAGTGATTATTAGGTTTCAGTGGCTGCTGGATGAGGACTCCCCTTCACCAAGACCAGCCTGTCAGGGACTTCTTGTTCTGTTCTGTTTTTCTTTTTTTAATTACTTTTTTTTTTTTTTTACTATTTTTTTCGGATTGACATTTCATAACAGCCACATCGATCACAGCAACAATAACAACAACAACAACATCAACAACAAATTGTAGCACCCTGATAAAATAATGCACCACTGAGTAAGCAACACATGCATAACCAAAAGGAAACACAGAAGTCTCTTAGGAACCATGACACCATCACACACTTCATGGGCACCCGATGAATTCTAGTAGAGAAAAGAGACTATTTGGAAGCAAGCAAACCACATCAAAACATATGAGATACAGCCAAAAGAGCAAACAGACACTCAAACAACAGCATAGATTGGACTGCTGGAGTCACCCCTTCCATGTTGGCTTCCTTATATGAGAGAGAATATATGGTATTTGTTCTTTTGTGATTGACTCATTTCACTGAGCATAATGGTTTCTAGTTGGGACCACCTGGTTTTAAATTGAATAATATCATTCTTCTTAAAAGCTGAATAATATTCCATTGAGTAGATGTACCACAGTTTCTTTAACCACTCTTCCTTGGACACACATCTGGTTTGTTTCCATGTCATTGCTATTGCAAATTGTGCTGCTGTAATTATAGGATTACAAATCCCCTTCTCATATACAGATTTAATTCTGTTGGGTATATTCCTAAGAGCAGGATTGCTGGGTCATATGGCAGGTTTATTTGCAATTTTCCAAGCACTCTCCATATGGATTTCCACAATGATTGTACTAGCCTACACTCCCACCAGCAGTGAAGGAGGTTGCCTTTCTCCCCACATCCACGCCAGCATGTGTTGTTTTTTGAATTCTGAATGTAGGCCAGTCTCACAGGAGTTAGGTGGTACCTCAAGGTGGTTTTCATTTGTATCTCTCTGATGGCTAGAGAGCCTGAGCATCTTTTCATATGTCTGTAAGCCATTTGAATCTGTTCTTTTGAGAAATGTCTGTTCATTTCCTTTGCCCATTTTGCTAGAGGGTTTGTTTTTTCACTGTCCCTGGGTTTCTGAAGCTCTTTGTAGATCCTAGATATTAGTCCCCTATCACTTGTGTAGAATGCAAAAATTTTCTTCCATCCTGTTGGCTGCTTCTTCACTTTGTTAATTGTTTCCTTTGCTGTACAGAAACTTTTTAGTTTTATGTAGTCCCATTTGTTCATTTTGGATTTGATTGCCGTTGCTTTAGGCATCTTTTCTAAGAAGTTTTTCCCTGTTCCTATATCTTGGAGTGTGTTTCCTATGTTTTCCTTTAATAGTTTGATGATTTCTGGGTGTAGGTTTAGGACCTTGAGCCAGTTAGAGCTGATTTTTTTATAGTGTGACAGGTGCGGTCTTGCTTCTTTATTCTGCAAGCTGCTATCCAGTTGGGGGACTTCTTGTTCTGTTCTTAGGAATGCTCTTCAGGCAGTGGGAGCCCCTGGAAATGAGGGTAGGGGCTGACAAGCACAGCTGTTCTACTTCAGTGCTGACTGTAGACTTCACCTGTGGCAGGGGCCATGAAATGAACTAGTAGTAAAACAGTTTATGAGATGACCGAAGGAATGGAATTTGGATTTGGCTTGGATCATGATTTGTGAATTTGTTTTGGGTTTCAGACCCCTGGGAGACTCCAATGAAAGTTTTGGAATCCCCAAAGCCTTGAGTCCTCAGATAGGCAAACTATTCTTCTGTCCTCACCAGTTTAGTCTACTGTAGTCTCTGTGTAGTTAGAATAAGATTTCCCATCACAGTTCAAGAAGTTCTTTTTGGAGGATCACCAAGAATTTTCCCTATTTCCTTGCCACTTGGTGCACTATTGGAGAGTAAACGTCTGATCAAAATGATCAAAGCGAAGTTTCCATGGCTTAACAAGGCACATTACATTTGAGGTATAATTTTTATCCAGTAGAAGACTTCTAAACACACGTGAACTTGAGTGGCTTGTCTCTCAGGCCGACATGTGATTTTCTTCTTTGCAAAACAGCAGCAAGCAAAAAATAAAACAAAGAAAAACAAAAAACAAAAAAAAAACAAGGCACTGCCAGCCTTCTCTCTCAATTCTGTGCCAGCCTTCCTGCTAAGCTATGTGTATGCAACCAATCCTACATTACAGCCTGAGCCCAAACCCAAACACGGACCTTAAAACCAAACCTGAACCCGAACCTGGACCCTAACCCTAAAACCGAACACTAATCCAAAGTTGAACCTGAACTCCGAACCCGAACCCAAACCACTATCCCGGTTATTGAAAAAGCAAGTTACAGAGAGAAGGAGAGACAGAGAAGAAGAGAGAGAAAGAGAGAGAGAGAGAAGAGAGGGAGAGAGATCTTCCATCCACTGGTTCACTCCCCAAGTGGACACAAAGGTCGGAGCTGAGCCAATCTGAAGCCAGGACCCAGAAGCTTCTTCTGGGTCTCCCATGTGGTTACAGGGTCCCAAGGCTTTGGGCCATCTTCTGCTCCTTTCCCAGGCTGTAAGTGGAGAGCTAGATCAGAAGTGGAACAGCCAGGACATGAACCAGCTCCCATATGGTCTGCCAGTGCTTGGAAGTAGAGGATTAGCCTGATGAGCCACAGCACCAGCCCCTCTCTGGGGTCCTTACAGGAGTCACAAATCCCACTGACCACATTCCAAAGGCCACACCTGCTGAGGTCAACACCTTGGGGTCTGGGGTTTTGACACAGGGACTTCCATTGCCATCCCAAGAGATGAGCCCCAACCTGCCAGACTGACATGCTCTGACCTAGGAGCCCTCGCAGACGAGGCTCTTGATGAGCCCCATCCAACCTCCACAGATGAGAGGGGTGCAGCTGGGGCACCTGCTGCGATGTCTCACAGGGCTCCCACCTCCATTTCAGCTACTGCTTCCTGCTACTAGGGTCTCTGCTGAGGTGGTTTCCTGAGTGCCTACTTGGGCCAGACCTACAGATCTTGGGGCTTAGGAGCTAAGGCGGTGGGAGCAGTGGACAGCAGAGTTCTGGATACCTGTCAGGAGGTCACTTGTCTGAGATCCTCATGGGGAAACCTGGTAATACAGATTCAGACCCTTCCAATGGCTTCTGTCAGTTCCGCCACTGGCACTCTCCTGCTAGCATGCAGGCAGCCGGAGGCTAATGTCCCAGGAGTGCTGGGAGGCTCAGTGCCAAGCAGAACATGCACCATGACTGATGCAAACAGAAAGACAATAAGACAGTAAGAGATAATAATAGGACCCGGCTAAGCTGTGTTAGGGGACTTGTGAGTGGTCTCAGAGGACTTGTTTGCAGTGAGCTGTGTTGGGGTCCAGGATAGAGTGTCAGGGGAGGTGGCAGATAGGTCAAATTCGAGTCAATGATCGTTAACTGACAGTCACTGATGAATGACTCAGGGAGAGAGAAAATATTTAGCAGATACAGCATTGGATTCTGTAGGACAAATAGGATCCCTGGGACACAGTTATCTATAGGGACAATAAGTACCCATATGGAGATGAATGAATCATACAGATAGAGTCTGATTAGCTCAGGGTGGTCACGAGAAAACCCCAGGTTCAAGTTCGTGCTCGGGACAGGGGTTCAGGGTTTGGGTTTGGAATAGTGTTCGGTTTTAGGGTTAGGGTTTGAGTTCAGGTTCAGTGTATGGATTCAGGTTTGGGTTAGTGATTGGTTTCAGGGTTAGGGTCCATGTTCAGGTTAGGGGTCTGGGATTCGAGGTTCGGGTTTGGATTAGTGTTCGGTTTTAGGGTTACGGTCCAGGTTTGGACTTGTATTTGGGATAGGGGTTCAGGTTTGGGTTTGGGATGGAGTTCAGGGTTCGGGATAGGTGTTCGGATTAACATTGTTTTGAATGGGGAGAAATTTGGAGGCCTTTCTGCTAAGATCTGGAAGCTGACCAAAATGGCTTCTCACACCACTGCTGCTCAATATGGCCCTGCAAATTTTAGCCAGAGCTATCAGAAAAGAAAAAGAAATGAAAGGGATACAAATCAGAAACGAGAAGTTAAGATTTTCCCATTCACATGTGACATGATCCTGTTGCAGGGTGCGAGCGAGATCACACCAGACATGTCTAAGGTTTATAAAGGAGTCTTTATTAATCAAGCTTGGAGACAATAGAGCACAATAGCAAATCACAAGTCCATACAGCAGTCCACCTAATCATAATCCACCTAATCATACAGCAGTCCACCCAATCATAATCCTAAAAGGAACAAATGGTCTTTATCCTTAAGTCCATCCATTAAGCTGGAAACCTACGTCCCAGCTTCCCCAACAATATATGTTATCCTGAGAGTCATGCAACAAATAACCTGGACACACTCACAAAGAACCTGGACACACTTACAAAGCTGCAGACATTGACCTTTCCCTGGCTTCTTTGCCCACATTCTACTACTTCTAGGCCTCTCCCCTCCTGGAACTCCAGATAGTACACAGACCAGAAACAACATTATTATAACCATTGCCTCATCTAAGCAGTACAGAGGGACCATGCTCAGGGGATTACCTATCCTGGGTCAGCCAAGAGTCGAAGTGCCAGAGTAATGGAAGCACCTGGCCAGAAAGAGAGTGAGAGCCCCTGCTTCATGGGCCTTTTAAAGGGGTTTGTGAGGGGAGTGGTTACACAACAACACAATACTGTCCCCTCTCAGTTGCTAGGTAAGTCACAGGTAGGCAGGAGCAAATACCTAAGTGTTGTGGGCTAAGGAGTTGATTAGCGCTCGTTAGGATGGACAGGAACAGGAACTTGTCTTGTAGCTAAAAACACCTAGACTAATTGGACTTCCAATAACCTGGCTCATTTAGGATGTGGGGGAAGTGGTTGAGGATGGAATTAACATTCCATTGCTGGTAGGACCCACCTTCAGGACAGAGGGTAGAGAACACAGCCACATTTCATTTGCCCACTGTCAATGGGTGCTGGCTATCACTGGCTGCACCCCATAACAATCCTCCACAGAGGGGAACCAACCTACTCAGAGATGATTGGGATGCTTAAGACTCTGGAAATGTTTTGATTATGATATAAAACCAACACATATAAAATGAAGACCTTTTTATACAGAAGCAAGTTTATGACTGAGAAAGAATTGTAACAGCAGTTGCATTCATAATAGTGGCAAAAAAATCCCACTTAGATATCTAGGAATAAATTTAACCAAAGACATGGTAATCTGCATCATGAAAGAACCACAAAGCTTTCAAGAAAGAAATAGAAATCAGCCCAAGGCAAAACTAGTCATGTTCGTGGACTGTCTGTACGACCATAAGCAGTTTATATATTCATTGTGACCCCAATCAAAATATCTACACACTGTTTGAGGTCTAGAAGAAATGATGCTAAAACAAAAACACAAGAGATCACAAATAGCTAAGGCAGTCTTCAACAACAACAATGTTGGAAATACAAAATAGCAGACTTCAAGATGTTCTACAGGGCAGTTGTAATCAAAACAGCCTTGTTCTCCCACAAAAATACCATGAAGATACATGACACCTCAGAAGCCCCACAATGAATTCATGTATTACCAACTAGTTTGACAAGTGAACTGAAATCAATCCAGAGAGGAAGAATAACTTTTTCAACAAATGGTGCAGAGAAAATTGAATCTGAATGTGCCAAAGAAGAGACATCCACTTCATACCTTTACAAAAACCAAGTCCAGATAGATCAAGAATCTAAATATATAGTCTTAAACCATCAAATTACTAGAGGAAAGCATTAGGCATGCTCTGCAGACCCAGGCATAGGCAAAGACTTCTTGGAAAAGACCCCTAAAGCACAGGCAATCAAAACAAAGATAAACATATGCATTTACCTCCAGGTAAGATGCCTCTGAACTGCAAAGAAACTGTCAATAGTGTGAGGAAGCAGCCAACACAATGGGGGAAAATATTTACACACTATGCAATAGGTAGCACTAACATCCAGGGTTTATAAAGAACTCCAGAAACACAACAACAGCAAGACAAACAACCCAGTTTAGAAATGGGCAAAGGAACTGCACATTTTTCAAAAGATGGAACGGAAATGGCTAATAAGCATAGGGAAAGGTGCTCAGGTTCTCTATTAGGGAACTACAAGTATAAATCACAGTGAGGTTCCCCCTGACCCGAGTGAGAAGAGCTATCACACAAAAATCAGAAAACAAGCGCTGGTGCTGATGTAGGGGAGGAGGTAGGCTAACCCACTGTTGGTGGGAATGTAAGCTAGCACAACCACGATGGAAGACAGTAGATTCCTCAGAGATCTGTCAATAGATCTCTAATCATATCTGTAAGTAGATCTCAAATATGGCCCAGCCACCCTACTGAGAACAAATCCAAAGGAAATGAAATCTGCATGTGAGTGTTAAATGAACCACTGTTGATAGAAGCCCAGTTCACAATAACTAAGGTATCTAGATGTTCATCAATTGATGACTAAAGAAAACGTGGTGCACACTAGGGATACTACTCACCCCTAAAGAATAATGAAGTTTTACAGCAAAGAGGATCCAGCTAGAGACCATTAAACTTAGTGTGATAGGCCAGTTCCAGAAAGACATACCATATGTTCTGTCTGAACCGTGACAAATAACACAGAGCACAAAAAAATAAGCTCTGCAAAAGAGATTAACGTCCTGGGAATTATCGGCTGTTCATGTCTATACCCCTGCGTAATCGTAAGACTTTGCATTCTTGTTTCTTTTTCTTATTCTTTTTCCTGTACTAGCTACATAATAGCTTTATGTTTGGGATGTCAAGCTTGCTATTGTAGAGCAAATGAACTCCCATTGTAATACTTGGGGAAAAATCAGGGCGTGAAAAGTGGAGATAAGAGGAGCGTGAGGGGGGCAGGAGCTGCTATTCATCTAAAATTGCTGCCGTGATAAACTTGAAACCTAATCGTTTTCTATAGATGAAAAATAAATCTCCACAGTAAATGGTGCTGGAACAACTGGCTATCAGCTAGGCTGCTGGGCTATCCACACAACAGGGCCAGCTGCTGCCTGGAGTTACCAAGTGCCCCAGTCAAGGTCAAGAAACCTCTGCATGGCCCTCCACTGGCAGCTTTGGGTTAGGGAGAACTCCACAGTCACTCCCGGGCTTTCGCTGTCGCCTGGGAAGCTGGCCAAGCCTGAACTTCCTCCGAAGGGAAGCTACATTGCCTCCTGTCCCTCTGCCACACCCACAGAGCACCAGAATGGGCTATGCGAAGTCACATAACTGGTCTTAGTTCTGCTGCTGACAGAAGCAACCAGGGCCAGGCTCAGGGCAACTTGTGGGACAGAGAAGACATGATGTAGCTGCGGGAAGTTGGAACACAGGTCTCGGAGTTGCACACACTCACAATACATCATGGTGGGGAGAGGAACTGGATCACCTTCTTGGGGCTAGCACCAGCAGCAATGCATAGAAGATCCGGCCCTGATCTGAGAAGATTCTGTGCCCCAGAACTCACACTGCTTGGAGCCCCGGACATAGAATCCCAGCAATGCCTTGTGAGAACCAAAGCAGTTTTCATCTGTGCCTTGCAGAACCATACCGTATCAGCTGGTGTCGTCATCTTTGCAGTCACTGTCCCTCTCACTCATCATCTCTGGAGTGTTCCATCTGTATCACTTTGCTTCAGACAGGTGGCTTTCACTGGAAGACCCAGGTAATGACCCCACCATATCCTGCAGCAACACAACTTTAACAATCAAGCCCATTGGAATCTTCCTGGTGAACCTAGGCAGAACCTGCTTGCATTGCACCTCTCCAGTCTCATCCCAACCAGGGCAAAATCTCCCCTATCTTCTTGCCCTGTAGGGTTCTTTAAGGCCCAGTTCTGCGATCAGGGCTGTTGGTATGCTAAGTCCCAGTGTTTTCTGCACTGTACTAGCAGTACCTGAGGAGGGGGTTATCCACAACACACAGTTCTAGAACCACAACTTTTGGTGCCACAAGCCCCAGTATCACTCTGGAATGCATTTGGGTTGTAAAAGGGAACAGCCCTCTTTCCTCCATCAGCACCAAGTACACAGTCTTGGGTGTCACAGTCCTCAATTTAACTGACACCAGACTCTCTGTAGCTTCAAGATAAAGACTGCAGGAGAGCCACATTCACCTCAAAGTCCCACTGCTACCCCTCTGAAATCAAGATTAGACCACCATCACTTAGAGATACAGCTGGCACTGATTAAAGCAAAGAAACCGCTAGGAGACTACACATCTGGGCTTACCCACAACTAAAACCAAGAAGTACGCTAAGTGATGCCTTGCATTCCATGTAAACCATTGGCTATTTATCAATAAAACCTACTCCAAAAAATACAGACAACTTAAGATATGAGGCAATTAGTGAGTGGCATTAATGAAAACTTCACTAAGACAGAAATCATAAAGAATCACCAAGCAGAAATTTTGAAGATGAATTCTTCAATCGGTGAAATTAAAAATACAATGGAAAGGCCTTACAGAACAGGGCACGTGAGGGAATGAATTTCTTAAAGGAACAGACTTCTGAAATAACCCAATCAGACGAAAATTTAAAAAGAACGAAAAATGTCTGTGTGAAATGTGGGATATCAATAAGTGACTAAATACTCCTATTGCAGGAATTCCTGAAGGAGAAAAGAAGGAAAAAAGTGTCGTGAACATGCTAAATAAAATAGTGGAAAGAAACAGGTTTACAAAAGATCCGAAGCAGTCACAAACAAAGATTTTAACAAAGGCATGCTACAGTTAAATTGTCAACAGTGCAAGCCAAGGAGAGAATCCTACAGACGGTAAGAGAGTGTTAAGTCATATTTAAAAGAGAACTAGAAAACAGACTTTTCAGCAAAAACCCTACCAGCCACAAGACAGTGGGATGACACATTCCAGATCTTTAAAAAAAACAAAGCACCAAAAAACCTTCCAACCAACATTATACCAAGTGAAGCTATCCTTCAGAATTAAAGGAGAAATAAGATAATTCAGAAGTAACCAAAAACTGAACAAATTTAATACCACCAGACCAGCCTTAAGAAATTCTTCTTATGGGCCCAGCACAGTGGCCTAGCGGTTAAAGTTCTCATCTTGCATGTGCCGGGATCCCATGTGGGTGCCAGTTCTAATCCCAGCAGCTCCACTTCCCATCCAGCTCCCTGCTTGTGGCCTGGGAAAGCAGTCAAGGAAAGCCCAAAGCTGTGGGACCCTGCACCCATGTGGGAGACCCAAAAGAGGCTCCTGGCTCCTGGCTTTGGATCAGTGCAGCACCGGCTGTTACAGTCACTTGAGGAGTGCATTGGGGGAAAGATCCTGTCTGTCTCTCCTCCTCTCTGTATATATCTGACTTTGCAATAAAAATAAAATATATCTTAAAAAAAGAAATTCTTTTTACAAAGTCCTATAATAGTGAAGTAGATATAGTCCATAACCAACAAAATAACAGGGGTTAGTTCTTACCTTACAAAATTAACCTTGGATGTAAATAGATTACATTTCCTAGCCAAAAGCTATAGATTGGGTGAATGGATAAGCAAAGAAGTCTCTGCTACATGATGCCCACACGAAACTTACACCATAAATAAGATAATATAGAGAGATATATATTATTTCATTCTATATATATAGAGAATATATATGTAGAACATCTCTCTCTCTCTCTCTCTCTCTCTCTATATATATATATATATATAATGAAAGGAAATTGCTGGAATACCTATGAAACTGTGTCACATAATACAATGTAATTAATGAATTTAAAATAAAATTTAAAAAAATTAAAATCAAAACTTTAAAGAGTGACACATAGGACATGTTGATAAAACATTTTGATAAAAGATCAATTTAGCAAGAAACTTCAATAATTATAAATATCCACAAAATATACACAACAGATACTACTGGACCTACAGGGAAAGAGATTAAAAAATAGTAATAGCGAGGAACTCCAACACGCCATTCTCAATGGACAGATCTTCCAGTCACCGAAATTCACAAAGACACAACAGAATTGAACCATACTGTTGAGCAACTGGATGTTAACAGATGTTTACAGAACATTACACCCAACTACAGGATACATATTCTTTTCATCAGCACAGGGAACATTTCCTAGGCTAGACCATATGTGAAGCCACAAATCAAGCCTTGGTGAACTTAAAAGGTTTGAAATCACACACCACATATCTTCTTAGATCACTAAGGGATAAAAAGTAAGAAAAGAACATTTATAAATATATGGAAACTAAACAACATGCTACTGAACGACCGATGGGTCATGAACATCATTTGAAACTAAAAAAATTCCCAGAAATAAATGAAAATGAGGCAAAAAAGAATTAGACCAGAAATACATGAATTTGAAGAACAGTAAAGATCAATAAGAGCTGAGAAGGAAATAGACATACCTTTAGTTAGAGTAACAGTGGCATTAGAAAAAGCTTGAAGTTAGAGTTGAGAAAGGAGACATTATGACCAACATCACTGAAATACAAAGGGCCATAAGGAACTACAGTAAGGAACTACTAATAAACTGGAAAGCCTCAAAGAATGGATTGATTCTTAGGTTTGTGTCACCTACTATGATTATTCAAGAAGACATATAAAATATAAATATCCATAATGTGCAACAAGATCAAAAGGAGCAATTAAACGTCTCCCATCAATGAAACATCCAGGACCTGTTGGCTGTACTACTGAATTCTACAAAATATTTATTTATTTATTTATTTATTTATTTATTTATTTATTTATTTTTAATTTATTTTATTGGAAAGTCAGATATACAGAGAAGAGGAGAGAGACGGGAAGATCTTCCATCCGATAATTCACCCCCTAAGTGCTGAGCTGATCCAAAGGCAGGAGCCAGGAACTTCCTTCAGGTCTCCCACATGAGTACAGCATCCCAAGGCTTTGGGCCATCCTCAACTGCTTTCCCAGGCCACAAGCAGGGAGCTGGATGGGAAGTGGAGTAGCCAAGACACAAACAGGTGCCATTATCGGATCCCAGCCAAGGGAGGCAAGGACTTTTGCTACTTGGCTACCGCACTAGGCCCCTGGATTTTGATTTGTAGAAAATTTGGGGAGAATTTGGGGAGAAAGCTTGAAGATGCTGTTTTCACACCTATATGTATTTCCATTCCAAAAGCAAAACAAAAAAAAAGTCAAAGAATTGGTGCTGCTAAGGATGAAAGAAATGCATCAGCATGATGTTCCAAAAATATTTAAATATTGATTCAGTAATTGCATTACTTGGCGTATGTTACAAGGAAAGAAAATAATACCGGTCTACTAAAAGAATACTTGGACTGATAAATTTTTCATCAGTGGTATAGTATAAAAATGGCATGTTACAGACATATGGATTAATAAAACCTCTCGATCCTACCCTTTTACACACACACACACGATGTATAATAGAATCTCAATGAGTTCTACTGTCCAAGATTGCAAAATGAAGGAGGGCACAAAATTGTTCTGGAAAATGTCATACTGTAAGAACCTTTTTTTAAATTAATTATTTATTATTTTTAATTCATTAATTACATTGTATTATGTGACACAGTTTCATAGGTACTTGGGTTCTCCCCACCCCTCCCCAAACCCTCCCACCATGGTGGATTCCTCCACCTTGTTGCATAACCTCAGCTCAAGTTCAGTTGAGATTCCCCCATTGCAAGCATATACCAAACATAGAGTCTAGCATCTTATTGTCCAGTCAAGTTCAACGGCTTCTTAGGTATACCCTCTCTGGTCTGAAGACAGAGCAGGCAGAGTATCATCCCAGTCAATTAAAAGCTCCAACATACCATCAACAAAAATTTACATCATTATGGAATTAATTGACATAGTAATGAGTAACCAATATGTGAAAAGTAAATGCGACATTTAACTTCCGGCTGCCAGAGGCGAGCCGAGGGCTGCGGGAGAGGACGTCTAGCTCGGATCCCGAACCCAGTCCGCCATGTGCCCATGGCTCATGGCGGGCTGGGCCCGGACATGCCTGGGTGCGGCCTGCTTCCTTCTGGGGTGAGTACGCCGAGGGGGGAGGCCTCCGTGACTGGGCATGTCCGGGACCCACCCAACACCCTCATTGGGTGGTGGGTGAACGGGATTGGGGAGGGGCGCAACCTCGGGCCTGCAGGATTTAACTTCCGGCTGCCAGAGGCGAGCCGAGGGCTGCGGGAGAGGACGTCTAGCTCGGATCCCGAACCCAGTCCGCCATGTGCCCATGGCTCATGGCGGGCTGGGCCCGGGCGGCCAGTGCGCCATTTGGCGCCAGGCTGTGCCTACTGGCCGCCCGACCGGGGAGCTCTGGGGTATTGGACATCTGAATCGCTGCTGAGATAGCTCTAGAGTGACCCCACTGTTTCTGGGATCTGAGTCAATCCTAAAGATTCCCAATGCCAGTAACTCTTCCTTTGAAGAACTTCCAATCCCTTAATAATGCTGAGCTTTGAACACCTATCAAGTAAAAGATAAACTCCGGCTTGTGTAGCAGGCTGGCACCTAATGGTCCTCGGAGCAACCACGTGCAGGTGCGTGATTTACAGCTAGGAACGGTCCCAATCTGGGAAGCCACAGCTGGGATGAGGTTCCCGCCAAGGGGTGTATGTGCTGGAATGGGGGCTGCGTTCTATCTAGGAAACAGTTGCAGTCACCCGAGGCACTAGTGTGGGCTGGGATTGGATGCACCAGGCCGGTTCAGATCCCAGCACCATCTGGTGTTATGGAGAAACAGGGTAGATGTGGGACTGACTAGGCTGGGTCTCAATCCCCTTCTGAGCCATGTGTGAGCTGTATGTGGGTATGGACGAGCCATGGCTGGGCTGAAACATCCAACAACAAGAGTCAGAATGGGGTGAAAGCCAGCCAGGAAAAGCCACTGTTCCTGCTAGGACAGGAGGTGAACTGAGTAGGGTTGGCTCAAGAACCCCCTGGCAAGCGCAAAATCTGGCATTGGGAGGGGTTCTGATGGAGGAGCCTGGGCAACTCCTCTGGCAGGACACAGTCCCTGCAGGTAAGCGCGAGAAGCATGATTGGAAACAGCCCAGAATAGGCCATGGAAAGTCTCCCACTGGCATGCATTCGGCATGGGTCAGGAGCAGGCCAGGCTGAATCAGTTCATGTCATCCTCTGGCAAATCTGATCACCAGAACAGAGTGTGGAATGGGCGTGGTTGCCTGTACTTGATATGAATGCAACACCCATCCAGCACACGTGAGATCCAGGAAGGGAGGGGCAGAGCTGGCGGGGGGGTTAAGGGGCTGGTCCCCTCGCTGGACAACCACTCCCACTGGAGAGTGTTGGCTGGGATAGAGACAGACACGACTAAGCAAGGCTACAACACCTGTGCGCTGCATCAGGGCCACAGCATCAGCTGGCAGAAGCTGGCACTGGGGACTAATTCTGTCGAGTCAAATCACAGGACCACCTAAAGAGTGCATAAACCGGGACAGAGAGACCTGGGAGGGAAAAAGTGGGTTCCCCCTTCTTGGGTCACTATTCCCGTGGGAGGGCATGAAAACTAGGACGGGGGCTGGGATGGCTAGACAGAGGCACTCAACAACATCTGTGAGGGCTGGATGGTTGAGTCGATTAGATAGAACTAAGCTTTAATACCCATTGACAAGTACCAGAGCCAAATGGGATGGGGGACAGACTGGTCTTCTGCTACACAAATTGGCAAACCAGGGTAGGGGGCAGGCTTGGTGGGGGTTATTGTGGGTCGCCCCGACTAGGCTGCAGCTCCCACTGGTTGATGTAAGGGCCGAACCAGACTGGACTGCAACACCCATTGGTTCCAGTGCAACTCGGGACTGAAAACAGAACCAACACAGCAATTGCAACCACCAGCTGATCAGGGTGATGGACTGTGCCGGGCCCTGTGCTTGCTAGAACATACAAGAATCTGGTCTGGGAATACCTCAAAGTATCTTTGGAGATCTCCCCACTTGAACTGCTGGACTCAGAATTCTAACCAAGAAAAGACAGAAGACAGAATAGGACAATCATTCATCTCAGCTACATGTTGGCAGCGAAATATGGGACAAATGGAGACTTCATGATGGACCATATCAATCAGTGGACCACCTCATCGAGCGAAACTGGCAGTGACTCATAACTGGAGAACTATTAACTCCACTTGAGCACATATCTCAGAGCATGCCCCACATATGGGACTTGGGGTGGGCGGGAAACCGGGTGGGGCTTCTCCCTCAATACCCCCTTTTACCTCAGATACATGATGGAAACAATATGGACATAATAGCATTGCCCACCTCCCTATCCCCCTGAACGTTTTTTTTTTTTTTTTTTTTTTTTTTTCCTTCTCTTTCTTGATTTTCCTTCAACTATAGTTAACTATGTAAAGATTGTCAACAACAATACAATAAAATGGATTATATATATAAAAAAAAAAAAAAAAAAAAAAAAAAAAAGAAAAGTAAATGCGAGTTCCTAGCCACCTTCTGTGACCACCTCATTGACATTTCAATTTTAATTTATACACAACATGTAACATACCTAACATAACATGTTATACATAACATCATATCATCTAAAATTAAGGCAAACATGTGGTATTTAACCTTTTGTGATTGGCTCATTTCCCTTAGCATTATGGTTTCCAGTTTGGCCCATTTGGCCACAAAGAACTGCATTTTATTTTTGTTAATAGCTGAGTAGTATTCCACGGAGTAGATGAACCATAGCTTTCTTATCCAATCCTCTGCTGATGGGCATTTTGGCTGCTTCCATGTTTTTGCAATTACTGATTGTGCTGCTATGAACATAGGAGTGCATGTTGGTTTCTCATAAAACAATTGTTCTGGATATATTCCTAGGAGTGCTATTGCTGGATCATACGGTATGTTGAATTTGAGTTGTTTGAATGTTCTCCATACTGATTTCCATAGAGGCTGTACCAGCCTGCAGCCCCACCAGCAGTGGAGTAGGGTTCCCTTTTCCCCGCAACCTCACCAACAAGTGTTATTGGTGCTTTTATTCATGTGGGCCAGTCTTACTGGCTTTAGGTGGTACCTCACTGATGTTTTAATTTGGATTTCCCTTATTGCCAGGGAACTTGAGCATTTTTTCCTATGTTTATTTGCCATACCGTAAGAATCTTAAAAGAATAAATGTAATCTGATAGGAGCATAAAGCAAAATGGCAACTATCAGTGACATGGGTGAGCAAAATATCAGATATATGAGTCAAAAGAATGCAGTTAGCATCATACTCTTATGATAAAATCTGAACCTGAAATTTATAACATGGTGTTAGCAGTTAATATGATTTTATGTTACCAGCCTTGAGAATAAAAGGACAGTTTTCACCATTACATAATTGTATGGGTTGATGAACACATTCATGCGATTAATGACCTTGGTGAACTTTAAGATTTATTTACTGTTATTTCAAGGCATTATAAACACAGATTCTCCCATCTGCTAGTTACACCTCCAAGTGGCCATCATAACCACAGTTGGGCAAGTCTGAAGCCTGGATCTTCTTCCAGGTCTCCCATGCAGATGCAGGGTCCCAAGGCTTTGGGTCGTCCTCAACTGCTTTCCCAGGCCACACGCAGGGGGCTGGATGGGATGCGGAGTGGTCGGGATAGAACCAACCAATGCCTATACAGGATACCAGCACCAAAGACAGATAAACACAAACATCACAGCCCTGGCCTCGGTGCATGCTTCATAATACAGACAGTATGCCAAATCATCTATTTTAAATATGTAAGCTTCTGATGATAAACAATGCTTATTAATATGGTTGGGGAAAGTTACACAACTAAAAATAATTTTACGGAAGACAACATAACCTGTTATTGGAAACGACTCTCGTAAGAATGTTAGGGAAAATACAAAATTCTGAACAACTGGTTTAAAATCAATGCCTGCCTGCACTCCTTCCTGTAACATAAAGATCATGGGTGACTGCCTGTTAAGGAAGACACTTTAGTACCTTGTTAAATTTTGATAAGTCTCTTGGATTAATTTATCATGCAAATTTCAACATATTATATTAATGAGTAACAGAGTTACCCTCCCACCTCATCAAAAAGAGCGTGTGGCAGTTTTAAAAAACAATCATTTCAAAAAGCTTTGGATTTGAGACTTTGATATTCCTTGCTATATTCCAGTAGAGATGAACCATGGGTACTACTGACTTCACACTTTGTAATTTGTTCCACTCATACCTTTCCACTGCCAATTTATACTGGCTGGGACATAAAAAAAAACTTACAAAATAACAAAAAGATATGATGATAAGCATATGAGGTATGTGTTTTCAGTTCTGAAAAACACAACATTGGTCTATGACAATTTCAATTAAAAAAACATGAAAATGCTTATAAGTACATGTGATTAAACCGGGAACATGCTATAAATACATGAGATTGTAGTATGAGGTTCTTTTTCCTTCTGTAATTTCTTTCCTCAAAGCTCTCTTGCTTTTCTAAGCCCCATTTTTCAAATGAAGAAACTGAGGGGCTGAGAGTATAAAACACTTTAGTCCAAGTCAAACAGTAATGATGTTTAGCCATTTTTTAAGTCATGACTTTCTGGCTGTACTGAACATATTCTTTACCTTACACATATTAAGCACTTTAATGTAACAGGGTTAATATAACAGAGCCACATATCACATGCATCAGTTCCCCATAAAAAACCTTTAAAACAAAACACTAAACTCTAAAATACAAAGATGTATCTTCTAAACTAGAAGAAATCATTTGTTTTTTGTTTCAATTTTGTTCTGGAAGATCATGTTTTTAAATGTGAATTTAATCAGTGTACTAACAGATGAAATGCTTTTCTTGATACATTCAAGGAATTACTTCCTGATAAAAATAAGCTCACTAGAAATAATACTTTAGGAATAAAATTGGTATTAATACCTATAACAGGACCAACATTCCAAGAAATATTGTTACACCAGCCAATAGCCTGAACCCAATGTATAGTGCCTGCAATAATCCGTACTAAATCTCCAGTTCTCTGAATAAATCTATTAGACAGGAATGTTTGCTTCATAAAGATCTTCAAGGTTGGGCCACCATGAGCTTGTGAAAAAATTCAAGCTATGCCTGAACAAAAGGTAAAAAAGCAATATAATGTTCTCATGTTTTTATCTGTTTCATCAGAGATGAGATAATTGAAAAAGTTTAAAAAATATTGCCATTACTTTGTCTATTAAAATATTCCCAGCCAAGCCTAGAACAGTATCTTAGCAGTTAAGAGCTCACCTTGCACATTCCGGGATCCCATATCAGTGCAGGTTCTTAATCCCGGCCACCCCACTTCACATCCAGCTCCCTGCTTGTGGCCTGGGAAAGCAGTTGAGGAAGGCCCAGAGCCTTGGGTCCCTGCACTCATGTGGGAGACCTTGAAAAACCTCCTGGCTCACGGCTTCAGACTGGCTCAGCTCTAACTGTTGTGGTCACTTGGGGAGTGAGCCAGTAGACAGAGTATCTTTCTTTCTGTTTCTCTCATTCTCCCTGTAGATCTGCCTTTCCAACGAAATAAACAAATAACAGATCTTTAAAAAAATAAAACTCCCCAGTTAATCTAACGAAAGTTTCATCTTGCAGAAGTGAAAAATTCAATATGAAAGACGAAATTCTGAAAATAATTTTAAATGAGCATTTTTGATTCACTAAAAAATGATCTAAACTTACTATTCAAAATCTGAAAGTTAAAGGTTAACACTCATCATTGATTCAGTTTCAATAAAGGAAATTTTGATCCATTTTCCTTTTATAAAGGTTTATTTTGATTGCAAAGTCAGATATACACAGAGGAGCAGAGAAAGAGAGGAAGATCTGTCTGATGGTTCACTCCCCAAGTGACTGCAACAGCCAGAGCTCAGCTGATCTGAAGTCAGCAGCCAGGAGGTTCTTCCGGGTCTCCCACACAGCTGCATGGTCCCAAGGCTTTGGGCCGTCTTCGACTGCTTTCCCAGACCCAAGGCAGGGAGCTGGATGGGAAATGGGGCTCCTGGGATTAGAACTGGTGCCCATATGGGATCCTGGTGCATTCAAGGTGAGGTCTTCAGCCACTAAGCCACCACATAGGCTCCCTGAATTCCAAAAAATATTGAAAGAGAAGCTCACTCCAGGAATCAGGCAATGAATATCTGTTTCCACCATTACCACTCAACATTGTACTGCAGCAGATCTCATGCCTGCTGCATGACACAGGATTCATATACTTTGAAAGGAATTATATCATCTTCAACTTACTATCAAAATAAGGTTGCTATCTGCTCCAGCCAGCAGAGCCAGTATTGTGGACAGGGAGAGGGTCTGGGGATGAAGCACCGCCCGGAGACCAGTGATGGCACAAGTCTTTCTGAAGTCTTTCTTTACTGTTCCTTCACCTCTCCTTATGTACCCTTCCCCCTAAGTCCTAATTGAGCTGGGAAATTGGATACAGCTGGGTCCAATTAGTCTAGGTGTTTTTAGCTGCAAGCCCAGTTCCTGGTACTGCTCAGCTTAATGAGCGCTGTTAACTCCTTAGCCCACCACAGCCAACAATCATTACAACAGGATTAACATAAAGGATGAATAATATTTGATATCCTAGCAACCATTCTAGTTTGACATGAAATTAAAATGCTTTTTCCTGGCCTCAGAAAAGGAAGAAAGTGTGGCTAAGTCAAGCAAATGGAACATGTGCTCATGATGTGTTGACTGAGCTAGAAGCACAGTGGCCCCCACAGGCCCAGGTCAACATGAGAATGGGGGTTCAAGGAAGGTAAGGGGGTGGAGTCGGGTTGAAATGAGTTACTGTCCTCACTCAAGTCTCTCTTGAATGCTCATTTGTGCAATTTGTTGAATAGAACCTGTACGCAAACAGCAAACACGGCCCTCTTGGGTCAAGTGTTCAAGTATTTCAGGGGCAAAGCCCAAGCCAGGAGGAGATGTGTTGTAGGTGAATTAAGTTAATTTTAAAGCCACAGCATGCTGTTTACATAATTAATCTAAAATTCCCATGGGTGCTAATTGGATCACACTAAAATACTCATGCATGACCTCTCACTTAAGAAATGATGCAAGAATTTCATCTTCTTTATCAATGTTTAAACTATATATGTATTTATTATCATTATTTTTAAAGCAGACAGACATATCTCTCCTGTACTAGTTCATTTTCCAAATGCCTGCAACAGCTGGGGCTGGCCCATCTAAGGAAAGGAGCCCACAACTGAATCCAGATTTTGTATGAGGGAAGGAGGGCCTTCTGTATCTGAGGCATTACTTGCTGCCTTCAGACCTGAGCTTCAAACCTACAATCCTGTGAAATGTGGGCAGTCCAAGCAGGGCCTTAACCTTTGGGTTAGCTACACACCTGCTTATCCTTTGTGAATTAAGATGCAGAACAAAGCACAGTCTGGTGCCGTGGCTCAACAAGCTAATCTTCCACCCTCAAGCATTAGCATGCCGTAATGGGTGGCCAATACGTGGCTTGGCTGCTCCACTTCCCAACCAGCTCTCTGCTTTTGGCCTAGGAAAGCTCAATGTTTGAGACCCTGCACCGGCCTGGGAGACCTGGAAGAAGTTAGAATTTACCTTCCAGGGAATCTTTTACAAATGCTGTTAGGCTCAAGGTTTGAGCTCAAGGGCAAATAAAAAATCTCCAAACCCTCTTGGTGGAGAGTGGCTTTATTGCATTAAACGTAGTGAGTTGCATCAAAGCATGATCCCAATAGATGTCTTGATCCATGCCCTACATTTTGACAGTCCCAACAAGTATTTGGGACTTGTGAGCCCTTTTAGGAAGGCAGATCTTTCTGTAGAGCTTATCAAAGGTGACACAAGGAGTTTCTGTTAGAGCAATTCATTGAAAGACCTGAAACCCCAGCCAACCAACAAGGCAAGTTTTCAATCCCAAATCTTACCACCATAGAATGTGCGAGAATCTATTCCATCTAATTCCATTAACTTGAGTGTTTAGGGGCACAAGTGTGGCATCACGTTACCTGAGATTACATCTCGGCTTCGTAACATGTTCCATAGTGTGACCCTGAACATGTTAACCTTTTGTTAGTCTCCTTTTTTGAACCTATAAAATGGAGTTAATAAATCACTAACCTAATAGAGCTCTTGTGAGGATTTAATGAGGTTCCCTCTTTAAAGTGCTCACCAAATGTTCCTGGCCAGTTACAAGCTCCCCACACTGTTCCACTGACAGTGGCCACTCTTCCCTAGCCGCATGTACACATGAGATTGCAATGTGGCTTCTATTAATGCAACTCTTTACTAAAGCTCTGCCTAGGCTGAATGTGGAGTGTTTCAGTGTTTCATGAGAAGCCATTCTCCACATGTGTGCAGACTGCAGAGCAATGTCTGAGCAGATATTCTACAATGCACAGAGCTTTGCATACCCTTTGTTAGGCTAACGACAATGTCTCCCCGGGGTCACTGGCTGAGCCCAAACCTTGCCCCCACGCAGATCCCACAGGTGATGTTGGCAGAGTGAGCTGTGCCTCCTTGAACGTACTTCCCCTTGGTGATTTCAAGAACTGATGCTTGAGAAAAGCACTCATGACGATTGTGGGTGTGAGACCTGAATGCAATGTCTATCATTCTGTATGTAAGGCATACAGATACTTGTCAATCGCTTGATTATTTCATGGTTGTGAGAAAGACTCATTTCAATTAGTTGTCAGGGATAGTGAGTTTATGTCTTAAAGCATATATGAAAGTGCTTTGAACAGCCCTAAAGGTTTATTTAGTTGTTCTGTTTTACTGCTGTGAGGTGCCAAGCTGGCTCCCAAGCTGACTCTTGCCATGTGGTGCCTGAGAGTCTAAATCCTAAATAGGCAGCCTGGGCTGCTGTCTTTTCCCTCTCAACCTCAAGCAAAGTGAGCCCTTTATGTCACACAAATTAATCCTTAATGGTTGATATTTATGATTCTTTTTGCATACACTTTTAATAACTTTTTTATGTCTGTAAATTTCCTGGATTATGTGTCCCTGAGTTCAGTTTCCCCCTTTTATTCTCGACTTCAATCCCTGGGACCTAAGTGCATTTGATATGTCATTTTTTATTATGCAGAAGCCCTTTGATCTTTACAGAGAGACAGTGCCATATAAATGCAGAAATCCATTACAATCATCTGGAATAGTGGCTTTATGGGTGAAGTCCAGCTAGGCCAGGCTGCTGAATAAAATAGTATACTAGGCTGTGGAATATTAATCCTGAAGTATCTGTTCAGATAGCTAGGCTGACTGAAGACATTTATTTTTCAGTTGTGGTTTCTAGTAAACATTTACCCAAGATGAACATGAATCTTCAGTGGTTGCCTTGACGTGATACACAGTGACACTGTTACCCACAACATGGCAATACCCTTCATGCCCCTTCCCACTCTCTTCACAGTTATATGGTTTCCACTATTCTGGCTTCTTAAAGCATAGGTTCTTTTGGCTTGATTTTGAACCTCATATCCATCAAGTACACAGAATGTATCCTGTGGAGTTTGACCTCTTGTCCTCCATGTAGTGTTAATGAGATTTATTCACACGGCAATTCTTTTAAGATTCTTTTCTTCATTTGAAAGAGTTATGGGGACAGGTTAGAATCATCCATCCATTAGTTTATTCCCCAAATGGCCACAATAGCCAGACTTGAGTCACACCAAAGCCTGGTTTCTGAAGCTCCATCCAGGTTTCTCATGAGGGTGGCAGGGGTCCAGGTATGTGGGCCATGTTCTATTGCTTTCCTAGGCAGATTCACAGGTTGCTGGATTGTTGGAAGACAGCACGGGCTCAAACCCGCACTCATATGAAATGCTGGCATCACAGGTAGTGGTTTAACCCACTGGACCACCATGCCAGCTCCAGTAATTCATTGGAATTAGAATTCCAAAGAATGAGCTACAGGCAGAGACCCACATGTATTATGTGTTCTAATATGTGTTTTCCAGGAACTTAATAAAACGACCCTCATATATCTGCACATGCTCAGCTCTGTTAGATCCTGTCGATTTTTCAAAATGGTTGGGCTTATATTGACAATCACAGGTGGTGTGCAATTGTTCTGGATCTTCCACATCCTTACTGGGAGAACCAAATAATGCTACCCTCAAAATGTGCTTTTTTTGGCATAAGGATTGTTTTGAACTAATGGCCATTGAGAACTGCAGATTTGGGACAAGCTCTCAAAACATGTACAGTTGGGGCCAGTTCACTGGCTTCACAGGCTAATCCTCTGCCTGCAGCACTAGCACCCCATTTGAGCACAGGTTCATGTCCCAGCTGCTCCACTTTCAATCCAGCTCCCTGCTTATGGCCTGGGAAAGCAGTAGACCTGGAAGATGCTACTGGCTCCAGGCTTTAGATCGGGCTCACCTCTGGCCATGGCGGCCATTAGAGAGTAAATCAGGAGAAAGAAGATCATTCTTTCCCTCCTTCTCTGTGTAAATCCATCTTTCAAGCAAAAATAAATAAATTTAAAAAGTGGGTACATACGTAAAGGATATTCTCATTTATAGACATTTCTCCCTCTTCTACATCAGAAGCATCTAAGAAGCCATGGTCAAGGTCAGCTTAAACCCCTGAAACAACCTAACTAAACATCCCTGGTTGTAATATTTTTCCTGGTAACCATGCTGTTACTTACCTCTCCCATCTGAGGTCTCTAAATCTCTTTCCTAAGATGGTACTTAAACCTGACTTCTAACCAGCTCACTACTAGATATTCCCATGTGTAAACTCATGCACATACCAATACATTAGTGTTTACTTTTTTCTTGCCGCTGTTTTTTGCCCAATCTAAATCATTGGGCCCCAACTGGAGAATCAAAGATAGGAAGAGAAATATCTTTTCCCCTTCCCAATATTGCTAACATTGGCATTGCCATCCTTTAAATTTTAATCACTCTGTTGAAAGTATAGGGGAGAAGTAGTGTCTGTAATTCTCCCTTTGTAAGACCTATGTAAGAAAAGCAGATTAACAAGAGAAAAGCACAACGATTTACTACAAGTATTTAATACAAGTTTTATGTGACATGGGCGCCTTCAGAAATGAAGACTCAAACAGGAAATTCTGTCTACTTTTGTGGACAAACAGAAGCATTACTGGAGGACAAAGGATGGGCTGTAACAGTCATAAACTAGGACAGCTTAGCAAAGCCTGTTTAGACTTCTCATTGCGTCTCTATGTCTTTCTTTATTCCTTTCCTCTGGATATAGGGAAGACTCTTTTGCAATGAGGATCTTCTGATTAACTTTTGAGGAGTTGAGAAAATTCTATTATGGCTGGGTTCAAGGGAGACTCACAACAGAGTGAGAGAACTGCCTCTTCCGTCTTCTTGAAGTTCAACGTGCTGTATCTTGAATGCTGAAAGGTGCAAAGTGACAACTCACTGTATTTTCACTGTCACTTCCCTGGTAACTTGGGCATTTGTATCTTTCCTTTTATGAAATTCCCATTTAAACCTTTGCCTATCTTACTGTCAAGTTGGTTTGTCCTTCCCGGTTTATGAGTGTTCTCCATTTATTCTGGTTATGAGTCTTAGGTATGGTATCAATATCATAAATATCTGCGTCCATTCTGTGGCTTGGGTTTCACTTTCCTAAAAGCAGTGTTTGATGACCCAGGTTCTGATTTATTTGTTTGAGAGGTAAAGAGATGGAGATAGAAATGGGAGAGAGAGGCGGAGACAGCACACATGTGAGAGCGCTCCTATCTGTTGATTTACTTCTCAAATGTCCACTACTGCTACGGCTATGCTGGATCTGAGGCTGGGAGCAAGGAATGCAATTCAGGTGTCCCCTGTGGGTGTGAGGAACTCCGTTGCTGGAGCCACAATGACTCCCTGCTGGGGTTTGCATCAGGAGAAAGCTGGCATCAGGAGCATGAGCTATACATAGGATCTCATATGGGATGTGAGCATCTTCACTGATATCTTAACTACTAGTATAAATGTTCCCATGATAATATAAGTTCTTAATTTAATATATTCCCATGTATTTATATGTTTTCCTAAAGAAAAAATCATCTAATGCTCTTATGACCCAAGAAATAATTTCGTACTCCAAGTTATGGAGTTATCCTTTTTATCATTTTTCTTCCAGGAGAACTGTTATTTTATGTTTCACATTGAGATCTACAAACCATTTGGTATGGATTTTTCTGTGTTTAGCTTGAGGTGGAAGAGAGTCAAGAGACATATCTTTTTGCCCTATGCAGATTTGCTAGTGCTCTAACATCATCTATTGGAAAAATCATACTTTCTCCATTGAATTTCATTTTGAAACAACTTCAAAGTTGAAATTTATGCATGGAGACCACTGTCTTCACATGATCATAGAAGCCAGAATGGAATCCAAGTCAGGGATGCATGCCTGGCTACTCTCAGACACTCTTGTTTGCTGCAGATGGTTCTCAGACCTGGGGGTCCTACCCACATCACGGGGATCAGGGCTTTTTCGGGACTACCCTGAGCTAATCAGACTCTGTCTGATTCATTCACCTCCATATGGGCACTTATAGTCCCTATAGATGACTGTGTCCCAGGGATCCTACTTGTCCTACAGAATCCAATGCTGTATCTGCTAAATATTTTCTCTCTCCTTGAGTCATTCATCAGTGACTGTCAGTTAATGATCAAATTTTACCTATTTTCAACTTCCTCTGACACTCTATCCTGAACCCCAACACAGCTCACTGCAAAGCAAGTCCTCTGAGATCACTCACAAGTCCCTTAATACAGCTTAGCTGGGTCCTCTTATTGTCTTTCTGCTTGCATCAGTCATGGTCAAGTACCTTTCCTTGGATACATATTATTTACCAAACATTTCACTGAGCCAACTATTTTATCTTCGAAATTCTCAGCAACCCCAGCTGGGTGGGCACTGATCAGCTCCCTGAAGGTGAGAGAACTCACTGAGCCACTGAGCGGTGATCTGTGGTGACACTCACTGTAAATGGGAGCAGGTGGAGGGCCTCTGAGGATGAAGTGATCACTGCTCCCTGTGGGAAGTCAGAGAAGCCTCCTGGGCTGGGTGAGCTGCCTCTTGAAGATTACGCAGGAGTTTGTAGGGTTTGTGGTATAAGGGTATTTCAGGCAGAGAAAGGGTATCAGCAGCTTGGTTTGGTTGAGGAACTCCAGGTAACCAGGAATACACTTCAACCCTTGAAGTAACTCTAAAGCCTGTACAAGTACAACATACCATATTTTCCCAATCCAAAGTCAACCCAAACGTCCAGATGAAATCCCAATGCCAACTAGTGAAACTTTGGGGTAGAACAAACCTAGGCCACGGTCCTAGGAGCCAAAGTCTATTTCCCTGCAAAGGACATACACGTAGTACACCAGGACAGGGGTTGAACCTTGACAATGAGCAGCTACACACTCTGTGCCCATGATTCAATCAGCCATGAATTGAAAATATTTGAAAATAAAATAAAATTGTGATATGTCTTAGGTATGTATAGATATTTGGGGTCATTAAGATATAAACAATACAATGTAAAAACTATGTATGTCACATTTGCATTGTAGTAGGAATTACACCCTCCCTCTCTCTGTGTGTGGTGTGTGGGCCTGACACAGAACTCATCCAGATTTGTAAACGTGGAGGGCTGGACACACGGCCACTGATGCACACAGACACTCTGGCAGACGGTTGCCATGCTCTGGGATACAGAATCCCAAAAAATGAATAGGCAATGCTATTCTAAGCTCTAGGACTCACGGGACAGCCAGGCAACCTTGGTCTCTCTGTGTGAGGTGAGTGTAGTTAAGGGGACATGTGTGAGGAATCCTCATCATGAGGTGCGAGGGATGGAAGACTCCAGACTTCTCTGGTTCTCACACAAACACAGATCTTTATTAACACATGGATGGATGGATAGATGGATGCTCTGATACGAATGGATGGTTTAGACAGTGTGATGGAATTACTTGCTCTGATGTCACCTCCTCTTCTCGTGCTGATGATTGAAAGCTCCGCACACCTGGAGAGGAGATGCATCATTGTTAATGAGGCCTTGCCTCTATTTCCCACAGCACGGTCATGAACAAGCATTCAGGAATTTAGCATTCATTCTTAGGGTTCAGGAGGTGTTCTGTTTAACTCTCCCCTCTCCCTCTTCCTACACACATTCAGTCTGCAAGCAAGAACTTAACTCATCATCTACTTATGAGCAGTGCTCAGTGGCTCTTGGAGAGCACCTTGATTGACTTATTGCAGCAGCATCAAGCAGCAGGTTCTTGGATGTCTCCTTTGTCTCCTCCTTGTCCTCTTCCTCTTCCTTGTGGTCCTCCACCTCCTCCTCCTCCTTCTATGTTTACATAGCATGGTATGTTTACATAGCATGGCTCCGCACTGCTGGGGAAAATAAGTATCAGTGTTCATGAGGCCTCAGCTCTGTGTCACAGAAAGGCGTTCATGAAGCCTTCTGTAACCCTCCTTCCCTGCCTCCTCCTACACAAAGCATTTTATGCCAATACACAATTTGATCATTTCATGCATATAAAACCAGAGCTTTTGATTTCATTTAAATTCCCTGCTGCCCAAAACTTGCGCGGCCCAGCTGACTGTAGCCACTGCAGGGCCTGCAGTTTCTTTTGTGCTTTATTTTTTGGCCTCTGGTTTCTCTGCCTGCCAGCTGCACCACCGTCCTTTCCGGTCCCCTACCCGGCCTGCCAGCTGGCCTTACCTCACTTCTTCTTCATTCCTGGATCGTGCCCTCATCTCTTTCCATCCTGCTATGCGGTGGGACCAATACACAACAGAAAAATAACCACCCCAAAGAGCAGCAGAAACAGCAGCCCCAACAGTAATGAAGAGAAAAACATAAAACATGCCCCTAGGCTCCCCAGTGCACACACCCTCAGTTGTGGGGGCTGCCATACCTGGAAGGAAGGAGAGAGGAAGACGTAGGGAGAGGAGGAACGCCAGTATCTGTTCCCCAACACAAAAATAGCAACCCCAAAGAGTAGCACAAAGAACAACCCAAACAGCAACAAAGAGAAAAATGCAAAACATGCTGCTAGGCTGCCCACAGCACAATTTGTCAGTAGTCCTGGAGGCTGCCATAGCTGGAAGGAAGGAGTAGGGAGGAGGAAGGAGGCAGAAGAGGAAAGCCAGTGTCCATCCCCCATCCGCAGGCCTTTCCGGTCCTTCCCCATCCCGTCTGGCCTGCCAACCTTACCTTGCTTCTTCATTTCCGGAGTGTTGTGCTCTCCTCTCGCTTCAGCTGGTGTTTGCAGTGGGCACAAAATGCAACACAAGCATAGCAACCCCAAAGAGTAGCACAAATAGCAACCCAAACAACAACAAAGAGAAAAATGAAAAACATTTTGCTAGGCTGCCCACAGCACACTTCATCAGTAGTCCTAGAGGCCTCCATAGCCAGAAGGAAGGAGGGGGGAGAAGGAACATCAGTGTCCCGCCCACAACTGCACTCTGTGCTGGGCAAGGAGGAATGCCAAGAGAAAGACAATGAGAGGACCCAGCTAAGCTGTATTAGGGGACTCGTGAGTGGTCTCCAAGGACTCGCTTTGCAGTGAGACCTGTGTTGGAGACCAGAATAGAGTGTTGGGGAGAAGGTGGTACATTAGTCAGATCCAAGAGGATGATCGTTCTCTGACAATCATTGATGAATGACTGGGGGGGGGGGGGAAGGGGAGGAGAGAGAAAGAGAGAGAGAGAGAATCTTGAGCATCGGATTCTGCAGGACAAGTAGGATCCCTGGGACACAGTCATCTCTAGGGACCCTCAGTTCCCCTATGGAGATGACTGAATCAGACAGATGATCCAGTCTGTAGACCTAAGGGTGGTCCTGAGAACGCCCTGATCCCCGTGGTGTGGGTGGATAGGACCTCGCCCCAAGTCTGAGAACCACCTGCAGCAGCCGACGAGTGTCTCTGAGGGCAGCCAGGCCCGCAGGCCTGCCTCACCTGGATTCTGTTCTGGCTTCTCTGTGGATGAGAAGACAGTGAATCTCCCTGGTGTGAATTTCAACTTTGCAGTTGTTTCACAATGACATTCCATGGAGAAAGTGTGACCTTTTTTATAGACAATGATTGAGAACAAGAGCGAAAATGCATAGGGCAAAAAGATGTGTCTCTGGACTCTCTCCCACCTCCAGCTAGACACAGAGAAATCCATTTCACATGGTTTGTAGATATCAACCACCTGAAACGTCCAATAACAGTTCTCCTGGAAGAAAAATGCCATTTACACTGCTTTTATCTGTCATTCAAGCAGGGTAGTCCCGTGTTTGCCATGACCTCTTTCGCCTGACCTGACTCCCCAGACAAAAGCATTGACCATGTCATGTTGAGGCACCCCTGTGGCCAGAAGTGCCTGCTGTTTCTTGGGTGAGTTTTCACTGTTGTTTTCTTCATTTTTTTCCTCTCTGGGTGGTCGCTCTTCCTGCTAGTGAGCCAGGGAGCAAGCAGCCCCTCCTTCTCTCCCTGCCTCCTTCCATGGCACGGCCCACAGCAGCTGTCCTCATGAAGACAAAGGGCCGAGCCACCCTGCTAGTAGTCAAGAGATGCCAGCAGCCCACGGAACAGAGCAGCAGCATGGCAGCACAGAAGAGGCCAGATTGGATCACCTTGAACGTGCCAGGATCCCATAATGGACCAGTTCTAATACCCACAGCTGCATTTCCCATCCAGCTCCCTGCTTGTGGCTTGGGAAAGCAGTCAAGGACGACCCAAAGCTTTGAGACCCTGCACCTGCTTGGGATAACTGGAAGAAGTTCCTGGCTCCTGGCTTCGGATCCATGTAGCACCAGCCATTGTGGTCACTTAGGAAGTGAAACATTGGACAGAAGATCTTCCTCTTTCTCTCTCCTCCTCTCTGTATAACTGACTGCAATAAAAATAAATCTCTAAAAAAAGTGGAAGGATAAAAATGAATGTGTGGTACCCAATATTTGCAGCTTATAAAAGAAATATGAGAAATTTTTAAAAAGTCACATGTTGCAATCCTCCACAACAGTCAACAGGAGGGATGTTTTACTATGTCTTTGAAAGTTTTTTTTTAAGATTTATTTATTTATATTGCAAAGTCAGATATATACAGAGAGTAGGAGAGAGAGAACTATCTTCTGTCCAATGATTCACTCCCCTAGTGACTGCGATGGCTGGTGCTGCACTGACCTGAAGCCAGAAGCCCAGATCCATTTCTGGGTCTCCCATGCGGGTGCAGGGTGCCAAGGCTTTGGGCTGCCCTCTGCTGCTTTCCCAGGCTACAAGCAGGGTGCTAGACGGGAAGCGGGGTCACTGGGATTAGAACCAATACCAATATGGGATCCCAGCATGTTCAAGTCGAGTACTTTAGCCACTAGGCCACTGCACTGGGTCCTCTTTGCAAGTTTTTAATCACTGTTACTCCAACTAGTGCTTAAGACCAGGTGACACTTGGAATGATCCATTTCCAAACAGTAAATCTGCCATTGCTATTGCAGTTTTTACTCATGCTCTTTATTTTCTCACATTACTAAATTAAATCCATGGTAAATCATTGTGGGTTTTGCTGCTCTTTGATAAGCACATATAATGCTTCAATTTTCAATTTTATTGTGGGAGTGTTTGCCAACACATGCACTGCTATTACCAGCTGACTGAACTTGTCTGTGACATTTTTAAGATGTTAAAAAAGTTTCTGTTATAGTAACACAGGTCTTAATATCTTCAAATCCCCCAAAGCACATAAATAATAGTGTGATTTATTTACTTTTTGAAATTGCTTTATTTTGACAATCTTAACATAATTAATTAGGGTACAAAAGGGCAAGGGCTACTGGAATGTGGGTAAGACCATTGTTTTCACATTATTGCTATTTTTTCCTGTATCTAGGGTAAAGGGGGAGATATACGGAGAAGCCCCACCCAGCCTACCACCCATCCAGGTCCCCCATGCAGGACATGCTCCGAGGGTCCTGCTGCAGTGGTTTTGATAATTCAACAGTTTGGAATTACTGCTAATCTCGCCTTTCCAAGCATGAGGAAATTGTTGCAGAATCCAATGGCTGACATAGTTCACCTTAGTGTCTCCTTTTGCCCAGATTTTCACTGCCAACACATGTTGATTGATTTGTTCTGTCTTCCATCCCCTTTTGTGGTACCATTGTTTTCTGCAGGTTCTGATGGACTGCCATATCCTCCATGTACCTGGTTATGCTGTCCATTGCTCTGTCTGAGCCTCTGAGGAGATTCAGCTTTGACACTTGCTCTCCATGGTCAGACCATGGAACCTGCATTTCTCTTCATGGTTTGGGTTCTGAGTCTGTCAGTTCGATTTTGGGAGATCCCAAAAGAAACTTTGTCTGGGGTAATCCCAGACCAGATTCTACTGTGTGCCTGTCAATGCAGGTTGCAGCCCAGTCCGTCGCCCCAGTCGGCTTATGCACATGCTGGTGGTTGCAATTGTTGGGTCAGTTCTGTTTCCAGCCTTGTCTACCACATGAACCAATGGGTGTAACAGTCCAGCCTGATTCTGACCATCATACACTCAGCCCTCACACAAACCAGTGGGAGCTCCAGCCTAGTCAGAATGACCTGCAATAATCCCAGAAGGCCCATGCCCTGCCCTGGTTCCTGTGCTTGCCCATAAATACCACAGTCTTGTCCAGTCTGCCTCACATCCCATTCAGCTCTCACACATGTCATTGGGCATTGGAGCCTACCTAGTCAACCCATCCAGGCCCACTATCCATCCCACGCACATGTTGGTGGGTGCCGTTCTGTCCAGCCAGGTCTGCCCCTATTCCTGTTTTTCATGCTCTGCAGTGGAAGTGATAACCCAAGAGGGAGGTGCCCACTATTTGCCTCCTTGACCCTCTCCTGAATCATGGACTTTCCAGGTGGTTCTACAGTTTAATTTGACAGAATTATCCCCCAGTGCCAGCATCTGCCAGCTGATGCTGTGGCAAAGCCCAACCAACCCACACCCACTCTAATTTATGCTTGCACCAGTAGGGACGGTGAACCAAGCCTGGCTCTTCCCTGACCTGGCTCATATGAGGCCCACGTGTGTTGTAGCCCTGCCCAGTCTGGTCTGCCCCCATCCCAAATCTCCAGTAGGTGAGAGTGGGTCATATATGAGACATATTTCATTTAATGTAATCTGTTTTTAGCTAATGTGTCCTTGTGTTAGATAGGGACATATTTTTTTTTTTCTGAGAGAATGCAAACACTGATTAGAAACTGGGAAAGACCAAAAGAACATTCACTAGTTCACCCCCACAATGGCCCCAGTGTCTCCAATCCCAGGGTGGCCAGCTCAAAGCTGTAGCAGAGAACTCCATTGGGGCTTCCCATGCAGGGATCAGGAACCCAAATACTGACATGACTCACTGCCATTGCAGGTGCATTCCCCAGAAACTGATCAAAAGCAGAGTGGATGGTAGTGAAACCAGTGCTCTGAAAATGAGATGCTAACATTCATTGAACCACGGTAATGCCAGAATGGTTCAGCTTGCTGTGTCCCAGTAACAGGCCTGATAACATAATTTTTAAAAGATGAAAGGTAATTTGTATAAAATATCTGAAATTATTCCAAACACACAGCAAGTGAAGACATGTTTAATGAAGAAAGTTTTGAGATCTAATAAAGTCAGCAATATTCAGTTAATCTAGACTTCCTTATTCCCTTCCGCCATCATGACTCAGTCGAGTGGAAACTGTACTCCATGCAAGTGTAACTGAGAACACACGTCTCCCTCTCCTGCTAACTGACAACTAGAAATGACATCATCACACTTTCTTCATCAGGCTGGCCTAAGTGATCATATCCACTTGAGTATGCATGAGTCACAGGTAAGTGCAGGCTGGTTGGGCTTTGCTGCTGCATTGGCTATAGGTGCTGAAACTGTGGGCAAATCTTGTCAGGCTAGACCACAGAACCACCTAAAAAGCCATGAATTGGGGGCTGGGAGTGGTTCTATTAGGGAAAAATGTGATAGTAGGGATTTCTGATGGTCTGTAGCTCCCACCAGTGTGACCAGTACCAGGCCTGGAGACAGGCCTGGCTCAACAGGCAGTGGCACCCTCCAGCATGAGTATGGGCTTGAGAGTGGGATTGGTCACAGTGAGCTAGGCTCCAATGCCCATTGATGTGTATGAGAGCTGAGTGGGATGTGGGATGGCCTGATCCAGTCTACTACACATACCAGGATGCACAGGAACTGAGAATGGAGGATGGCCTGGTAGGGGTTGTTAGGGATTGCTCCAACTAGCCTATAGTTCTTGTTGCTGTTCATGAAGGCCAAGAGTGTGGTGAGAAAGTGTGGGGTGGGCCACAGCATGCGTTGGATTGCATATCTGATGGAGCTTGGGTCAAAACAGAACGCAAACATCAGTGTGTGTTTAGGCTGATTTGGGTAATGGCTTGAGTAAGACCCCACACTGGCTGGCACACACAGGAATCAGGTCTGGGATCACCTCTAGTGATGTTTCTGTGGGGACCCCCAACTGGACCATTGAACTCGGAACTCCAAACATGTAAAAATCACTGGATCTGTGATCTGACCGTGGAGTGCATGTGTCAGAACTGGGTCTCTTCACTTACTGTGGCCTGTGAAGTGGACAACTAGGTTATTGTGCTAGGCCCAAACTGATGCCTTGTTTTAAAAAAGATGTATTTATTTTTATTGCAAAGGCAGATATACATAGAGAAGAGACAGAGAGGAAGATCTTCTGCCCACTGATTCACTACCTAGGTGGCTGTCACAACCAGAGCTCCTCTGATCTGAAGCTAGAAGGCAGGAACTTCTTCAGGATCTCCCATGCTGGTGCAGGATATCAAGGGCTTGGGCTGACCTCAGTTGCTTTCACATGTCACAAACAGGGAACTGGACAGGAAGTGGGGAAACCAGGCATAAATTAGCACCCACACAATATCCTAGCACATGCAAGGCAAGGACTTTAGCAACTAGACTCCAGTGATGGACACAGAGTGATGCAGTTTGACCCTCAAGATCTGGTCACAAAAGATAATGTACTTTTACCAATGTCTGATGAATGTCTTCTTGTGAATCTTTGAATGACCATGTACGTTTGACCGCTGAGGGCACCCTAAGGTGAGGAAGCCCAGGGACCACAGATAGGACACACACAGCTGCTTCAGTCTTCAGTCCCAACATGAGTTGGGGTCAGTTTCTAGGATCAGCTGCCAGCCATGAAGGTAAAACATCTGCATGTCTCCTGGAATTGGCATCTGCCTCTTTCAGTCTTTCTGCTTGAACCCAAGATACCACGGATTAGTGTTAGGAGCTGCAGACTTAGACTTGTTGACATACCTGATAGCGTGCTGCATTGCAAAGCCTGCCTTGGGCAAACAGGGCCACAGCAGGTAGGATATTATGGCTAGAACATCCTGTGCAAAGCAAGTAGAACAGAACCTCCACCTTGTTCCTGTTCAGATAATTAATTCATCCCCTGTTCCAATATAGATAATTAGTTCCTCACCTGTTCCAATATAGATGATTAGCTCCAGGAAACCCCTCCCCTTCTCCTTCTCCTCTAGAGAAGAAGGTATTTATATATGAGGATTAAAATAAAGAGCAGTGGGCACAAAGTCCATGTGTCCCTGTGTTTCTTGGGCCAGCAGCCCGGGAGCCAGCAGCCTGGCATTCCCAGTCCACCCTCAGGGTTTGAGCGTTGTGTCCTGCAGGTCGGGACAGATTAGAGATAAACCATCCCTTCTGACACATTCACACACTCCTAATCCAAAGAGTAGGCGAGCGTACTACATTGGCTATGGTTTACACCCGAAAAATTAGAATTATAGAATTTATAGCAAAAATAACTATATTAGTCTCTTTAGGAACAGCTGCATTTTGTTAAATTAGGATTATTTTCCTGAGTTACCATTTCATTTTCCTTTGCATTATCAATTGCCTTCCTTTCCTTTCTCCATGCCTCAATCACCACAGTCTGAACGCTTCTGTGGTGATGGAAACCTGGACATTTCTGGAGCTCAGTCCACCACAGTGTATCTGTCCCTCTGTAGCTCCAGGGGGCTCCCAGGAACAGTTTGGAATACTCCCATCTATGACATCTCCACAAGAGCATACACTTCCACAGTGGGTATGACTGGAGAAAACAATTAGGAAAAGCTGAGCAATGGTTTTCTAATGTACAAAGCTAGTTGCCTTCACATTTCATGACACATTGTTAGAGTGCCAAACTCGATTTCATGGGTGAGTAAGTACAGTCCCGTGTCCCCCAAGGAAGAGGAGTACATAAGTCATGACGTGTGCTGGCCACGCCTGCTATAGCTAGCATTTCTTCTTCTCCTTCTCTCTCTCTCTCGGCCTTTCCCAGCTACTTCCATTCTACTCCTCCTCCTTCTTCTGCCATACTTTAGTCTTCCACTAACTTTCTTCCTTTATCATACATCTTCTTTTTATTTCCTAGACCACATGTTTTAAATATAGGTAATTGTTCCATCATCACACATATGTGTCCATGTGTGACAGTTTTTGCGTAACTAAGTTACTGGGCTTTAGATAATGGACCTAATCATATATAGTATAAAAAATGTATGAAACCCAAAATAAATTTAAATCAAAGAAATTCATTCAGATACTTGAGTACATTAACACAGTCTTTGAGCTGGCAAGTGGATATTAAGTTTTAGTCCCAAATAAGAAAATAAGATTGTGAAAAGAAGAAAAAAGCATATAGTTGTGACAGGAGCATCCAGATCTTCTTTAAAAAAAGTTTGTTTATTCTGAAGGTAGAGGTACAGAAAGAAAGAGCTCTTCTCTCTGCTGGTTCACTCGCCAAGGGCCACACCAGGGTGGATCCAGACCAGACCCAGGACCCAGGATCCAGGACCCAGGATCTCCATCTCTGCCAGAAGCATACCTCCCCGTGCACAATGCTTCCCAAAGGTCTTTGAAAAGAATTTTCATATTTCAGGAAATCTTCATGCTGTTTTCCATACTAACTGGACTAATTTGTGGTTATCTTTCCTCAAATCCTCACCAGTGTTTTCATTCTACTCAGTAAATTAAACCTGACAAAGAGGGAAAAAAACCATAAGGTTTCCTTCCATAGAAAAAAAATAATATAAGAAAGTATAAGAACACATTATTAATATATATAGAAATAAATGTTAATAAAATTAATAAAACCCAGCAATCTATTATATTAATTAAATCAATTCATAGACTTCAAATTGGAATAAGTAATTTTATTCATGAGTCATGAATTGATTTTGATAAAATTCATGGTTATTACTTTGAATTAACTACTTTATATATTGAAACTAATACATAAAGTATAATGGATATATATATATATATATATATATATATATATATATATGCATAGGTGGGCATACACACACACATAGTTGTGAATGTTTTCTTTGCTAAGTTATTCCCTTAACATAACATCATACTCTTTTTTTCCAGAGTGAAAATCCTGGTTTATTTGTATAATGCGAAGAAAAATACTGATATAAATCCCCAAAATGGAAGGTACCTCAATAAAAATGTAGCAGTAGAAGCAAGAAAAACTGTATAGTACTTGCCAATTTGAGTCTTTCAGCTGAAGGTGACAGTGTCTAGCAAAGAAACATCAGTCAAAATTATATTTCTCAGTATTCATTTCAAACAACCCTCAGGAGAACAAACAGCACAGCTTAACCTAGCAAAACACTTTAAGGGAACACTTGGTCTCCCAGAACTGGGGTATCTGCCAAGGCCATTCACCCATACGACCAACACCAGAACAATTTTCAAATTCATTTCAGAAGACAGGATACATCCAGGCTACTCTAAGCATGAGCCATCGCCATAAAATACTTTAACTGTTTATTGCCCAAACCTCCCCACCCCATCCCCCAGAAAAACAAAAAGAACCTGATTTAAACTTTTGATTTGGTACTCTATTCCTAGAACCCTCCCCAGCCCAAAGACCCAACCACCAGGAACACACAGGAACACACAGCCACATCCAATGCTATATACCCCACACACCACTAACCAAGACACTTTTTACTCTTTTAGAAGCCACAATGTTATAGAAATACTGCCATTTGAAATGGATATAATACAGAAAGAACAGTTGCCCAGTTAGTTTTCAGCAGTGGGAAGTAAAGAACCAAAAATGGCCTTTGTAGCTGGCTCCTAAGTTTTAAAAAAAAAAAAAAAAAAAAAAAAAAAAAAAAGATGGCCTTTCCTACCTACTCCCTTGTCTGCTCATCCAAAGTCACAGCAACACCACAGAGCAGATCAAACCCACCAAAGGCAGGTCAGAAACCTTCCCACTCCCTGTCCACCACCACCACCACCTGCTTCCTTCCCAAGAAGACTCCCAAGAAATGGGACACCTGCAGCCAATCCCTCCCCAGGTTTCTCGTCTCCTTTGTAAGAAAAAAAAAAAAAAAGTCACTTGGAGGCCACCTTAGAGACAGCTTCTCCAGGAAACTGGCCCTGATTCTTAAGAAATGGTCGGAGAATAAAACGAGTGTAGCCTGCACTTAAAAGAAAGGAGAAAAGTCACCATGCATAGAGAGGATGCCAAGAACCAGGACAAGAAGGCAGAGCTACTGCCACCCAGAAAGCCTGAAAGCATCTTTTGCTGGAAGATGCTGGAGCTGGTGCGAGCCTGGCACATGGAACCTTCCCTCTTAACCCCCAAACCCGCCTCCACCATTATCAACCCCATACACTCCCAAAAGACCACAGTCTGTACAATCCAGGTGTTTGTTCACATTGAGAGTCATCTTCAAGGCAGTTTCTTCACTGAAAACGAAGACAGAAGCATTGCCCAGGCCGAAGAGTTGGGCGGAGATGTGATGTGCCAGTGCCCAGGTTCCATGGAGCCTTCACTGTCCTATGCCTTGCAAGTCACACGGGAGGGTGGCCTCACTGCCTGGGGGCTCTGACAGCAGGGCAACGGGCACAGAAGCAGTCCCCGAGCTTCCTGTTGAACAGGAAGCACACTAAGGGTTGATGCCGGCCTGCGCAAAGGTGAGACACACTGAGGCCATCAGGTAGGCCTGGGGCATGGCGCTGGGCTGCACCAGAACCCGCAGGTAGCTGGCCACGAAGTAGGGGCCCCAGAGCAGCAGGAAGAGCAGTGTTGTGGCATAGGAAATCCAGCACAGCCTCTGCTCCGTCATGAACTCCTCCAGCACAAGCTGGTAGCGTGCCATGTCCCCGCCCCCCCATGCCCAGGAGCGCGGGTGGCGTAGGTCCACGGCCAAAGCCTGCCGTCCAGTTGGTGGCACCTTGGTCGGTGGCACCTTGCCAGTGGAAGGTCCAGTTGTGACTGACGGCAGGTACTAGACGCGCTGGCCTCATCCTATGGCGATCCTGGATGAAGAAGAGCAGGTGGAGGTAGATGAGGTGTGTGGTGCCCACCACCCTGTCCATCAGCAGCCGCAAGGAGCCAAGCATGCAGGGGGCCGGCAGGCCGCTGCTCAAGGGCACATGGCGCTTCCTCGCTGCCACTGCTGCTGTCCAGCACAGGTGGGAAAGCTGTGGCCAGTGCCAGCGCCCAAGAGGTGCAAACCAAAATGGTGGTGCACGGCCAGCCGGCCAGGCGCTCAGTGTAGCAGAGGTGGTGTGCCATGGCCAGGTAGCGGGTAACACCCCCCGCAAAACAGCAGAAAGGAGGCATGATAGCAGAAGAGCGGCCAGGAAGGCGAGCAGCCCACAGCCCAGCGTGCCCAGCAGCGCCCCAATAGTGGCCATGGCACAACGCACAGCCAGCACAACTGCCGGGAGGCAGGGGAGCTCTTGCATCCCACCAGCCAGACCCAGGTTGAGCAGCAGGCAACTGCGCTACTGCATGATGAGCAGTGCTAATAGCTTGTGGCCTGCCAGGCTTGCACACAGCCGGAGACTGAGCGTGGCCAGCTTGAGGCCCAGCGAGGCCGCCATGCCGCACCATTTCGCTCCTGCTAGCTATAGCCGCCTCTCCCTGTGTGCCCTCCGCCCTGGGGCTAACCACAGCCTCCCGGCTCTCTCTGGCCTCTTGGCCCACGCTCAGGCGCCACTGCTGCCGCTGTCCCCGCCACGCAGGCCTTGGGCCATCTCCCTGGCCAAGGGGGCACACCCAGCCCCCGGCCAGCCCCTCCCCATCTCCCGCAGCCCTGACAGCCTGGCCGCTGCCACATCAGGAATGGTGCACTGTGACCTTCAATGAACAGAGCTGCGATGCCCCCACAGTACACTGTATTCTCCTTCTCTTACAACACCACTGCCCACTGCTGCCCCACGGAGGTCCCTCCCCTCCGCCCGAGCACACACCTTGGCTGCCCAACAGCATACTCTTCTTATCCTCCTTTATGTTGTACATTTTTAAAAAAATTATTATTTTTTATTGCAAATTCAGATATACAGGCAGGAGGGGAGACAGAGAGGAAGATCTGCCTTCTCATGATTCACTCCTCAAGTGACCACAATGGCCAGAGCTGTCTGATCCTAAGAGACGATCCTGGATCCTCTTCCTGTTCTGCCATGTGAGTACAGGGTCCCAAAGCTTTGGGCCGTCCTCAATTGCTTTCCCAGGCCACAAGCAGGGTGCTGGATGGGAAGTGAAGCTGCCGGGATTAGAACTGGCACCCATATGGCATTCTGGCACATAAAATGCAAGGACTTCAGCCACTAGACCACTATGCCAGGCCCTCACTTTGTAATCTTTATCATCAGTTCCACATTGGGATATACTAATTTCCCTTCTTCAGAAAAAAAAATAGCGTATCTGTCTATATGTAAATTTGCATAAGAGGTTAGATAGAAAAATATTAAAAGTAGGTGAATCTAAAACAAAATATTTCTGGGAAATTGTTTGGAACGTAAGGGTAACCTTGGCCGCTACGTCAATATTTAGAGTAGCTTTTAGAAGGTATTCACAGGATAAATGGATTGAATTTCATGATCGAAAAGGCACTTGAGGTGACATAATAATCTCAGTTAATGCCTAGCAATTTGCTTAAATTTTAACAGAAAAAAAGAATGTATTTTTGGGTAAATATAAAAACTTCATTCTAAATACCAGAATTACTTCACAGAAGACGCTGTATTAAACTGGTTGACAGATTATATATTTTGAGACTGCTAGTTTGCATATCTGGTCTTGTTACACCGTTTTAGGATGCAAACAGTTTATTAAAATGTGACTCTGCAGTTTGCTTTCTATTTCTGTGTAAATTGATGGACAAGTTTCCCAAAGCTGAAACAAGAATAGAGGGAGCAGCACGGTTGCTCACCAGGCTGATCTTTTACCTGCAGGTGCTGGCATCCCGTGTGCTCACTGGGTCTTGTACCAGATGCTCCACTTTGCACCCAGCTTCTTGCTTGTGGGAGGGCAGTGGAGGATGGCCCAGGTCCTTGGGCCCCTGCACCCACATGTGAGACCTGGAGGAGGTTCTTGGCTTTGGATTGGCTCAGCTGTGGCCATTCTGGCCATTTGGGAAGTGAATCAGCCAACACAAGATCTCTGTGTGTCTTTCTTGTCTCTGTAAACCTGCCTTTCAAGTAAATATAATAATAATAATAAATATTTTTAATAAAAAGGAAAATGCCAAAGGATTTGTTCTATTTCTTACTCTGTGACTAGCTTTTTACACATCATGAGAAGCAACTTGAACTTGTGTTAAGAATTATTTATTTTATTGGAAAGACAGAATTACAAAGAGAAAGATCTTCCAACCACTAGTTCACTTCCGAAATGGCCAAAATGGCCAGGGCCAAGCTGAGCTTGAGCCAGGAGATTCTGCCAGGTCTCCCACATGGGTGCAGCATCCCAAGACTTTAGGCCATCATCTACTGCTTTTCTAAAATAAGGAGTAGGCAGGACAAGTGCTCACACAGCATCCCAGCACATGCAAGGTGAGGAATTAGCTTCTAGACATTGATAGCCTTCTGGCGTGTTATGAATATATAAAATTTGGAGTTAAATTAAGAAGAGTGTCCTCTTTTCTTCATTTTTACCATAGTTATATACCCTATATTTTTCTGCACATAATTAAAAAAAGTCTGAATAGTTTTCTACCATTGCCTAATAAGTTAGTGCAAACTTGCAGTTTCACAACACACAGGTATAATCTCACAGTCAGTGGGTAATTATGACTTAGTGAGTTGTCTATAAGATAGCTGAGGCATTATTTAGAAAATGGATATTTTCTAGATGCAATACACTCTTTCAAATCACACAGATATCAGAGGAATGCCTGTCCTAGGTCCTTTGGGACCCAGGAGCCTGGCTCTTGTTGAGAAAGTTTGCTTTTAGCTCCTAGGCTTCACCTCAGCAGTTTGATGATTTGCAGTTTCTTGTCACATGCTTCTTTCTCCACGGATTGTCCTTTCATGGACAAGGAGGGAGAGAAAGGACAGAAATCTGCCCGTGAAGAGTCTCCTCTAGGTAAGAGGAATGTTCCTGGGGAATGCCTCCAGGTACCCGCGCAGTCCTGACAGGGGCAAGAGGATCCTAGAAGCAGAGCTACCTCAAAGAAAGCTCCTGTATATTTCAGAGCTAACTGCTTTTCCTGTCAATCTTACAATATTTTTGGTTACTCTACACAACAATGCAGCTGCCTAGCTTCTTTCTGTATGCAATCTCTGTGAAGAAACCGTACTAACTTCTGATTCTTAGAAAAGTGACAAACAATCACAGTAACGGCATATTTTCATTTTTATTTATTTATTTTTATTTTAACATCAGATACACAGAGGGGAAGAGAGACAGAGAGGAAGATCTTTTGTCTGATGATTCTCTGCTTAAGTAGTTTTAACCACTGGAGCTGAGCCAATCTGAACCCAGGAGCCAGGAACTTCTTCCAGGTCACCCACGCAGGTGCAGGATCCCAAGGCTTTGGGCTGGCCTCGACTGCTTTCTCAGGCCACAAGCAGGGACCTGGATGGGAAGTGGGGCTGCTGAGGATCCCAAGGCATTCAAGTTGAGGACTTAACTGCTACGCTACTGCTCAAGACCTGAGTTTATCTCTTGGCTGTGGAATCTAGGTTTCATGGTTTGAAAGACAAAAGTTTTATTTCTTCTATTTCATGTTGCTCATGTAGTAAATTATTCATTTAGCTATTGGTTTTAAACAGAAAATAGCATATTTTGCCATTATCTCAGGTAGTTATTGTGGGCCCTTTCATTGCTAGCAAGTAGAAGCACAAGCTTGTAATACAGACATCCTTTATTGCTGTGCAGAAAAATGTAGGGTGATAAGAGGCCACCATGCCTGATAATGTTTGTGGGGGAAAAAAACCAACCCTTCAGACTGGATGAGTAAAACCCTGCTGCTCTCTGCAGGGTGCTCGGCTGGAAGGCCTAGAATGGTGACCTTCACCAGACCCTGAGGCCATCCTCACCTGTTGCATCTTGGAGAGAAACACCACACTTGCTGTGGATCCACCCCAGGGAGCAGCCCAGAACCCAGGCAGAGACAAAAGGAGCAGGCCCCTGAAGGGACAGTTTTCCCAATTCTTGGCTTCCCTTGCTGGCCTACATACAGAAATTATAGGCACTTCTTCCTTGGAGACAAGTTAAGATGAGCCTATGTAACATCCAGAATATATAAAAAAAAATATGGAATTTTTGACAGCTCTCATTTGGAAGTAAACTCCTTTCAGTTCAACTACACAATGGGACAAAGGCCAAAGGCAGGGATTTCCAAGGATCACAGCATGCCAGTCCTCCGCCCTAAACATCTGTCTACAACCTTGGGAACAGGGGCCTTTTCCCCAGGAGGAGAAAGGCCTGCTGCTCCCCATCTCTAGTCCAGGGGGAAAAAAGCCACTTCACTTTCAACTCCAAGGGGTGTTTCCATGTAAAGACCTAAGGGCAGGTGCATCATCTGGAAAGCGATAGGAAGGGAGGGATCAGTATCTATCCACAGGAAAGCCCTCATCAAAGGCCTCCCCTCCAGGGGAATAAAGACCCCAGAGAGTGAGGGGGAGCTCCCAAACTAAGGGGTCTGCACAGAGGGAAGTGGGGAGGGAGAAGCCTTGGTCCCAAGTCAGTCTTCCCATCTCGGACAACACTGGCAGCTGGGATTTTTAAAGAAGAAACTCCTAGCTTTAGGGAAGAGCAAGTTTAATCCAAGAAAAAAAATGTTCAAAAGAAAAACCAACAGATTTCATAATTCAAGCACACAGTTTAATGTTCTGCCTGAACCAAGACACTGTGTCTGGATTTTTCTCCTGCCTGTCTACCTCCTGCTTGTAGGATATTCCATCTATCCCAGTACCAAAGAGGTAAATTTCAAAGCACACAACTGGGAAAGCTGAAGCAAGACAGAAGGGAAAGTCATCATTAAAGCAAAAGATAAAGTAAAAAATGCAAGCGCTTATGACCTCAGCCCTACTTTGTAATATTCTGGGCTCCAGAATTAAACACATGTGTCCAAAATCCAGGGTAAGGAAGCCAACTTGACATGTCTGCTTTTTACAATATCCCAACAGGAGCCTTTGATGGCTTTGTGTGTTCATGGAGGCATTCCCTCCAGGAAGGGGCAGGTGAGGGGTGTGGTCTACTGGACAGCTAACCTGTGTGAGAGGTGCTGGACCGGACTCCTCCTGGTTGGTGGTGTTCCCTGCTTTTGGGAGGCAGGCTTTGTGACTGGAAGCACTGCTGGGGGGCCTCAGGCTGCTAGAAGATGAACTGTTCTTGTGTTCCAGCCTCTTGGGGAGCCAAGCTGAGTAGTCCTTCTGGTCTATTTCGTGGGGTCATGGCTCTGGAGAAACTTGATGTAGCTGAGGAGATGAGCTCAGGGACAGACTCCTGAGCCACTATGCAAGCCTCAGGATGATCTGTTAGCTGAGGGCCACTGATGTCATCTTTGAATCCATCACAGTCAGCAAATCCCACAGGAGTTTAAGGCAGCTCCATGAGACGAAGTACCTGATCTGTGTAGGAGTTCCTGCTGGGAGGCACTGGTGATGATGCTGGCTGCCTCTTACACGGAACTCTGCTTTCAGAAGGACTTCAACCAACACAAGGATGTGCATCTCTGCACCCTGCTGCCAGCAGTGATATCTGAGAGGGTCCAGCAAGCATTCTCCCAGCTATATTCCTTGGGGTTGCTCAGCAGGTGTCAAGCGTTTCTCAGCCAAGCATGCTGTTCTGTTTTAAAGTCTTAATGATTGTTGTAGTGAGTCTTCAGAGTTACCTGGCCCAGAGACACACACTTCTTGATGGTCTCTGGTTGCCCTTGGTGTTTGGTGAGCACTGACCCCTTTGGAAGACTGGGATTCTCTTGTTTTAAGTTCCGTGTGAGTGCTTGGGGTCATTATTATTACATCCTCAAATGCTTTTCCATGCCACAAGCAGGGAGCTGGATGGGAAGTGGGGTAGCCAGGATTAGAGCAGGCAGCCATATGGGATCCCAGCGTTTGCAAGGCAAGGACTTTAGGCACTAGGCTACCATGCCAGAATCTTACATACTTCTCTAAATATAATAAAAAGACAATATAAAATAATGCATACAAAATGTGTGGTGTGTCTAGCATTTTAGGCCCCTCTCAGAGCATGAACAGAACATACTGGAGTACCTGGATTCCAGTCCTGGCTCTTCCTTTATGCCCAGCTACCTGCTAACGTGCACCCTGAGCAGTACCAGGTGATCATATAGGAGGTAGGAATTCACACACACATGACCCCGCCCAGCTACCTGCTAACGTGCACCCTGGGAGGTATCCACTATGATACAGGAAGTAGGATCTCAGACGCACATGAAAGACCTAATTGATTGCCTACCTCACTACTTTGGCCTGGCCAAGCCCTGGGCCTTGCCAGAATTTGGGGACTGAACAAATGAATGGGCATTCTCTCTCATCCACTCTCTTCTCTTTGTGCCCCTCAAATAAATAAACTAAATAACTTTAAACAAAAAGTTGATGAACTCACTACTCACTCACAGGGCAACATCTTCACTGTTTCCTACAGTTTTTATTGCTGTGACTGTCCAATCCTAAACCAAAGCTCTGATGACTCAAAGAAGGAAAATTATGAGACAATGATTAAGGAGGCTTGTGGCATTTGAGATATGTCATCTCAGTGAGTGATATCTCAATGTTCTTGAAGTCTCTAGGTCAAAGCAATGTGGATTTCCTCCTGGTTTTACATCTGGCTGTGTTTCTTCTTTATAAAGCCACCACTATCTTCCTACAAGCCTACAGAAACCATCTCTATCCTAGCACCCTCTCCTGGTTCCTCATCATTTTCGATTGCTTCATTTATGATTTATGGGGTTGCCTTGAAAGATCCTATAATGAGGGTATGAAAATTGTCTTTTAAATCTATTTCTCCAAGGAACCTAATCCTAATCACACAGTTTTCTCCAGCAGGAAGTATATGACTCAGACGATGACCCTTTAGTAAGATGGAGAGGGGCTGAGAACTCTGTGAAAGCAGCACCTAAAAATGGAACAGATAGGGTCTAGCATGATAGTAGACCTCACCTTGCAAGCTTTAGGATCGCATAAGGGCACCAATTCATGTCCTAGCTGTTTCACTTCCCATCCAACTCCCTGCTTTTGACCTGGGAAAAGCAGTAGAGGACATTCAAAGCCTTGGGGACCCTGCACCTGCATGGGAGACCTGGAAGAAGCTCCTGGCTCCTGGGTTGAGGTTCTGGATTGCAGCCATTTGAGAAGTGAATTACTGCATGGAAGATCTTTCTGCAAAATTTCCTTTCCAATAAAAATAAATAAATCTTTTTTTTTTTAAAAAGTAACAGATAAGAGCATTACTAATTTATGTTCCCAGAAAATATACATTATGTTTTCCTTACATCAAATGATCAAGACTATAATTGTTTCAGTGGGTTTTTTTCCTTCAGATTTTGGAATATTCACATGTGTTTATATATTAATTGGTTATCTTGGGATAGGATCTGAGTCTAACAGTCAAATTCATTTATGTGTTTGTACATTTAATAAGCACGTATTTTTTTGCTTATAAATACTTTTCTTTAAAAATAATTTTATAAATGAAGCAAAGAGTTTTGGTTTTTCAACTTTTTGTTTAAAAATATTACAAATATGATTTATTATCTAAGAAAATGTAAAACACATGTTAAACATTAAATTTGTCAAAAAGTAGTTTAAGGCCAAACTTGTGCATGTATCAGTAATGTTGAATTCTTTCAGAACTGGGGGTTGCTTACTGAATGTGGATAAGCTGAATCTGCAGTGTTACTCATTATGCGTGAAGCACCCAGGCACACGGAAAACTGAATTTCTGTAATTCTTGATGGATTTTTCATTTGTACTGAAATCAATCAATATAGCATTGGGGATCATCCCAGAATTCAACAAGTGGTCACTTCCTATACATATAATACATGTTTCTAGTGGCAATAATTTGAATCTTTTAATGTTAGCTTAGTATTTCAAAAAAGGGTGAAGCTTTATGCATTAGCAATATACTAGCTTTATGAAGATGTCATTTTATTGCTTCCAAATGCATACAATGTGCAAATCAACAGAAATCATATATTTCATGAGTGTATATCCTGACAGATTTTGTTCTCTTAGTCCTTGCAGAGGACAGTGTGTCTGGCTGAAGTTTTGAAGCAATATCAACTCTTCAGGGAAAGATCAACACAACAAGTACACTGTCTCTAAAAGTGTTGTTCATTTGCATCAAACCTAAATGGTGGGACACACGAAATGCAAGCACTGCTAGGCATGTTGGAATGTGGATCTATTAAGAAAAGATGAACAAGTACAATCAGTACAGTTGTGGCAGTGGATGTCTGACCTTGTGCTCTGATGGAGAATGAGGGTTGGAGCAAAAGGACACGAAAACAACGTAATGACCACATGTTTGTTCACTGGATAATAGTCACTGTAGCCATCCCATTGATGCTTATGAGAAAGGACTTTATGCTGAAGTGCCAGGCTGAACATTCAGCCTTTACATTATGTTGGTACTCTTCATGGACTTATATTTTCCTATCTCATAAAGGCAAAGCTGAGCTTTTTGGTGACATGATCAGACCTCATTAAACGGCCTTCAAATAAATGAGTTATGTCATCTGTTCAGTCATTCTTTCTGTTTTAGGAATACAAAATAAGTATTCCTTAAACACTATAAATTACAAATATCTACTGCATATGATAATTTATAACATCTAAATGGTTTGTCAGCCCCTCTCTCTCTCTCATATTCTACAGGCTGAGTGACAGAGAGAAAGGAGATTTTTCATCTACTAGTGCACTCCTCTAACAGCCACAAAGACATACTTAGGTCAGATCCAAGCTTACAGCACAGAATACCATCCTTTTGTCCATGTGGGAGGCAGGGTTATAAGAATTTGAGCCATCAGTCACTGCACTCCCAAGTATATTAGCAGCAAGCTGGATTACAAGTTGAACAACTGGGTCTGCCATGGTGGCCTAGTGGAACAACCCTGGCCTTGCATTCACTGGGATCACATTTGAGTGCAGGTTCATGTCCATGCTGGGATCCCACATGGGCACCAGTTCATATCCTGGCTGTTCTACTTCCCATCCATCTCCCTGCTTGTGGCCTGGGAAAGCAGTCGAGGATGGTCTGAAGCTTTGGGACCTTACACCCGCATGGGAGACCTGGAAAAAGTTCCTGGTTCCTGGCTTTGGATCGGCTCAGCTCCAGCTGCTGTGGCCACTGGGGAGTGAATCATTGGATGGAAGATGCTCCTCTCTGTCCTCCTCTCTATATATTTGACTTTCCAATAAAAATACATAAATCTTAAAAAAAAAAACACAGTGAAATTCCATTTAACTCCAGTAAGGATGGCCTGCATACAGAAAACTACTAACACCTGCTGGTGAGGATATGTGGAGAAAGGTATCCTTATCCACTTTTGGTAGAACTGTAGATTAATGCAGCCACCATGGAAGTCAGTATGGAGAGTGCTTGGGTAACTGAAAATTCACCTACCACATGACCCAGCAAACCCACTCCTGGGAATGTATCTAAAAGAACTGATACATATGCATGAGAAAGCAATGTGCACCCCTATATTCACTGCAGTAAAAGCAAAAACATGGCAACAATCTCAAAGCCCATTGACAAAGAACTAGATTAAGAAACTGTGGTACACTTACTCTATGGAATACTAATCAGTCATCAAAAAGAAAAGAATCCAGGCCTGGCACTGTGTCCTAGCAGCTAAAGTCCTCACCTTCAACGTGCCAGGATCCCATATGGGCAGCAGTTCTAATCCAGGCAACTCCACTTATTGTCCAGCACCCTACTCGTGACCTGGGAAAGCAGTAGAGGACGGTCCAAAGCCTTGGGACCCTGAACCCGCATGGGAGACCTGAAAGTGGATCTTGGCACCTGGCTTAGGATCAATGTAGCACCAGCCGTTGTGGTCACTTGGGAAATGAATCATTGTATGGAAGATATTTCTCTGTCTCTCCTCCTCTCTGTATATATCTGACTTTGAAATAAATAAATAAATATTTAAAAAATTAAAAAGTTATTTGCCACTATAAACATCTGAGTTTTAAACTAGAAAGAAAATGCAACAAAATGTATTAATTCAATTTGTGGGTCTTAGAACTGAGAAATTAAGTTTTCTGTCACTGTTTTAAAAATGGAATTATATGAGAAACCAACATGCACTCCTATGCTCATAGCAGCACAATCAGTAATTGCAAAAACATGGAAGCAGCCAAAATGCCCATCAGCAGAGGACTGGATAAGAAAGCCATGGTTCATCTACTCCATGGAATACTCAGCTATTAAAAAAAAACAAAATGCAGTTCTTTGTGGCCAAATGGGCCAAACTGGAAACCATAATGCTAAGGGAAATGAGCCAATCCCAAAAGGTTAAATACCACATGTTTGCCTTAATTTAAGATGACACAATGTTATGTATAACATGTTATGTTATGTATGTTATATGTTGTGTATAAACTAAAATTGAAATGTCAATGAGGTGGTCACAGAAGGTGGTTAAGAACTCGCATTTACTTTTAACATATTGGTTACTCTTTACTATGTCAATTAATTCCATAATGATGTAAAATTTTGCTGATGATACGTTGGAGCTTTTAATTGACTGGGATGATACTCTGCTGGCTCTGTCTTCAGACTAGAGAGGGTATACCTAAGAAGCCGTTGAACTTGACTGGACAATAAGATGCTGGACTCTATGTTTGGTATATGCTTGCAATGGGGAAATCTCAACTGAACTTGAGCTGTGGTTATGCAACAAGGTGGAGGAATCCACCCTTGGGGGAGGGTTTGGGGAGGGGTGGGGAGAATCCAAGTACCTATGAAACTGTGTCACATAATACAAAGTAATTAAAGAATTAAAAATAATAAATAAATTAAAAAAATAAAATCCTAAAAAACCCATTTCATTTGAAATTTATATTCTTCCTGAAATAGATTGTTTTTGACATAAATGTTGTACATTCTGTCTTAGTGGCTCGATTACAATATTTGCATTGTTTGGCTTTCTTTTATTTGCTTTGTATATTTAATAATGTACCTTTACTTTCCAGTAGGCCTATTTTTTGTATTGTATGATAAGTTAATTTTAAGCTTAAAAGATAAAATAAAAAGAAAAAAGAACAGATTTCCACCTTTTGCAACCAAGTGGCCATAACTGGAGACTGTTATGCTCAGTGAAATGAGCCAGTCCCAAAAGAACAACTATATGCTCACTTTTTAATACAAGACAACTGCCATCCAAACTACTAAACAAAAAGATAGAAAGGTAACAAGGTACACACACACAATCTCACAAATGAAGGATGTAATGGAGACCAGACTACCAAGAATCAAAAACCGACTGAGTGCCTCTCTACTCCCAAAAGGAGGCTCCCAAGAAAACTTCTACATACACCTAGACAGCAAGATACTAGACTCTCTACCATTGCATATGCCTACAGTGCCATGACCTACATAAAGAGCAGAATGCTGCAGTCAAGACTCCAGCTGAAGGACTATATTCTGTAAAACACAGGGGACGACGCAGAAGGGAGATGGGAAGGGGAAAGGAGGAAGCCCTAGACCTGCAAAATACATAAAACATAAAATTACATAAAATTACAATTTTTAAAATTACAGTTTTTTAAAAAAGTTTATCACGTTTATCACAGCACTATTCACAATAGGCAAGATGTGAATTAAACTTAAGTACCCACCAGTAGATGAATGGATAAAGATAAGATGATAGACCCAGCATGGTAGCCTAGCAGCTAAAGTCCTTGACTTGCACATGCCAGGATCCCATATGGATACCAATTCATGCCCCAGCGGCCCCACTTCCCATCCAGCTCTCTGCTTGTGGCCTGGGAAAGTAGTGGAGAAAGGTCCAAGGCCTTGGAACCCTGTACCTGCATGGGAGATCCAGAGGAGGCTCGAGGCTCCTGGCTCCTGGCTTTAGATTGGCTCAGCTCCGGCTATTGCAGCCACTTGGGGAGTGAATCAGCAGACAGAGGATCTTCCTCTCTGTCTCTCCTCCTTTCTGTATATCTGACTTTCATACACAAAAATAAATACATAAATAAATCTTTTTTAAAAAGATAACATCTTATGTATATACAATGGAATGATATTCAACAACAAATTTTAGCAAACCCCTGACATATCTTGTAACTAAGAGACTAGATGAACCTGGAGGACATGATATTAAGTGAAGTAAACTGGGGACAGAATGGAGAACATCACATTATCTCATTTATATGTCGAATCTACACAAGCTAGTCTAACAGAAAAGTACCCAGCTGTGGCTGGCCTGTGGCGTTGTGTGTATATATATGTGTGTGTCTGTGTGTGTGAGTAGGGCAGAGAGTGTGAGTAAACCTTTGTAAAGAAATTTAAACAGATGATAAACTAGGTGGATCAGCTCTGGTGTACAGTTTCACACACTGTGCATTTAAATTAGCTAGAAACAAAAAGTTTGAGTACTCTTATCACAACAAAATGACAAATGCTTGAGACAGTGCACAATCTAAGTATCAAGAACTGATCAGTGCACAACATGCACGTATGCCAAAGCATTGGGCTGCACTCCAGAAATATGTACAGTTATTGTGTCCATTATAAAGTCAGTAAATTAGGGCCTGCAAGTTAACCTAGCGACTAAAGTCCTGGCGTTGCATGTGCCAGGATTCATCCGGGTGCGGATTCTAACCCTGGCAGTCCCGCTTCCCATCCAGCTATTGGTGTGTGACCTGGGAAAGCAGTCAAGGATGGCCCAAATCCTTGGTACCTTGCACCCACATGGGAGACCTGGAAGAGGCTCTGGGCTCCCAGCTTCGGATCTGTGCAGCTCTAGCTGTTGAGGCCATTTGGGGAGAGAACCATGAGATGGAAGATCTTCCTCTCTGTCTCTTTTCTCTGTATATCTGACTTTCCAATAAAAATAAAAACAAATCTTAAAAAAATAATATAATTAAAAAGTTGAAATTTTGAAAAATAGCAGAAAGAAATCATTAAATTTTAAAGATTTATAGTTTGTAGGCAATGTCTTAGCACACATTTATACTTTCTGTAGGCATTAAAACCATTTCAAGAGACACATGTTTATGAGATCACATAGCCATAGCAGACTCAGATGTTTTATGCAGATCACTTGGCTAAGGAAAATTATAATTTGTTATGTAAGTCAGCCAGTTGTGTCCTTTTAGATCACATTGGGAAATGGTGGTTGATTTTTGCTGCAATTTGTTTTTCACTTTGTTACCTTGGTAAGATCGGCTGACTGTCCTTTCCTTGACATTCCATGAACACCTACAGGGCTCAGATGCCAGTCAGCCCTTGGTATTCCTGTGCTCAATGAACTTCAAGAAATAAAATCTTAAGGGAATGTGGAGGAAGTAAAATGGCTGAAAATCATTTCAGAGATAGTTATTCAGTGCAGTAATTAGGTCACCACTTGGGATTCCTGTATTCTCCTGGTTTAAGCCTAACTTCAGCTAAGACACACCCCAGAAGGCAGCAGCCAATGGGTCAAATACTTGGATCCCTGCTACCCATACACCCAAGACCTAGATGGGTTCTGGGTGCCCTGGTTTTGTTCTGATCCAGCCCTGCCTATTGTGAGCTTATAAGGTGGGATAGAAAATTTTTCAAAAAAAAAATGTGAATAAATTCCAAAAAAAATTTAAAATAGGGGTCGACATTGTGACATAACAGCTAGGTGCCACCACTTGAGATGCCAGCAACCCACATGTGCACCATTTCAATTCCTGAAGTCTCCAGTCCCTGATAATGTGCCTGGGAAAGCAGTGAAGCAAGACCCAAGGACTTGGAACTTTGCACAGGTCGGGGAGCATAGAAAATCCTGGCTTTCAACTGGTCCAGCTCCTGTCATTGTAGCCATTTGGGGAGTGAACCAGTGGATTGAAAATCTACTTGTGTTTTTCAAATAAATAAATAAATAAATCTCTTTTCTAAAAAACTTAAACTAGTATTTTAAAAAAATACTTCAGGGCCCGGCGCCGTGGCCTAGCAGCTAAAGTCCTCGCCTTGAACGCCCCGGGATCCCACATGGGCGCCGGTTCTAATCCCGGCAGCTCCACTTTCCATCCAGCTCTCTGCTTGTGGCCTGGGAAAGCAGTCGAGGACGGCATTGGGACCCTGCACCCGCATGGGAGACCTGGCAGAGGTTCCTGGTTCCCGGCTTTGGATCGGCATGCACCGGCCCGTTGCGGCTCACTTGGGGAGTGAATCATCGGATGGAAGATCTTCCTCTCTGTCTCTTCTCCTCTCTGTATATGTGACTTTGTAATAAAAATAAATCTTTAAAAAAATACTTCATAAGCAATGTTATAAAAACTGACTCAGGAAATTATCAACATAGACACATAATAAATTAAAATGCATATTCTAATGAAGATCAGAACACTATAATAGTCCTCAAGCATCTCTTCCAAAAACAACTATACAGTGGGAACTGCCTAGACATTGTCCCGTATGTGATACTCTCAATTATAACCTATGCAATGAATTAAAAGCTATGCATTACTGCAGTCCAGAATATATAATCTGCATCCAATCACAAGGGACTCCAATTAAAGCAAGGGATTGTTAATGTTATAACAGACAAAGGTTGGGGCCAGGTGCAGTAGCCTAATGGCTAAAGCTCTTGCTTTGCAAGTCCCAGGATCCCACATGGGCTTCAGTTCTAACCCCAGCAGCCCTGGTTCCCATCTAGCTCCATGCTTGTGGCCTGAGAAAGCTTTCAAGGATGGCCCAAAGCCTTGGGACCCTGCACCCATGTGGGAGACCTGGAGGAAGTTCCTGCCTCCTGGCTTCAGATTGGCTCAGCTTCAGCCATTGTGGCTGCTTAGGGAGTGAATCAGTGGATGGAAGACCTTCCTCTCTGTCTCTCCTCCTCTGTATATCTGGCTTTCCAATAAAAATTAAAAATAAATATTGAAAAAAAAAGGACAAAGGCTGTGAAACTGCTCCAGCTTACAGAGTACTAACAAAGCTGTAACATCTAGTATCAGCCTAATCAGGAAAGGAAAAAATCCTAGGACAAAGGAAATTATTGTGTCAACTGACAACATTGGAAGGAAACAGTAGATTAGGTAAAGATACAGTGAAAGTGTTACACTTACTGAAGATGATTAGATGAATACTAAGTGATTAGGCAATATATTTGTATTCAGTGATAAGCGACAATAACATGTAAAGTTCACTTCAAATATTCAGCATATGGGTACATGTTTTTAAGCAACCTCCCCCCAAGCACCCACAGAACATACAAAAAGTTAATATTAATGCACGTCAGGATAAAGTGTCTATTCTTTACAGTTTTAATTTTGCAACTTCTTCATACTTATCAAATCATTTCCCACTAAATTCTGCTTTTCTAACACTAATTTTTCCAATTAAAAAGTATTTAAAAGTATTTAGCACCTATGTCCAGGTGCTAAAACCTGTACAATTCAATGTGATACAATTCTTTCACTTGTTGTTTTAATTTTCATGAAACAACTACACAAAAAACAAGAGCTAAAAATTACACAGCACATACTGGCAAGAGTGAGAACCAGGCCAGGGTGCAGGCCAGGTTGGGCTGGACAGCAACATCCACCAGCTCACATGAGGGTTGGGAGTGGGCCAGGCTGACCAAGGCAGCCACTCCTCGGCACACATGTGGGTTAGGCCTAGGGGTGGCTTGCCCTGAGCTAAGCTGCAGAACCCATGGGTGTGCCCAAGAACCAGATGGGATGCAGGCCAGACCAGGCTAGGACGCAGCAGAGGCTGGCATACGCAAAAACAAGGGCTGAGGGCAGACCAAGTGGGGGCTAATGGGGATTGTCCTGACTAGGCTGCAGCAGACCAACCCACTATTGTGTGTGATCACCCGCAGATCCCCTAACCTTCCAGGAGGCCAGGGCCAACAGAGCATCCCCCGACCTGGACTGCAGAAGGCCCCAGACCCCCTAACCCTCCAGGTGTCCAGGGGCTGATAGAGCAACCCCCGACCCGGGCTGCAGAAGACCCCCGGGCCCCCTAACCCTCCAGGAGGCCCCCAGATCCCCTAACCCTCCAGGAGGCCGGGGTCCAATGGAGCATCCCCCGACCTGGGCTGCAGAAGGCCCGCAGATCCCCTAACCCTCCAGGATGCTGGGAGCTGATAGAGCATCCCCTGACCCGGGCGGCAGAAGGTTCCCAGATCCCCTAACCCTCCAGGAGGCCGAGGCCCAATGGAGCATCCCCTGACCCGGGCGGCAGAAGGCCCCCAGTTCCCCTAACCCTGCAGGAGGCAGAGTGGCCAGCCCTGAGCGGAGCTTGCACAGGCCCGGGGAAGGAGCACCAATGTGCTACTCTTCCTGGAGTCTAAGGATCAGGATTCGCTTTTTTGTTTTTAAGATTTATTTTATTTGTATTGAACATTCAGACAAAGACTCACAGTTTTGTGCGACTCAGCTCTGTTCTTCCGGCCGAACTTGAAGACCGCCATTACTCAGCACGCTGGGGTCACATAGGAGACGTCCTCACGTCGGCGACGGGGTCACGCACACGTTGGGGTCACGCAGGCGTCAGGGTCACTCTCACGGACCAGTCGACGCCAGGACTCCGAGCCGAGCAGTCGCGTTGAAGCGGAGGTGAGTTGAGGCTGAGTTATTCCGTGAGAGGGCCCGGGTCGGGGTGGAGGGTCACCGGGCTGGGGTAGTCAGTGTGAGGGCATGGGGTCACCGGGTGGGACAGTCAGTGTGAGGACCCGGGCCGGGGTGGAGGACTCGTGGCCGGGATAGTTGGTGCTGAGGTCCCAGGCTGAGGTGGAGGGTCACCGGGCCAGGGTAGTCAGTGTGAGGGCGTGAGGTCACCTGGCCGGGGTGGAAGGACACCAGGCCGAGGTGGAGGGCTCCTGTCAGGATAGTCAGTGTGAGGGCATGGGGTCACTGGGCTGGGGTGGAGGGCTCCTGCCGGGATAGTCAGTGTGAGGGCATGGGGTCACTGGACTGGGGTGGAGGGCTCCCGGCACGGATAGTCAATGTGAGGGCCCGGGCTGGGGTGGAGGGCTCCTGGCCGGGGTGGAGGGCCCTGGATGGGAGGAGGAAGGTCCAAGACTGTAAAAGGTGCCCCAAAACCCTACCCTTCCAGCAGGCGGGGTGACTGTCCAAGCGGCCCCTTACCCAAGAAAATGTTTTGAAGAAATGAAACTAGCAACAGAAACGTTAAAATCCATGAGATATAGTTTTGTTGGTGAAGTGTGTCTCCTGTAGGCAACAAATAGATGGGATTTGTTTTTGTATATGCTTTTTTTGTTTCTATGTGTGTTGAGCATCACGTGACAGGTGCAGTACTGCTGAGCCTCAGAGCCCAACCCCAGTGCTACTGACGACCCTGCAACAAGGTGACAAGTTCTTCAGGACCTTGATCTCCCTCAGATCTCCCTCCCACTGTGGCTTGATATCTGAGAGCCTGCCACTTAGCTGTTTGTGTGAAAGCTTTTTTTAAATGATTTATTTATTTTTATTACAAAGTCAGATATACAGAGAAGAGGAGAGACAGAGAGGTAGATCTTCCCGTCCGATGATTCACTCCCCAAGTGAGCACAACGGCCGGTGCTGCGCTGATCCAAAGCCGGGAACAAGGAACCTCTTCTGGGTCTCCCACGTGGGTGCAGGGTCCCAAAGCTTTGGGCCATCCTTGACTGCTTTCCCAGGCCACAAGCAGGAAGCTGGATGGGAAGAGGAGCTGACAGGATTAGAACCGGCACCCGTATAGGATCCTGGTGCATTCAAAGCGAGGACTTTAGCTGCTAGGCCACACCGCCAGGCCCGGGTTTTGTTTTTAATACACTCTACATTCTGTGATGTATTATTGAGCTTTAGGATAAATGTGCATGGGTGATAATTTGATCCTGTTATTTTAGGAATGGGTTGTTCATTGATTTAGTCTTGTGTTATCATTTTACTGGGATGTTCTTCACATTTGTGTTTGGTTTTACTGGGTGCTATTCCTCTTCTCTGTCAAGAGAACATCTTTAAATATCCTTTAAAGGGCAGGTTTGCAAAAGGTATGTTCTTTTAATTTTACTGTGGAAGAATTTGATTTGAGTTTCAAAGAAGAAAGCTTTGCTGGATATGTTATCGTAAGATGACAATTTTTTTGCTTTTAAAATCTGGAATATGTCACTTCATTCTATTCTTGCCTGTAGAGGTTCCTGTGAGAGGTCTCCTGTGAGTTTGTCATTCCTTTATATGTCAATTGATTTATTTTAACGTGAACTTAGATTCAAGGATCTTTTACTACTGTTTGATTGAAGAGAGCTGGATTATCATGTGTTGTGGTGAAGATTGTGTTTGGCCCACCCTGTTGGGAGTTCTGTGACCCTCCTGGATGTTCTTTCCTGATTCTTTCACTAGATTGGGGAAATTTTTGCTTATTATTTCATTGACTACACCATGAATCCCAGCTTTTCTTTCTGCATCTTCTGGGAATCATATAATTCTTACATTAGGTCTGTTAGTAGTGTCTTTCAATTCTTGAATACATGTTTTGACCTGATCCAGTTCTGCTTCCAGCTTTTGTTTGTTTCCCCCAGTGACAGGAAATATCTTGAAATTGAGAGATTCTTTCGCTTGCTTCATTCTATTTTGGAGACTCCCCACTGTACTTTTAATATGCTGCACTATATTCTTCACTTCTAATGTATCAGCTTTTATTTGATTGATTTCCAGTGTGACATAATTCCTTAAATTCCTTGAATGCCTGCTTCGAGTGCTGCTTCTTGTTGAGAAGCAGCTTTATAACAAGTGTTTCAAATTCTGTATCCCTAATTTTCTGGATGTCTTCCTGAATTAACTTTGAGATTGGCAAAGGCTTTGCTCCTTTGGAGGGGAGTCTTCAGCAATATTCAACGTACCTTTGTTTGCTCTTGGTCATTGTACTTCTGGTTAGCAGAGTCTTCTCCTTGGTGCAGGTTTCCAAGGTGTGTCACCAAAGGTCTACAGTTTAATTTTACTTACTGCAGTTGGTACATGGCTCTTTGCATGCAGCCAATTGTGCAACTCCCTCCATTGAGTTCCACATCTGGGTTTTTGCGTTAGATTTCCCCCATGGTCTATGTAACCCCAGCTCCTGCTCACCAGTCTCCACCAGCTTTGATATTGTGCTGAGGCTGCACCATTGTCTCTACAATCTTTCTCCCACTTCTGGTTGGAGCAAGTCCCAGGATTAGGGAGACACCAGGTGTCCTTTATAGCTAGTTGTTGGTGATGCTGATCTTGCTGGAACCTATTGTGCATTAATTCTGAGTGCCAGACAACCTATTTTGACCCATACGATGTCATGCTTGGTGTTATTTTCCTGTGGAACTAGTGTAATACATTGAGCTCTATGAGTTCTGGTGAGCTCAGGACAAGTGCAGTTCACTGCTATCCCCTGCAGTCCTAAAACTTTTGCTGCACTGTGCAAAATGGTGCCTGCCCTACCACCACTACAGTTCTTGGTCTGCTGGCTGTCATGTCTGAGGCCTACCTGGACCTGTCTTGGGTGGAACCTATAGGATGCTACATTGTTGCAGTTTACTGAGTCAGAAATATGTTCACTCCCAGCTCAGCATATGCTCAGCCCTTTCCCTAATGTTTGCCTTCTTATGCAAAATGGTGCCCAATTTGGCGCTAGGGAGCTGACTTGACTGTGAAGTTCACCCTGTCCCCATAGTGCCCTTCTAGGACCTGCTGCTCTGTATCTGCTCCTGGTGAAATCAAACAGACCAGCAGGATGAACAGTTCTTTGTCTGGGTTCACCTCCAGAGCGCTCAATAAAAATCCTTTCCCACCTGGTTGCTGGTGGAGATCCGGCTGCTGGTGGAGTTCAGATCGCTGTTAGCTGAATGCGACTGGATTATCAGTCACTGCAGCACCACACCATTGTGTCTGCTGCTTTCCTGTGTCTGTCAGTCTCCAGGTACCCTTCTGCTGTTGTTCTGTCCTCTGGAATGTTTTTCTCTGCTTCATCCTGATCAAGTGCTTCTCCGTCCATTTCAACATGTCCTAACCCTATTTCGACATCTTGATTCTCCCTTTGACCATTTCTTGACTGGTTTGTTTGATTTGTTCTTATGGTTGTTCTGGAGTTCTTTGAATGCATATATTTTTTAATGTGGTGTTTGAAAATAAGCTATTGTTGGGCCTGGTGGTGTGGCCTAGCAGCTAAAGCCCTCGCCTTGAATGCACCAGGATCCCATATGGGTGCCGGTTCTAATCCTGGCATCCCCACTTCCCATCCAGCTTCCTGCTTGTGGCCTGGGAAAGCAGTTGAGGATGGCCCAAAACTTTGGGACCCTGCACCCGCGTGGGAGACCTGAAGAAGGTTCCAGGTTCGCGGCTTTGGATCAGCGCAGCACTGGCCGTTGTGCTCACGTGGGGAGTGAATCATCGGTCGGGAAGATCTTCCTCTCTGTCTCTCCTCCTCTCTGTATATCTGACTTTGTAATAAAATAAATAAGTCTTTTTCTAAAAAAGGAAAAAGACAATAAGCTATTGTTTTAATTACTAGGAAAGTAATAAGCCCTGCAGATTATAATAACATATTTTAATATGCAGAATCTATGTTTATCTTTTTAAAAAAGAGCTAAAGAAGAAATTGTGATAAATCTTTAAGTGTGTTAATCCTCTTGCAAGTGATCTGGACTTATTCCTGCTTTTCCAGAGAAAACTTCAGTAGAGTTTCTGACTTGTGATGAAAAAGTAGGCTTGCTACAAATTAAGTTGATTTTGACCCTTACTGTGTCATCTTGTCTGAGCAGCGGGGAGCGTAGACTTGTCACTGTGAGGCTGATGGTCCATGCTTCTTTCTAGGCCTTTTCCTGCTTCCTGGATGAAGATCATTGACTGTTGTCACATCAGTGATTGGGAGTGTGTGCTGGAAGACGGGACTCCAGACCTAGAGTACCTCAGCCTGCTGGACAGTGTAGCATGTTCCAGTGATCTGGTCAGCTTGGAGAATGACGAGGAAGAGTGCAAGAGCTACAGGTGAGTGTGTGGAGGGAGAAGGGAGAAGTGTTGGTTAAGCATCAGTGGACTTCCCATGGTGGTGTTAAAGTATCACCTTCTGGTAGCTTTAAGTCATTGTCTTCCTTCTTGAGTTCCCAAGAGTAAAGGGATGAAAGATGTCATGAAAGATTATGTGATGGCCTAGATCAATGTATCAGTGTTTTATTTATTTTAGAAATGGCTATGCAATTATTTTAGGTATTGAAGTCATAGAGATCCTTTCACAACTCATTGTCTCTGCTGGCTGCTTTGCAGCATAGAAGTAACCATAAATAATTTATGCTTAATTGACCATTGCAAATTTCCTATAAGGCTTTTTTTACAAAGTAAGCAGCGGCTAGATTTGATCCATGGGCTGTAGTTCATTGACCTCTGCTCTGGATTTTTAGATCTTTCTGAGGTCTACCTCATAGTCACTTGGAGAGAGACCACTTCCATCCAAAGTTTAGGGAGCCAGCTAACATACAAATCCCACACACACTTAGCACCACTAAGATGTGCTTTGGTGTGCACCAGCCATGTGCTCAGCTAGGCTTTGAATAGAAAGAAATGCTTGCTTTCCTTTGATTTGTAGACCATTTTCTTTGGAATGCCTGATGTAAATGCACTTGCTCTTGGTGACTGTACTTCATTTTGTATATTTCACTAAGCTAATTTTATTTTCCTTCTTCATTTTGCATACCATATTTTAATGTACCTTTCACATATGTGGCATTTCTGTCCCTTATGATAGAGGCTTTCCTTAACATTTCAGCCAACCAATGTGGCTGGAAGGGAGCAAGTGAGAACAGAAAGAAGGAAGCACTAGGCTGGTAGGTCTTTCAGGATAGAGACATAGATGGGTTTTGGAAAGAGGATAATGGTTTGAATGGCACTTGTTCAATATATTTTACTGAAATTCATGAAAATGTAGGCTGACCTAGAAAATATAGTTGGGAGCACTGATTTGTTAAGAGATTTGTTTTTATTGCAAAGTCAGATGTACAGAGAGGAGGAGAGACAGGAAGACCTTCCGTCCCATGAATCTTCCGGGTCTATCAGGTGGGGTTGCACGGTCCCAAGGCTTTGGGCCATCCTCAACTGCTTTCCTGAGTCAGAATCAGGGAGCTGGATGAGAAGCAGGGTCACTGGGATTAGAAATAACACCCATATGGAATTCGAGTGTGTTCAAGGAAGGGCTTTAGCTGCTAGGCTGCTGCACTGGGCCCCAGGAATATTAATTTTGTATGAAAGCAAAGCTATAAGAAATACTGGTAATTCTATTTAACATTATAGAGTACAACTAGACTGCTGTTGAGTATTGTATACTATATATGCTTCTTTGTAAGGCTGTAGAAGAAATTCATTTATATTTCTCTATTAGAAGTTTGTGCTTTTTACCTCATGTTTTACATATTCTGAATAATTTCATAAGTATTTTACATCTGATCATATATTTAAAATAATTTATTTTAATTGGAAAGTGAGATACACAGAGAGGGGAAGATCTTCCATCTGATGATTCATGATTTACTCCCCAAGTGACTTCAATGGTTGGAATTGAGACCATGCAAAGCCAGGAACCAGGACCTTCTCCCAGGTCTCCCACATGAGTGCAGAGTCTCAAAGCCATCCTTGACTGATTTCTGAGGCCACAATCAGGGAGCTGGATGGGAAACAGGGTGGCTGGGACACAAATCAGAATCCACATGGGATCCTGGCGTGTAAAAGGGAAAACATTAGCTGCTAGGCTACTGTGCTGGGCCCCTAATCATATTTTTACAAATCTGGACCAACAATGTGACATTGTTAAATCATTGTCAGTGACACTGACATTATGTTCAGGCACCAGTTTTTGTCTTGGATGCTCTATTTCAATTCAGCTCTCTGCTTTTGTGGTTGAGATAGCAGTGGAAGGGGACCTGAGTGTTTGGGCTTCTGTAGCTCATTTGGAAGATCTGGATAAAGCTCCTGGTGCCTGCCTTCATCCTGGCCCAGCCCTGGAAGGTGTGTTCATTTGGGAGTTGAACTAGCCCATGGAAGATTTCCCCTCTCTGTCTCTGCCTCTGCCCGGCAATTCCTTCAAATATACACAAAAGCATAAAATAATACAGGCCCTTGTTTACAATAAAAAAATTCACTAAGTGATTGTCCATCATGGTGATGAATATTTTCATTTTGGGTTTGATAGAACTGATTTGTATGTGACTTCTGTAAGAAAAAATATCTCTCTATAATTGTATATTTGATAGTACAGTGAGTGCTATTAGAGGAAAAGAGATATATGCATATAAATACTTCCTACTCCCAGTTTTACCATTTTCCTGAGAAGTTTTAATACTCTTGGAGTCACATTTTGCTTAGTAGCTGGCATTTGTTGAGTACTTACTGTGTAGCATGCACTGTTGTGAGAACTCTACACATATTAGCTCATTAACATTCACTCTTTTGGGGGGGTACAATGAATTATTTCCCCATTTTTCAACTGAGGATCCAGGATTCAGAGTCCAACCCAGATGGTGGGGGTCAGGGCAGGTGCACTCCCGGAGCTTTCCTTCTTGACTCACTTTTCCAGTTTTTCAATATTCTTTTCTTTTGATGAAGGATTTATTTTGCTTGTTTGAAATATGGAGTTACATAAAGAGAGAAATGGAGATGTAGAGAGAGCAGTCATCCCTCTTCTGTTTCACTTCCCCCAATGGCTCAGTCTGGTCAGGCCAGAACCAGAAGCCAGGAGCTTCATCATGTGGATGCATGGACCCCAGGCACTGGGCCGCCCTCTGTTGCTTTCCAAGGTGTATTAGCAGGGAGCTGGATTGGAAATGGGACCACTGGGACTTGAACTGTAGTAATCCATGTGAGATGCTGAGATTTCTGGCGGTGGTTTAACCTGTGACCCATAATGCTAGCCCAAGATTCTGAATCTTAGATTGACCTGGTGTGGGATGATGGTTGAGGTGTAATTTGGGTGTTTACTGTGGTTGGTTGGGTTGATTGTATATGACTACTGGCATATGGGTGTCCAGGACCTTGCCAATCCCCCCAGGGACACAGACCATCACATGACTAGTTGATTGTGTGGTTGTTGTTGGGGCGTGGGAAAGTAGTGACCTGAGAGGAGAAGCTGCTTTTTCAGCTATCCATTCACTAACTTAGGAACCGTGTCCATTTGCAGCTTGCTGTCTTGCATGTTTGTCTTGTCGTGACACAGACAAGGCCACTGTTTTTGGGAACCTCACAGCCCAGAAAGCCAAGAGATACCAAGCTCCACAATGGCTGGGGGTGTTTGGAGAAGCAACAGTAAGTGTGTATGTGACTCCAGGTTGCAATGCCCAGCTCTGTCCACACTTGTCGGGGTCTGTGCGTTCCAGCATGAGGACTTCCTGCATGTAGATTGAGTTGTAGAGAGCTCTTGTCCAGGGTGCTTTTCTGGAGGCTGGGATTTATGATTATTCTGGCACCTGGCTTAAACTGAGCTGCATCCGCTGAGGAAACTTATGCCACGTTTAGTGTCAGTGTGATTTTTTTTTCTTTCTGTTGTTGAGAATTAGAGTAAGCAGAACTACCTGACACTAATATTGGCTTGAATGAGAAAATACACATACATATGTATGCATGATTGAACAGTGTTAGGCTTGCCTCTGGTAACTCCTGTAAGTCCCCAGTGTAAGGGTTTCTTCTGTAGCTTGATACTCATTTCAGTGGCATTGACAACACATGGATTAACCTAAAAGTTTCTGGATTTCCTGTTAATGAACTTTAGAAATTTACACCAAGTACCAAAAACATTATTTCTATGTACATTGCATTTGGGTCCCATTTTTGAAAAGATTTATTTATTTTTATGGCAGTCATTCATATATATATGCATGTGTATATACATATACAACATATATATATGTGTGTATATATATATGTGTATATATATATGTATATATATATATATATATATATATATATATATACACATACATATAAGAGGAGAGACAGAGAGGAAGATGTTCCATGCAATGAATTGCTCCCTGAGTGACTGCAATGGCTGGAGATGAGCAGATCCAAAGCCAGTAGTCAGGAGCTTCTTCCAGGTCTCCCACGTGGGTGTAGGGTCCCAAGGCTATGGGCAATGCTCAACTGCTTTCCCATGCCACAAACATGGAGATGGATGGGAAGAGGGGCTGAGAGGATTAGAACCAACACACACATGGGATCCTGTTTTATTCAAGGTGAGGACTAAATGAGACAGGTTATTGGAAGTTCAATTAGTCTAGGTATTTTTAGCAATCAGCCAAGTTCCTGTTCCTGTGCATCCTAAGGAGCACTAATCAACTCCTTAGCCCACAACACTTAGGTATTCCCTCTTGCCCACCTGTGACTCACTTATCAACTCAGAGGGGATGGTATTGTGTTGTGTGTAACCACTCCCCTCACAAGCCCCTTTAAAAGGCCCATGAAGCAGGGGCTCTCACTCTTTCCAGCCAGGTGCTTCCATTACTCTGACGCCTCGACTCTTGGCTGACCCACAGTAGGTAATCCCCTGAGTATGGTCCCTGTGTGCTGCTTAGAAGAGGCAATGGTTATAATAATGTTGTTTCTGCTTTGTGTACTCTCTGGAGTTCCAAGAGTGGTGAGGCCAAACAGTAGTAGAATGTGGGCAGAAAAGCCAGGAAAAGGTGAATGTCTGCAGCTTTGTAAGTGTGTCCAGGTTCGTTGTAAGTGTGTCCCAGTTATTTGTTGCATGTCTCTTAGGATAACTTATATTGCTGGGGAAGCTGGGACATAGGTCTTCAGCTTAATGGATGGACTTAAGGATGATGACCGTTTGTTTCTTTTGGGATTATGATTGGCTGGATTATGATTGGTTGGGTTGATGTATGGACTTGTGATTTGCTATTGTGTTCTATTATCACCAAGCTTGGTTAATAAAGACTCCTTAATAAGCCTTAGACATGTTGGTATTATCTCACTCGCACCCTGCACCATTATGACCAAGCAGCTGCTGATTGGACACCTTGTATGGCCATGGATCCATATGAGACAAAATAGATGCAGTCAATCAGAATGCTCCCTGTCACCAGGACAGCCACATGCACTTATGTGAGTGAAGCAAGAGTGAGGGCCAAAGCCAAAGCTCACTTTCAGAGTTTTGATAATTCACTTGTGTAAAACATTATCTTTTTGATGAAAAATATAGTAAAATATGTGATACAGAAGAAGAGTCATTGGAAAATAATTTAAATAACCAAAATATATAGAAATGAACAAAATGGAAGTCCAGAAAAATCTGAGCCGTGGCCCAGCATGGGTGTCTATGTCCCCCAGCCTTTATGCTGTTGCTTGGGTTACCCATGCCAGCCCTGACTTCCTACTGGGGATAATAGCTCTGCATGCAGTGATGCTAGGTAGGTCGAAGGTTCTGGGTTTGTTGGCAGACAGTGCACCAACTGGCACCAGGCTCTACCTGTTGGCCACTCAGTGACAAGCTCTGGGCTTTTGGGGGCGTGGAATTACTACCTAGCCATATCCATGGATAATGCCACAGTACCTTTAGGGTGAAGAATGTATCCTGAGTGACACCCAATGACAGGGCCACAGTACTTGCAGGTAAGCGAGGAGATTGAAACTTTGTGGTTTGGAAGGAAGAGACCTGTAGATATTTTTTTTCGGTTAGACTGACGTTCCAACCCGCATTCAAGTCCCAGGTTGGGCTTATTAGCATGGAATGTAGCTGACAACCACATGACAACACACGTATAAGCTCTGGCTGGGGATCTGTCCTTGGGCCGTCCTCTACCGCTTTCCCAGACCACAAGCAGGGAGCTGGATGGGAAGTGGAGCTGTGGGACTAGAACTGGTGCCTATATGGGATCCCGGGGCATTCAAGGTGAGGACTGTAGCCACTAGGCCACGCCACTGGGCCCTGGGGTGCATCTTCTCATGACCACACTCCATGCTTCAGTGTTAATGTGGACAAGGAAGCAATCAACAAACAGAAACATTAGACCTGAGATTCCACTATGAAGCAACTACAGATGAAATAATCAATTCATCAATCAATCAACCAATAAATCAAAGCATATTCTACAAAATCCAAGCCAACGTCCACAAATTGGCAAGAGGACTAGACCCAGTGAATGGAAAGCAAGAATCTAAGCATCTCTTTTGAACCAAAAACAAATACATACATTCTTAAATGAATTCCCACACACATACAGAAAATACATTGAATAGAATAATACTTTTAAAACATAACTTTCTTAATCTCATCCAGATTGTCACATATAACCCTACAACATACAGCACAAGGAACACTGCATTATTGAAAATGGTACCACTGGGATTGGATACAAAACGATTGCATGTTATCCTGAGCAGGCTCCAGGTTTACAATTAAAATGTGGTCATGGAAACAACCAACAAACAGAAAAGCATCTATTTGGAGCATAAATATATAAATACACACTGCGAAAAATACCCTACATAATTCAATCTCTAAATTACTCAATTCTCATGGTGACTGCATCCAAAGGAGGAAGAATAACACTTCACACAATGATACAAAGGCACCAAGAACCAACACAAAATGCTATTCCATCAGAAAAGGAGGGGCAGGCAGGGGGTGAGTCGAGGAAGGGTGACTACCTAAAAGGAAATGCATCAAAAAGAAGATGTAAGTATGCAAGTTTTGCAAGTATTCTTTCCAACGTACTTGTTAATATCACCCATGACAAAACATAACACATGGGTGGGGAGCATGAAGAGAAGTTCCAAAAGAAGTGTATGAGTGAATGGTTATGGAAGTTTAACATGCATAGGATTATAACAACTGCCTATCATTGTATCAAGCTCCAGATCACAGTGAGGTAGCAGGCCCATGGACAGATGACTTGGTCCAACAATAAGGTGACCACACAACAACTTTGGAGGGCTATGACCAAATGAATTATCAAAGCTCTGAAAGTGAGCTCTGGCCTGGGCTCTCACTCTTGCTTCACTCACATAAGTGCATGTGGCTGTCCTGGTGACAGGGAGCATTCTGATTGCCTGCGTCTATTTTGTCTCATATGGATCCATGGCCATACAAGGTGTCCAATCAGCAGCTGCCTGGTCATAACAGCCCAGAATCCTGCAGCATCAGCATTCTAGAAAAGCCATGGAGACAGACAGCCTCCTCTGCGGGGTGGAGAAAGTTGGTGAGTGGCTCAAGCTCTGCTTTCTTTCATCTTTCTTCTCCATAGGCCCTGGCAGGGAGACATTCAGACTCCATGGAAGCCTGCAGAGCATGAGTGTGTGGGGTTGTGTTTCCCTTGATTGTGAGTTTGCAAATTTGTTGAAAATGTAGTGAAGCCTAGGACCTTTTCAACACAGGTACTATCAAAGCATTTCACTTTTCCATCGATGCGAATACTTGTGTCTCTTCAAGGAACTAAACTGATCCCCACTAAAGGTAGTGTTGGGAAAAATATATGGAATGTACAGGAGCCAAGTCAAGCTGATTTTTGTACGCAGATCACATCCCCTTCCTACTATTTCTCTCAGTGGGTTTTCCCTGCTCAAATACAGTGTTGTGAAACAGGCACACCATAGTGTAAAGGATGTCACTTCAGGGACATGGTTAGTCTTAATGTTGTGGTTCAGTGTAGGGTTAGGATCAGGGGTTATCATTATATCTATTGATATGGTAGTGATTAGGTTAAAGCCTAGATTTATGGTTAGGGCAAATGTTAGTGTTAGGGTTCCATTTAGGCCTGTGACTTGAGTTATCATTAGGAATAGTACTAGGGTTAAGACTACATGTAATTAGGGTTAGAGCTAGGGTTAATGCTAAAGGTTAGATTGGGTATTGAAGTTACTGTTAGGATTGAGATTTGAGCTATATTTAGCCTTATGGTTAGTGTTAGGTTTAAACTTACAAATAGGATTAGGTACAGCACTAGTTTTGTATGTTGCATGAAGTAGGAATCGCATTAGGATAACTGCTAGGGTACATTATTGTTTGGATTAATGCTAGATATAATGTTTGGGCTATATTTTACGTTCAAACTTAGTTTTCACTAATGATTGATTGAGTGTTATTGTTAGGATTGGGGTAAGGACTGTGTGGTGTTAGAATAGAGTTTGGTTTACAATTAATGTTAAGGTTAAACCTGTGTCTACATTGAGGATTAAGAAGTTTTTTATGTTAAGTTTAGTATTATGGTGAGATTAGAGTCATTGCTAGAATTTTTATGTTTAGAGCTAGAGTTCATGTTAGGGTGTGGGCTAATGCTAGTCCTAAAGTTCTTTTAGGATTAAGGTTAGGTCCAAATCTAGTGTTAGGTTTATGACTGAGGTTTTGGCTACAGTTGGATTTAGGATTCATGTTATAATTAGGGTGATGATTCCAGTTATCATTAGTGTTAAGTTTAGAAATACAGCTAGGGTAAGGTTCAGTATTAAGGCTAGGCTTAGTATTACAGTGATGGCTCCATCTGTGTCAGGGTTGGAGTCAGTGTTAGGACTAGGGATTTGGTGGGGTTTAGGGCTAGGATCACTTTATGGATTGGGGCTAGAGCAAGAGCTAGTATCAGCATGAGGGTTAAGAAGGAGAAGTATGGTTAGGATTAAGTTTAGTTTTGTTAGAGTTAGGGCTGGGATTATTTCTTGAGGTTTAAACCTCTTCTGAATAGGATTAGGGGTATGGTCATTGCAATGGTTAGTGTTACGGTTAGTATCTGTGTGTGAATTATGCTGGGTCCGGCACAATAGCCCATCAGTTAAAGTTCTTGCCTTACAGGGTCTGAGATCACATATGGGTTCCCGTTCTCATCACAGGAGCCCCACTTCCATCCAGCTCCTAGTTTGTGGCCTGGTGAGGCAGTTTAGGATGGCCCAAAGGTTTGGGAACCTGCCCATATCTTGTAAGATGCTCTAGGCTGCTGGCTTAAGATTGGTGCGTCCCTGGTCATTGTGACATCGTGGGGAGTGAATCATCAGATGGAAGATTTTTTTTTTTATTTTGTAGAAGTGCAATGTTTGCACTATTTTATTCTTTTTTTAAATTATTTATTATTTAGCTTCATTAATTACATTGTAATATGTGACACAGTTACATAGATACTTGGGTTCTCCCACCCCCATACCCTCCCACCATGGTGGATTCCTCCACCTTGTTGCATAACCACAGCTCAAGTTCAGTTGAGATTCCCCCATTGCAAGCGTATACCAAACATAGAGTCCAGCATCTTATTGTCCAGTCAAGTTCCACAGCTTCTTAGGTATATCCTCTCTGGCCTGAAGACAGAGTCAGCAGAGTATCATCCCAGTCAATTGAAAGCTCCAACATACCATCAGCAAAAATTTACATCATTATGGAATTAATTGACATAGTAATGAGTAACCAATATGTTAAATGTAAATGCGAGTTCCCAGCCACCTTCTGTGACCACCTCATTGACATTTCAATTTTAGTTTATACACAGCATATAACATTCAAAACTCAACATGTTATACATAACATCATATCATCTTAAATTAAGGCAAACATGTGGTATTTAACCTTTTGGGATTGGCTCATTTCCCTTAGCATTATGGTTTCCAGTTTGGCCCATTTGGCCACAAAAAACTGCATTTTGTTTTTTTTAACAGCTGAGTAGTATTCCATGGAGTAGATGAACCATAGCTTTCTTATCCAATCCTCTGTTGTTGGGCATTTTGGCTGCTTCCATGTTTTTGCAATTACTGATTGTGCTGCTATGAGCATAGGAGTGCATGTTGGTTTCTCATAAAACAATTGTTCTGGATATATTCCTAGGAGTGCTATTGCTGAATCATACGGTATGTTGAATTTGAGTTGTTTGAATATTCTCCATACTGATTTCCATAGAGGCTATACCAGCCTGCAGCCCCACCAGCAGTGGAGTAGGGATCCCTTTTCCCCGCAACCTCGCCAACAAGTGTTGTTGGTGCTTTTATTCATGTGGGCCAGTCTTACTGGCGTTAGGTGGTACCTCATTGATGTTTTAATTTGGATTTCCCTTATTGCCAGGGAACTTGAGCATTTTTTCATATGTTTATTTGCCATTTGGGTTTGTTCCTTTGTGAAGTGTTTGCCCATTTCCCATGCCCATTTCTTGAGTGGCTTGTTTGTTTTGACATTTTGGTTGTTTTGTAGCTCTTTGTATATTCTGGAGATCAGCCCTCTATCACCTATGTCCTGTGCAAAGATCTTCTCCCATTCTGTGGGTTGCCTTTTTACTTTGTTGATTGTTTCTCTAGCTGTACAGAAGCTTCTTAGTTTGATGAGGTCCCAGTTGTTTATTTTGGTCTTGATTTCTACTGCATTTGGAGTCTTTTTTAGGAAGTGAGGGCCTACCCCTAAGTGTTGCAGTGTGTTTCCAACATTTTCTTCCAAAAGTTTGAAGGTTTCTGGATGTAGGTTTAGATCTGTTATCCATTTAGATCTGATCTTAGTGTATGGTGAGAGATGTGGATCTATCTTTTTGTTTCTGCAGGCTATTAACCAGTTGTCCCAACAGCATTTATTGAACAGACCTTCCCATTTGCCTGGATTGTCGTTTGTCTTTTTGTCAAAGATTATTTGGCTGTATCTGTGTGGGTTCCCTTCTGGTGTTTCTATTCTGCTCCATTGATCTTCCTCTCTATCTTTGTGCCAGTACCACACTGTTTTGATAACCACTGCCCTGTAGTATGTCCATAGGTCCGGAACTGTGATTCCCCCTGCTAACTTCCTGTTCTTCAGGATGGTTCTAGCTATCCGTGGTTTTTTGTGCTTCCAGATGAACCATTGGATCATTGTTTCCAGTTCCATGAAGAATGTTTTGGGCAATTTGATTGGGATTGCGTTGAATGTATATATTGCTTTTGGCAGTATAGACATTTTAATGATATTGGTTTTACCTATCCAGGAGCATGGGATGTTACTCCATCTTTTGAGGTCTTGTTCAATTTCTTTTTTAAGTAGTTTGTAGTTTTCTTCAGATAAGTCTCCTACATTTTTGGTTAGATTTATTCCCAGATATTTCATACTTTTCTCTGTTATTTTGAAAGGTATCTTGCTGGTTAAGTCTTTTTCCATCTTGGGGCAGCTCGCATACACTATGGCTGTTGATTTTTGTTCATTAATTTTGTACCCTGCCACTCTACCACACTCTCGTACAAGTTCTAGCAGTCTCTGTATTGAGTCTCTTGGCTCTTCTACATAAAGAATCATATCATCTGCATATAGTGAGAGTTTGACTTCTTCGTTTCCCCTTTGGATTCCTCTGATTTCTTTTTCTTGTCTTATGGCCTCAGCGAGTACCTCTAGGACTATGTTGAATAGTAGTGGAGAAAGTGGACATCCCTGTCTTGTTCCAGATCTCAGTGGGAAGGGTTCCAGCTTTTCTCCATTCAGTATGATGCTGGCGTTGGGTTTTTCATATATGGCTTTAATTATGTTGTGGATTTTTCCATCTATGCCTACCTTGGTTAGGGTTTTTAGTAGGAAGTGGTGTTGGATTTTGTCGAAAGCTTTTTCTGCGTCTATTGATACTATCATGTGATTCTTGTTTTTCAGTTTTTGGATGTGGTGTATCACATTTATGGATTTCCGAATGTTGAACCATCCCTGCATTCCAGGGATGAATCCTACTTGATCTGGATGAACGATCTGTCTGATGTGTTTTTGAATTCTGTTGGCTAGGATTTTGTTGAGTATCTTAGCAGCAATGTTCATCAAAGAGATAGGTCTGTAGTTTGCCTTCTCTGTTAGTTGTCTGTCTGGTTTTGGGATTAAGGTAATGTTGGCTTCATAGAATGAGTTTGGAAGGGTTGCCTCTTTTTCTATTGTTTTGAAGAGTTTGTAGAGGATTGGGGTCAGTTCTGTTCGGAATGTTTTGTAGAATTCTGTAGTGAAGCCGTCTGGGCCTGGGCTTTTCTTTGTTGGGAGGTCTTTACTGATTCAATCTCTACTTCAGTTATGGGTTTGTTCAGGTCGTTTGTTACCTCTGGGCTAAGTTTTGGCAGGTGGTAGAAGTCTAAGAACTTTTCCATTTCTTGGTGATCTTCTGATTTGTTGGAGTACAGTGCTTTGTAGTAATTTCTAATTATGGCCTTAATGGATGCAGTGTCTGTTGTTATGTTGCCTTCTTCATCTTTGATACTGTTAATTCTTGCCTTCTCTTGTTTTTTCTTTGTCAGTCGGGCCAGTGGGGTGTCTATCTTGTTTATCTTCTCAAAAAACCAGCTTTTTGATTCATTGATCTTGTGTATGGTTTTTTTAGTTTCTATCTGGTTGAATTCCTCCCTTGTTTTATGATTTCTTGTTTCCTATTGTGTGTGGGGCTCTTCTGTTGTTTTTCCAATTCCTGGAGGTGTGTGTTTAGTTCCTGTCTTTGGTGCCTCTCTTGGGCCTTGTCATGAGCTCCAATTGCGATGAGTTTACCCCGTAGCACTGCTTTGGCAGTGTCCCACAAATTTTGGAATGTTGTGTCAGAATTTTCATTGGTTTCCATAAATTTTTTGATCTCATCTTTAATTTCTTCTCTGATCCATTGTTCGTTTAATAGCATATTGTTCAGCCTCCAGGAGTTTCTGTATTTCCTGGGGCATTTTGAATTGCTGATTTCCAGTTTCATTCCGTGGTGGTCTGAGAGGGTATGATTCCTATCTTTTTGAAGTTATTTAGGTTTGCTTTGTGTCCTATCATGTGGTCGATCCTGGAGAAGGTGCCATGCACTGCTGAAAAAAATGTATAGTCTGTGGCCTTAGGGTAAAAAATTCTATAAATGTCAACCAAGTCCAGTTGTTCTATTGTTTGTATGAGCTCTGTTGTTTCTTTGTTGAGTTTTTGTTTTGTTGATCTGTCTATTGTTGTTAGTGGGGTGTTAAGATCACCCACTATTATTGTGTGCATATGTATGTCTCCCCTTAAGTCCATGAGTAATTGCTTCACGTAGCTAGGTGCGTTTGAATTTGGTGCATATATGTTCACAATGGTAATTACTTCCTGATGGATCAGTCCCTTCACCAATATATAATGTCCTTCCCTGTCCTTTTTGATGTGTGTCAGATTGAAGTCCACATCATCTGAAATTAAGACAGCTACCCCAGCCTTTTTTTCTTGTCCATTGGCATGAAATATCTGTTTCCAACCTTTCACTTTCAGCTTCTAAGAATCTCTTCTGGTTAGATGTGTCTCTTGTAGGGAACAGATAGTTGGGTGCTGTTTGATAATCCATTCTGTTAATCTATGCCTTTTGATTGGTGAGTTCAGGCCATTTGTGTTAAGAGTTAAAATTGAGAGGTTGTGATTTTGCCCTGCCATACTTGTTTTTGTGGGTGTTGATATCTGTGTAATTGCCGTTCCTTGTGTGGACTTTAGTGGGGAGACCTTCCTGTTTGCCATCTTTGCTTATGATTCACCTCCTTTTTTTCTGGATTTAGTGCATTTCTAAGGAGATTTTGTAGAGCTGGTTTTGTGCTGGCATATTCTTCTAATTTCTCTTTGCTGTGAAAGTATTTGATTTCGTTCTCAAATACGAATGAGATCTTTGCTGGGTACAATATTCTTGGTTGACAGTTGTTCTGATTCAGGATTTGGAAGATCTTTGTCCATTCTCTTCTTGCTTGTAAAGTCTCTTCAGAGAAGTCAGCAGTGATCCTGATTGGTTTTCCCCGGTATGTGATCTTTTCTCTGCTTCGTACTTGTCTTAGGATTCTTTCTTTGTCTTCGTTGGAGTGGAACTTGAGCACCATATGTCTGGGTGAAGATCGCTTTGGGTCATATCTGCTGGGAGTCCTCTGACCATCCTGGATTTGGGCTGGGTTCATGTTCCAAGTGTTTTGAAAGTTTTCCTGTATAATTTCGTCGAGCACCATTTGCATTCCTGACTCTTTTTGTGCTCCTTCAGGAAGGCCAATAATCCTAATATTCGATTTTCTGAGGTTGTGTTTCATTTCTTGTATGGTCTTATTGGCTTTGTTCAGACTTGTCTCCAGCTGTTTAATGAACTGGGTATGTTCGTTTTGTGTGTCTTCCGTTTCAGAGATCCTCTCTTCTGCTGTATTTGTTCTGTTGGTTAGGCTCTCAATTTTGTGCTCTAAGTCAAGGATTTTGCTTTTCATTTGTTGTATTTCTGAGGCTATGTGGTTCTTGAATTCCTTGAAGTCCTCCCAATTCTTCTCATTGTCTCTGACATATTTTAACATTATTTTTTTGAATTCCTTTTCTGGTAGATCTTCTATGTCTTCATCTCGCATCTCCGAAATAGACATTGGCTTTCGATCCTTTATTGGTAGGGTGTTGGCACTTTCATCTGGATCATTACCTTTTCTGGTATTTCTTCCCATTGTGTTAGTGTTTCTTTTTTGAGAGACCTAGGCACCAGTGTGCTGAGGGGTCTCCAAGCACTATCCTGTAGAGAGATCAGAGTCTGCAGGCGTGGAGTAGCAGGGTGTGGGAATTTTCAAGGCACTTTTGGTGCGTCTCCAGAACACTGGACCTCAGGGCGCCACTTCCAGCGCCCAGTGGATTCAAAGCGCACTCTCAGCTCGTCCCCTACAGGTATGCTACCACAGGGCGTGGGGGAGTGAAGGCACTCTCTGTGTACGCCCCCTGTGCGCGGGATCACAGGGCTCAGAGGATTCTAGGTGCTTTCTCGGTGTGTCCCCAGTGCCAGGGACTGCAGGGCGTGGAGGTTCCAGGTGCTCTCTGGGAACCCCTCTGCACGCGGGTCCGCAGTGCTCTCCTGGTGCGTCTCCCAAGCACGGGACTATAGGGCGTGGGGTGTTCCAGGTGCTCCCTGGAAGCGCCTCCTGCGCAGGCCCACCCACCCCAGCACTTGCAGGGAACCGACCGCCCCAGCGCTAGCACGGGACTGCCCAGCCCAGAGGCGTGCTTGGGTTCCTGTGGGATAGCACCGCCCAGCTGAGTGCCAGACCGCAAAGGCACGGGGGAGTATTCAGTGTGCCTTTTGCCTTTCTCCCAGACACAGTTTTGGCAGTTTCAAGGCACTCGCCCTGTGTCCCTAGACGCTGGAATCTCGGGGGGGGCGAGGGGTGGGGAGACGAGCACCAATTGTGTTCAGGCTCTGTGCATGCCCCTGGGGGGCCAACTCCCAAAGCCTCCAACCCACCACTGTCCCCACCCAACTCACTCAAACCTCAGGTTCTTGCAGTCTGCCTCTTCCTCTGGTGGGAACCCTCGCCACGGGTGCGTCTCCTGGCTACTGCGTCCGTTGCAGGTCCTGGCGGGTGCAGGCGCCTGGAACCTGGAGGCTGCGGCTGGTGCAGGTCCCGGTGGGGCTTGGCGACCAGGATGGGCGGATGCCAGCGGGTCCTGATGATTCAGGGTCCTGTTGTCTGCAGCGGGAGCAGGTCCTGGTGGGTCCTGGTGACCAGGGTGAGCAGATGCCAGCGGGTCCCGATCACCGCTGGTCCTCACGGCCACAGCGTCTGCGGGTCAGTCTGCGGCTTTCAGCGTCTGCACTCAAAGGTGACTCAGCAGGTCAGGAGCAGAAAGTCGTCTTCCCTGCCCTTTGTTTTGTTTTTCCCTGGTTGCTCTTCCGAGTTGTGTGGATTTTTTTGGTTCCACACTGTCCAGAGAACTTCACGTTCTTCTCCCTGTAGTTCTATGCTGCTCCACTTACGCTTTTGTCGCGTTCTAGCCCTCTCTGTCTGTGAGCTCTCTCACAGTCTTCCTCCTATGTCGGCCATCTTGCGAGTCTCCAGATGGAAGATGTTCCTCTCGGTCTCCTGCTCTCTCTATATCTGACTTTGAAATAAAAAGGATTAATTTTTTTGAATGTGTTATGGCTAGTTCAGGTTGTATTTAAGAATAGAATCAATGTTAGTGTTACGATTCAGCCTACAGCTTGACTGATGGCTACAGATACAAAATGTCAGCAGCCTGAGTTAGCATTAGGGTCAAGGTTAGGATTAGGAGTAATGCTAACATTAGTGCTAGATTTAGGGTTGGGGCTGGAAGCAGACTGTGGATTATATTAAAGTTTGTGGTTGGGGTTTGAGTTAGGGCGAAGGTTAGTTCTTGAGACTGTTACTGTCTATGCTTAGGGTTAGCTGCACCCCTCATCTTAATTCTCATCTAGACCTACTGCGAGCACTAACCATAACCCTATAGCTAACACTAAGCTGATTTCCAATTCGAAATTTAGACCTAATCCGAATCTAGTCCTAGTCCTAATCTTAATTCTTGTGCACATCCTATCATTCAATCTATAACCAACAGTAACCCTATTGCAGCTCTCATCCCAACTGTTGCCGTAGCCCTAACTCTTATTCTAGCTCCAAATCCTTACCCTGACCTTTGCCTGAATCCTTATGCTAACCTTTCTGTATAGCCATTGAAGTATCCATAACATTAACCATAACATGAACATCAATCATACCCATAGTCCTAACTCTACTCCTACTCTTCATCCTAACCCAAAACCTAATCCTAACCCCACCCTAAGAGTAATATCAAGTCACAGCCCTGACACTAACACTAACCTTAACCCTAAACTTAATGCCCATTATCAGTCTACTTCTAACTCTAATTTTAACCTTTTTAAAAAAGATTTATTTATTTATTTGATTACAAAGTCTGATGTAGTGAGAGGAGGAGAAAGAGGGAGGAAGATTTTCATGTGATGATTCACTCCCCAAGTGACAGCAACAGCCTGTGCTGTGTTGAACCAAAGCTGGAGACCAGGAAGCTCTTCCGGTTCTCCCACGTGGGTGCAGGGTCCCAAAGCCTTGAGCCGTCCTCGACTGCTTTCCCAGGTCACAAGCAGTGAGCTGTATGGGAAGTGGAGCTGCCGGGATTAGAACTGATGCCCATATGGGATCCTGGGGTGTTCAAGGCAAGGACATTAGTTGCTAGTTCACGCTGCCTGGCCTGTAATTTTAATCTTAATCTCAGCATTTGCATTTGCCTTAACCCCAGCCCTAATGCTAACACCAATCTTAATCCTAGAGGCAATGGCAGCACTCACCCAAGTTTAATACTAGCCCTTTCCTGACACTACAAGTTTCCTTAATCGTAACTGTAATCCTAACAATATTGCCAATCAAATCTCTATCCTTATTTCTAATACTAGTGTTAACTCTTACTATAGAACTAGCCCTAATCAATCTTAACCTAATGCAAATACCTGTCATAGACCTATGCTTTTACTTAAACCTATGACAAAAACTAACCCTAATTCTTGCCCATCCATACTACTAGCTCTAACCATAATCCTAGCTAAATGCTATTTCCAGAATTTTAATACAATCTAACTGAAATGTGAGCATTAAACTAAACATAATGCCAACTATAGTTCCAACTGTAACACCAGATTTAAAGGCAACACTAAAGATTCCCTTAATCATGAACCTAGCCCTATTCTTGATACAAACCTTCCCTAAAGACAACCCTGTGTATAACTTTAAGGCAAGCCCTAAGCTTTACCTAACAATACCAGTAGACCAAATGACCCTACTAAGAGCATCCCCAGTTCAAACACAAATAAAACTCCTAAAGATAACCCTAATTCTTACAATAATCATAGCCATAGCCATAACCATATATGTGACCATGACCATAACCATAACTATCATCATAGTTTTACCTGTAGTGCTAATTCTTGCTGGAGACCAGCTGCAGCGAATTTCAGAGTTCAGGAAGGGTGCATGATTGGCACGAAAGAAGAGCACGAAAGAAGAGCAGTGTGATACTTATAACAGACAACTCAGAATAGTTGCCTTCTTTATTTTATAGGAAGCATCACACTTTTACACAACATCCAGTTGTTTTATTACCACAGTTTGATTAAGGAATGATTACCAAAAGAATTCTAAAAAATTTTCATTTTACTTTATGAAAATATTCTCAGCAAACCATTGCTCATTCCAACGTGCAGTCTCCTGCCTGAAGCCAGGAACTCCACGGTTGGCAGGACATGCAGTTACAAAATGAAAGGCAATTTACGTGTATGCAAAGCCAATTTTCTCTAAACTTATACTAATATTACCTAAAAGTCAAGAATACAAAATTTATAAGAAAGTTTATCAAATCAAGTAATTTATGATGACATATATCATAGATTCTTATTAAATGTTAACTTAGTCATACACTAGTAAATCATCACCTTCATCTAGTACTGATGCAATTGTTTGCTTAAGAATTGCTTGCCTGCCATTGGCCAGGTACCTTGGTTAAACAGGCTATTCATCTACCTTTCCAGTGCCAGAATCTGTGTAGGCACTTGTTCATGTCCCAGCTTCTCCATCTCTGATCTGAGTCCTTGCTTATGGCCTAGAAAAGCAGTGGCCAATAGCCTAAGTTTTTTTTTGTTTTGTTTTGTTTTGTTTTTACTTTTCTGAAGCGGGTTGATTTTTTTTTAGATGTATTGGTTTTTATTGTAAAGTCAGACATACAAAGAGGAGGAGAGACAGAGAGGAAGATCTTCTGAGCACTGATTCACACCCCAAGTGGCCACAATGGTCAAAGTTGAGGTGATCCAAAGCCAGGAACCCAGAGTTTCTTTTGGTCTCCCAGGAGGGTGGAGGCTCCCAAGGCTTTGCATGGCCCAAGTATTTGATACTCTGCACCTACACAGGAGACCCAAGTAAGTCCAGTCCAGTTCTGCTCATTGTGGCCTCTCCTTCTCTCTATAAAGCTGCCTTTTCAAATTAAAGTGAAATGATTTTTGTTTATGAAAATGTTGCCTACCACAGCATTGCTCTAAAACTCATTTGAATGTTGTGTTGTCTTTGTGTTAATATTCTGTCAAGACAAAGGTTTAAAACACTATTTTCTGTGTATTCACAAGGAAGGTTTCATTGCTGTCATTATGTGACTCCTTTAAAGGATGACCACAGTCCTTGGGACCCTGTACCCACATACTGAAATTGGAATAGCTCCTGGCTCCTGACTTTCAAAGGCTCTGCCGCAGCTATTAAGGCCATTTAGAGTGACTGAAGAGATGGATAGTGATCTGCTGTGTGTCTCAGTCAGTTTTTTAAATACAGATTTAGTTATTTATGTGGAAAGGCAGTTATGCAGAGAGAAGAAACAGAGAGGAAGATCTTGTGTCCAATGATTCATTCCCTAAGCAACTGCAACGGCTGGAGCTGAGCCAAACCAAAACCAGAATCTGGAGAATCTCCCATGCGGGCGCAGGGTCCCAAAGCTTTGGCCCTTCTTCGACTGCTTTCCCAGGCCACAAGAAGGGAGTTGGATGGGAAGCATGGCCCGATGCTATAGCATAGTGGTTACAGTCCCAGCCTTGAACTCACTGGGATCCCATCTGGACACCAATTCTGATCTGATCCAGCTCCATGTTGTGGCCTGGGGATGCAATCCAGGAAGGCCCAAGCCTTTGGGACCCTGCACCCTTATGGGAGACCCGGAGGAAACTCCTTTCTCCTGGGTTCAGATTGACTCAGCACAAGCCTTTCTGGCCCCTTGGGGAGTGAACCATGCCATGGAATATCTTCCTCTCTGTCTGTCTCTCTTTCTGCATATCTGTCTTTTAAATAAAAATTTAAAATATTGAAAGAAAAAGGTCAAATGAACCAACGTTTAAAAACCAACACAAAGAAGAAAGTCCCAAAACCTATTGAACATTCAGCAAATTGTAATTCATTTTTGTGGTTGTCACCCATTTTTAGGATTCTAGACTTTAACAGGATCTAGAACTAGAGAGACAAGGAAAGAGGCCAGCAGGTGAAAGCGACCCCTACTGAGGGAAAGCTCAAACTGCAATATAGGAACCTTATCTCAGATCTGATGTGAAGCCCCTCCCCTTTTCCCCCTCCAGGTGTCCACCCTTAAGCCCAGTGTCTTTCTCATTGGCTGTGCACAGTATGACTTCTGTGCAAGTAGCCTTGAAACCCTGCTTTAGAAGAAGGCTGGCTGATGTGTTCCAGTGCCACCATTCCTGCTTGGCTGGTTCTGCTCCTGAGAGAGGCCCAGGGAGCTGAGCCACTGCTGCCCTTTGAACTCCCTGCCCCACAGGAGCCCTCTGGAGGACACTGGACTCCTCTGGAGCTGGGAAGTGGTGAGTGTGTGAGCACATCTCCTCCGGCCCGAGGGCGGGAGGGGACGGGATGGAGAACTTGTCCCACTCTACAGCCCTGACCTTGAACCTTAGGACTCCCATCTTTCCAAATTGTGCAGTGAGGAGGGGAGAGTGCCCAGGGACAGGTTGACCTTCACGTTGGTCTGATTTTCTGTCTCTCTCTCTCTCTCTCTCTGTCTGGGAAATTGAGATTTCTGTTTTCCTTTGGTCTAATTCAAAGCTGATATTTAAGGGTCAGTGCAGAAATGATTGAACTCTTGTTTGTCTCAGCCTTTCCTAGCTAGGGAGTAAAACCTTTGCAAAGGCCTGAGTAAACGCTCGGACAATGTGCTTGGGGTACCCAGGAGTTTCATTTTGCATCAATAAAATTGTCAACTCATAGGTGTTTATGTACCCACAAAGAATTATGGTGAAGGAGCAATTCTGGTGGCCAGATCACTTATCAATTTGTAAGTGTATTTGGTTGAATAAAAAAATACTGTTTTTGTGCTCAGTATATGGCACAAGTATCTTAAGATGATGGGGATTTCCTGAGACAAAAGAGTAGCCCTTATTCTATATAACATGCCCACCCAGAACCAAGATAAGCTAAGGTTAAGGAGATACGTCTGGGTGGGGTTCCCAGATAACTTCTTAAAGGGGGTAAAAGATCAGAGAGACCTAACACCTGCTCTCCACTGACATTAACCTGCACCTGTGTATACAGTTTGTGCCTTGACTCTGAGGCCTCTATTGCCAGTAGATGAAGAAAGAATTAAGTTGTTTAGGATTTCGTTGTTGGTGTTAAATTTGTATATAGCAGCATAGCACATCTGGTGTTAGAATTGCTAAGAGAAAATCCCAGTGGCCCCAAGCATCACTGGGTTTGAGTGTGCTGTTTCAGAAGGGAACTAAGAAGCTGGAGGTGACACTGCAGGCTGTGAGGAGTTCCCAGGCCACACTGTCACATTGCTGGCTGCTTAGGATTCCCTCAATCAGTGCAGTGAGCCCTCTGGGCACAGTGTCCTCAGTGAGAGTGATCCACAGGGCCTGGGAACCTGAGTAAGCTGCTGAGTGTGGATCTCCCTGTGAAGTGTAAGCAGGCTGGTTCCCAGAGCTCATTGTCTGTCATGTCCTAGTACTTTGATTTGCAGTTTCCCACTTCTGTAGGAATGATGTGTCCTGATTTGGATGCTACATCTTTGTTCTGTTGAATGGAACCTGAGTATATTCAATGGTCTCAGAAAGAATAGAAAATTCTTTTGTTTTTAAATTATTGTTTAATAATAATCTTACTTGGTTGATTAGGGTACAAAGGGTCCAGGGCTACAGGGTGAAAGTGGGTAGTACCATCGTTTCCACGCTAATATTATCATTTTTCCCTGTATCTGGGGTCAGGGGAGAAACAAAGGGAAAAACCCCACCCAACCTCCCACCCATCCCAGATCCCCAATGGGAGGCCCGCTCCGAGGGTCCTGCGCAGTTTTGATAGTCCATCAGTTCTGGATTGCTGCCAGTCTTGCAGTTCCAATCTCAATGAAACCTATTCAGAGTTCACTGGCTGATAGTCTCTTCATGGTTGGGGTTCTAAGATCAGCAGTTCAGTTCGAGGGCTCTCCAAAGAAACTTCATCTAAGATGATCCCAGGCCTAATTCTTGCACGATTTTGCTAGTGCACAGTCCAACACCGTCCGAAAATTCTTGACAACTTTATTTTCTGCCAAGTTTCAATAAAACTGTAAGCTCTATAACTGAAAGCCGTTGTCAGTTCAGGTCTAGGTCTCTTTAACTCTGTCCCAGGAGGTGACTAAGTCCTGGTTTTGTTAGTGTTTGAGTTGTTTTTTTTTGTTTGTTTGTTTGTTTTTTTAAAATCAGATATACAGAGAGGAGTAGAGATAGAGAGTAAGATCTTGCGTTTGGTGATTGACTTTCCAAGCTGTAGCAATGGCCAGAGCTGAGCCTTTGAGCAGGAGCCTTGAGCCTTTCCCAGGTCTGTCATGCAAATGCAGTGTCCCAAGGCTTTGGGGTATCCCTGACTGCTATCCCAGGCGACAGGAAGAGAGCTGGATGGGAATTTGGGCCACTGGGATTAGAACCAGTGCCCATATGGAATCATGGCATGTGCAACGCATGTATTTTAGTCGTTAGGCTACCATTCCAGGCATAGGTTTGCTGTTTTTGACTGCCTAAAATTTGTTTCTTGATAATGTTGTAGCACAGCAAATCAAGGAGCTACCTGCATATGGGTACCAGTTCAAGATCTGGCTGCATCAGTTACAATTCTGCTCCTCAATAATACATCTGGGAAAGTAGTCCAAGGAGTCCAGAGTGCTGGGGTCCAAGGTTCCATGTGGGATTTCCAGAATAAGCTCTAATTCCTTTACTTTTGCCTGGCCCAACAAGCACTGTCATATAGGAAGTGAATCAGTAAATGGAAGATATCTTGCTCTCTATCTGCCTTTCCAATAAATAAATATACTTTATAAATATGTATTTTAGAGGTCTTATGGCTAAAGTCCTTCCCTGAAAGCACTGGATCCCACATGGGTGCCGGTTCTGTTCCCGGCAGCTCCACTTCCCATCCAGCTCCCTGCTTCTGCTTTGGGAAAGCGGTCGAGAACAGTCCAAGGCCTTGGAACTCTACACTCTTGTGGGTGACCTGGGAGAAGCTCCTGGATCCTGGCTGGGTTTGGCCTAGCACCTGCCATTGCCCTCACTTGGGGAGTGAATCATCGGATGGAAGTTCTTTCTCTCTGTCTCTCCTCTCTGTATATCTGACATTCCAATAAAAATAAAATAAAGCTTAGGTATACCCTCTCTGGTTTGAAGACAGATCCAGCAGAGTATCATCCCGATCAATTAAAAGCTCCAACATACCATCAGCAAAAAATAAACATCATTATGGAATTAATTGACATAGTAATGAGTAACCAATATGTTAAAAATAAAAGCGAGTTGAACTTGACTGGACAATAAGATGCTGGACTCTATGTTTGGTATATGCTTACAATGAGGGAATCTCAACTGAACTTGAACTGTGGTTATGCAACAAGGTGGGGGTATCCACCATGGTGGGAGGGTTTGGGGAGGGGTGGAGAGAATCCCAGTACCTATGAAACTGTGTCACATAATACAATGTAATTAATGAATAAAAAAAAAAGAAATGTAAAAAAAAATAAATCTTTAAGAAAAAAAAAGTATGCATTGGCTTATTTTCAAGTGATAGTTACAAAGTAAAAAAGACAGAGATCTTTCCACTGACTCACTCCCCAATGGACAAGATGACCAGCCCTAGACTAAGATGAATCCTGGAGCCTGCAGCTTCTTCCAGGTCTTCCAAGTGGCTAATCAGATTCCAGGCACTTGGATGATCTCCCACTGCTTTTCCCAGGAGTTTAACTGAGAGCTGAGTTGGAAGTGGAACAGCTGACTCCATATGGGATGCTGCTGTTGTAGTTGGCAGCTTTACATATTATACCACAATGCTGGCCTTTGCTTTTGCTTTTGTACTGATGGCAACGTTTTTCTTGCCTTTACTTCTCATATGCTGATTCCTGGAAAGTGTTTTAAATATGGGAAATATTCTTTTGTTACAAATTGTGGATGAATTCTGATGGTGTATGAGGTATTTGTAGGGTAGAAGGATTGGAGTCTAACATTTCCTTCCTGTGCACTTCTCTCTTTTGTGATTTTCTAGGACATGGTTTGACTCTCTTTTCTTCATATGGTGTTAGTTAATATACCTGTGTGATCACCTGCCAAGTAGCAGCCACCACTGGCTGGGCACGGATAAGGCAAATAAAATCATAAAGTCAAGTGTCATTGTGGGATTCGGAATGGGAAAGTGTCATTGAAATTTTAAGAACTTTCATTTGGAACAATTACTAGAAAGCTGTATAGAATATAAATATATATTATATCATTTTTCCATATATATATAGGTGTAGACAAATTTGCTCTGATTGAAAGCTGTTTGCCTTCTACTGATGTTAGTGTTAACAGCAAGAAGTGTTCCAATGAAAGTCCTTACCTGGAGTCCTATGCAGCTCATTGTAGAAATAGAGAAATACTTTATACCACCCCATTCTTTCTCAGTAGCATATGTTTTAGTGACAGTATGATATTTTTTCAATTATATTTTGTAATTTGAACAATAGTAATGATAGTTGTCGAAAAATAAGTTAGCACTTGGCAGTCAAATCATTATTTGTTATTATTATGTAATTTTCATTGGAAATTCAAATTTACAGAGAGCAGAGACAGAACGAAAGCTCTTCTGTCACCTGGCTCACACTCCAAGGAGCCCCAACAGCTAGAAGTCAGCCAATCTGTATCAGGAGCAACGAATTTCTTCTAAGTCTCCCAAGCGGGTGCTGGGTCCCAAAGTAATTTGCCATCCTTCTCTGTTTTCACAGGACACAAGCAGGTGCTGGAATAAAAACGTAGCAGTCAGGATATGTATCAGCACCCATATGGGCTCCTAACACATGCAAGTTGAGGACTTTTAGCCACTATGCTACGGCGCCATGTTCAGCAACATTTATAAATAAGTAGTAGTTGTTTTCATTAACCTAATGATATCTTGAGTTTCATCACTGCCAGTTATTGAATTGTTGATACTGCTTCCAGGAAGCTTTCCTGGCACTTGTGAAGCACCACTCTTGCCCATAGAAACCGATTTCCTTTGTTTCTCCTGGCATTGTGTCTGCTTCCTGCTTTGACATTACTTAGCATAGTAAGAATCACTAAGGAAACTGGGAACAATCAAGAAAAACTCATCGCTCCCTCTGCCCACCTTCTCTTCTTGCAGGTGTAGCCCTGCAGCATGCTTCATGCTTCTAAGGCTGGAGAACACACACACACACCTTCAGTAAGTTGTTTGTTTACTTCTCATCTTGTTTTACATTCGTTTTAGGAACTTTATGATGGTTTTAAAACTAAAATGAAAAAACAAGTATGAGAGAAAGAAGGCAAAATTGTCTTAACTACGATATTGGAATTGTCAGAGCTGATTGAAACTTTCCCTTGAGGCTTTTAATAGCATAGTCAAGACATGATTACTATTACGTGATTCGAATGGAAACTAAAAATTTGCCAAGTTTGAACTTGTGTTTATTGATCATCAGATATTGTTAAAGACTGACATGCAGAAAGAGGAAAGAGACAGAGACAGGTATGTCTGCTATCTGCTGATTGATTCTCCCAGTGGTCACAGTGGTCAGGGCTGGACCATGTCACAGAAGAAGCAGGAGGTCCATCTGAGTGTCCCAGATGAGTCTCCCACCCAAGTGCTTGAGTCATCTGCCACTGCCTCCAATTCATATGGACTTAGAACTGGATTGAAAATGACATAGATGGTAGCTTAGGCTGCTATGCCATAATGACATGTCCTACTGAAGGGTGGCTTTGCTATTGCAAGGGCTTAGATTTTTGGGGTTTTGTTTTTTTGAAAGATTAATTAATTTGAAAGCTAGGTGTACTAAGAAAGAGGGAGAGAGAAACAGAGAGAGAAGGAGAGAGAGAGAGAGAGAGAGATGAAGAGACATCTCTCATGTGCTGGTTTGCTTCTCAAATAACCAGAATGAGCAGAGATGAGCAAGTCTGAAGCCATGAGCCAGGAATATTGTCCAGGTCTGCAACTTGATTACAGAAACCAAGTGCTTGAGCCATCCTCCACTTCATTTACAGGCCTGTTGTCAGGGAGTTGCATCAGGTAGTGGAACATCCAGAATATGAATCAATGTCCATGTGGGATGTAGTGGCCTTATTTGCTAAACCATAGGGCTGGGTCCCTGTTGCAAATCTCTTTGATTTTTATTTCAAATGCAAAGTTTCAGGAAAAGGAGAGAGAGCTCTTCCATGTGTAACTTTATTCTCCACTTGGCAGCAATGGCAAGAGCTAAACCTATCCAAAGCTAGGAGCCTTTTTTAGATCTGCCACAAGGGTGCATGTGCCCAAGGCCTTGAGCCATCCATAATGCTCTCCCAGGGCAAAAGCAGGAGACTGAATTGAAAATGGAACACACAGCTTCCCATTAGGGAAGTTCAGCCCATCAGGCCACAGTTCAATCCTCAGATACTGACAGCTTTCAAAGGAAGCAGGGACAGACCATGGAAACACTGACATGCTCCCTGCATCTTCCACGGAATACTCTGTACTTGGCTGCAGTTTGTGAGATGGTTAACACCACAGGCAATCCTTGAGTACCATTTGTAATACTAGTTTCATCAGTTTCCACTTACATCAATACCTAATTTCCATTTCTCTTTGTAAGCATTTTTGAATAAAGGACATTGCAATGGATATGAAGTGGTATCTCATTGTAGTTGCCATTTTCATTCACCTAATGATGAATCATGCTGAGAAATATCTCTTTAATTGCTTGTCCATTTTGGAATCTGTTTTTATTGCATTTAAGTCTTGTGGGTTTTCCTGCCAACTGGCCCCAAAACCACTGAAGGGGTGAGGCATCAGTTCTCCAGCTGCAAGAACCAGTGGGGACAGTTTGAAGACATGTCCATTTATTGTAAATCAAGCACAGCTTTTATGGACAAGGAAAGGAGAAGGCCGAAGGGCAATCTGTGGAAGTGGACTTCTGAACCAGTTCATCAGATGCCCAAGGATCCCAGAACTCATACGAGAGTGCTAGCAGGAAGTAGACTTGTTGTGTAGGACTGTGGCTGCCTTGCTGGCCAAGCATGGCTTGGAATGAGCAGCTCCTCCCTGTGCCTCCTTTCTTATTAGTTATTTGTAGCCGATCTTATCCCCTTCTGCAGTTGATTGGTTTAATTGTTAGAATCTGTTCCTGAAAACCATGTTTACTCCTTTGCTGCTAAGGTGATTATTTTATTTTCCTGTTGGCTATCCTTAGAGGGGCTTTCCTTGGTTGCCTAGGTAATCTGTTATATTGAGTTCAATGAATTGTGCATTGCTTCCCTTGCCTTGTATCTCCTGAGTCCCGATCTTTCTCAGTGTGGTTATCACACCTCAGGTCCTGGTCTCCTCAGAGGGATCATCCACACAGTCCCTGACAGGCCTCCCACCCAACAATGACACTGTAATTGAGTAGAAATCATGTTTATCCCTTTAGACCCTCCAGTCATGTCACAGGTCACCTTCTGCACACATGGTTGAAGCCTTGCCTCAGGTCATGGGCAGATAGGCTGTTAGTCATGTCCACCAGGCAGTATTTAATTTGACAATCATACTTACATTGTAGTATAAAAGTATTACTTAATTTGTACCTGATGCATAAATGAAATTGAGATTGTCCTGTGACTCTACCAGCCAGTGACATTTAGCATGTTTTTCAATGTCACAATTATGTTTAATGTTGGGAAGGCAATTGCTGAAAGCAGCCCACTCTGAATGTGCTATAACGTGTGAATTGGAGTGAAATCTTGATAATTGCAAATCTGCTTATAACTACATTCTTAAGCTGCAATTTGATAAACTTATTTTGAATTGATATTGATTGGAAAGTCAGATTTACACAGAGAAGGAGAGATGGAAAGAAAGATCTTCCATCTACTGGTTCATTCCTGAAGTGTGCACAATGGCCAGAGCAGCCAGAGTTGAATTTAAGTTATGGCAGGAGCCTGCAATGTCTTCTAGGCTTTACAGGCAGCTGCTGGGTTCCAAGGCATGAATCCCCTTCTACTGCTTTCCCAGGAAGCTGGGAGGGAATTGAGCAGCCAGGATACCAACCAGTGCCCATAAGTAATCCTGGTGCATGTAAGGGAAAGACTTTAGCTATTGCTCTACTGTGCCAGGCCCTAAATATATTTATTTATTTACTTATTTATTTATACTTTTATTTTCATTTTTTAAAATGGTACAATTACATAGAAACTGTGACTCCCAAGCCGGACAGTATTTTCCCAGGATATTATGATAATATACACCTTCATAAGGAGTCGTAATTCCATCAGTGTGTTATTTAAGTGTGCCCAAATTTGCTCCTACAGAAATGTTCCTCGGATTGGGTTCAGTGTTAGGGCTAGGCTTAGTATTACAGTGATGGCTCCATCTTTGTCAGGGTGGGAGTTGGTGTTAGGACTAGGGATTTGGTTGGGTTAGGGCTAGAATCACTTTTCGGATTGGGGCTAGAGCTAGTATCAGCATGCGGGTTAGGATGATTGCCAGGGTTGCAGATACTTCTTTATGGCTTCAGGTATGCTCTAGGTTGTAATTAGTATTCATGTAAGGCTTTGAAATAGGGGTTGGGTAAGTGCTGTATATCTTACTTTCCAATATACAGTAATACTTCTTAAAAACAAAAGAGTTATGGCTACTTTCGCTTCAATTTATGACGAGGGTCAACTTTAGGTTTACAGTTCTGCCTATAGTCTGGCTGCTGATTACAGCTATCAAAAGTCAAGAGACCGAGTCAGCGTTACAGCCAGGGTTAGTCTCAACTCTTCCTGTAAAACTAGCCCTAATTCTAATGTTAAAACTAGAGCTGCTCTCATTGACCTCTGCTTTGACTTAACCCTGTCCCAAATACTAACCTTAATCCTTGTCCATCTCTACTCCTCGCCCTAACCATAATTCTATGCCAATCGTAATCCCAAGATTTTTAAAACAACCTAACTGAAATATGACCGGTGAAGCTCAATATAAGGCCAAGCAGAGTCATAGCCCCAAGTGTCGCACCAGACCCAAACACAACACTAAAGATTCCCTTCATCCTGAACCAGCCGGATTCCTGAAACAAATCTTCCCTGAAGCCAACCCTGTCTATAACTCTAAGCCAAGCCCTAGACTTTATCTGATAATACCCCCAGACCAAATGATGACCTGATTTCTACTACTAGTACTAAGTGCATCCCTAGCTCAAACACAAATCAAACTCCTAAAACTAAACCCTACTGCTTTTTTCTGTTATTTATTAATTCTATTTTTGTCAATCTTTACATAGTTCATTAGGGTAAAAAGGTTCAAGGGCTACAGGACAGTGGGTAAGGCTATTATTTCCACATTCTCTTCTTTGACTGTATGTGGGGGTAAATGGGGAGGGAGATAAAGGGAGAAGTCGCACCCAGTCTCCACCGGACCCCAGGTCCCTGATGTGGGGCATGCTCAGAGGGTCCTGCTCAAGTGGGTGTTTTGTTTGTTTGTTCTTTCTCAAGTGGTTTAGAGAGTTGAACAGTCATGAATTGCTGCCAATCTTGCTATTGTAAGTATGATGTGGTCTTTGAAACATACACTGATTGACACAAACCATCTTCGAGTCTGCATTTGCCCAGAAATTTTGTGTGAGGTATTCCCAGTCCAGTTTCTTCAATGTACTAGCAAGTGCAGGGCCCGGCACAGCCCATCAGCCCGATCAGCTGGTTGTTGCAGTTGCTAGTTTGATTCTGTTTTCAGTCCCGACTTCCACTGGAACCAATGGGTGTTGCAGTCCAGCCTGATTCTGCACAGCACAGGCTCGGCAATGACTCTTGCATCTGTGATTGTCCTGATGACAGGGAACATTCTGATTGGCTGCATCTCGAAGACATCACAGGGCTGTGCGGCCCTACAAGCTGTCCAATCAGCAGCTGCCTGCTCATAGCAGCCCAGAATCCTATAGCCTCAGCATTCTAGAAAAGCCATGGTGACAAGCAGCATGCTCTGCAGGGTGGAGAAAGATGGTGAGTGGTCCAAGCTCTGCTTTCTTTGTCTGTGTTATAATTAGGGTAATGATTTGGCTTCGCATTAGGGTAAAGATTCGGGTTAGCATTAGGGTTAGGTTTAGAAATACAGCTAGGGTAAGGTTCAGCATTAATGATAGGCTTAGTTATGTCTACATCTGTGTCAGGGTTGGAGTCAGGGTGAGGGCTATGCATTATGCCTAGTTTAGGGTTAGAATACCATGTATGATTGGGACTAGAGCTAGAGCTAGTGTCGGAGTTCGGGTTAGAATGATGGCAAGGATTAGGGATGATCATCATTTCTGGCTTAGGGTGTGCTGTAGGGTGTAATTAGTATTAGTGCTAGGCTATTAGATAGGGTCTGGGTAAGGGCTATGTCTAGGTGTAGGGTTAGGTTAATGCCTGGGTTTGAATTATGTTAATATTAGTGCTGGAGCGAGATTCGGAGTAAGAGTAGAGTTATTCCAGGATTAGTGTTATGATTCAGGCTTGATTTATACTTAGTAAGATTAGGATCATGGTCATGGCAAGAGTTAGGGTTCTTGTTAGTAGCTGAGTAAGAATTATGCTGGGTCTGGCACAATAGCCTAGCAGTAAAAGTTCTTGCCTTCCATGTGCCGAGATCACATTTGGTGCCAGTTCTAATTGCAGAAGGGCCGCTTCCCATCAGCACCGTGACTGTGTTCTGGGAAAGCAATCTGGTATGGCCCAAAGCTTTGGGTTGCTGCACCCATGTGGAAGACCTGTGAGAGGCTGTGTGCTCCTGGCTTCAGATTGCTATGGCTATGGCAGTTATGGCTGCTTGGGGAGTGAATCATCAGATGGAAAATTTTCCTGTCTCTCCTGCTTTCTGTATATCTGACTTTGAAATGTAAGGAAATAAATTATATAAAAATGAATTATGGCAAGTTCAGATTGAATTTTTGACAAGGGTCAACTTCAGTGTTAGGATTCGGCCTACAGCATGGCTGATGATTACAGCTGTAAAAGTCAAGAGACTGAGTTAGCATTGCAGTCAGGGTTAGGCTTAGGAATAATGCTAAGGTTGGTTCTAGCTTTAGAGGTAGGTGTGGAAGGAGATTGAGGGTTAGGGTCAAGTTTAAGGCTGGGGTTTGAGACAGAGCTTGGGTTATTTCTAGAGATTATTATTATTTTTGTTTAGGATTAAGGACAACCAAATCTTAACTCTCATCTAGCCCTAATGTGAGCACTAACCATAACCCTATTGTTAACCCTAAACTAATTCCCAATTCTAAATCTAACCCTGATTCTAAGTCGAGTCCTACCGCTCGCCCAAGTTCTAACCCTTAATCCTATAATGAATCCTACTGTATCTCTGACCCCAGCACTATCCAAAGCTCAAATTCCAAATCTAACCCTAATAATTATGCCCTAATGCAAACTTTAGCCCTGCCCTAATCCTAAAGATGGGTTTACCTTGAATTAAAGCTCTAACCATAATACCAAATAAGTCTTAGATAATGGCCCTCTTCCTGTCCTAAACCTGACACTTCCCCTGACATTAACCTTAGCTCTAACCTGAACCCTCACACTGAGTTTCAACCAACTGCAGTCCTAGCCCTAACACTAATCATAGCTCTAAATCCTTTTACTAACTATTGCCCTAGTTCTAATGTTATCCTCTCTGTATAACCATTGAGGTATCCCTAATGTTAACCATAACATGAGCACCAATCATAGCCATAGTTGTAACTGTAGTCCTACTTTTCCTCCTAACTGAAAACTTACCTCTACTCTACCCTAAGAGTAACATCAAGTCATAGCCGTAACACTAACACTAACCTTAACCCTAAAACTAATATCCATTATCTCACTACTCCTAACTCTAGTTCTTTTTTTTTTTTTTATTACAAAGTCAGACATACAGAGAGGAGAGACAGACATGAACATCTTCCGTCCCATGATTCACTCCCCAAGAGAGCCGCAACGGCCGGTGCTGTGCTGATCCAAAGCCGGGAGCCAGGAACTTCTTTTGGGTCTCCCACATGGATGCAGGGTCTCAAGGCTTTGGGCCATCCTTGACTGCTTTCCCAGGCCACAAGCTGGGAGCTGGATGGGAAGTGGAGCTGCCGGGATTGCAACTGGCACCCATGTGGGATCCCGAGTGCATTCAAGGCGAGGACTTTAGCCACTAGTCCATGCTTCCGAGCCCTCTAGTTCTAACCTTAACTTCAACCTTAGCACTTGCCTTCACCCTAGGCCGAATGCTAACACCAGTCTTAAACCTAGTGACAATGTAGCACTCACCCAAACTTTGATACTAGCCCATTCCTGACACTGCAGATTTCCTTAACCTTAACTGTAATGCTAACCCTAATGCCAATCAAATCTCTAGCCATAATCCTAACGCTAGTCTTAACTTTTACTATAAAACTAGCCCTAATTCTAATCTTAACCCCAACATTAATACTTATCATAGATCTATGCTTTGACTTAACCCTGTGCCAAACACTAACCTTAATCCTTGTCCATCTCTACTGCTCACCCTAGCCATAGTCCTACACCAATCATAATCCCAAGATTTTTAAAACAATGTAACTCATAATCTAAATATGAACGTTCAAGCTCAACATAATGCCAAGCAGAGTCATAGCTCCAAGTGTCACACCAGACCCAAACACAACACTAAAGATTCCCTTCATCCTGAACCAGCCGGGTTCCTGAAACAAATCTTCCCTGAGGCCAGCCCTTTCTGGAACTCTAAGCCAAGCCCTAGACTTTACCTGATCATACCCCTAGACCAAATGATGACCTGATTTCTACTACTAGTACTAAGTGCATCCCTAGCTCAAACACAAATCAAACTCCTAAAGCTAACCAAAACTCCTTTTGACTTTGTTTAATTCTATTTTTGACAATCTTGACATAGTTCATTAGAGTAAAAAGGTTCAAGGGCTACAGGACAGTGGGTAAGGCTATTATTTCCACATTCTCTTCTTTGACTGTATGTGGGGGTAAATGGGGAGGGAGATAAAGGGAGAAGTCGCACCCAGTCTCCACCGGACCCCAGGTCCCTGATGTGGGGCATGCTCAGAGGGTCCTGCTCAAGTGGGTGTTTTGTTTGTTTGTTTTTTCTCAAGTGGTTTAGAGAGTTCAACAGTCATGAATTGCTGCCAATCTTGCAACTGCAAGTACGATGAGGTCTCTGAAGCATACACTGATTGACACAGTCCATCTTCGAGTCTGCGTTTGCCCAGGTTTTCACTGCCAATACATGGCTGAGGTGCGTGATTGACTTGTTCTGTCTTCCGTCTTTTCTTGGTTAGGATTCTGAGTCCAACATTTTGATTGGGGAGGTCTCCAAAGAAATTTTGTGTGAGGTATTCCCAGTCCAGTTTCTTGAATGTACTAGCAAGTGCAGGGCCCGGCACAGCCCATCAGCCCGCTCAGCTGGTTGTTGCAGTTCCTGGGTTGGTTCTGTTTTCAGTCCCGACTTCCACTGGAACCAATGGGTGTTGCAGTCCAGCCTGATGCTGCCCAGCACAGGCTCGGCCATCACTCTTGCTTCACTCACATAACTTCTGTGGCTGTTCTGATGACAGGGAGCATTCTGATTGGCTGCCTCTCAAAGACCTCACAGGACTGTGTGGCCCTATAAGCTGTCCAATCAGCAGCTGCCTGGTCATAGCAGCCCAGAATCCTGTAGCCTCAGCATTCTAGAAGAGCCATGGTGACAGCCTCCTCTGCATGGTGGAGAAAAATGGGTGAGTGGCTCAAGCTCTGCTTTCTCTGGTCTTTCTTCCCCACAGGCCCTGGGAATGAGGATTTTCAGGCTTCATGGAAGCCAGCAGAGCGTGAGTGTGTGTGGTTGGGTTTCCGTTGAGTGTGAGTTTGGAAATCCGCTGAAAATGTAGTGAAGCCTAGGGCCTTTTCAACACTGGTAGTGTGAAAGCATTTCACTTTTCTGTCAGTCAGAATGCTTGTGCCTCTCCGATGAGCCAAATGGATCCTAGCTCCCCATTAAATGTAGTATGTGGAAAAGCATTTGGATTGTAGAAGAGCCAGGTCAAGCTGATTTCCATAGGCAGACATTACATGACATTTCCTGTCATGGCTCTCAGTGAATTTTCTCTAGGGCAGTCCAGTGTCATGCAACTGGGTCACCATAGTGCAAAAGGGGTCAGTACAAGGATCAGGTGAGGTTCAATGTTGTGGTTAGGTGTAGGGTTAGAATCAGGGTTATGATTTTATCTAGAGATATGATAGTGTTTATGTCAAAGCCTAGATTTAAGGTTAGGACTGATTTTCTTTTCAAGGTTATGTTAGGCCTATGTAAGTTATTAGGAATAGATCTAGGAATAAGTTTAGATGTAATTAGGGTTAGGGTTAGAACTAATGCTAAAGGTTAGGTTTAGTAGTGACATAACTTTTAGGATTGAGATAGGACTTATTGCTAGCCCAGTGGTTAGGGTTTTGGATAAACTTACAAATAGAATTAGGTACAGACCTATGTTTTGTATGTTGCATTAAGCAGGATTCGCATTAGGATTTTTTGGGGGGGATAGATTAATGGTTGGATTAGTGGCAGATACAGAGTCTTGCTGTATTTCTGGTTCATACTTAGTTTTCATTAGTGTTGGATTGAAGGTTATTGTTAGGATTGGTGTAAGGACTATGTGGCTTTAGAATAGAGTTAGGGTTACAATTAATGTGAGGATTAAAGCTTGGCTACATTTCGGGTTAAGATGCTGTTTTGTGTTTAGTTTTATGGTTAGGTTAGAGTCAATGGTAGGATTACTCTGCTTAGAGCTAGAGTTAATACTGGGGGAGGGCTAATGCTAGCGCTAAAGTTCTGCTAGGGTTAAGGTTAGGACACAATCTAGTGTTAGGTTTATGATTAAGGTTTGGCTACATTTGGATTTAGGTTTTGTGTTATAATTAGGGTAATGATTTGGCTTCGCATTAGGGTAAAGATTCGGGTTAGCATTAGGGTAATGTTCAGTATTAATGATAGGCTTAGTTATGTCTACATCTGTGTCAGGGTTGGAGTCAGGGTGAGGGCTATGCATTATGCCTAGTTTAGGGTTAGAATACCATGTATGATTGGGACTAGAGCTAGAGCTAGTGTCGGAATTCGGGTTAGAATGATGGCAAGGATTAAGGATAATCATCATTTCTGGCTTAGGGTGTGCTGTAGGGTGCAATTAGTATTAGTGCTAGGCTATTAGATAGGGTCTGGGTAAGGGCTATGTCTAGGTGTAGGGTTAGGTTAATGCCTGGGTTTGAATTATGTTAATATTAGTGCTGGAGCGAGATTCGGAGTAAGAGTAGAGTTATTCCAGGATTAGTGTTATGATTCAGGCTTGATTTATACTTAGTAAGATTAGGATCATGGTCATAGGAAGAGTTAGGGTTCTTGTTATTAGCTGAGTAAGAATTGTGCTGGGTCTGGCACAATAGCCTAGCAGTAAAAGTTCTTGCCTTCCATGTGCCGAGATCACATTTGGTGCCAGTTCTAATTGCAGAAGGGCCGCTTCCCATCAGCACCGTGATTGTGTTCTGGGAAAGCAATCTGGTATGGCCCAAAGCTTTGGGTTGCTGCACCCATGTGGAAGACCTGTGAGAGGCTGTGTGCTCCTGGCTTCAGATTGCTATGGCTATGGCAGTTATGGCTGCTTGGGGAGTGAATCATCAGATGGAAAATTTTCCTCTCTGTCTCTCCTGCTTTCTGTATATCTGACTTTGAAATGTAAAGAAATAAATTATATAAAAATGAATTATGGCAAGTTCAGATTGAATTTTTGACAAGGGTCAACTTCAGTGTTAGGATTCGGCCTACAGCATGGCTGATGATTACCGCTGTGAAAGTCAAGAGACTGAGTTAGCATTACAGTCAGGGTTAGGCTTAGGAATAATGCTAAGGTTGGTTCTAGGTTTAGAGGTAGGTGTGGAAGGAGATTGAGGGTTAGGGTCAAGTTTAAGGCTGGGGTTTGAGATAGAGCTTGGGTTATTTCTTGAGATTATTATTATTTTTGTTTAGGATTAAGGACAACCAAATCTTAACTCTCATCTAGCCCTAATGTGAGCACTAACCATAACCCTATCGTTAACCCTAAACTAATTCCCAATTCTAAATCTAACCCTGATTCTAAGTCGAGTCCTACCCCTCGCCCAAGTTCTAACCCTTAATCCTATAATGAATCCTACTGTATCTCTGACCCCAGCACTATCCAAAGCTCAAATTCTAAATCTAACCCTAATAATTATGCCCTAATGCAAACTTTAGCCCTGCCCTAATCCTAAAGATGGGTTTACCTTGAATTAAAGCTCTAACCATAATACCAAATAAGTCTTAGATAAGGGCGCTCTTCCTGTCCTAAACCTGACACTTCCCCTGACATTAACCTTAGCTCTAACCTGAACCCTCACACTGAGTTTCAACCAACTGCAGTCCTAGCCCTGACACTAATCATAGCTCTAAATCCTTTTACTAACTATTGCCCTAGTTCTAATGTTATCCTCTCTGTATAACCATTGAGGTATCCCTAATGTTAACCATAACATGAGCACCAATCATAGCCATAGTTGTAACTGTAGTCCTACTTTTCCTCCTAACTGAAAACCTAACCCTACTCTACCCTAAGAGTAACATCAAGTCATAGCCGTAACACTAACACTAACCTTAACCCTAAAACTAATATCCATTATCACACTACTCCTAACTCTAGTTCTTTTTTTTTTTTTATTACGAAGTCAGACATGCAGAGAGGAGGAGGAGAGACAGAAATGAACATCTTCCGTCCCATGATTCACTCCTCAAGTGAGCTGCAACGGCCGGTGCTGTGCTGATCCAAAGCCGGGAGCCAGGAACCTCTTTCAGGTCTCCCACATGGGTGCAGGGTCTCAAGGCTTTGGGCCATCGTTGACTGCTTTCCCAGGCCACAAGCTGGGAGCTGGATGGGAAGTGGAGCTGCCGGGATTGCAACTGGCACCCATGTGGGATCCCGAGTGCATTCAAGGTGAGGACTTTAGCCACTAGTCCATGCTTCCGAGCCCTCTAGTTCTAACCTTAACTTCAACCTTAGCACTTGCCTTCACCCTAGGCCGAATGCTAACACCAGTCTTAAACCTAGTGACAATGTAGCACTCACCCAAACTTTGATACTAGCCCATTCCTGACACTGCAGATTTCCTTAACCTTAACTGTAATGCTAACCCTAATGCCAATCAAATCTCTAGCCATAATCCTAACGCTAGTCTTAACTTTTACTATAAAACTAGCCCTGATTCTAATCTTAACCCCAACATTAATACTTATCATAGATCTATGCTTTGACTTAACCCTGTGCCAAACACTAACCTTAATCCTTGTCCATCTCTACTGCTCACCCTAGCCATAGTCCTACACCAATCATAATCCCAAGATTTTTAAAACAAAGTAACTCATAATCTAAATATGAACGTTCAAGCTCAACATAATGCCAAGCAGAGTCATAGCTCCAAGTGTCGCACCAGACCCAAACACAACACTAAAGATTCCCTTCAACCTGAAACAGCCGGGTTCCTGAAACAAATCTTTCCTGAGGCCAGCCCTTTCTGGAACTCTAAGCCAAGCCCTAGACTTTACCTGATCATACCCCTAGACCAAATGATGACCTGATTTCTACTACGAGTACTAAGTGCATCCCTAGCTCAAACACAAATCAAACTCCTAAAGCTAACCAAAACTCCTTTTGGCTTTGTTTAATTCTATTTTTGACAATCTTGACATAGTTCATTAGAGTAAAAAGGTTCAAGGGCTACAGGACAGTGGGTAAGGCTATTATTTCCACATTCTCTTCTTTGACTGTATGTGGGGGTAAATGGGGAGGGAGATAAAGGGAGAAGTCGCACCCAGTCTCCACCGGACCCCAGGTCCCTGATGTGGGGCATGCTCAGAGGGTCCTGCTCAAGTGGGTGTTTTGTTTGTTTGTTTTTTCTCAAGTGGTTTAGAGAGTTCAACAGTCATGAATTGCTGCCAATCTTGCAACTGCAAGTACGATGAGGTCTCTGAAGCATACACTGATTGACACAGTCCATCTTCGAGTCTGCGTTTGCCCAGGTTTTCACTGCCAATACATGGCTGAGGTGCGTGATTGACTTGTTCTGTCTTCCGTCTTTTCTTGGTTAGGATTCTGAGTCCAACATTTTGATTGGGGAGGTCTCCAAAGAAATTTTGTGTGAGGTATTCCCAGTCCAGTTTCTTGAATGTACTAGCAAGTGCAGGGCCCGGCACAGCCCATCAGCCCGCTCAGCTGGTTGTTGCAGTTCCTGGGTTGGTTCTGTTTTCAGTCCCGACTTCCACTGGAACCAATGGGTGTTGCAGTCCAGCCTGATGCTGCCCAGCACAGGCTCGGCCATCACTCTTGCTTCACTCACATAACTTCTGTGGCTGTTCTGATGACAGGGAGCATTCTGATTGGCTGCATCTCAAAGACCTCACAGGACTGTGTGGCCCTATAAGCTGTCCAATCAGCAGCTGCCTGGTCATAGCAGCCCAGAATCCTGTATCCTCAGCATTCTAGAAGAGCCATGGTGACAGCCTCCTCTGCATGGTGGAGAAAAATGGGTGAGTGGCTCAAGCTCTGCTTTCTCTGGTCTTTCTTCCCCACAGGCCCTGGGAATGAGGATTTTCAGGCTCCATGGAAGCCAGCAGAGTGTGAGTGTGTGTGGTTGTGTTTCCGTTGAGTGTGAGTTTGGAAATCCGCTGAAAATGTAGTGAAGCCTAGGGCCTTTTCAACACTGGTAGTGTGAAAGCATTTCACTTTTCTGTCAGTCAGAATGCTTGTGCCTCTCCGATGAGCCAAATGGATCCTAGCTCCCCATTAAATGTAGTATGTGGAATAGCGTTTGGATTGTAGAAGAGCCAGGTCAAGCTGATTTCCATAGGCAGACATTACATGACATTTCCTGTCATGGCTCTCAGTGAATTTTCTCTAGTGCAGTCCAGTGTCATGCAACTGGGTCACCATAGTGCAAAAGGGGTCAGTACAAGGACCAGGTGAGGTTCGATGTTGTGGTTAGGTGTAGGGTTAGAATCAGGGTTATGATTTTATCTAGAGATATGATATGTTTATGTCAAAGCCTAGATTTAAGGTTAGGACTGATTTTCTTTTCAAGGTTATGTTAGGCCTATGTAAATTATTAGGAATAGATCTAGGAATAAGTTTAGATGTAATTAGGGTTAGGGTTAGAACTAATGCTAAAGGTTAGGTTTAGTAGTGACATAACTTTTAGGATTGAGATAGGACTTATTGCTAGCCCAGTGGTTAGGGTTTTGGATAAACTTACAAATAGAATTAGGTACAGACCTATGTTTTGTATGTTGCATTAAGCAGGATTCGCATTAGGATTTTTTTGGGGGGATAGATTAATGTTTGGATTAGTGGCAGATACAGAGTCTTGCTGTATTTCTGGTTCATACTTAGTTTTCATTAGTGTTGGATTGAAGGTTATTGTTAGGATTGGTGTAAGGACTATGTGGCTTTAGAATAGAGTTAGGGTTACAATTAATGTGAGGATTAAAGCTTGGCTACATTTCGGGTTAAGATGCTGTTTTGTGTCTAGTTTTATGGTTAGGTTAGAGTCAATGGTAGGATTACTCTGCTTAGAGCTAGAGTTAACACTGGGGGAGGGCTAATGCTAGCGCTAAAGTTCTGCTAGGGTTAAGGTTAGGACACAATCTAGTGTTAGGTTTATGATTAAGGTTTGGCTACATTTGGATTTAGGTTTTGTGTTATAATTAGGGTAATGATTTGACTTCGCATTAGGGTAAAGATTCGGGTTAGCATTAGGGTTAGGTTTAGAAATACAGCTAGGGTAAGGTTCAGTATTAGTGATAGGCTTAGTTATGTCTACATCTGTGTCAGGGTTGGAGTCAGGGTGAGGGCTATGCATTATGCCTAGTTTAGGGTTAGAATACCATGTATGATTGGGACTAGAGCTAGAGCTAGTGTCGGAATTCGGGTTAGAATGATGGCAAGGATTAAGGATAATCATCATTTCTGGCTTAGGGTGTGCTGTAGGGTGTAATTAGTATTAGTGCTAGGCTATTAGATAGGGTCTGGGTAAGGGCTATGTCTAGGTGTAGGGTTAGGTTAATGCCTGGGTTTGAATTATGTTAATATTAGTGCTGGAGCGAGATTCGGAGTAAGAGTAGAGTTATTCCAGGATTAGTGTTATGATTCAGGCTTGATTTATACTTAGTAAGATTAGGATCATGGTCATAGGAAGAGTTAGGGTTCTTGTTATTAGCTGAGTAAGAATTGTGCTGGGTCTGGCACAATAGCCTAGCAGTAAAAGTTCTTGCCTTCCATGTGCCGAGATCACATTTGGTGCCAGTTCTAATTGCAGAAGGGCCGCTTCCCATCAGCACCGTGATTGTGTTCTGGGAAAGCAATCTGGTATGGCCCAAAGCTTTGGGTTGCTGCACCCATGTGGAAGACCTGTGAGAGGCTGTGTGCTCCTGGCTTCAGATTGCTATGGCTATGGCAGTTATGGCTGCTTGGGGAGTGAATCATCAGATGGAAAATTTTCCTCTCTGTCTCTCCTGCTTTCTGTATATCTGACTTTGAAATGTAAAGAAATAAATTATATAAAAATGAATTATGGCAAGTTCAGATTGAATTTTTGACAAGGGTCAACTTCAGTGTTAGGATTCGGCCTACAGCATGGCTGATGATTACCGCTGTGAAAGTCAAGAGACTGAGTTAGCATTACAGTCAGGGTTAGGCTTAGGAATAATGCTAAGGTTGGTTCTAGGTTTAGAGGTAGGTGTGGAAGGAGATTGAGGGTTAGGGTCAAGTTTAAGGCTGGGGTTTGAGATAGAGCTTGGGTTATTTCTTGAGATGATTATTATTTTTGTTTAGGATTAAGGACAACCAAATCTTAACTCTCATCTAGCCCTAATGTGAGCACTAACCATAACCCTATCGTTAACCCTAAACTAATTCCCAATTCTAAATCTAACCCTGATTCTAAGTCGAGTCCTACCCCTCGCCCAAGTTCTAACCCTTAATCCTATAATGAATCCTACTGTATCTCTGACCCCAGCACTATCCAAAGCTCAAATTCTAAATCTAACCCTAATAATTATGCCCTAATGCAAACTTTAGCCCTGCCCTAATCCTAAAGATGGGTTTACCTTGAATTAAAGCTCTAACCATAATACCAAATAAGTCTTAGATAAGGGCGCTCTTCCTGTCCTAAACCTGACACTTCCCCTGACATTAACCTTAGCTCTAACCTGAACCCTCACACTGAGTTTCAACCAACTGCAGTCCTAGCCCTGACACTAATCATAGCTCTAAATCCTTTTACTAACTATTGCCCTAGTTCTAATGTTATCCTCTCTGTATAACCATTGAGGTATCCCTAATGTTAACCATAACATGAGCACCAATCATAGCCATAGTTGTAACTGTAGTCCTACTTTTCCTCCTAACTGAAAACCTAACCCTACTCTACCCTAAGAGTAACATCAAGTCATAGCCGTAACACTAACACTAACCTTAACCCTAAAACTAATATCCATTATCACTCTACTCCTAACTCTAGTTCTTTTTTTTTTTATTACAAAGTCAGACATGCAGAGAGGAGGAGGAGAGACAGACATGAACATCTTCCGTCCCATGATTCATTCCCCAAGTGAGCTGCAACGGCCGGTGCTGTGCTGATCCAAAGCCGGGAGCCAGGAACCTCTTTCGGGTCTCCCACATGGGTGCAGGGTCTCAAGGCTTTGGGCCATCCTTGACTGCTTTCCCAGGCCACAAGCTGGGAGCTGGATGGGAAGTGGAGCTGCCGGGATTGCAACTGGCACCCATGTGGGATCCCGAGTGCATTCAAGGTGAGGACTTTAGCCACTAGTCCATGCTTCCGAGCCCTCTAGTTCTAACCTTAACTTCAACCTCAGCACTTGCCTTCACCCTAGGCCGAATGCTAACACCAGTCTTAAACCTAGTGACAATGTAGCACTCACCCAAACTTTGATACTAGCCCATTCCTGACACTGCAGATTTCCTTAACCTTAACTGTAATGCTAACCCTAATGCCAATCAAATCTCTAGCCATAATCCTAATGCTAGTCTTAACTTTTACTGTAAAACTAGCCCTAATTCTAATCTTAACCCCAACATTAATACTTATCATAGATCTATGCTTTGACTTAACCCTATGCCAAACACTAACCTTAATCCTTGTCCATCTCTACTGCTCACCCTAACCATAGTCCTGCACCAATCATGATCCCAAGATTTTTTAAAACAATGTAACTCATAATCTAAATATGAACGTTCAAGCTCAACATAATGCCAAGCAGAGTCATAGCTCCAAGTGTCACACCAGACCCAAACACAACAGTAAAGATTCCCTTCATCCTGAACCAGCCGGGTTCCTGAAACAAATCTTCCCTGAGGCCAGCCCTTTCTGGAACTCTAAGCCAAGCCCTAGACTTTACCTGATCATACCCCTAGACCAAATGATGACCTGATTTCTACTACTAGTACTAAGTGCATCCCTAGCTCAAACACAAATCAAACTCCTAAAGCTAACCAAAACTCCTTTTGGCTTTGTTTAATTCTATTTTTGACAATCTTGACATAGTTCATTAGAGTAAAAAGGTTCAAGGGCTACAGGACAGTGGGTAAGGCTATTATTTCCACATTCTCTTCTTTGACTGTATGTGGGGGTAAATGGGGAGGGAGATAAAGGGAGAAGTCGCACCCAGTCTCCACCGGACCCCAGGTCCCTGATGTGGGGCATGCTCAGAGGGTCCTGCTCAAGTGGGTGTTTTGTTTGTTTGTTTTTTCTCAAGTGGTTTAGAGAGTTCAACAGTCATGAATTGCTGCCAATCTTGCAACTGCAAGTACGATGAGGTCTCTGAAGCATACACTGATTGACACAGTCCATCTTCGAGTCTGCGTTTGCCCAGGTTTTCACTGCCAATACATGGCTGAGGTGGGTGATTGACTTGTTCTGTCTTCCGTCTTTTCTTGGTTAGGATTCTGAGTCCAACATTTTGATTGGGGAGGTCTCCAAAGAAATTTTGTGTGAGGTATTCCCAGTCCAGTTTCTTGAATGTACTAGCAAGTGCAGGGCCCGGCACAGCCCATCAGCCCGCTCAGCTGGTTGTTGCAGTTCCTGGGTTGGTTCTGTTTTCAGTCCCGACTTCCACTGGAACCAATGGGTGTTGCAGTCCAGCCTGATGCTGCCCAGCACAGGCTCGGCCATCACTCTTGCTTCACTCACATAACTTCTGTGGCTGTTCTGATGACAGGGAGCATTCTGATTGGCTGCATCTCAAAGACCTCACAGGACTGTGTGGCCCTATAAGCTGTCCAATCAGCAGCTGCCTGGTCATAGCAGCCCAGAATCCTGTAGCCTCAGCATTCTAGAAGAGCCATGGTGACAGCCTCCTCTGCATGGTGGAGAAAAATGGGTGAGTGGCTCAAGCTCTGCTTTCTCTGGTCTTTCTTCCCCACAGGCCCTGGGAATGAGGATTTTCAGGCTCCATGGAAGCCAGCAGAGTGTGAGTGTGTGTGGTTGTGTTTCCGTTGAGTGTGAGTTTGGAAATCCGCTGAAAATGTAGTGAAGCCTAGGGCCTTTTCAACACTGGTAGTGTGAAAGCATTTCACTTTTCTGTCAGTCAGAATGCTTGTGCCTCTCCGATGAGCCAAATGGATCCTAGCTCCCCATTAAATGTAGCATGTGGAATAGCGTTTGGATTGTAGAAGAGCCAGGTCAAGCTGATTTCCATAGGCAGACATTACATGACATTTCCTGTCATGGCTCTCAGTGAATTTTCTCTAGTGCAGTCCAGTGTCATGCAACTGGGTCACCATAGTGCAAAAGGGGTCAGTACAAGGACCAGGTGAGGTTCGATGTTGTGGTTAGGTGTAGGGTTAGAATCAGGGTTATGATTTTATCTAGAGATATGATAGTGTTTATGTCAAAGCCTAGATTTAAGGTTAGGACTGATTTTCTTTTCAAGGTTATGTTAGGCCTATGTAAATTATTAGGAATAGATCTAGGAATAAGTTTAGATGTAATTAGGGTTAGGGTTAGAACTAATGCTAAAGGTTAGGTTTAGTAGTGACATAACTTTTAGGATTGAGATAGGACTTATTGCTAGCCCAGTGGTTAGGGTTTTGGATAAACTTACAAATAGAATTAGGTACAGACCTATGTTTTATATGTTGCATTAAGCAGGATTCGCATTAGGATTTTTTGGGGGGGATAGATTAATGTTTGGATTAGTGGCAGATACAGAGTCTTGCTGTATTTCTGGTTCATACTTAGTTTTCATTAGTGTTGGATTGAAGGTTATTGTTAGGATTGGTGTAAGGACTATGTGGCTTTAGAATAGAGTTAGGGTTACAATTAATGTGAGGATTAAAGCTTGGCTACATTTCGGGTTAAGATGCTGTTTTGTGTCTAGTTTTATGGTTAGGTTAGAGTCAATGGTAGGATTACTCTGCTTAGAGCTAGAGTTAACACTGGGGGAGGGCTATTGCTAGCGCTAAAGTTCTGCTAGGGTTAAGGTTAGGACACAATCTAGTGTTAGGTTTATGATTAAGGTTTGGCTACATTTGGATTTAGGTTTTGTGTTATAATTAGGGTAATGATTTGACTTCGCATTAGGGTAAAGATTCGGGTTAGCATTAGGGTTAGGTTTAGAAATACAGCTAGGGTAGGGTTCAGTATTAGTGATAGGCTTAGTTATGTCTACATCTGTGTCAGGGTTGGAGTCAGGGTGAGGGCTATGCATTATGCCTAGTTTAGGGTTAGAATACCATGTATGATTGGGACTAGAGCTAGAGCTAGTGTCGGAATTCGGGTTAGAATGATGGCAAGGATTAAGGATAATCATCATTTCTGGCTTAGGGTGTGCTGTAGGGTGTAATTAGTATTAGTGCTAGGCTATTAGATAGGGTCTGGGTAAGGGCTATGTCTAGGTGTAGGGTTAGGTTAATGCCTGGGTTTGAATTATGTTAATATTAGTGCTGGAGCGAGATTCGGAGTAAGAGTAGAGTTATTCCAGGATTAGTGTTATGATTCAGGCTTGATTTATACTTAGTAAGATTAGGATCATGGTCATAGGAAGAGTTAGGGTTCTTGTTATTAGCTGAGTAAGAATTGTGCTGGTTCTGGCACAATAGCCTAGCAGTAAAAGTTCTTGCCTTCCATGTGCCGAGATCACATTTGGTGCCAGTTCTAATTGCAGAAGGGCCGCTTCCCATCAGCACCGTGATTGTGTTCTGGGAAAGCAATCTGGTATGGCCCAAAGCTTTGGGTTGCTGCACCCATGTGGAAGACCTGTGAGAGGCTGTGTGCTCCTGGCTTCAGATTGCTATGGCTATGGCAGTTATGGCTGCTTGGGGAGTGAATCATCAGATGGAAAATTTTCCTCTCTGTCTCTCCTGCTTTCTGTATATCTGACTTTGAAATGTAAAGAAATAAATTATATAAAAATGAATTATGGCAAGTTCAGATTGAATTTTTGACAAGGGTCAACTTCAGTGTTAGGATTCGGCCTACAGCATGGCTGATGATTACCGCTGTGAAAGTCAAGAGACTGAGTTAGCATTACAGTCAGGGTTAGGCTTAGGAATAATGCTAAGGTTGGTTCTAGGTTTAGAGGTAGGTGTGGAAGGAGATTGAGGGTTAGGGTCAAGTTTAAGGCTGGGGTTTGAGATAGAGCTTGGGTTATTTCTTGAGATGATTATTATTTTTGTTTAGGATTAAGGACAACCAAATCTTAACTCTCATCTAGCCCTAATGTGAGCACTAACCATAACCCTATCGTTAACCCTAAACTAATTCCCAATTCTAAATCTAACCCTGATTCTAAGTCGAGTCCTACCCCTCGCCCAAGTTCTAACCCTTAATCCTATAATGAATCCTACTGTATCTCTGACCCCAGCACTATCCAAAGCTCAAATTCTAAATCTAACCCTAATGATTATGCCCTAATGCAAACTTTAGCCCTGCCCTAATCCTAAAGATGGGTTTACCTTGAATTAAAGCTCTAACCATAATACCAAATAAGTCTTAGATAAGGGCGCTCTTCCTGTCCTAAACCTGACACTTCCCCTGACATTAACCTTAGCTCTAACCTGAACCCTCACACTGAGTTTCAACCAACTGCAGTCCTAGCCCTGACACTAATCATAGCTCTAAATCCTTTTACTAACTATTGCCCTAGTTCTAATGTTATCCTCTCTGTATAACCATTGAGGTATCCCTAATGTTAACCATAACATGAGCACCAATCATAGCCATAGTTGTAACTGTAGTCCTACTTTTCCTCCTAACTGAAAACCTAACCCTACTCTACCCTAAGAGTAACATCAAGTCATAGCCGTAACACTAACACTAACCTTAACCCTAAAACTAATATCCATTATCACTCTACTCCTAACTCTAGTTCTTTTTTTTTTTATTACAAAGTCAGACATGCTGAGAGGAGGAGGAGAGACAGACATGAACATCTTCCGTCCCATGATTCACTCCCCAAGTGAGCTGCAACGGCCGGTGCTGTGCTGATCCAAAGCCGGGAGCCAGGAACCTCTTTCGGGTCTCCCACATGGGTGCAGGGTCTCAAGGCTTTGGGCCATCCTTGACTGCTTTCCCAGGCCACAAGCTGGGAGCTGGATGGGAAGTGGAGCTGCCGGGATTGCAACTGGCACCCATGTGGGATCCCGAGTGCATTCAAGGTGAGGACTTTAGCCACTAGTCCATGCTTCCGAGCCCTCTAGTTCTAACCTTAACTTCAACCTCAGCACTTGCCTTCACCCTAGGCCGAATGCTAACACCAGTCTTAAACCTAGTGACAATGTAGCACTCACCCAAACTTTGATACTAGCCCATTCCTGACACTGCAGATTTCCTTAACCTTAACTGTAATGCTAACCCTAATGCCAATCAAATCTCTAGCCATAATCCTAATGCTAGTCTTAACTTTTACTGTAAAACTAGCCCTAATTCTAATCTTAACCCCAACATTAATACTTATCATAGATCTATGCTTTGACTTAACCCTATGCCAAACACTAACCTTAATCCTTGTCCATCTCTACTGCTCACCCTAACCATAGTCCTGCACCAATCATGATCCCAAGATTTTTAAAACAATGTAACTCATAATCTAAATATGAACGTTCAAGCTCAACATAATGCCAAGCAGAGTCATAGCTCCAAGTGTCACACCAGACCCAAACACAACACTAAAGATTCCCTTCATCCTGAACCAGCCGGGTTCCTGAAACAAATCTTCCCTGAGGCCAGCCCTTTCTGGAACTCTAAGCCAAGCCCTAGACTTTACCTGATCATACCCCTAGACCAAATGATGACCTGATTTCTACTACTAGTACTAAGTGCATCCCTAGCTCAAACACAAATCAAACTCCTAAAGCTAACCAAAACTCCTTTTGGCTTTGTTTAATTCTATTTTTGACAATCTTGACATAGTTCATTAGAGTAAAAAGGTTCAAGGGCTACAGGACAGTGGGTAAGGCTATTATTTCCACATTCTCTTCTTTGACTGTATGTGGGGGTAAATGGGGAGGGAGATAAAGGGAGAAGTCGCACCCAGTCTCCACCGGACCCCAGGTCCCTGATGTGGGGCATGCTCAGAGGGTCCTGCTCAAGTGGGTGTTTTGTTTGTTTGTTTTTTCTCAAGTGGTTTAGAGAGTTCAACAGTCATGAATTGCTGCCAATCTTGCAACTGCAAGTACGATGAGGTCTCTGAAGCATACACTGATTGACACAGTCCATCTTCGAGTCTGCGTTTGCCCAGGTTTTCACTGCCAATACATGGCTGAGGTGGGTGATTGACTTGTTCTGTCTTCCGTCTTTTCTTGGTTAGGATTCTGAGTCCAACATTTTGATTGGGGAGGTCTCCAAAGAAATTTTGTGTGAGGTATTCCCAGTCCAGTTTCTTGAATGTACTAGCAAGTGCAGGGCCCGGCACAGCCCATCAGCCCGCTCAGCTGGTTGTTGCAGTTCCTGGGTTGGTTCTGTTTTCAGTCCCGACTTCCACTGGAACCAATGGGTGTTGCAGTCCAGCCTGATGCTGCCCAGCACAGGCTCGGCCATCACTCTTGCTTCACTCACATAACTTCTGTGGCTGTTCTGATGACAGGGAGCATTCTGATTGGCTGCATCTCAAAGACCTCACAGGACTGTGTGGCCCTATAAGCTGTCCAATCAGCAGCTGCCTGGTCATAGCAGCCCAGAATCCTGTAGCCTCAGCATTCTAGAAGAGCCATGGTGACAGCCTCCTCTGCATGGTGGAGAAAAATGGGTGAGTGGCTCAAGCTCTGCTTTCTCTGGTCTTTCTTCCCCACAGGCCCTGGGAATGAGGATTTTCAGGCTCCATGGAAGCCAGCAGAGTGTGAGTGTGTGTGGTTGTGTTTCCGTTGAGTGTGAGTTTGGAAATCCGCTGAAAATGTAGTGAAGCCTAGGGCCTTTTCAACACTGGTAGTGTGAAAGCATTTCACTTTTCTGTCAGTCAGAATGCTTGTGCCTCTCCGATGAGCCAAATGGATCCTAGCTCCCCATTAAATGTAGTATGTGGAATAGCGTTTGGATTGTAGAAGAGCCAGGTCAAGCTGATTTCCATAGGCAGACATTACATGACATTTCCTGTCATGGCTCTCAGTGAATTTTCTCTAGTGCAGTCCAGTGTCATGCAACTGGGTCACCATAGTGCAAAAGGGGTCAGTACAAGGACCAGGTGAGGTTCGATGTTGTGGTTAGGTGTAGGGTTAGAATCAGGGTTATGATTTTATCTAGAGATATGATAGTGTTTATGTCAAAGCCTAGATTTAAGGTTAGGACTGATTTTCTTTTCAAGGTTATGTTAGGCCTATGTAAATTATTAGGAATAGATCTAGGAATAAGTTTAGATGTAATTAGGGTTAGGGTTAGAACTAATGCTAAAGGTTAGGTTTAGTAGTGACATAACTTTTAGGATTGAGATAGGACTTATTGCTAGCCCAGTGGTTAGGGTTTTGGATAAACTTACAAATAGAATTAGGTACAGACCTATGTTTTGTATGTTGCATTAAGCAGGATTCGCATTAGGATTTTTTTGGGGGGATAGATTAATGTTTGGATTAGTGGCAGATACAGAGTCTTGCTGTATTTCTGGTTCATACTTAGTTTTCATTAGTGTTGGATTGAAGGTTATTGTTAGGATTGGTGTAAGGACTATGTGGCTTTAGAATAGAGTTAGGGTTACAATTAATGTGAGGATTAAAGCTTGGCTACATTTCGGGTTAAGATGCTGTTTTGTGTCTAGTTTTATGGTTAGGTTAGAGTCAATGGTAGGATTACTCTGCTTAGAGCTAGAGTTAACACTGGGGGAGGGCTAATGCTAGCGCTAAAGTTCTGCTAGGGTTAAGGTTAGGACACAATCTAGTGTTAGGTTTATGATTAAGGTTTGGCTACATTTGGATTTAGGTTTTGTGTTATAATTAGGGTAATGATTTGACTTCGCATTAGGGTAAAGATTCGGGTTAGCATTAGGGTTAGGTTTAGAAATACAGCTAGGGTAGGGTTCAGTATTAGTGATAGGCTTAGTTATGTCTACATCTGTGTCAGGGTTGGAGTCAGGGTGAGGGCTATGCATTATGCCTAGTTTAGGGTTAGAATACCATGTATGATTGGGACTAGAGCTAGAGCTAGTGTCGGAATTCGGGTTAGAATGATGGCAAGGATTAAGGATAATCATCATTTCTGGCTTAGGGTGTGCTGTAGGGTGTAATTAGTATTAGTGCTAGGCTATTAGATAGGGTCTGGGTAAGGGCTATGTCTAGGTGTAGGGTTAGGTTAATGCCTGGGTTTGAATTATGTTAATATTAGTGCTGGAGCGAGATTCGGAGTAAGAGTAGAGTTATTCCAGGATTAGTGTTATGATTCAGGCTTGATTTATACTTAGTAAGATTAGGATCATGGTCATAGGAAGAGTTAGGGTTCTTGTTATTAGCTGAGTAAGAATTGTGCTGGGTCTGGCACAATAGCCTAGCAGTCAAAGTTCTTGCCTTCCATGTGCCGAGATCACATTTGGTGCCAGTTCTAATTGCAGAAGGGCCGCTTCCCATCAGCACCGTGATTGTGTTCTGGGAAAGCAATCTGGTATGGCCCAAAGCTTTGGGTTCCTGCACCCATGTGGAAGACCTGTGAGAGGCTGTGTGCTCCTGGCTTCAGATTGCTATGGCTATGGCAGTTATGGCTGCTTGGGGAGTGAATCATCAGATGGAAAATTTTCCTCTCTGTCTCTCCTGCTTTCTGTATATCTGACTTTGAAATGTAAAGAAATAAATTATATAAAAATGAATTATGGCAAGTTCAGATTGAATTTTTGACAAGGGTCAACTTCAGTGTTAGGATTCGGCCTACAGCATGGCTGATGATTACCGCTGTGAAAGTCAAGAGACTGAGTTAGCATTACAGTCAGGGTTAGGCTTAGGAATAATGCTAAGGTTGGTTCTAGGTTTAGAGGTAGGTGTGGAAGGAGATTGAGGGTTAGGGTCAAGTTTAAGGCTGGGGTTTGAGATAGAGCTTGGGTTATTTCTTGAGATGATTATTATTTTTGTTTAGGATTAAGGACAACCAAATCTTAACTCTCATCTAGCCCTAATGTGAGCACTAACCATAACCCTATCGTTAACCCTAAACTAATTCCCAATTCTAAATCTAACCCTGATTCTAAGTCGAGTCCTACCCCTCGCCCAAGTTCTAACCCTTAATCCTATAATGAATCCTACTGTATCTCTGACCCCAGCACTATCCAAAGCTCAAATTCTAAATCTAACCCTAATAATTATGCCCTAATGCAAACTTTAGCCCTGCCCTAATCCTAAAGATGGGTTTACCTTGAATTAAAGCTCTAACCATAATACCAAATAAGTCTTAGATAAGGGCGCTCTTCCTGTCCTAAACCTGACACTTCCCCTGACATTAACCTTAGCTCTAACCTGAACCCTCACACTGAGTTTCAACCAACTGCAGTCCTAGCCCTGACACTAATCATAGCTCTAAATCCTTTTACTAACTATTGCCCTAGTTCTAATGTTATCCTCTCTGTATAACCATTGAGGTATCCCTAATGTTAACCATAACATGAGCACCAATCATAGCCATAGTTGTAACTGTAGTCCTACTTTTCCTCCTAACTGAAAACCTAACCCTACTCTACCCTAAGAGTAACATCAAGTCATAGCCGTAACACTAACACTAACCTTAACCCTAAAACTAATATCCATTATCACTCTACTCCTAACTCTAGTTCTTTTTTTTTTTATTACAAAGTCAGACATGCAGAGAGGAGGAGGAGAGACAGACATGAACATCTTCCGTCCCATGATTCATTCCCCAAGTGAGCTGCAACGGCCGGTGCTGTGCTGATCCAAAGCCGGGAGCCAGGAACCTCTTTCGGGTCTCCCACATGGGTGCAGGGTCTCAAGGCTTTGGGCCATCCTTGACTGCTTTCCCAGGCCACAAGCTGGGAGCTGGATGGGAAGTGGAGCTGCCGGGATTGCAACTGGCACCCATGTGGGATCCCGAGTGCATTCAAGGTGAGGACTTTAGCCACTAGTCCATGCTTCCGAGCCCTCTAGTTCTAACCTTAACTTCAACCTCAGCACTTGCCTTCACCCTAGGCCGAATGCTAACACCAGTCTTAAACCTAGTGACAATGTAGCACTCACCCAAACTTTGATACTAGCCCATTCCTGACACTGCAGATTTCCTTAACCTTAACTGTAATGCTAACCCTAATGCCAATCAAATCTCTAGCCATAATCCTAATGCTAGTCTTAACTTTTACTGTAAAACTAGCCCTAATTCTAATCTTAACCCCAACATTAATACTTATCATAGATCTATGCTTTGACTTAACCCTATGCCAAACACTAACCTTAATCCTTGTCCATCTCTACTGCTCACCCTAACCATAGTCCTGCACCAATCATGATCCCAAGATTTTTAAAACAATGTAACTCATAATCTAAATATGAACGTTCAAGCTCAACATAATGCCAAGCAGAGTCATAGCTCCAAGTGTCACACCAGACCCAAACACAACACTAAAGATTCCCTTCATCCTGAACCAGCCGGGTTCCTGAAACAAATCTTCCCTGAGGCCAGCCCTTTCTGGAACTCTAAGCCAAGCCCTAGACTTTACCTGATCATACCCCTAGACCAAATGATGACCTGATTTCTACTACTAGTACTAAGTGCATCCCTAGCTCAAACACAAATCAAACTCCTAAAGCTAACCAAAACTCCTTTTGGCTTTGTTTAATTCTATTTTTGACAATCTTGACATAGTTCATTAGAGTAAAAAGGTTCAAGGGCTACAGGACAGTGGGTAAGGCTATTATTTCCACATTCTCTTCTTTGACTGTATGTGGGGGTAAATGGGGAGGGAGATAAAGGGAGAAGTCGCACCCAGTCTCCACCGGACCCCAGGTCCCTGATGTGGGGCATGCTCAGAGGGTCCTGCTCAAGTGGGTGTTTTGTTTGTTTGTTTTTTCTCAAGTGGTTTAGAGAGTTCAACAGTCATGAATTGCTGCCAATCTTGCAACTGCAAGTACGATGAGGTCTCTGAAGCATACACTGATTGACACAGTCCATCTTCGAGTCTGCGTTTGCCCAGGTTTTCACTGCCAATACATGGCTGAGGTGGGTGATTGACTTGTTCTGTCTTCCGTCTTTTCTTGGTTAGGATTCTGAGTCCAACATTTTGATTGGGGAGGTCTCCAAAGAAATTTTGTGTGAGGTATTCCCAGTCCAGTTTCTTGAATGTACTAGCAAGTGCAGGGCCCGGCACAGCCCATCAGCCCGCTCAGCTGGTTGTTGCAGTTCCTGGGTTGGTTCTGTTTTCAGTCCCGACTTCCACTGGAACCAATGGGTGTTGCAGTCCAGCCTGATGCTGCCCAGCACAGGCTCGGCCATCACTCTTGCTTCACTCACATAACTTCTGTGGCTGTTCTGATGACAGGGAGCATTCTGATTGGCTGCATCTCAAAGACCTCACAGGACTGTGTGGCCCTATAAGCTGTCCAATCAGCAGCTGCCTGGTCATAGCAGCCCAGAATCCTGTAGCCTCAGCATTCTAGAAGAGCCATGGTGACAGCCTCCTCTGCATGGTGGAGAAAAATGGGTGAGTGGCTCAAGCTCTGCTTTCTCTGGTCTTTCTTCCCCACAGGCCCTGGGAATGAGGATTTTCAGGCTCCATGGAAGCCAGCAGAGTGTGAGTGTGTGTGGTTGTGTTTCCGTTGAGTGTGAGTTTGGAAATCCGCTGAAAATGTAGTGAAGCCTAGGGCCTTTTCAACACTGGTAGTGTGAAAGCATTTCACTTTTCTGTCAGTCAGAATGCTTGTGCCTCTCCGATGAGCCAAATGGATCCTAGCTCCCCATTAAATGTAGTATGTGGAATAGCGTTTGGATTGTAGAAGAGCCAGGTCAAGCTGATTTCCATAGGCAGACATTACATGACATTTCCTGTCATGGCTCTCAGTGAATTTTCTCTAGTGCAGTCCAGTGTCATGCAACTGGGTCACCATAGTGCAAAAGGGGTCAGTACAAGGACCAGGTGAGGTTCGATGTTGTGGTTAGGTGTAGGGTTAGAATCAGGGTTATGATTTTATCTAGAGATATGATAGTGTTTATGTCAAAGCCTAGATTTAAGGTTAGGACTGATTTTCTTTTCAAGGTTATGTTAGGCCTATGTAAATTATTAGGAATAGATCTAGGAATAAGTTTAGATGTAATTAGGGTTAGGGTTAGAACTAATGCTAAAGGTTAGGTTTAGTAGTGACATAACTTTTAGGATTGAGATAGGACTTATTGCTAGCCCAGTGGTTAGGGTTTTGGATAAACTTACAAATAGAATTAGGTACAGACCTATGTTTTGTATGTTGCATTAAGCAGGATTCGCATTAGGATTTTTTTGGGGGGATAGATTAATGTTTGGATTAGTGGCAGATACAGAGTCTTGCTGTATTTCTGGTTCATACTTAGTTTTCATTAGTGTTGGATTGAAGGTTATTGTTAGGATTGGTGTAAGGACTATGTGGCTTTAGAATAGAGTTAGGGTTACAATTAATGTGAGGATTAAAGCTTGGCTACATTTCGGGTTAAGATGCTGTTTTGTGTCTAGTTTTATGGTTAGGTTAGAGTCAATGGTAGGATTACTCTGCTTAGAGCTAGAGTTAACACTGGGGGAGGGCTAATGCTAGCGCTAAAGTTCTGCTAGGGTTAAGGTTAGGACACAATCTAGTGTTAGGTTTATGATTAAGGTTTGGCTACATTTGGATTTAGGTTTTGTGTTATAATTAGGGTAATGATTTGACTTCGCATTAGGGTAAAGATTCGGGTTAGCATTAGGGTTAGGTTTAGAAATACAGCTAGGGTAGGGTTCAGTATTAGTGATAGGCTTAGTTATGTCTACATCTGTGTCAGGGTTGGAGTCAGGGTGAGGGCTATGCATTATGCCTAGTTTAGGGTTAGAATACCATGTATGATTGGGACTAGAGCTAGAGCTAGTGTCGGAATTCGGGTTAGAATGATGGCAAGGATTAAGGATAATCATCATTTCTGGCTTAGGGTGTGCTGTAGGGTGTAATTAGTATTAGTGCTAGGCTATTAGATAGGGTCTGGGTAAGGGCTATGTCTAGGTGTAGGGTTAGGTTAATGCCTGGGTTTGAATTATGTTAATATTAGTGCTGGAGCGAGATTCGGAGTAAGAGTAGAGTTATTCCAGGATTAGTGTTATGATTCAGGCTTGATTTATACTTAGTAAGATTAGGATCATGGTCATAGGAAGAGTTAGGGTTCTTGTTATTAGCTGAGTAAGAATTGTGCTGGGTCTGGCACAATAGCCTAGCAGTCAAAGTTCTTGCCTTCCATGTGCCGAGATCACATTTGGTGCCAGTTCTAATTGCAGAAGGGCCGCTTCCCATCAGCACCGTGATTGTGTTCTGGGAAAGCAATCTGGTATGGCCCAAAGCTTTGGGTTCCTGCACCCATGTGGAAGACCTGTGAGAGGCTGTGTGCTCCTGGCTTCAGATTGCTATGGCTATGGCAGTTATGGCTGCTTGGGGAGTGAATCATCAGATGGAAAATTTTCCTCTCTGTCTCTCCTGCTTTCTGTATATCTGACTTTGAAATGTAAAGAAATAAATTATATAAAAATGAATTATGGCAAGTTCAGATTGAATTTTTGACAAGGGTCAACTTCAGTGTTAGGATTCGGCCTACAGCATGGCTGATGATTACCGCTGTGAAAGTCAAGAGACTGAGTTAGCATTACAGTCAGGGTTAGGCTTAGGAATAATGCTAAGGTTGGTTCTAGGTTTAGAGGTAGGTGTGGAAGGAGATTGAGGGTTAGGGTCAAGTTTAAGGCTGGGGTTTGAGATAGAGCTTGGGTTATTTCTTGAGATGATTATTATTTTTGTTTAGGATTAAGGACAACCAAATCTTAACTCTCATCTAGCCCTAATGTGAGCACTAACCATAACCCTATCGTTAACCCTAAACTAATTCCCAATTCTAAATCTAACCCTGATTCTAAGTCGAGTCCTACCCCTCGCCCAAGTTCTAACCCTTAATCCTATAATGAATCCTACTGTATCTCTGACCCCAGCACTATCCAAAGCTCAAATTCTAAATCTAACCCTAATAATTATGCCCTAATGCAAACTTTAGCCCTGCCCTAATCCTAAAGATGGGTTTACCTTGAATTAAAGCTCTAACCATAATACCAAATAAGTCTTAGATAAGGGCGCTCTTCCTGTCCTAAACCTGACACTTCCCCTGACATTAACCTTAGCTCTAACCTGAACCCTCACACTGAGTTTCAACCAACTGCAGTCCTAGCCCTGACACTAATCATAGCTCTAAATCCTTTTACTAACTATTGCCCTAGTTCTAATGTTATCCTCTCTGTATAACCATTGAGGTATCCCTAATGTTAACCATAACATGAGCACCAATCATAGCCATAGTTGTAACTGTAGTCCTACTTTTCCTCCTAACTGAAAACCTAACCCTACTCTACCCTAAGAGTAACATCAAGTCATAGCCGTAACACTAACACTAACCTTAACCCTAAAACTAATATCCATTATCACTCTACTCCTAACTCTAGTTCTTTTTTTTTTTATTACAAAGTCAGACATGCAGAGAGGAGGAGGAGAGACAGACATGAACATCTTCCGTCCCATGATTCATTCCCCAAGTGAGCTGCAACGGCCGGTGCTGTGCTGATCCAAAGCCGGGAGCCAGGAACCTCTTTCGGGTCTCCCACATGGGTGCAGGGTCTCAAGGCTTTGGGCCATCCTTGACTGCTTTCCCAGGCCACAAGCTGGGAGCTGGATGGGAAGTGGAGCTGCCGGGATTGCAACTGGCACCCATGTGGGATCCCGAGTGCATTCAAGGTGAGGACTTTAGCCACTAGTCCATGCTTCCGAGCCCTCTAGTTCTAACCTTAACTTCAACCTCAGCACTTGCCTTCACCCTAGGCCGAATGCTAACACCAGTCTTAAACCTAGTGACAATGTAGCACTCACCCAAACTTTGATACTAGCCCATTCCTGACACTGCAGATTTCCTTAACCTTAACTGTAATGCTAACCCTAATGCCAATCAAATCTCTAGCCATAATCCTAATGCTAGTCTTAACTTTTACTGTAAAACTAGCCCTAATTCTAATCTTAACCCCAACATTAATACTTATCATAGATCTATGCTTTGACTTAACCCTATGCCAAACACTAACCTTAATCCTTGTCCATCTCTACTGCTCACCCTAACCATAGTCCTGCACCAATCATGATCCCAAGATTTTTAAAACAATGTAACTCATAATCTAAATATGAACGTTCAAGCTCAACATAATGCCAAGCAGAGTCATAGCTCCAAGTGTCACACCAGACCCAAACACAACACTAAAGATTCCCTTCATCCTGAACCAGCCGGGTTCCTGAAACAAATCTTCCCTGAGGCCAGCCCTTTCTGGAACTCTAAGCCAAGCCCTAGACTTTACCTGATCATACCCCTAGACCAAATGATGACCTGATTTCTACTACTAGTACTAAGTGCATCCCTAGCTCAAACACAAATCAAACTCCTAAAGCTAACCAAAACTCCTTTTGGCTTTGTTTAATTCTATTTTTGACAATCTTGACATAGTTCATTAGAGTAAAAAGGTTCAAGGGCTACAGGACAGTGGGTAAGGCTATTATTTCCACATTCTCTTCTTTGACTGTATGTGGGGGTAAATGGGGAGGGAGATAAAGGGAGAAGTCGCACCCAGTCTCCACCGGACCCCAGGTCCCTGATGTGGGGCATGCTCAGATGGTCCTGCTCAAGTGGGTGTTTTGTTTGTTTGTTTTTTCTCAAGTGGTTTAGAGAGTTCAACAGTCATGAATTGCTGCCAATCTTGCAACTGCAAGTACGATGAGGTCTCTGAAGCATACACTGATTGACACAGTCCATCTTCGAGTCTGCGTTTGCCCAGGTTTTCACTGCCAATACATGGCTGAGGTGGGTGATTGACTTGTTCTGTCTTCCGTCTTTTCTTGGTTAGGATTCTGAGTCCAACATTTTGATTGGGGAGGTCTCCAAAGAAATTTTGTGTGAGGTATTCCCAGTCCAGTTTCTTGAATGTACTAGCAAGTGCAGGGCCCGGTACAGCCCATCAGCCCGCTCAGCTGGTTGTTGCAGATCCTGGGTTGGTTCTGTTTTCAGTCCCGACTTCCACTGGAACCAATGGGTGTTGCAGTCCAGCCTGATGCTGCCCAGCACAGGCTCGGCCATCACTCTTGCTTCACTCACATAACTTCTGTGGCTGTTCTGATGACAGGGAGCATTCTGATTGGCTGCATCTCAAAGACCTCACAGGACTGTGTGGCCCTATAAGCTGTCCAATCAGCAGCTGCCTGGTCATAGCAGCCCAGAATCCTGTATCCTCAGCATTCTAGAAGAGCCATGGGGACAGCCTCCTCTGCATGGTGGAGAAAAATGGGTGAGTGGCTCAAGCTCTGCTTTCTCTGGTCTTTCTTCCCCACAGGCCCTGGGAATGAGGATTTTCAGGCTCCATGGAAGCCAGCAGAGTGTGAGTGTGTGTGGTTGGGTTTCCGTTGAGTGTGAGTTTGGAAATCCGCTGAAAATGTAGTGAAGCCTAGGGCCTTTTCAACACTGGTAGTGTGAAAGCATTTCACTTTTCTGTCAGTCAGAATGCTTGTGCCTCTCCGATGAGCCAAATGGATCCTAGCTCCCCATTAAATGTAGCATGTGGAATAGCGTTTGGATTGTAGAAGAGCCAGGTCAAGCTGATTTCCATAGGCAGACATTACATGACATTTCCTGTCATGGCTCTCAGTGAATTTTCTCTAGTGCAGTCCAGTGTCATGCAACTGGGTCACCATAGTGCAAAAGGGGTCAGTACAAGGACCAGGTGAGGTTCGATGTTGTGGTTAGGTGTAGGGTTAGAATCAGGGTTATGATTTTATCTAGAGATATGATAGTGTTTATGTCAAAGCCTAGATTTAAGGTTAGGACTGATTTTCTTTTCAAGGTTATGTTAGGCCTATGTAAGTTATTAGGAATAGATCTAGGAATAAGTTTAGATGTAATTAGGGTTAGGGTTAGAACTAATGCTAAAGGTTAGGTTTAGTAGTGACATAACTTTTAGGATTGAGATAGGACTTATTGCTAGCCCAGTGGTTAGGGTTTTGGATAAACTTACAAATAGAATTAGGTACAGACCTATGTTTTGTATGTTGCATTAAGCAGGATTCGCATTAGGATTTTTTGGGGGGGATAGATTAATGGTTGGATTAGTGGCAGATACAGAGTCTTGCTGTATTTCTGGTTCATACTTAGTTTTCATTAGTGTTGGATTGAAGGTTATTGTTAGGATTGGTGTAAGGACTATGTGGCTTTAGAATAGAGTTAGGGTTACAATTAATGTGAGGATTAAAGCTTGGCTACATTTCGGGTTAAGATGCTGTTTTGTGTCTAGTTTTATGGTTAGGTTAGAGTCAATGGTAGGATTACTCTGCTTAGAGCTAGAGTTAACACTGGGGGAGGGCTAATGCTAGCGCTAAAGTTCTGCTAGGGTTAAGGTTAGGACACAATCTAGTGTTAGGTTTATGATTAAGGTTTGGCTACATTTGGATTTAGGTTTTGTGTTATAATTAGGGTAATGATTTGGCTTCGCATTAGGGTAAAGATTCGGGTTAGCATTAGAGTTAAGTTTAGAAATACAGCTAGGGTAGGGTTCAGTATTAGTGATAGGCTTAGTTATGTCTACATCTGTGTCAGGGTTGGAGTCAGGGTGAGGGCTATGCATTATGCCTAGTTTAGGGTTAGAATACCATGTATGATTGGGACTAGAGCTAGAGCTAGTGTCGGAATTCGGGTTAGAATGATGGCAAGGATTAAGGATAATCATCATTTCTGGCTTAGGGTGTGCTGTAGGGTGTAATTAGTATTAGTGCTAGGCTATTAGATAGGGTCTGGGTAAGGGCTATGTCTAGGTGTAGGGTTAGGTTAATGCCTGGGTTTGAATTATGTTAATATTAGTGCTGGAGCGAGATTCGGAGTAAGAGTAGAGTTATTCCAGGATTAGTGTTATGATTCAGGCTTGATTTATACTTAGTAAGATTAGGATCATGGTCATAGGAAGAGTTAGGGTTCTTGTTAGTAGCTGAGTAAGAATTATGCTGGGTCTGGCACAATAGCCTAGCAGTCAAAGTTCTTGCCTTCCATGTGCCGAGATCACATTTGGTGCCAGTTCTAATTGCAGAAGGGCCGCTTCCCATCAGCACCGTGATTGTGTTCTGGGAAAGCAATCTGGTATGGCCCAAAGCTTTGGGTTGCTGCACCCATGTGGAAGACCTGTGAGAGGCTGTGTGCTCCTGGCTTAGGATTGCTATGGCTATGGCAGTTATGGCTGCTTGTGGAGTGAATCATCAGATGGAAAATTTTCCTCTCTGTCTCTCCTGCTTTCTGTATATCTGACTTTGAAATGTAAAGAAATAAATTATATAAAAATGAATTATGGCAAGTTCAGATTGAATTTTTGACAAGGGTCAACTTCAGTGTTAGGATTCGGCCTACAGCATGGCTGATGATTACAGCTGTAAAAGTCAAGAGACTGAGTTAGCATTACAGTCAGGGTTAGGCTTAGGAATAATGCTAAGGTTGGTTCTAGGTTTAGAGGTAGGTGTGGAAGGAGATTGAGGGTTAGGGTCAAGTTTAAGGCTGGGGTTTGAGATAGAGCTTGGGTTATTTCTTGAGATGATTATTATTTTTGTTTAGGATTAAGGACAACCAAATCTTAACTCTCATCTAGCCCTAATGTGAGCACTAACCATAACCCTATCGTTAACCCTAAACTAATTCCCAATTCTAAATCTAACCCTGATTCTAAGTTGAATCCTACTCCTCGCCCAAGTTCTAACCCTTAATCCTATAATGAATCCTACTGTATCTCTGACCCCAGCACTATCCAAAGCTCAAATTCTAAATCTAACCCTAATAATTATGCCCTAATGCAAACTTTAGCCCTGCCCTAATCCTAAAGATGGGTTTACCTTGAATTAAAGCTCTAACCATAATACCAAATAAGTCTTAGATAAGGGCGCTCTTCCTGTCCTAAACCTGACACTTCCCCTGACATTAACCTTAGCTCTAACCTGAACCCTCACACTGAGTTTCAACCAACTGCAGTCCTAGCCCTGACACTAATCATAGCTCTAAATCCTTTTACTAACTATTGCCCTAGTTCTAATGTTATCCTCTCTGTATAACCATTGAGGTATCCCTAATGTTAACCATAACATGAGCACCAATCATAGCCATAGTTGTAACTGTAGTCCTACTTTTCCTCCTAACTGAAAACCTAACCCTACTCTACCCTAAGAGTAACATCAAGTCATAGCCGTAACACTAACACTAACCTTAACCCTAAAACTAATATCCATTATCACTCTACTCCTAACTCTAGTTCTGTTTTTTTTTTTTATTACAAAGTCAGACATGCTGAGAGGAGGAGGAGAGACAGACATGAACATCTTCCGTCCCATGATTCACTCCCCAAGTGAGCTGCAACGGCCGGTGCTGTGCTGATCCAAAGCCGGGAGCCAGGAACCTCTTTCGGGTCTCCCACATGGTTGCAGGGTCTCAAGGCTTTGGGCCATCCTTGACTGCTTTCCCAGGCCACAAGCTGGGAGCTGGATGGGAAGTGGAGCTGCCGGGATTGCAACTGGCACCCATGTGGGATCCCGAGTGCATTCAAGGTGAGGACTTTAGCCACTAGTCCATGCTTCCGAGCCCTCTAGTTCTAACCTTAACTTCAACCTTAGCACTTGCCTTCACCCTAGGCCGAATGCTAACACCAGTCTTAAACCTAGTGACAATGTAGCACTCACCCAAACTTTTATACTAGCCCATACCTGACACTGTATTTCCCTAACCTTAACTATAATGCTAACCCTAATGCCAATCAAATCTCTAGCCATAATCCTAACGCTAGTCTTAACTTTTACTATAAAACTAGCCCTAATTCTAATCTTAACCCCAACATTAATACTTATCATAGATCTATGCTTTGACTTAACCCTGTGCCAAACACTAACCTTAATCCTTGTCCATCTCTACTGCTCACCCTAGCCATAGTCCTGCACCAATCATGATCCCAAGATTTTTAAAACGATGTAACTCATAATCTAAATATGAACGTTCAAGCTCAACATAATGCCAAGCAGAGTCATAGCTCCAAGTGTCACACCAGACCCAAACACAACACTAAAGATTCCCTTCATCCTGAACCAGCCGGGTTCCTGAAACAAATCTTTCCTGAGGCCAGCCCTTTCTGGAACTCTAAGCCAAGCCCTAGACTTTACCTGATCATACCCCTAGACCAAATGATGACCTGATTTCTACTACTAGTACTAAGTGCATCCCTAGCTCAAACACAAATCAAACTCCTAAAGCTAACCAAAACTCCTTTTGGCTTTGTTTAATTCTATTTTTGACAATCTTGACATAGTTCATTAGAGTAAAAAGGTTCAAGGGCTACAGGACAGTGGGTAAGGCTATTATTTCCACATTCTCTTCTTTGACTGTATGTGGGGGTAAATGGGGAGGGAGATAAAGGGAGAAGTCGCACCCAGTCTCCACCGGACCCCAGGTCCCTGATGTGGGGCATGCTCAGAGGGTCCTGCTCAAGTGGGTGTTTTGTTTGTTTGTTTTTTCTCAAGTGGTTTAGAGAGTTCAACAGTCATGAATTGCTGCCAATCTTGCAACTGCAAGTACGATGAGGTCTCTGAAGCATACACTGATTGACACAGTCCATCTTCGAGTCTGCGTTTGCCCAGGTTTTCACTGCCAATGCATGGCTGAGGTGGGTGATTGACTTGTTCTGTCTTCCGTCTTTTCTTGGTTAGGATTCTGAGTCCAACATTTTGATTGGGGAGGTCTCCAAAGAAATTTTGTGTGAGGTATTCCCAGTCCAGTTTCTTGAATGTACTAGCAAGTGCAGGGCCCGGCACAGCCCATCAGCCCGCTCAGCTGGTTGTTGCAGTTCCTGGGTTGGTTCTGTTTTCAGTCCCGACTTCCACTGGAACCAATGGGTGTTGCAGTCCAGCCTGATGCTGCCCAGCACAGGCTCGGCCATCACTCTTGCTTCACTCACATAACTTCTGTGGCTGTTCTGATGACAGGGAGCATTCTGATTGGCTGCATCTCAAAGACCTCACAGGACTGTTTGGCCCTATAAGCTGTCCAATCAGCAGCTGCCTGGTCATAGCAGCCCAGAATCCTGTAGCCTCAGCATTCTAGAAGAGCCATGGTGACAGCCTCCTCTGCATGGTGGAGAAAAATGGGTGAGTGGCTCAAGCTCTGCTTTCTCTGGTCTTTCTTCCCCACAGGCCCTGGGAATGAGGATTTTCAGGCTCCATGGAAGCCAGCAGAGTGTGAGTGTGTGTGGTTGGGTTTCCGTTGAGTGTGAGTTTGGAAATCCGCTGAAAATGTAGTGAAGCCTAGGGCCCTTTCAACACTGGTAGTGTGAAAGCATTTCACTTTTCTGTCAGTCAGAATGCTTGTGCCTCTCCGATGAGCCAAATGGATCCTAGCTCCCCATTAAATGTAGCATGTGGAATAGCGTTTGGATTGTAGAAGAGCCAGGTCAAGCTGATTTCCATAGGCAGACATTACATGACATTTCCTGTCATGGCTCTCAGTGAATTTTCTCTAGTGCAGTCCAGTGTCATGCAACTGGGTCACCATAGTGCAAAAGGGGTCAGTACAAGGACCAGGTGAGGTTCGATGTTGTGGTTAGGTGTAGGGTTAGAATCAGGGTTATGATTTTATCTAGAGATATGATAGTGTTTATGTCAAAGCCTAGATTTAAGGTTAGGACTGATTTTCTTTTCAAGGTTATGTTAGGCCTATGTAAGTTATTAGGAATAGATCTAGGAATAAGTTTAGATGTAATTAGGGTTAGGGTTAGAACTAATGCTAAAGGTTAGGTTTAGTAGTGACATAACTTTTAGGATTGAGATAGGACTTATTGCTAGCCCAGTGGTTAGGGTTTTGGATAAACTTACAAATAGAATTAGGTACAGACCTATGTTTTGTATGTTGCATTAAGCAGGATTCGCATTAGGATTTTTTGGGGGGGATAGATTAATGGTTGGATTAGTGGCAGATACAGAGTCTTGCTGTATTTCTGGTTCATACTTAGTTTTCATTAGTGTTGGATTGAAGGTTATTGTTAGGATTGGTGTAAGGACTATGTGGCTTTAGAATAGAGTTAGGGTTACAATTAATGTGAGGATTAAAGCTTGGCTACATTTCGGGTTAAGATGCTGTTTTGTGTCTAGTTTTATGGTTAGGTTAGAGTCAATGGTAGGATTACTCTGCTTAGAGCTAGAGTTAACACTGGGGGAGGGCTAATGCTAGCGCTAAAGTTCTGCTAGGGTTAAGGTTAGGACACAATCTAGTGTTAGGTTTATGATTAAGGTTTGGCTACATTTGGATTTAGGTTTTGTGTTATAATTAGGGTAATGATTTGGCTTCGCATTAGGGTAAAGATTCGGGTTAGCATTAGAGTTAAGTTTAGAAATACAGCTAGGGTAGGGTTCAGTATTAGTGATAGGCTTAGTTATGTCTACATCTGTGTCAGGGTTGGAGTCAGGGTGAGGGCTATGCATTATGCCTAGTTTAGGGTTAGAATACCATGTATGATTGGGACTAGAGCTAGAGCTAGTGTCGGAATTCGGGTTAGAATGATGGCAAGGATTAAGGATAATCATCATTTCTGGCTTAGGGTGTGCTGTAGGGTGTAATTAGTATTAGTGCTAGGCTATTAGATAGGGTCTGGGTAAGGGCTATGTCTAGGTGTAGGGTTAGGTTAATGCCTGGGTTTGAATTATGTTAATATTAGTGCTGGAGCGAGATTCGGAGTAAGAGTAGAGTTATTCCAGGATTAGTGTTATGATTCAGGCTTGATTTATACTTAGTAAGATTAGGATCATGGTCATAGGAAGAGTTAGGGTTCTTGTTAGTAGCTGAGTAAGAATTATGCTGGGTCTGGCACAATAGCCTAGCAGTCAAAGTTCTTGCCTTCCATGTGCCGAGATCACATTTGGTGCCAGTTCTAATTGCAGAAGGGCCGCTTCCCATCAGCACCGTGATTGTGTTCTGGGAAAGCAATCTGGTATGGCCCAAAGCTTTGGGTTGCTGCACCCATGTGGAAGACCTGTGAGAGGCTGTGTGCTCCTGGCTTAGGATTGCTATGGCTATGGCAGTTATGGCTGCTTGTGGAGTGAATCATCAGATGGAAAATTTTCCTCTCTGTCTCTCCTGCTTTCTGTATATCTGACTTTGAAATGTAAAGAAATAAATTATATAAAAATGAATTATGGCAAGTTCAGATTGAATTTTTGACAAGGGTCAACTTCAGTGTTAGGATTCGGCCTACAGCATGGCTGATGATTACAGCTGTAAAAGTCAAGAGACTGAGTTAGCATTACAGTCAGGGTTAGGCTTAGGAATAATGCTAAGGTTGGTTCTAGGTTTAGAGGTAGGTGTGGAAGGAGATTGAGGGTTAGGGTCAAGTTTAAGGCTGGGGTTTGAGATAGAGCTTGGGTTATTTCTTGAGATGATTATTATTTTTGTTTAGGATTAAGGACAACCAAATCTTAACTCTCATCTAGCCCTAATGTGAGCACTAACCATAACCCTATCGTTAACCCTAAACTAATTCCCAATTCTAAATCTAACCCTGATTCTAAGTTGAATCCTACTCCTCGCCCAAGTTCTAACCCTTAATCCTATAATGAATCCTACTGTATCTCTGACCCCAGCACTATCCAAAGCTCAAATTCTAAATCTAACCCTAATAATTATGCCCTAATGCAAACTTTAGCCCTGCCCTAATCCTAAAGATGGGTTTACCTTGAATTAAAGCTCTAACCATAATACCAAATAAGTCTTAGATAAGGGCGCTCTTCCTGTCCTAAACCTGACACTTCCCCTGACATTAACCTTAGCTCTAACCTGAACCCTCACACTGAGTTTCAACCAACTGCAGTCCTAGCCCTGACACTAATCATAGCTCTAAATCCTTTTACTAACTATTGCCCTAGTTCTAATGTTATCCTCTCTGTATAACCATTGAGGTATCCCTAATGTTAACCATAACATGAGCACCAATCATAGCCATAGTTGTAACTGTAGTCCTACTTTTCCTCCTAACTGAAAACCTAACCCTACTCTACCCTAAGAGTAACATCAAGTCATAGCCGTAACACTAACACTAACCTTAACCCTAAAACTAATATCCATTATCACTCTACTCCTAACTCTAGTTCTGTTTTTTTTTTTTATTACAAAGTCAGACATGCTGAGAGGAGGAGGAGAGACAGACATGAACATCTTCCGTCCCATGATTCACTCCCCAAGTGAGCTGCAACGGCCGGTGCTGTGCTGATCCAAAGCCGGGAGCCAGGAACCTCTTTCGGGTCTCCCACATGGTTGCAGGGTCTCAAGGCTTTGGGCCATCCTTGACTGCTTTCCCAGGCCACAAGCTGGGAGCTGGATGGGAAGTGGAGCTGCCGGGATTGCAACTGGCACCCATGTGGGATCCCGAGTGCATTCAAGGTGAGGACTTTAGCCACTAGTCCATGCTTCCGAGCCCTCTAGTTCTAACCTTAACTTCAACCTTAGCACTTGCCTTCACCCTAGGCCGAATGCTAACACCAGTCTTAAACCTAGTGACAATGTAGCACTCACCCAAACTTTTATACTAGCCCATACCTGACACTGTATTTCCCTAACCTTAACTATAATGCTAACCCTAATGCCAATCAAATCTCTAGCCATAATCCTAACGCTAGTCTTAACTTTTACTATAAAACTAGCCCTAATTCTAATCTTAACCCCAACATTAATACTTATCATAGATCTATGCTTTGACTTAACCCTGTGCCAAACACTAACCTTAATCCTTGTCCATCTCTACTGCTCACCCTAGCCATAGTCCTGCACCAATCATGATCCCAAGATTTTTAAAACGATGTAACTCATAATCTAAATATGAACGTTCAAGCTCAACATAATGCCAAGCAGAGTCATAGCTCCAAGTGTCACACCAGACCCAAACACAACACTAAAGATTCCCTTCATCCTGAACCAGCCGGGTTCCTGAAACAAATCTTTCCTGAGGCCAGCCCTTTCTGGAACTCTAAGCCAAGCCCTAGACTTTACCTGATCATACCCCTAGACCAAATGATGACCTGATTTCTACTACTAGTACTAAGTGCATCCCTAGCTCAAACACAAATCAAACTCCTAAAGCTAACCAAAACTCCTTTTGGCTTTGTTTAATTCTATTTTTGACAATCTTGACATAGTTCATTAGAGTAAAAAGGTTCAAGGGCTACAGGACAGTGGGTAAGGCTATTATTTCCACATTCTCTTCTTTGACTGTATGTGGGGGTAAATGGGGAGGGAGATAAAGGGAGAAGTCGCACCCAGTCTCCACCGGACCCCAGGTCCCTGATGTGGGGCATGCTCAGAGGGTCCTGCTCAAGTGGGTGTTTTGTTTGTTTGTTTTTTCTCAAGTGGTTTAGAGAGTTCAACAGTCATGAATTGCTGCCAATCTTGCAACTGCAAGTACGATGAGGTCTCTGAAGCATACACTGATTGACACAGTCCATCTTCGAGTCTGCGTTTGCCCAGGTTTTCACTGCCAATGCATGGCTGAGGTGGGTGATTGACTTGTTCTGTCTTCCGTCTTTTCTTGGTTAGGATTCTGAGTCCAACATTTTGATTGGGGAGGTCTCCAAAGAAATTTTGTGTGAGGTATTCCCAGTCCAGTTTCTTGAATGTACTAGCAAGTGCAGGGCCCGGCACAGCCCATCAGCCCGCTCAGCTGGTTGTTGCAGTTCCTGGGTTGGTTCTGTTTTCAGTCCCGACTTCCACTGGAACCAATGGGTGTTGCAGTCCAGCCTGATGCTGCCCAGCACAGGCTCGGCCATCACTCTTGCTTCACTCACATAACTTCTGTGGCTGTTCTGATGACAGGGAGCATTCTGATTGGCTGCATCTCAAAGACCTCACAGGACTGTTTGGCCCTATAAGCTGTCCAATCAGCAGCTGCCTGGTCATAGCAGCCCAGAATCCTGTAGCCTCAGCATTCTAGAAGAGCCATGGGGACAGCCTCCTCTGCATGGTGGAGAAAAATGGGTGAGTGGCTCAAGCTCTGCTTTCTCTGGTCTTTCTTCCCCACAGGCCCTGGGAATGAGGATTTTCAGGCTCCATGGAAGCCAGCAGAGTGTGAGTGTGTGTGGTTGGGTTTCCGTTGAGTGTGAGTTTGGAAATCCGCTGAAAATGTAGTGAAGCCTAGGGCCTTTTCAACACTGGTAGTGTGAAAGCATTTCACTTTTCTGTCAGTCAGAATGCTTGTGCCTCTCCGATGAGCCAAATGGATCCTAGCTCCCCATTAAATGTAGCATGTGGAATAGCGTTTGGATTGTAGAAGAGCCAGGTCAAGCTGATTTCCATAGGCAGACATTACATGACATTTCCTGTCATGGCTCTCAGTGAATTTTCTCTAGTGCAGTCCAGTGTCATGCAACTGGGTCACCATAGTGCAAAAGGGGTCAGTACAAGGACCAGGTGAGGTTCGATGTTGTGGTTAGGTGTAGGGTTAGAATCAGGGTTATGATTTTATCTAGAGATATGATAGTGTTTATGTCAAAGCCTAGATTTAAGGTTAGGACTGATTTTCTTTTCAAGGTTATGTTAGGCCTATGTAAGTTATTAGGAATAGATCTAGGAATAAGTTTAGATGTAATTAGGGTTAGGGTTAGAACTAATGCTAAAGGTTAGGTTTAGTAGTGACATAACTTTTAGGATTGAGATAGGACTTATTGCTAGCCCAGTGGTTAGGGTTTTGGATAAACTTACAAATAGAATTAGGTACAGACCTATGTTTTGTATGTTGCATTAAGCAGGATTCGCATTAGGATTTTTTGGGGGGGATAGATTAATGGTTGGATTAGTGGCAGATACAGAGTCTTGCTGTATTTCTGGTTCATACTTAGTTTTCATTAGTGTTGGATTGAAGGTTATTGTTAGGATTGGTGTAAGGACTATGTGGCTTTAGAATAGAGTTAGGGTTACAATTAATGTGAGGATTAAAGCTTGGCTACATTTCGGGTTAAGATGCTGTTTTGTGTCTAGTTTTATGGTTAGGTTAGAGTCAATGGTAGGATTACTCTGCTTAGAGCTAGAGTTAACACTGGGGGAGGGCTAATGCTAGCGCTAAAGTTCTGCTAGGGTTAAGGTTAGGACACAATCTAGTGTTAGGTTTATGATTAAGGTTTGGCTACATTTGGATTTAGGTTTTGTGTTATAATTAGGGTAATGATTTGGCTTCGCATTAGGGTAAAGATTCGGGTTAGCATTAGAGTTAAGTTTAGAAATACAGCTAGGGTAGGGTTCAGTATTAGTGATAGGCTTAGTTATGTCTACATCTGTGTCAGGGTTGGAGTCAGGGTGAGGGCTATGCATTATGCCTAGTTTAGGGTTAGAATACCATGTATGATTGGGACTAGAGCTAGAGCTAGTGTCGGAATTCGGGTTAGAATGATGGCAAGGATTAAGGATAATCATCATTTCTGGCTTAGGGTGTGCTGTAGGGTGTAATTAGTATTAGTGCTAGGCTATTAGATAGGGTCTGGGTAAGGGCTATGTCTAGGTGTAGGGTTAGGTTAATGCCTGGGTTTGAATTATGTTAATATTAGTGCTGGAGCGAGATTCGGAGTAAGAGTAGAGTTATTCCAGGATTAGTGTTATGATTCAGGCTTGATTTATACTTAGTAAGATTAGGATCATGGTCATAGGAAGAGTTAGGGTTCTTGTTAGTAGCTGAGTAATAATTATGCTGGGTCTGGCACAATAGCCTAGCAGTCAAAGTTCTTGCCTTCCATGTGCCGAGATCACATTTGGTGCCAGTTCTAATTGCAGAAGGGCCGCTTCCCATCAGCACCGTGATTGTGTTCTGGGAAAGCAATCTGGTATGGCCCAAAGCTTTGGGTTGCTGCACCCATGTGGAAGACCTGTGAGAGGCTGTGTGCTCCTGGCTTAGGATTGCTATGGCTATGGCAGTTATGGCTGCTTGGGGAGTGAATCATCAGATGGAAAATTTTCCTCTCTGTCTCTCCTGCTTTCTGTATATCTGACTTTGAAATGTAAAGAAATAAATTATATAAAAATGAATTATGGCAAGTTCAGATTGAATTTTTGACAAGGGTCAACTTCAGTGTTAGGATTCGGCCTACAGCATGGCTGATGATTACAGCTGTAAAAGTCAAGAGACTGAGTTAGCATTACAGTCAGGGTTAGGCTTAGGAATAATGCTAAGGTTGGTTCTAGGTTTAGAGGTAGGTGTGGAAGGAGATTGAGGGTTAGGGTCAAGTTTAAGGCTGGGGTTTGAGATAGAGCTTGGGTTATTTCTTGAGATGATTATTATTTTTGTTTAGGATTAAGGACAACCAAATCTTAACTCTCATCTAGCCCTAATGTGAGCACTAACCATAACCCTATCGTTAACCCTAAACTAATTCCCAATTCTAAATCTAACCCTGATTCTAAGTTGAATCCTACTCCTCGCCCAAGTTCTAACCCTTAATCCTATAATGAATCCTACTGTATCTCTGACCCCAGCACTATCCAAAGCTCAAATTCTAAATCTAACCCTAATAATTATGCCCTAATGCAAACTTTAGCCCTGCCCTAATCCTAAAGATGGGTTTACCTTGAATTAAAGCTCTAACCATAATACCAAATAAGTCTTAGATAAGGGCGCTCTTCCTGTCCTAAACCTGACACTTCCCCTGACATTAACCTTAGCTCTAACCTGAACCCTCACACTGAGTTTCAACCAACTGCAGTCCTAGCCCTGACACTAATCATAGCTCTAAATCCTTTTACTAACTATTGCCCTAGTTCTAATGTTATCCTCTCTGTATAACCATTGAGGTATCCCTAATGTTAACCATAACATGAGCACCAATCATAGCCATAGTTGTAACTGTAGTCCTACTTTTCCTCCTAACTGAAAACCTAACCCTACTCTACCCTAAGAGTAACATCAAGTCATAGCCGTAACACTAACACTAACCTTAACCCTAAAACTAATATCCATTATCACTCTACTCCTAACTCTAGTTCTGTTTTTTTTTTTTATTACAAAGTCAGACATGCTGAGAGGAGGAGGAGAGACAGACATGAACATCTTCCGTCCCATGATTCACTCCCCAAGTGAGCTGCAACGGCCGGTGCTGTGCTGATCCAAAGCCGGGAGCCAGGAACCTCTTTCGGGTCTCCCACATGGTTGCAGGGTCTCAAGGCTTTGGGCCATCCTTGACTGCTTTCCCAGGCCACAAGCTGGGAGCTGGATGGGAAGTGGAGCTGCCGGGATTGCAACTGGCACCCATGTGGGATCCCGAGTGCATTCAAGGTGAGGACTTTAGCCACTAGTCCATGCTTCCGAGCCCTCTAGTTCTAACCTTAACTTCAACCTTAGCACTTGCCTTCACCCTAGGCCGAATGCTAACACCAGTCTTAAACCTAGTGACAATGTAGCACTCACCCAAACTTTTATACTAGCCCATACCTGACACTGTATTTCCCTAACCTTAACTATAATGCTAACCCTAATGCCAATCAAATCTCTAGCCATAATCCTAACGCTAGTCTTAACTTTTACTATAAAACTAGCCCTAATTCTAATCTTAACCCCAACATTAATACTTATCATAGATCTATGCTTTGACTTAACCCTGTGCCAAACACTAACCTTAATCCTTGTCCATCTCTACTGCTCACCCTAGCCATAGTCCTGCACCAATCATGATCCCAAGATTTTTAAAACGATGTAACTCATAATCTAAATATGAACGTTCAAGCTCAACATAATGCCAAGCAGAGTCATAGCTCCAAGTGTCACACCAGACCCAAACACAACACTAAAGATTCCCTTCATCCTGAACCAGCCGGGTTCCTGAAACAAATCTTTCCTGAGGCCAGCCCTTTCTGGAACTCTAAGCCAAGCCCTAGACTTTACCTGATCATACCCCTAGACCAAATGATGACCTGATTTCTACTACTAGTACTAAGTGCATCCCTAGCTCAAACACAAATCAAACTCCTAAAGCTAACCAAAACTCCTTTTGGCTTTGTTTAATTCTATTTTTGACAATCTTGACATAGTTCATTAGAGTAAAAAGGTTCAAGGGCTACAGGACAGTGGGTAAGGCTATTATTTCCACATTCTCTTCTTTGACTGTATGTGGGGGTAAATGGGGAGGGAGATAAAGGGAGAAGTCGCACCCAGTCTCCACCGGACCCCAGGTCCCTGATGTGGGGCATGCTCAGAGGGTCCTGCTCAAGTGGGTGTTTTGTTTGTTTGTTTTTTCTCAAGTGGTTTAGAGAGTTCAACAGTCATGAATTGCTGCCAATCTTGCAACTGCAAGTACGATGAGGTCTCTGAAGCATACACTGATTGACACAGTCCATCTTCGAGTCTGCGTTTGCCCAGGTTTTCACTGCCAATGCATGGCTGAGGTGGGTGATTGACTTGTTCTGTCTTCCGTCTTTTCTTGGTTAGGATTCTGAGTCCAACATTTTGATTGGGGAGGTCTCCAAAGAAATTTTGTGTGAGGTATTCCCAGTCCAGTTTCTTGAATGTACTAGCAAGTGCAGGGCCCGGCACAGCCCATCAGCCCGCTCAGCTGGTTGTTGCAGTTCCTGGGTTGGTTCTGTTTTCAGTCCCGACTTCCACTGGAACCAATGGGTGTTGCAGTCCAGCCTGATGCTGCCCAGCACAGGCTCGGCCATCACTCTTGCTTCACTCACATAACTTCTGTGGCTGTTCTGATGACAGGGAGCATTCTGATTGGCTGCATCTCAAAGACCTCACAGGACTGTTTGGCCCTATAAGCTGTCCAATCAGCAGCTGCCTGGTCATAGCAGCCCAGAATCCTGTAGCCTCAGCATTCTAGAAGAGCCATGGGGACAGCCTCCTCTGCATGGTGGAGAAAAATGGGTGAGTGGCTCAAGCTCTGCTTTCTCTGGTCTTTCTTCCCCACAGGCCCTGGGAATGAGGATTTTCAGGCTCCATGGAAGCCAGCAGAGTGTGAGTGTGTGTGGTTGGGTTTCCGTTGAGTGTGAGTTTGGAAATCCGCTGAAAATGTAGTGAAGCCTAGGGCCTTTTCAACACTGGTAGTGTGAAAGCATTTCACTTTTCTGTCAGTCAGAATGCTTGTGCCTCTCCGATGAGCCAAATGGATCCTAGCTCCCCATTAAATGTAGCATGTGGAATAGCGTTTGGATTGTAGAAGAGCCAGGTCAAGCTGATTTCCATAGGCAGACATTACATGACATTTCCTGTCATGGCTCTCAGTGAATTTTCTCTAGTGCAGTCCAGTGTCATGCAACTGGGTCACCATAGTGCAAAAGGGGTCAGTACAAGGACCAGGTGAGGTTCGATGTTGTGGTTAGGTGTAGGGTTAGAATCAGGGTTATGATTTTATCTAGAGATATGATAGTGTTTATGTCAAAGCCTAGATTTAAGGTTAGGACTGATTTTCTTTTCAAGGTTATGTTAGGCCTATGTAAGTTATTAGGAATAGATCTAGGAATAAGTTTAGATGTAATTAGGGTTAGGGTTAGAACTAATGCTAAAGGTTAGGTTTAGTAGTGACATAACTTTTAGGATTGAGATAGGACTTATTGCTAGCCCAGTGGTTAGGGTTTTGGATAAACTTACAAATAGAATTAGGTACAGACCTATGTTTTGTATGTTGCATTAAGCAGGATTCGCATTAGGATTTTTTGGGGGGGATAGATTAATGGTTGGATTAGTGGCAGATACAGAGTCTTGCTGTATTTCTGGTTCATACTTAGTTTTCATTAGTGTTGGATTGAAGGTTATTGTTAGGATTGGTGTAAGGACTATGTGGCTTTAGAATAGAGTTAGGGTTACAATTAATGTGAGGATTAAAGCTTGGCTACATTTCGGGTTAAGATGCTGTTTTGTGTCTAGTTTTATGGTTAGGTTAGAGTCAATGGTAGGATTACTCTGCTTAGAGCTAGAGTTAACACTGGGGGAGGGCTAATGCTAGCGCTAAAGTTCTGCTAGGGTTAAGGTTAGGACACAATCTAGTGTTAGGTTTATGATTAAGGTTTGGCTACATTTGGATTTAGGTTTTGTGTTATAATTAGGGTAATGATTTGGCTTCGCATTAGGGTAAAGATTCGGGTTAGCATTAGAGTTAAGTTTAGAAATACAGCTAGGGTAGGGTTCAGTATTAGTGATAGGCTTAGTTATGTCTACATCTGTGTCAGGGTTGGAGTCAGGGTGAGGGCTATGCATTATGCCTAGTTTAGGGTTAGAATACCATGTATGATTGGGACTAGAGCTAGAGCTAGTGTCGGAATTCGGGTTAGAATGATGGCAAGGATTAAGGATAATCATCATTTCTGGCTTAGGGTGTGCTGTAGGGTGTAATTAGTATTAGTGCTAGGCTATTAGATAGGGTCTGGGTAAGGGCTATGTCTAGGTGTAGGGTTAGGTTAATGCCTGGGTTTGAATTATGTTAATATTAGTGCTGGAGCGAGATTCGGAGTAAGAGTAGAGTTATTCCAGGATTAGTGTTATGATTCAGGCTTGATTTATACTTAGTAAGATTAGGATCATGGTCATAGCAAGAGTTAGGGTTCTTGTTAGTAGCTGAGTAAGAATTATGCTGGGTCTGGCACAATTGCCTAGCAGTCAAAGTTCTTGCCTTCCATGTGCCGAGATCACATTTGGTGCCAGTTCTAATTGCAGAAGGGCCGCTTCCCATCAGCACCGTGATTGTGTTCTGGGAAAGCAATCTGGTATGGCCCAAAGCTTTGGGTTGCTGCACCCATGTGGAAGACCTGTGAGAGGCTGTGTGCTCCTGGCTTAGGATTGCTATGGCTATGGCAGTTATGGCTGCTTGGGGAGTGAATCATCAGATGGAAAATTTTCCTCTCTGTCTCTCCTGCTTTCTGTATATCTGACTTTGAAATGTAAAGAAATAAATTATATAAAAATGAATTATGGCAAGTTCAGATTGAATTTTTGACAAGGGTCAACTTCAGTGTTAGGATTCGGCCTACAGCATGGCTGATGATTACAGCTGTAAAAGTCAAGAGACTGAGTTAGCATTACAGTCAGGGTTAGGCTTAGGAATAATGCTAAGGTTGGTTCTAGGTTTAGAGGTAGGTGTGGAAGGAGATTGAGGGTTAGGGTCAAGTTTAAGGCTGGGGTTTGAGATAGAGCTTGGGTTATTTCTTGAGATGATTATTATTTTTGTTTAGGATTAAGGACAACCAAATCTTAACTCTCATCTAGCCCTAATGTGAGCACTAACCATAACCCTATCGTTAACCCTAAACTAATTCCCAATTCTAAATCTAACCCTGATTCTAAGTTGAATCCTACTCCTCGCCCAAGTTCTAACCCTTAATCCTATAATGAATCCTACTGTATCTCTGACCCCAGCACTATCCAAAGCTCAAATTCTAAATCTAACCCTAATAATTATGCCCTAATGCAAACTTTAGCCCTGCCCTAATCCTAAAGATGGGTTTACCTTGAATTAAAGCTCTAACCATAATACCAAATAAGTCTTAGATAAGGGCGCTCTTCCTGTCCTAAACCTGACACTTCCCCTGACATTAACCTTAGCTCTAACCTGAACCCTCACACTGAGTTTCAACCAACTGCAGTCCTAGCCCTGACACTAATCATAGCTCTAAATCCTTTTACTAACTATTGCCCTAGTTCTAATGTTATCCTCTCTGTATAACCATTGAGGTATCCCTAATGTTAACCATAACATGAGCACCAATCATAGCCATAGTTGTAACTGTAGTCCTACTTTTCCTCCTAACTGAAAACCTAACCCTACTCTACCCTAAGAGTAACATCAAGTCATAGCCGTAACACTAACACTAACCTTAACCCTAAAACTAATATCCATTATCACTCTACTCCTAACTCTAGTTCTGTTTTTTTTTTTTATTACAAAGTCAGACATGCTGAGAGGAGGAGGAGAGACAGACATGAACATCTTCCGTCCCATGATTCACTCCTCAAGTGAGCTGCAACGGCCGGTGCTGTGCTGATCCAAAGCCGGGAGCCAGGAACCTCTTTCGGGTCTCCCACATGGTTGCAGGGTCTCAAGGCTTTGGGCCATCCTTGACTGCTTTCCCAGGCCACAAGCTGGGAGCTGGATGGGAAGTGGAGCTGCCGGGATTGCAACTGGCACCCATGTGGGATCCCGAGTGCATTCAAGGTGAGGACTTTAGCCACTAGTCCATGCTTCCGAGCCCTCTAGTTCTAACCTTAACTTCAACCTCAGCACTTGCCTTCACCCTAGGCCGAATGCTAACACCAGTCTTAAACCTAGTGACAATGTAGCACTCACCCAAACTTTGATACTAGCCCATTCCTGACACTGCAGATTTCCTTAACCTTAACTGTAATGCTAACCCTAATGCCAATCAAATCTCTAGCCATAATCCTAATGCTAGTCTTAACTTTTACTGTAAAACTAGCCCTAATTCTAATCTTAACCCCAACATTAATACTTATCATAGATCTATGCTTTGACTTAACCCTATGCCAAACACTAACCTTAATCCTTGTCCATCTCTACTGCTCACCCTAACCATAGTCCTGCACCAATCATGATCCCAAGATTTTTTAAAAGAATGTAACTCATAATCTAAATATGAACGTTCAAGCTCAACATAATGCCAAGCAGAGTCATAGCTCCAAGTGTCACACCAGACCCAAACACAACACTAAAGATTCCCTTCATCCTGAACCAGCCGGGTTCCTGAAACAAATCTTCCCTGAGGCCAGCCCTTTCTGGAACTCTAAGCCAAGCCCTAGACTTTACCTGATCATACCCCTAGACCAAATGATGACCTGATTTCTACTACTAGTACTAAGTGCATCCCTAGCTCAAACACAAATCAAACTCCTAAAGCTAACCAAAACTCCTTTTGGCTTTGTTTAATTCTATTTTTGACAATCTTGACATAGTTCATTAGAGTAAAAAGGTTCAAGGGCTACAGGACAGTGGGTAAGGCTATTATTTCCACATTCTCTTCTTTGACTGTATGTGGGGGTAAATGGGGAGGGAGATAAAGGGAGAAGTCGCACCCAGTCTCCACCGGACCCCAGGTCCCTGATGTGGGGCATGCTCAGAGGGTCCTGCTCAAGTGGGTGTTTTGTTTGTTTGTTTTTTCTCAAGTGGTTTAGAGAGTTCAACAGTCATGAATTGCTGCCAATCTTGCAACTGCAAGTACGATGAGGTCTCTGAAGCATACACTGATTGACACAGTCCATCTTCGAGTCTGCGTTTGCCCAGGTTTTCACTGCCAATACATGGCTGAGGTGCGTGATTGACTTGTTCTGTCTTCCGTCTTTTCTTGGTTAGGATTCTGAGTCCAACATTTTGATTGGGGAGGTCTCCAAAGAAATTTTGTGTGAGGTATTCCCAGTCCAGTTTCTTGAATGTACTAGCAAGTGCAGGGCCCGGCACAGCCCATCAGCCCGCTCAGCTGGTTGTTGCAGTTCCTGGGTTGGTTCTGTTTTCAGTCCCGACTTCCACTGGAACCAATGGGTGTTGCAGTCCAGCCTGATGCTGCCCAGCACAGGCTCGGCCATCACTCTTGCTTCACTCACATAACTTCTGTGGCTGTTCTGATGACAGGGAGCATTCTGATTGGCTGCATCTCAAAGACCTCACAGGACTGTGTGGCCCTATAAGCTGTCCAATCAGCAGCTGCCTGGTCATAGCAGCCCAGAATCCTGTAGCCTCAGCATTCTAGAAGAGCCATGGGGACAGCCTCCTCTGCATGGTGGAGAAAAATGGGTGAGTGGCTCAAGCTCTGCTTTCTCTGGTCTTTCTTCCCCACAGGCCCTGGGAATGAGGATTTTCAGGCTCCATGGAAGCCAGCAGAGTGTGAGTGTGTGTGGTTGGGTTTCCGTTGAGTGTGAGTTTGGAAATCCGCTGAAAATGTAGTGAAGCCTAGGGCCTTTTCAACACTGGTAGTGTGAAAGCATTTCACTTTTCTGTCAGTCAGAATGCTTGTGCCTCTCCGATGAGCCAAATGGATCCTAGCTCCCCATTAAATGTAGCATGTGGAATAGCGTTTGGATTGTAGAAGAGCCAGGTCAAGCTGATTTCCATAGGCAGACATTACATGACATTTCCTGTCATGGCTCTCAGTGAATTTTCTCTAGTGCAGTCCAGTGTCATGCAACTGGGTCACCATAGTGCAAAAGGGGTCAGTACAAGGACCAGGTGAGGTTCGATGTTGTGGTTAGGTGTAGGGTTAGAATCAGGGTTATGATTTTATCTAGAGATATGATAGTGTTTATGTCAAAGCCTAGATTTAAGGTTAGGACTGATTTTCTTTTCAAGGTTATGTTAGGCCTATGTAAATTATTAGGAATAGATCTAGGAATAAGTTTAGATGTAATTAGGGTTAGGGTTAGAACTAATGCTAAAGGTTAGGTTTAGTAGTGACATAACTTTTAGGATTGAGATAGGACTTATTGCTAGCCCAGTGGTTAGGGTTTTGGATAAACTTACAAATAGAATTAGGTACAGACCTATGTTTTATATGTTGCATTAAGCAGGATTCGCATTAGGATTTTTTGGGGGGGATAGATTAATGTTTGGATTAGTGGCAGATACAGAGTCTTGCTGTATTTCTGGTTCATACTTAGTTTTCATTAGTGTTGGATTGAAGGTTATTGTTAGGATTGGTGTAAGGACTATGTGGCTTTAGAATAGAGTTAGGGTTACAATTAATGTGAGGATTAAAGCTTGGCTACATTTCGGGTTAAGATGCTGTTTTGTGTCTAGTTTTATGGTTAGGTTAGAGTCAATGGTAGTATTACTCTGCTTAGAGCTAGAGTTAACACTGGGGGAGGGCTAATGCTAGCGCTAAAGTTCTGCTAGGGTTAAGGTTAGGACACAATCTAGTGTTAGGTTTATGATTAAGGTTTGGCTACATTTGGATTTAGGTTTTGTGTTATAATTAGGGTAATGATTTGACTTCGCATTAGGGTAAAGATTCGGGTTAGCATTAGGGTTAGGTTTAGAAATACAGCTAGGGTAGGGTTCAGTATTAGTGATAGGCTTAGTTATGTCTACATCTGTGTCAGGGTTGGAGTCAGGGTGAGGGCTATGCATTATGCCTAGTTTAGGGTTAGAATACCATGTATGATTGGGACTAGAGCTAGAGCTAGTGTCGGAATTCGGGTTAGAATGATGGCAAGGATTAAGGATAATCATCATTTCTGGCTTAGGGTGTGCTGTAGGGTGTAATTAGTATTAGTGCTAGGCTATTAGATAGGGTCTGGGTAAGGGCTATGTCTAGGTGTAGGGTTAGGTTAATGCCTGGGTTTGAATTATGTTAATATTAGTGCTGGAGCGAGATTCGGAGTAAGAGTAGAGTTATTCCAGGATTAGTGTTATGATTCAGGCTTGATTTATACTTAGTAAGATTAGGATCATGGTCATAGGAAGAGTTAGGGTTCTTGTTATTAGCTGAGTAAGAATTGTGCTGGGTCTGGCACAATAGCCTAGCAGTAAAAGTTCTTGCCTTCCATGTGCCGAGATCACATTTGGTGCCAGTTCTAATTGCAGAAGGGCCGCTTCCCATCAGCACCGTGATTGTGTTCTGGGAAAGCAATCTGGTATGGCCCAAAGCTTTGGGTTGCTGCACCCATGTGGAAGACCTGTGAGAGGCTGTGTGCTCCTGGCTTCAGATTGCTATGGCTATGGCAGTTATGGCTGCTTGGGGAGTGAATCATCAGATGGAAAATTTTCCTCTCTGTCTCTCCTGCTTTCTGTATATCTGACTTTGAAATGTAAAGAAATAAATTATATAAAAATGAATTATGGCAAGTTCAGATTGAATTTTTGACAAGGGTCAACTTCAGTGTTAGGATTCGGCCTACAGCATGGCTGATGATTACAGCTGTAAAAGTCAAGAGACTGAGTTAGCATTACAGTCAGGGTTAGGCTTAGGAATAATGCTAAGGTTGGTTCTAGGTTTAGAGGTAGGTGTGGAAGGAGATTGAGGGTTAGGGTCAAGTTTAAGGCTGGGGTTTGAGATAGAGCTTGGGTTATTTCTTGAGATGATTATTATTTTTGTTTAGGATTAAGGACAACCAAATCTTAACTCTCATCTAGCCCTAATGTGAGCACTAACCATAACCCTATCGTTAACCCTAAACTAATTCCCAATTCTAAATCTAACCCTGATTCTAAGTCGAGTCCTACCCCTCGCCCAAGTTCTAACCCTTAATCCTATAATGAATCCTACTGTATCTCTGATCCCAGCACTATCCAAAGCTCAAATTCTAAATCTAACCCTAATAATTATGCCCTAATGCAAACTTTAGCCCTGCCCTAATCCTAAAGATGGGTTTACCTTGAATTAAAGCTCTAACCATAATACCAAATAAGTCTTAGATAAGGGCGCTCTTCCTGTCCTAAACCTGACACTTCCCCTGACATTAACCTTAGCTCTAACCTGAACCCTCACACTGAGTTTCAACCAACTGCAGTCCTAGCCCTGACACTAATCATAGCTCTAAATCCTTTTACTAACTATTGCCCTAGTTCTAATGTTATCCTCTCTGTATAACCATTGAGGTATCCCTAATGTTAACCATAACATGAGCACCAATCATAGCCATAGTTGTAACTGTAGTCCTACTTTTCCTCCTAACTGAAAACCTAACCCTACTCTACCCTAAGAGTAACATCAAGTCATAGCCGTAACACTAACACTAACCTTAACCCTAAAACTAATATCCATTATCACTCTACTCCTAACTCTAGTTCTTTTTTTTTTATTACAAAGTCAGACATGCTGAGAGGAGGAGGAGAGACAGACATGAACATCTTCCGTCCCATGATTCATTCCCCAAGTGAGCTGCAACGGCCGGTGCTGTGCTGATCCAAAGCCGGGAGCCAGGAACCTCTTTCGGGTATCCCACATGGGTGCAGGGTCTCAAGGCTTTGGGCCATCCTTGACTGCTTTCCCAGGCCACAAGCTGGGAGCTGGATGGGAAGTGGAGCTGCCGGGATTGCAACTGGCACCCATGTGGGATCCCGAGTGCATTCAAGGTGAGGACTTTAGCCACTAGTCCATGCTTCCGAGCCCTCTAGTTCTAACCTTAACTTCAACCTCAGCACTTGCCTTCACCCTAGGCCGAATGCTAACACCAGTCTTAAACCTAGTGACAATGTAGCACTCACCCAAACTTTGATACTAGCCCATTCCTGACACTGCAGATTTCCTTAACCTTAACTGTAATGCTAACCCTAATGCCAATCAAATCTCTAGCCATAATCCTAATGCTAGTCTTAACTTTTACTGTAAAACTAGCCCTAATTCTAATCTTAACCCCAACATTAATACTTATCATAGATCTATGCTTTGACTTAACCCTATGCCAAACACTAACCTTAATCCTTGTCCATCTCTACTGCTCACCCTAACCATAGTCCTGCACCAATCATGATCCCAAGATTTTTAAAACAATGTAACTCATAATCTAAATATGAACGTTCAAGCTCAACATAATGCCAAGCAGAGTCATAGCTCCAAGTGTCACACCAGACCCAAACACAACACTAAAGATTCCCTTCATCCTGAACCAGCCGGGTTCCTGAAACAAATCTTCCCTGAGGCCAGCCCTTTCTGTAACTCTAAGCCAAGCCCTAGACTTTACCTGATCATACCCCTAGACCAAATGATGACCTGATTTCTACTACTAGTACTAAGTGCATCCCTAGCTCAAACACAAATCAAACTCCTAAAGCTAACCAAAACTCCTTTTGGCTTTGTTTAATTCTATTTTTGACAATCTTGACATAGTTCATTAGAGTAAAAAGGTTCAAGGGCTACAGGACAGTGGGTAAGGCTATTATTTCCACATTCTCTTCTTTGACTGTATGTGGGGGTAAATGGGGAGGGAGATAAAGGGAGAAGTCGCACCCAGTCTCCACCGGACCCCAGGTCCCTGATGTGGGGCATGCTCAGAGGGTCCTGCTCAAGTGGGTGTTTTGTTTGTTTGTTTTTTCTCAAGTGGTTTAGAGAGTTCAACAGTCATGAATTGCTGCCAATCTTGCAACTGCAAGTACGATGAGGTCTCTGAAGCATACACTGATTGACACAGTCCATCTTCGAGTCTGCGTTTGCCCAGGTTTTCACTGCCAATACATGGCTGAGGTGGGTGATTGACTTGTTCTGTCTTCCGTCTTTTCTTGGTTAGGATTCTGAGTCCAACATTTTGATTGGGGAGGTCTCCAAAGAAATTTTGTGTGAGGTATTCCCAGTCCAGTTTCTTGAATGTACTAGCAAGTGCAGGGCCCGGCACAGCCCATCAGCCCGCTCAGCTGGTTGTTGCAGTTCCTGGGTTGGTTCTGTTTTCAGTCCCGACTTCCACTGGAACCAATGGGTGTTGCAGTCCAGCCTGATGCTGCCCAGCACAGGCTCGGCCATCACTCTTGCTTCACTCACATAACTTCTGTGGCTGTTCTGATGACAGGGAGCATTCTGATTGGCTGCATCTCAAAGACCTCACAGGACTGTGTGGCCCTATAAGCTGTCCAATCAGCAGCTGCCTGGTCATAGCAGCCCAGAATCCTGTAGCCTCAGCATTCTAGAAGAGCCATGGTGACAGCCTCCTCTGCATGGTGGAGAAAAATGGGTGAGTGGCTCAAGCTCTGCTTTCTCTGGTCTTTCTTCCCCACAGGCCCTGGGAATGAGGATTTTCAGGCTCCATGGAAGCCAGCAGAGTGTGAGTGTGTGTGGTTGTGTTTCCATTGAGTGTGAGTTTGGAAATCCGCTGAAAATGTAGTGAAGCCTAGGGCCTTTTCAACACTGGTAGTGTGAAAGCATTTCACTTTTCTGTCAGTCAGAATGCTTGTGCCTCTCCGATGAGCCAAATGGATCCTAGCTCCCCATTAAATGTAGCATGTGGAATAGCGTTTGGATTGTAGAAGAGCCAGGTCAAGCTGATTTCCATAGGCAGACATTACATGACATTTCCTGTCATGGCTCTCAGTGAATTTTCTCTAGTGCAGTCCAGTGTCATGCAACTGGGTCACCATAGTGCAAAAGGGGTCAGTACAAGGACCAGGTGAGGTTCGATGTTGTGGTTAGGTGTAGGGTTAGAATCAGGGTTATGATTTTATCTAGAGATATGATAGTGTTTATGTCAAAGCCTAGATTTAAGGTTAGGACTGATTTTCTTTTCAAGGTTATGTTAGGCCTATGTAAATTATTAGGAATAGATCTAGGAATAAGTTTAGATGTAATTAGGGTTAGGGTTAGAACTAATGCTAAAGGTTAGGTTTAGTAGTGACATAACTTTTAGGATTGAGATAGGACTTATTGCTAGCCCAGTGGTTAGGGTTTTGGATAAACTTACAAATAGAATTAGGTACAGACCTATGTTTTGTATGTTGCATTAAG